>NW_026294514.1:64300394-65016644 GCF_007827085.1 Peromyscus californicus insignis
AAGAAAGATCCATAACCATATCACTCAGATGTTTTATTTATTCTCCTCCTCCTCCTCCTCCTCCTCCTTCCTCCTCTCCTCCTCCTCCTCCTCCTTTTTTTGTTTTTTGTTTTTTTTTTTAAAGAAATCCAAACCTGAGTCTGGAGCGATATCTCAGAGGTTAAGAATACCTCCTGCTCTTCCAGTCCGGTTCCTAGTTACCATGTTAGGCAATTTACAACTAACTGCCTGTAACTCCCACTCCAGGGGGCCTGGTGCTCTCTACAGGCCTCTGAAGGTACCCACACATTTGGGCCACACATTCACACATACGTATAAATAAAATAAAAACTTTTTTTTTCAGACAAGATCTCACTATGTAGCTGTCATAGAACTCACTATGTAGACCAAGCTGGCCTTGACTCACATAGATCCACCTGCCTCTGCCTTCTGAGCGCTAGGACTAAAGGTGTGCCCACCATAGCTGGCTAATAACTCTTTTTGATGGTAGAAGGGAAGGCCCCAAACTCATTTAATCTGCTGTTTAATTACTGGTCACATGAGCCCCTCTCCACTTTCTCCTTCTTTATCTGGTGAGGCATCTCTTTTGATTCTTCTAATATTCAGACGGAACCCCTCCCTACTATTTTAAATAAGAAAGTCTCTTAACACATAGCTTCCAAAGCTAGTTTGTCTGCTAGCCAGCACATTCCAAGTGCTGATATATCTACTGCAGTGATCTGGACTTTCCATATTAGCACACTGCCTAAATACTGTTGTCCTGGAATGCTTGCGGAATTTTATGAGCTCATCTTCTACCCTTTCATGTGAGACTTATAATCATTTGGTGAGTGGCTCCCACTCCAGATCCTGTCCCCGAGCTCCTGCTTGAACTTTATATCTGCTTGAACGCTACATGCTAACTTCAAACTATCTATTGGTGCTTTTCTCAAGGAGACTCACTAGCAAATGTTTCTGGAACTGGGGTCCTAAGGGACTCCCTTTCTTCGGTCATAGTGCTCCCTGTGAGCTGCTGGGCTTTTTAGGGTACAGGGGCTGCATTGCAGTGAGTGTTTATGTAGCTTTAGATGGAATGTGCCAGAGTCTCCCACACGCTGTTTTTGTAGAACATGAGTAGAAAACATGAGTAACTCTGGATTTGTGCTGTCTTCCCTAGCAGAGCTCAGATAGAGTCTTCAAAACATTGTATTTATTATTATGTGTGTGTGAGAGTGTATAGTGTGTGTGAGTGTGTGTGCTTACACACATGAATGCATCTTCCATACTGCATATGTGGAGGCCAGAGGATGACTTTGGAGAGTTGCTTTTCTCTTTCTATTTTTACATGGGTTGCAGGGATGGAACTTGGGTTGCTGGGCTTATATGATACTCACTGAGCCATCTTGGCCCCCAAAGAGATATTCCTTTTCTTTTCCCTTGGTTTTTCGAGACACGGTTTCTCTGTGTAGCTTTGGTGCTTGTCCTGGATCTTGCTCTGTAGACCAGGTTGGCCTCGAACTCACAGAGATCCACCTGGCTCTGCCTCCTGAGGGCTGGGATTAAAGGCGTGCGCCACCACCACCTGGCCCAAAGAGATATTCTTATCAAGCTGTACATTTTGACAAAATTGTGTAGACTCCCCAAAAGTTCTATAGTGTTCATTTTAAAAGTATGACAAGGAAAAATACTGACAAATACTTTACTGGCTGACATAAAATAAATAAGAAGAATGAATATAATGAAAATAATTCTTGCTGACATTTTAGCTTCTTACCAATCATTTCTGTTAGCTCATTTAATTCTGTTGTTTTTTTTTTTTTGTCTTTTGTTTTTTGCCAGAATCTCAGTATATAGACCAGGCTGGCCCCAAACCTGTAGCAACCTTTCTGCTTGTGCCTCCCATGGGCTGGGGTTACACATGTACGTACACAGCCAATGACCCAGCTTTCCACTTTGCCGACGAGGGAGTGGAGGCTTGGAGACAAGCTGTTTTCCTCTCTTTCTCCCTCATTGCTTTTGACTAAGTTGAGCCATGGGCTCTGGTAACTAGCCATGCAGAAGGAGTTTCTGGTGCAGAATTTAAGAGCTGGAAGTGATGTCTTTATTACCGTGTAGTTCATGGCCTGGTCTTGTTTTTTATTGGATGAGAAAAAAAAATCAGAGCTAAGAAACTTTTAGTAATTCTTCAAATGCATTCTTTAATGAAAGCAATACTGTCCAATCAGAAGTTCATAGAAGAAAGTCTCTTGCTTTCCTTACTTCCTGTCTGTTTTACTCCCCAAGACAGACAGCTTTTCATATATCTAAAGAGCAATGATAATTTTCAGAGGGAACTGGGGGGACAGAATACAGGGTGAGGGCAAATTTTCCAGGTGCCCTACAGTGCCCTCTTGTGAATGGGAGCTCCCAGAAAAATGGCTATGTCTGTGTTAAAGAGTCTACATGACCAACTGACTAGTAGAACTTGGTGTGGAGAGTTGGAATGCTGCCAATGGAGAGCAAAATTGTCTTTGGCTGTCTTTGAATCCCTTGATAGCTATGTATTGCCCACTCACAGTCTTGACCTAACATACTGTGGCTGCATATATATAGATGAAAGCTTTTGGAATGTATCAACTTAACAGATCACTAACCCCAAGCTGGGAATGTTATCAGACAGCATCTGAAACCAGTAATACACTTCTCCTGACTTCGCTGTAACCTGATGGTCTGTCAATATATTTGGGGGAAAATGCCTTGATTTTTTTATTTTCACTCATTCTGTAAGGATCAAAAGTTCATGAAACCATTTCCAGATTAGAACATGGCATTTGATGATGAGAGGTTCCTAATCTGATGCCAGGAAAGGAGGAGGATCTTGGGAGACTGGGAGGTTGGAGAGATTTCGAGGAGCTGTGGGGAGCTAAGACATTCTTTATTCACTGGCACACAGACCAGTGAGTACATGGCTGGCAGGCACCCCAGTGCATGCTGGCATACATAGGTGGGTATAGATATAGAAAATGGCACACAGGCTACACAGAGATGGGGATGCAGGCTCCAGATAGACATCTACAGGCAGGAAGCAATGGTGGAGGGGAAGGGCTCAGGCCTCTGACCTCCAGGCCATATTTATACAGAATCACACAGTGGTGGGGGCTGGGGAGATGGCTCAGTTTTTAAGAGCACTGGCTCCTTTTCTAGAGAACCTGGATTTGATTGCTAGCACCCACCCCCATGGCAGCTCACAACTGTCTGGTTCCAGGGGATCGAACCCCCTCTTCTGTCTTCCAGGACCATACATGCAGACAAAACACCCATACACATAAAATAAGTAAATAAACAATAATCACACAAAAGTGTCACTCTGCCATAATAGCTATATAATAAATGATGCCACTGTTTACCATGGTTTACTGTGGGGTTCCCTGAGTATCTGTTGTCAGCCATTTTGTATTGACTCACAGACCCCAAGGTGTTTGGTGTCTTCCATGTTTAAGCTGACTCATATCAGATATCCATATCAGTGCCATGTTGTCTAAACATAATATAGCCCTCATGGCCCTCTCCAACAGAAAGAAACCTGGACCCACATTCCTAGGCCATGGTCACTCATATCTGGCTCCAAAACAAACTCTCAGTTCCTTTCAGGAGAAATCTGTGTTTTCTGCCAATAACCTGAAGACCCCTTCCAAGGGAGCCCTGGAGATAGGAACATGATTTAGGATGCTGCTCTAGCCAGTCTAACCAATGGCAAGTACTAGTTCAGGAAGAGACCCCCGTCTCGAAAGACAAGGTGGAGAGCAATTGAGGAGGCACCTGATACTGACCTCTGGATGCCACTCCACATACATGTGCACACATATGTACACCCACATACACGTGTGCACAAACAGACACTGTAATACACACACACACACACACACACACACACACGCACGCACGCACGCACACACACGCATGCACACATGCAAACATGCACACTGTGGTCTTTCTTACAGAAAACAGAGGCAACCTGAGCAGACTCCTTTTCCCTCACTAACCTGTGGCACAGTCACATGTACATGTGTTCTAGCCTTTGTCTCATGTAAGATGGCCACAGGTAGGGGCAGGGAGGGACTTTTAAAATGTCCTCACTATGGTTTGACCAAGCCCAAACCAAATCTATTTTCCTCGACTAATTTCTGTTTCCTCATTTCTTTACAATACAGAACAACTGAGGTGGGTCAGATTACAGACCTAAGTGGCCAGTAGCATAGCCAAAGAGGAGGTTAAATGCTTTACTGGGCAATGGGGTTGCCATGGTAATGCCTTCCGGTCCTCTCTGCAGGGCTCACAGGGTCCTGGCCTGAGCTCTAGTACCTCACAGCATTCCAGGGCAGACCTGGCCCTGTCCCTCTGTTTTAACAAACCACAGCTCTCTGCTTTTTGTTCACTTTTATTTTTTGGATTCTATCATGATGTCTTTTGAACAAAAGGTCTAGGAATTACTCAGTACTATGGTGTTCCTGTATTTTGGGCATTTATTTTTTGGTAACAATTGAATCTTGAAACTCTGTTACTTGAAGTAGCCATTTTATTTTAATCTTTATTTTCCCGAGCTGAGAGTTTGGGAAGGACACTGCTCAGAATTTATCACTGGGGCTGGCATCATGCTCAGTAGACACAATGCTTGCCAGGCAAGTCTATCAACCTGAGTTTGGATTCCTAGAACCTATCCAAAGCCACATGCATCTATAACACCTGTGGTGCTATGGGGAGATGGGATGTGAGTGTAAGGGGATTCCAGGAAGCCCATAGACCAGCTAGCCTGCTGTGTGCCATGGCAAGCAGCAACAAAAATCGGCCATCCTCAGACAACGTGGAAGGTAAGGACTGGCACTCAAGGCTATCTTCCATTCTGCACACGTTCGTTGTTCTATTCATGTGCCCATGCTCACAAACACCAGGAACAGCAGCAGCAGTGGCAACAGCAGAATGAATGTCAGCTGGTGTGCATGAGGTTGTGCTCCCTGAAAACAGCTCTCTCCCCAAGGCCAGCGACTCCTGTTCTCTGCATGTTTTCCCTCTCCTCTGCCTCCAACTTCCTTGCAGCCATCCTGTCAGGAGGAAAGACATTTTAAAGAGAGACACTTGTGCCCATCTCTTTGACGGTCAGATTATTCAAACAATAAATCTCAGGATGTTAGAATTTCTCCAGGAATCACAGACTGGGAGAAGGAGAAAGCTGAAGTCTGGTGCCAGCCAGAACTGAGGAGTGATCTCCCTGATGGTGATTTCAAAGTTCTCATAGCTCATCAGACCACTCAGCTTGAGAGAGAGGTGCTGAGACAATGAGAGGCCAGAGAAGGCTAGCACCGTACCTTGTCTAGGAGTGCTCAGTTTTGTATGCCCCTCACTATATTTAAACCCGAGCTTCATGTCAAGATGCTGAGATAGGTTTGGTTGTAGTGATGAGGTTTCTGGGTCTCCTTGTTCCTCTTCCCAATGTGGTCACACCGAATAAATCTACCTTCTTTGATTTTCACTATAATTTGCTTCTTTAGTTGGCCTGTGGTCAAGTCTAGCTTGTTAGGGCTGCCAGAGCCCAGGCTCTGACCCTAAGACCTGGTAACAACAGATATCTCATGCTTCAGGGCATCTCTCAACACGATTCAGCTCTCGCTGCATGATGAGTTCTGGATGATGTCATTTCCAACATGGTGGCTGCCCTCCCAGAGGCAGGAAGCAGTAGCTGATAAGCTCTTTTGAGGATCTGGTGGGATGCCATTTCTGCCCTCTTAGTTGGCCAAGACAATCGGGAGCCCAAGAGAGCATAGGACAGGGTTTCCACCTTCTGAAAGGAAAATGGCAAAGTCTCATCACAGACGGAGATATGGGCTGAGAGCCACTGTTGTACCTTTTTTGGAAAATCCAATCTGTCACATCTCACTGCCCCTGTGGTGCCTCTGGGCTAGAGATGCAATTTCAGCATGGAATCTCTCTAGTTCCTTCCACATGCTCATCAGGTTTCTTAGCTCTTCTTTTATTTCTCTGCTTCTGAGGGACTCTATTTCCCTGGTTACTCTGCTTACAACCTGCTCCTCACATTGGCACATTAGTGGCTTCTAGAAGAGTCTCCATTCCCATTACTGGTTCTGCCTGGTTGCAACTTGTTATTACCGATGTCCTTTCAGCGAACAGACCCCATAGATAAAGTGCCATCTGCTGGGTGGGCTTCTTCCTCATGGCAGCCCTGTTGTTAACTTGATCTTTGGTCATTGTTAATAGGTGGCACGTATCTGTTTAATTGCTTTGAATTTAAAAATAGTCTCCCTCTTGAGCTGGTACTATACCAAAGGCTGGATGGGTACCAAGTGGTTGAGATGTCAGTAAAATGAGGAGGCTTGGTTGACTGCTACCTGTCACATTCAAAGTTGTAAACTAGACCGACCCATTTGACAGTCTTATTGCATTAAGTCTGTTTTGTTTTCTTGTTCTGTAACTAGCCGTTTCTATAAACTGCAGGATAATGTGTGTATTAAGTCATGGATATTTGTGGTGTGTACTTTCTAAGCATTCATGGTGCCACATCACAGGGTGCCCATCTGAGGCTGACACAGGTCATCCTTCTGGTAGCTAACCAAAGGGGGAAGGGAAGTACAAGTTGAGGTGTCTGGGCGACCGACTGCACGCTAAGAGCTATTTTGATAAATTCACTGGGACAGTGTGCTTTAGAGAAAAGAAAAATATGTCACCTGCTCTGGGATTTGGAGTGAGTTATTTAATCTCCCCTGAGCTCAGCTTCCCAATGTGACCTGTAATGAGTTTCCTCCCATGAGCTCTAAAACCATGTTAGCATTTTTAAAGAAGCAGCTCACATTGGGTATGCTTTTATTTTAAGTAAATAATCTACATGATCTTTATTAACACAAAGAAAATGTATGCACTATATCCAAAAGCAGATTTTAGAGGTAAATTGCCTGGAATTTACTTAAAGTGCAAGGCAGCTTGGCTTATGTCCGGACTTGAGGATGAATCAATTAAAATATCTTATGCCAATGCCTTTTGGTTGACTGTATTGACTTATTGATTTACCTTCGGATGCTGAAGGCATTATTCCCAACCAGACAAAGACGAGAAGGAAAAGGCATTCTTAAAGAAAAGCCAGGCTTCATTTACGGTTTCAAGGCAATTGAGTTCTTTTACTGGGCCCCCGCCAGGGAAGGAACATTGATTCTCCATAATTGCTTGATTCCCTGTAACTGCTTTTGGTAATGTGTTTGAATTTTTTAAAAGGTCTAAAGAAGAGACCGTAAGTAGCGGCTGTATAAGCAAATAGGGGACGTAATTGAATTCATGCTTTCTCTAGCTTTCTTCTCCATATAATAAAAAAAATGTCCAGGGACTGGAGAGATGGCTCAATGGTAAAGAGGACCTGGGTTTGGGCATCCACATGGTTACAACTATCTCTAACTCCAGTTTTAGGGGACCTGATGCCCTCTTTCTGACCTTTGGTACCAGGCGTTCACATGGTATGCATCTGTACATGTGGACAAAATATCACACATACAAAGAAAATAAATTAAAAAAAAACTTAAAAAAATCCCATATGCATTTTGCACGATTCAAAAACTGTACATGGCTTCCAATCTTTTTTATTTTTTGGAGTTGGATGAGATGGTTTGATTATGAGGTTATAGTCCTCTATCACTCAACATTTGCCTCCTGGCTTTTGGATTGAATAGAAACTTTTGTCATCAAAATATGTGATAGAAGCTGCTCTCTCGCAGGACTGTGAGCTCTTAATCTCCACCAACTTTTCAACTGTTTTCCAGACTAATCAGACTGGAACCTGTCACAGCTCTTCAGTGTTGCCTCTTGAAGCCCTGTTTCCAAAGCTTCCTTGGCTTCCCTGCATACCTAGACCCCATTCCTGCCCGACAGCATCCTTTCTCCTTCACTTATATTGTTTCCTAGATACTTTGTTTCTACCTGATCACTCAGTTCATTTGCAACTTGTTGGAGTTTTGGGCAAGAAGATTTTTGTTGAGTCTGGAGCCTGGATCTCAGATCAGCAGAGAATGGAGCCTTTCTCTGCCCTCCTTTTCATTCTGGCCTTTGACACAGGCCAACAATAGCTCTCCTGCTCCAGGCTGGCTCTGACAGCTGAGGAGAAGGCAGACTTGATAAAGGGAGTTGTTAGTGAGGGGAGAGGATGCTGATAGCAGGAGATGAAGCAGAGAAGAGAAGCAGGGATGCTTGGGATTAGATAGAGGACCACCTGGGAGAAGTGGGAGCTGAGCCATGAGCTCGGGTCTTTATATTCTGTAACTTCTCCCTCACTCCTTCCCACTCTCAGCCTTAACTGATTTTCTATGAATATAGAATATAGGAGAATGACATTGAGGAAATAGGTTTTTCTAAATATGCTTTATGTGATTTTCCTTGATTTGGTTGCAATTTCTATTTAGCCTTGGGCTTATGGGTCTGTTTCAAAGAAATGGCATCATCCTATAAAATTTCTCAGAGTCTTGTTTATCTACTATACCATAAAATGAAATAACAGTATATCTCTCATGCTCACATGGAAGGGCTTGAGGAGATTGACCTCTGTATTGGAAATCTGATGAAACAGACTAAGAGAAGTCTCAGAAATTCAGGTCCTGAGGATGTTGAGCTAACCTCAGCAAGAATGAAGTTAAGGTGTGTGACTTGACATGTACACAAACAGGAAGGCATTGTGTAGCACAAGCCTGTCTGGAAGCCAGGCTGAATGAATGTCACAGACTGAAAAAATGCAGAGAGAAGAACTAACGAGGTCATTTTAGTAATGGGTGGGAACAGTTGATAATGTGCAAGCAAACATACCTGGTCTTAGTGAAATCAGGGCAGGCCTGGCATGTTTAAGGTGGGGATTATTTCATGCTCTGCTAATTTGATAAATGGCTAAGAAGACATCATTTTTTTTTTTTTTTTTTGGTTCTGAAGTCTGGAAAATCTTTTAATGGTATTCAATGATCATTTTTAGTTCACTATAGTATCTCAAACTTACTTTTTCAATTTTTTAGTGCAAATAAAAAAAACAAAATGGGTAAATTATTGCTGAAGGGAGGAATGACTTGGATTCCTGTGACCCTTTTCCTGGTGTATTATATTATATTTATTATGCTATACTGTACTATATTATATATTATTCCTGTCCATGAGTGGCATATCTGAGTTTCTACCAAGTACTTAGGAGCTAAGGCTTCTCTCTGCTTCATTTCTTCTTTGTTTCTTGCAGTGCTGGGGACTGAACCTAGAACCTTCTTCATGCTAGGCAAATGCTCTATTACTGAGCTCCATCCCAGCTCTTTTTTCTTTGAAGCACGTCTAGCCTGTGTATGGGGTGCTCCCTCTGTGCTGTTCTCCTGTTTTCTCTGTTATTTCATTTTCCTGATCCATTTGTCAGCAGTACTCAGAAGAGGGTTATCTTTCTGCAACAGACTGTCCTGCCTCTGCCTCTCCCCAACCCCAAGCCTTTGTAAGCATTCTCTGAGGAACATTTGGGAAGCAGCTGGAAGGTTGGGGTGTTGGCTTTGAAGGCTTTAAAAACCACCAGGTGTAGTGGTGCATGCCTTTAATCCCAGCACTAGGGAGGTTCGAGGCCAGGCTGGTCTACATAGTGAATTCTGGGACAACCAGGGCTACACAGAGAAACCCTGTCTTGGAAAAAAAAAAATAGCAACTATTAAAGACTGATCACAAAGATGCTTTGAGAAGCCTGTCTACACACTTTTTGGGGGGATAGGGTGTCACTCTGTAGCCCATTCTAACCTAGAATCTCTCATTGCACTAGCTCCACCACAGCCATTAGCTATCTCTGTGAAACCCCATCATCCTTGTTTATTGGGTAATAATGCCCAGCTTTGGAGACTTGTTGAGGATTTTCCTTTGAGCACTGAGCCTCTGACTCCTGGAGAGGAAACAGGAGCAGGAAGTTGAGGAGTAGAGATGAAAACAGCTGACTGCTGTTCCTAGAGAGTCCTTGGCTTGTGGGATTTTGAGAAAGGACAGCCCTAACCTGTTCGCCCATTGGGGTTGGATGCAATATATATCCAGGTCTTGGGAAAAAGCACCTCTGTGTGACCATATCCCTGCCCCAGCCCTGGAGACTTTCTGATGGAGGACTTACCCAAGTTCTGCGTAGAAACTTTAGAAACTCAAATGCTTTGATCCAGGGTTGAGTGTAAGTCTCAGAGGCACAGTGCTGATCTAGCACACCAGGGCCTGCTTCCATTCATGGTACTGCAAACAAAACACCAAGTGTTGCCATCCTGTGAGCAAGTGGCTAGTGCCCAGTGCCTGGATTGGAGTGGGGAATCCTAGACTACAAGCACTTAGGGTAGCGATCCTATTGGTTAATTACTGAACATTATTCCTTTACAAAAGTGGCCTTGTAAGGGTCCTCTCTGTTGATGAACATGGCAAAGCTTTGGAGGAAATGGCCTGCAGGAGGCGAGAGCTTTGTCATGTTCCAAGGTGCTTAGTTTAGAGGAGTGCTGGTTCTGAATCAAATAGGGACATAGCTTGTCAAATAAAAACAAACCAAACTCCAGTGGTGTTAGCACACGCCTTTAATCCCAGCACTCGGGATTAAAGGCAGGCGGATTTCTGAATTTGAGGTCAGCCTGGTCTACAAAGTGAGTTCTAGGACAGCCAGGGCTACACAGGGAAATCCTGTGTCAAAACAAACCAAAAAACAAACAATAACAAAACAAAACAACCTCAACAACAAAAAACAATGAACCAAAACAGACCCGTAGCTAGAGTTTTCCTGCCTGGCCCACAGTCAGGATAAATTTCTCTCACCTGCCAGTCCCACAGCCGCTCAGACCCAACCAAGTAAACACAGAGACTTATATTGCTTACAGACTGTATGGCCGTGGCAGGCTTCTTGCTAACTGTTCTTACAGCTTAAATTAATCCATTTCCATTAATCTATACCTTGCCACATGGCTCGTGGCTTACCGGCATCTTCACATGCTGTTTCTCATGGTGGCGGCTGGCAGTGTCTCTCTGACTCAGCCTTCCACTTCCCAGCTTTATTCTCCTCCTTGTCCCGTCCACACTTCCTCCTGCCTGACTACTGGCCAATCAGTGTTTTATTTACCAACAATCAGAGCAACACATTTGCCACACAGAACATCCCACAGCAGAGACCTAGGCTTAGGCAACAAGAGACGCCACTGCAGTAGGAGGAGAGGACTGTCTTAATGGGAGAAGGTTTCCTCCAGGAGTTGGTTTGAATAAGGATGGCCCCCATGGGCTCATAGATTTGAATGCTTAGTCACCAGGGAGTGGCAATGCTTGAAAGAATTAGGAGGTGTGGCCTCATTGGAGGAAATGTGTCACTGAACGTGGGTTTTGAGGTTCCAGAAACCCATACCAAGAAGCCCAGTATCTCTCTCTGTCTGCCTACAGATCAGGATGTAGCTCTTAGCTCCTGTTCCAGCTCCTGCCTGAATGCTGCCATGCTCCCTACCAGGATGATAATGAACTAAACCTCTGAAACTGTAAACAAGACCCCAATTAAATGTTTTCTTTTATAAGAGTTGCCTTAGTCATGGTGACTCTTCAGAGCAATAAAATAGTGATAAGGACACTCCATAAGAGCTGCAAGTGTCTTGGAAAGCGTGCAGAAAGGACTTGAATAGGAAGGATCACTCAGGGCTAGATGAAGAAGCAGGATAAGTAGGCATCATGAACTCACAGCCAAGTGGATACTTTTTCTTGTTATACTACAATGGTTTTCTAGGACCATTATACAAAGTGCCACCAAATGAGTAGCTCAAATAGCAATGTTTTTCTCTTGTGGGTTTGTAGGCCAGAAGTCTTAAGTCAAGGTATGGCAAGAGAGAGCCACTGGGCCTGGCTTGAGCTTCTGAAACCTCAAAGCCCACCCACCCCCACCTTCAGTAACACACTTCCTCTGACAGGGCCCCACCTACTCCAACAGGGCCACACCTAATCCTTTCATAATGACACCCACTACGAGCCTTTGGGGGCCAAAATCATTCAAACTACCACAACAGTGGTATGTGGGAATTCATGAATAAAATTAAGTAATAATTGGTGAAGGGTGTGATAGACCCCAGACTCAGGGTACTACCTTCTTGGGTGGGCGCCCCAAGAACCCAGACTCTGGTCCAGTTGATGCAAACAGCAAGAGGTTTATTGATGCGACTGTACAGTAGGGCTACTCTCCTCCCAAGAGCAAGAGTCGTGCCTACTGCAGCCACATAGGTACTTTTAAAGGAAAAACCCACAAAAGCCATAAGATTGCAATTCCCATACAATTTCATTTTGATTGATTTATGTCTAGAGGCTAATTTCACAAGATCATGGCCTGATCACAGGGTGGATACAGTCACGTCTGCATGCACATTCTTCCCGAAACCTCAAGGGGGGTATCAGGGTGGGAGTGAAGGTTACACAAAGGTTACAGTGGTCTTTCCTGGAACACTTGCAATTATCCTAGTCACAGTTGAGCGCATCTCTTAATAGAAATCTCTTTACATTGTTACATTGTGGTGGTTGAGTAATGGCTGAGTCAGTTTGCCCTTGGAACTAGCTTTTTAGTTCCTCATTCTCCTGGGGCTTGGGGGGTGGTGGTGGTGTAAGCCTGAAGGGTTAAGGTCTTTCAGGTGGGGTAGGTTAAAAGTTGTGAGAAGTTTTGGTGCTAGGCATATCCATGTATCATTTTTGTTTTAATATCTGTAATATTAAGATATTTTGTAAAACCTTTACTAACCCGGTCACTAAGGACTTTGGAAACACACACACTCAACCTTGTGTTAGTTTGTCACATTTATTTATTTTTTGCACATGCATAGGTCAGAGGACAGTTTGTGGAATGTGCTTCGATTGAAGTTGGGTCATCAGATGTGACAACAAGTGATTTTATCTGCTGAGCCATCTCTTTGGTCCCCTGTGTTTATTAGAGCTACTGTAAGAAAGTGCCGCAGTCCAGGTGGTTTATAAATGAGAGATGTGTTTTCTCGTGGTTCTCAGACTGCGAGTCCAAGATCAAAGGTTGGTAGAGTTCGTTTCCTCTGAAGTCTCTTTCTTCGGCTTTTGGGTGACTCGCCTTATTGCTGTGTCCTGACATGGTCTTCTCTCCGTGCTTGTGATGTCTATCTCAGATTGTATAAGGCCACCAATCCTTTCTTGATTAGGTCTCATCTTAATGGCTTCATTTGGATTTAACCATCTCTTTAAAGAACTTGTCTCCATAGATGGTGACATTCTGAGGTACTGGGAGGAGACTTCAGTGTATGAGTTTTGTGGGTTCAGTCTGTAACACTTCTCAAGGGGCTCCCCACCACAGTGCTGGTTGGTGGTTCTTGGATGGTTTGGCAGGATCTCTATTAGGAAAGCAGAAGAATTATGTAGCTCGGCACAGAGCACCAAGGCATGTATCTTTGGGATATACCAGATACCCAACCATATACAGAGATGCTCTGCCTTCATCCCTTGGCTCATTTTATCACCACAGTACAGTGATTGACAAGAACCATTTTTCTTTTGAGAGACAGGCTGGTGACAGAAGTTCAATGAATGACATTTAATTGGTTGACATAAAGTAAATGCCAACTATGAAATCAATGTGGATCATAGTGATACCTATACTTATGATATGAGAGAAATTTAGAACAAGAGAGAGACATAAAAAGATGAAGTTATAAGGCCAGCATCTAGCTTTCCTCAGCCCTTCTTGTTGACTGTTCCCTAGGTACTATCTGGATTTATTTTTTCCCCTTATTCTTCCCGCCCACTGTTGTGGGGAGCAATGTCCTTCTCATGCCCCATAGAGGCTCGAGAGGTGCAGTGTCCTGACCTTTGCAACAGCCACAGGCTGAGAGGTTCAGCCCTTGTGGATCCCACCTTCAACAGCAGTCAGCTTTCTCAAGTGTGAAGGATTACCATCCTGGTGATTTCTCTCTTCCTCTATATTTCATGACAGTAAAAGAATACTTAATTATTCTCAGGCTTTAAGATAGTTCATTGATCTACCTGGAAACTCAGTCCATGTAATCCAAGCATAATGCTGGGTTTGGCCAGCATTGCTCCCTGCAGGCCTTAAGTATATTTATCAATGCATTCTTTACATTATGGGAGTAGCTACCTCCCCTTTTGGGACAGGTCTCCTTTAACCCTAGACTGGCCTCAACATTGATTTGTAGCCAAGGATGGCCTTGAACAGTTGATATTCTTACCTGTGCCCTCTGAGTGCTGGGATCCCAGGCACATGCCACCATGACTGTCAGAAATAGGACGTGTTGAAGGCTTAAACAGATAGGAAACAACTGGCATTTGCATAGCTAAGGGGGAGAGGGGCAGGACCTGACCCAGGACTGATAGATTTCAAATATGGGCCATATTTGTAGTTGAAAGTCTGGTTCTGATCCTCTGGACCAGGTTAATTTGTCACATGCAGAACCGGTGAACATTATGCCCAGCAACTGTGTGACTTGTAGACAATCTGAGAGGCCACTAATGATTGGATGCAACAAAAGAACTTTTCCAACTGTCAAAAGCCAATGTAAAATTTTTACTGATTCCAGTTTTCATATGACTTTTTTTTCAAAGATGCGGTAGAGTAGAGTTTGATGAAATGCTTGGCATTTGAAACCCTGAGTAGTATCTTGTCTGACTCTTCTGTATTTGTTCATAAGCATGCACACATAGTATATTCAAACTAGGTGAAGGGCTCTTGGAAACAGATCTTCAAGAGAGTAACAGAGTTTGGGGTGAAAATTAATAAGCCTTCAGTGCTGTGTAGCAGTTTTCTCCAAGAAAAACCTCCATCTTGGAAGGAAATATGTTAAGATTCAGGATGCTGCCGGGCGGTGGTGGCGCACACCTTTAATCCCAGCACTCGGGAGGCAGAGCCAGGCGGATCTCTGTGAGTTCGAGGCCAGCCTGGGCTACCAAGTGAGTTCCAGGAAAGGCGCAAAGCTACACAGAGAAACCCTGTCTCGAAAAACCAAAAAAAAAAAAAAAAAAAAAGAGATATAGGATGTTAAAAGAGGGTGAAACAAAAGGATGTTCTCAGGTGTGTGTGTGTGTGTGTGTGTGTGTGTGTGTGTGTGTAACATTCAATCCTACTGGGAAGCCCCTTAAGCTCAGGAAGTAAGCAACTCTATGGCTTTAGGAAGTCCCTGAAACTGACCAGATTCACTATGCTCCTCTCATCCCAAACATGTATAAACCATCAGGACTGCTGAGAGACACTGCCTAGCAGAACGGCCTAGAAGCAGAGACCAGCCAAGTTGCCAGAAAGAGGTTCAGACCAACTGAGGTATGGAGAAGGATACTTCCCAACCTGTTCAACTACCTGCCAGTTGTGCAGTGCACTCCAGGTTCCATGAACTGTTACCCATGCTGGGATAGATTTATGGTGACATGGTTGTCTTTGAATCCTTTCTGCTCCTGTAAATACCTACTCACCCACAATCCTGTTAGTTAGCCCAATACAATTTACCAAGTTGGACTTTGGTAGTATAGTTCCTTGGTTTGTTGTGTTGGTTCCTTATCTGGAGGAAGTCGACGGTTGCTCACATTCCTCCAGCAATAGTGTCACAGAATATTCAGTCTGCAATCACATACCAAAAATGACAATAAATAACACTTATTGTTCTTCTTTTCACAGTATATTTGGTTACTTGATTTTTCCAAAATCAAAGGACAGGGGATTGGATTTTTCTGTCTTCTTTATGGGGTATAGAAATCAATGACCTAGATATTAGGAAAATGGGGCTGGTGAGAAGGCTTAACAGGTAGAAGTGGCTACTGCCAAGCCTGTTGGATTGAGTTCTATCCCTGGGATCCACATGGTGGAAGGTGAGAACTGACTCTAGTTAGTTGTCCCCTGACCTCCATATGTTTGTCATGGCAAGTGCATACATACTAACACACACCCACACCCTCCACACTCATATTACAAAAATGTGAACTCTTTTTCTTTTTGGTAAAAAAAAAAAAAGAAAGAAAAATGACAGATAAAAGGTTCCCGCTAATGTTTGTGACAGGCTCTGTCTTTAACAGTCCTTTCTGTTCGCTGCAGGTTGTGAAGAACAGTTGCTTCTCAGCAAAGCTAATTAAAAACATTATAATTAATTTGCCATTGTCTAAACTATGAGGAACTTATTTGGAATAATAGTCACAGGTGACAAGGCTTTAAATTAAATGGGAAGCAAATCAGTATTTAAAATAGCTCAGTGTAATTAGGTTGCAATTATTTGAATAAATTGGATCCAAATGCTGAAAACGAAACCTGTCATAATCTGTGTGCTAGAATGCAAATTTATTGCCACAGAATCAAGAGGAATCCTAGCTCTCCCCTCCTTCTGCCCTCCCTCCACCCTTCCTCTTTTCTTCTCTCCCCCTTTTCTTCCCTTCTTCTCTCCCTTCATGTCTTCCTATTCTTTTCACCTTGATTTTTGTTGAGTTTGATAAATGAAATTGAGTGGGCTTTTCTATCCATTGAATTTATTTTGCACATTTTTGAAGATAATATAAGATTAAAATGCCTGCCTTTTGCCTTTTGATGCCTCTGTGTATATACGGTGTGGTGTCAGCTATGTTCGGGACCCTTTGTGGGAGGATACAAGTTGCTGGAGCCATGTAAACCGTCTTTTCCCATACACATAATCGTACTGTTGGCCTCAGCCAGAGACTGTGGTTGGCCACATGTCTAAGTAAACACTACAAAGTATGTTTGCAAATCTCACTCAGCCTATGGTAGACTTTTTGTACAGAAGCACCCCAGAGTGTTAGAGGTTACTATCATTATAAAAGTTGGCCTTCTAAGAGTCCTGAACATTGCCTGGATTCTGGATAGTTCCTTCATTTTGTTCAATCTGAGTGAGGAGATGACACACATAAGTAGATGTTGAATGATATTGTTCCTTTGATTCCTGGCCTGGTGTTCCTTTCTATTATAATATTTTACTAATTCTTTGAGAACTTCTACATGCATCTGATGTATTTGATCATATTCACCTCTAACTCTTCCCCTGAACTCTCAGATCCTTCCCGTACCCCATACCACCTTCCAACTTCATGTTCTTTTCATTTCTTTTAAAAATCCACCAAGTCCAATTTATGTTGTTCATCTACTCATGGGTACAGGGCCATCACTGGAGTGAAGCCTACCTATAAGGTGTTGTACCCTTAATGAAAACTGACTCCCAGAAGCTACAGTCCCTCCATGGGTGGAAACTCATGTATCCCTCCCCCTCCATCTGGAATGTTGATCTTGTGGTATAGCTATTGTGTAGGCAATGACAGCTGCTGTGAGTTCCTGAGTGCTGTGGTCTTGCTGTGTCCAGAAGACACTGTTTTTCTCTGGTCCTCACTGGTCTCAGGCTTTTACAGTCTCTTGCAGTGGACTCTGAGTCTTGGGGAAGGCAATGTGAGATTGATGTCCCATTGTGACTGAGTACTCCACAAACACTTATTTTCTGCACTTTGACCAGTTTTGAGTTTCTGTCTTAATTACTCGTCAGAATTATTCATCAGAAATTTCTCTGATGAAGTATTTGAGCTGCATTGAGATACAAATTTAGAGAGCAGTTTGATACTATATCCATATATCAAAATAATAGTAAGTTCACCTGGAGTCTATGAGCTTCCAACCATGGGTTCTGGGCTAGATTTATAATACCAGGTGTGTGTTTCCTTCTGTGGAGTGGGCCTCAAATATAACCAGAAAGTTACCCCATAACATTTGTACCACTATTGCACCCATGAGCATATCTTGATACATTGGTCATTATTGAAGCTCACAGGAATCCCAGCTGAGCAAGACTGTTGACATTTCTTCCCCAGCAGATTGCATTGCATGTTCTAGTACTATGAAAGCTACTAGTTTATGTTCCTTCACCAGCAGTTTCTGAGGACAGAAGGAGGAAGATGGGACACACACATCATTCATGAGGTATATTTTCCAGAGGTCCACGAGTTTGTTGAAATAATGTGGACTGTTCATGGTTTTGAAAATATAATTTTTAAAAAAGATTTATTTATTTGATGTACATTGGGGTTTTTTTTCTGCATGTATGTTTGTATGAGGGTGTCAGATCCCCTGGAGCTGGAGTTACAGACAGTTTTGAACTGCCATGTAGGTGCTGAAAATTGAACCCGGGTCCTTTGGAAGAGCAGCCAGTGCTCATAAGTGCTGAGCCATCTCTCCAGCCCCCCAAAATACACTTTTTTTTATACCTTGAGAATTTTCTACATGTATACAATGTATTTTAACTTGCACCCCCAACCTCCCTTTCCCATTCTCCTGAGACTACCCCATCTTCCTCCCAATGTCCTGTCTTCTGTTTTGTGATAATGTACTGAATCCTTTAGTATTGTCCCCATGCGCATGGGTGTGGAGCCACCCACTGGAGCATGGGCAACCTATCAGCAGGCACAACTCCAAACAAAAAACGGTTCCCTTTACTCCAGAAGCCGTCAACTATCCCTGTTACTGCTGATCTGAGCAGATGAAGTCTTGGTAGATTAGTTTCCAATCTTAATAAAGTCTTAAGCAACCATTCAGGGTGTTAGACTTCAAGGGACTGTATCATGGAAAATGCAACTTCAGAAAAACTGGTTTGGATAATAGTGCAGCTTACATTTGATTTCCCTAACCGCCTAGGAGAACGCCAAGAACTCTCTCCCCTTCCTCCCTCTTTGTTTCTCTTTCCTTTTCATTTGTGTGTGTGTGTGTGTGTGTGTGTGTGTGTGTGTGTGTGTGTGTGTGTGTGTGTACATTCACATGTATATGCATTCATGAAGATACCCAACAAGGCTGATATCAGGAGTCTCCCTTGATGGCTCTCTGCCTTATATTTTGAGGCAGAGCCTCTCACTTTGAATCCAGAACTGATTGATTTAGCCAGTCTAGTTTAGCCAGCCTGTCCCCAGGAGTCCAGTCTCTGCCTATGCTGGAATTATAGGCTAGCTGCCTTGCTGGCCTGGTACTTTATCTGCTGAGTCAACCCCCAGTGCCTTTTCTATGGCAATGGAACGTAGGATCCCCTGCATTTCAGGCAAGTGTTGTACCTCTGAGTTCCCATCTTGTTTTGATATGAGGAAGCTGGAATTCCAGGTGGCTGTTTAGCCATCAAACAAGACAACGCAGGCAACCAAGACTCCCAAATCGGGACTCTTAGCTTTGATCTTTGCTTGTCCTATAGCCAAGAGACAACCCTACTGTAGCTCAGAAAGACTGCAGCCTAGTCTCTAGGGTTGGCAGAATTCTCACCTTGGCCTAGGAAATTATGACTGCCAATCAAGATGGACAAGTTAAGGCTAGGAGAGGTCCTCAGGCTAGGAAATTATGACTGCCAATCAAGATGGACAAGTTAAGGCTAGGAGAGGTCCTCAGGCTCCCTGGACACGGACTTGTGGGAACTGAACAGCTTCAGAGATTTTTTGAATCCCTTAAGTTGGTTTCATAGTGTTTTTTGATACGTCTTGAGTTTCTGGATTCTTGTCTTCCGAAACAAAACTGGAATTCTGTAAGGGCAACGCCCGCGTTACCGATACCCGTTCACCATGTCCGAGCGAGGGGCTGCGGATTAAAAAATAAGGGACAAGAGACAGCGAGTCATTCGCCATGACTGAATGCGGAATGCTGTTTATTGAAAGAGGGAAGGAACCTTAAATACAGGCTTACAGCACAATGGCGGATTCCTGGAGGACAGAAGTTCGCTACATTCTTGCCTCTGAGCTGTTTACACCAAATGCAGGATACAGAAACAAAGAACCTCCGGTTGAACATTAGGTGAGAAGGAAACCCGCAGGGAATCTGAATAGGGAGGACATCTGGTCAAGGTGGGCAAGCAAGGCTGCAGTCACTCACAGTGGGGGGCCAGGGCCCACAGAATTCCTTGCAGCACTGAACACAGATTTTTACTTTGCTCCTAACTGGCTTCACTTGTGTGGTAGTACCTTTTCATTAGTGCTAGCATGTACAATTAGGAATTTCAAACTGAAACAAGACTAAGGAGTCCTAGAATGAATGATACATGATATCCTTTGTCATTGAATGTGTGCTCAGACTCAGCTGACTGTAAATGCCCTTCTGGGAATGTAAACTAAGAGGGACAACTAAGACCACCCCTATCCCCTACCATCCAGAAAACTGAGGCATTCTCTGGGGGGAGGGAGACTCTCATTAACAATCTCGGTTGAGGTGCCTCAGGTGTGACGCCTTGCACAGCCTTGGTGCAGTGGGAAGGGGCTTGGACCTGCCTAGGCTCAGTATGCTGGGCTCTGCTGACTCCCAATGGGAGACCTCGATTTGGGGGATGTGGGGATGCGGGGTGGCTTGGGAAAGAGGGCTGGGGTGTAGGAGGAGGGAGGAAGGGGGATCTGGGGATGGTATGTGGAATGACTAGAAAATTGCTTAGTAAAGAAAAATGAAAAAAAAAACCATCTTGGTGGATTCTTCTATGGTGTATGTTAAACCCACTGCTTAGATTTCTCACCTCTAAAATACAACTGGTCCAGCCTATCTGCCAGACATATTTAGGCTAAGGAATAATGTTTGACATTATTGTAGCATTGCTATAGGACAGTTACCCAGGATATGAGAATTTCTATTATCAGTTTCATTTTCTTTTTTTTCTTTATAAAGGTGTGAGAGTATTTTTTTAATCTTTATATTTTATTTTTTTATTAAGGAATTTTTTATTTATTTTACATACCAACCACAGATTCCCCTCTCTTCCCTCCTCCCACTCCCCAGCCTCCCCCTCCCCACAACCCACCCCTCATTTCCTCCTCTGGCAAGGTAAGGCCTCCCATGGGGAGTCAGCAGAGCGTGGTACATTCAGTTGAGGCAGGTCCAAGCCCCTCCCCCTGCATCAGGCTGTGCAAGGTGTCCCACCATAGGTAGTGGGCTCCAAAAAGCCAGCTCATGTACCAGGGACGGGTCCTGATCCTGCGGCCAGGGGCCCCTTAAGCAGACCAAGCTACACAACTTTTGCAGAGGGCCTCGTCCAGTCCCATGGAGGCTTCGTAGCTGTTGGTCTAAAGTTCATGTGTTCCCACTAGTGTGGTTTGGTTGTCTCTATAGATTTCCCCATCATGATCTTGATGGCTCTTGCTCATAGAATCCCTCTTCTCTCTTCAGCTGGACTCCTGGAGCTCAGCCTGGTGCTTGGCTGTGGATCTCTGCATCTGCTTCCATCAGTTACTGGAGAAAGGCTCTACGATGACAGTTAGGGTATTCACTAATCTGATTACTGGGGTAAACCAGTTCAGGCACTCTCTTCACTATTGCTAGTAGTCTAAGGTGGGGTCATCCTTGTAGATTTCTGGGAACTTCCCTAGCACCCTGTTTCTCCCTATCCCCTGATGTCTCCCTCTATTATGGTATCTCTTTCATTGCTCTCCCACTGCATCCCTGTTCCAGCTCAACATCCTGTTCCCTTGTGTTCTCATCCCCCATCCCCTACCCTTCATTGCCCACCCCCACCCCCAGTTTACTCATGGAAATCTCATCTATTTCCCCTTTGCAGGGCGATCCATGTGTCCCTCTTTGGGTCCTCCTTGTTAGCTAGTTTCTCTGGAGCTGTGGGTTATAGTCTGATTATCCTTTGCTTTACATCTAGCATCCACTTTTTTTTCCAAGACAGAGTTTCTCTGTATAGCTTTGGTGCCTTTCCTGGAACTCACTCTGTAGACCAGACTGGCCTCGAACTCACAGAGATCCACCTGCCTCTGCCTCCTGAGTGCTGGGATTAAAGGCATGCACCACCACTGCCCTAGCATCCACTTATGAGTGAGTACATACCATGTTTGTCCTTCTGAGTCTGGGTTACCTCACTTAGGATGATATTTTCTAGTTCCATCCATTTGCCTGCAAATTTCATGTCATTGTTTTTCTCTGCTGAGTAGTACTCTATTGTGTATATGTACCACATTTCTTTATCCATTCTTTCCTTGTGTTTCATCTAGGTTGTTTCCAGGTTCTAGCTGTTATGAATAATGCTACTATGGATATAGGTGAGCATGTGTCCTTGTGGTATGATTGAGCATTCCTTGGATATATAAGATTGATATCATTGGGTCTTGAGGTAGATTGATTCCCAATTTTCTAAGAAGCCACCATACTGATTTCCAAAGTGGCTGTACAAGTTGGCGCTCCCACCAACAGTGGAGGAGTGTTTCCCCTGCTCCACATTTTCTCCAACATAAGCTGTCATCAGTGTTTTTGATCATAGCCATTCTGACAGATGTAAGATGGTATTTCAGAGTTGTTTTGATTTGCATTTCCTTGATGACTAAGGATGTTGAGCAATTTCTTAAATGTCTTTCAGCCATTTGATATTCTGCTGTTGAGAATTCTCTGTTTAGCTCTGTAGCCCATTTTTTAATTGGATTGTTTGGTATTTTGATGTCTAGTTTCTTGAGTTCTTTATATATTTTGGAGATCAGCTCTCTGTCAGATGTATAGTTGGTGAAGATCTTTTCCCATTCTGTAGGCTATCATTTTGTCTTATTTACCATGTCCTTTACCTTACAGAAGCTTCTCAGTTTCAGGAGGTCCCATTTATTAATTGTTGCTTTCAGTGTCTATACTACTGGTGTTATATTTAGGAAGTGATCTCCTGTGCCAATGCATTCAAGACTACTTCCTACTTTCTCTTGTGTCAGATTCAGTATAGTTGAATTTATGTTGAAGTCTTTGATCCACTTGGATTTGAGTTTTGTGCATGGTGATAGATATGGATTTATTTGCAATCTTCTACATGTTGATATTCAGTTATGCCAGCACCATTTGTTGAAGATGCTTTCAGTTTTGGCTTCTTTGTCAAAAATCAGGTATTCATAGGTGTATGGATTAATGTCAGAGTCTTCAATTTGATTCCATTGGTCCACATGTTGGTTTTGATGTCAATACCAAGCTCTATAGTAGAGCTTGAGGTCAGGGACAGTGATACCTCTAGAGGTTGCTTTATTGTACAGGATTGTTTTAGCTATCCTGGGTTTTTTGTTTTTCTGTATGAAGTTGGGTAGTGTTCTTTTGAGGTCTGTGAGGAATTCTGTTGGGATTTTGATGGAGATTGCACTGAATCTGTAGATTGCTTTTGGTAAGATTGCTGTGAAGGGGCCCCAAAATAGCTTGACCACACAGCAGCCATGACAGGCTTAGGGGCCTAGACACAGCTTCTGTGACAGGCTTACTGGCAGGCAACACCCAGATCCAGGAAAAGCCTTAAGCTGATAACACCCAGGGATCCACCCAGGGATGAGGAAGTACCTGACATCCCAAACATTCCAACCATTAGATAAGGTGGCCAGATGCCCTTGAGTCTAGCACATACCTATTTTTTGTTTTATAGATACCCCTAGACAATTGTCAGCCAATCAAGGTCCTGGACCCTGAAAATCCCCTCACCCCAACTTCTGCTGTGATTAAAAACTCTGCCCCACCTGAGCTCAGGGCTCTCTGCTCTCACTGCTGTGTCAGACAGACAGAGGGATCAAGCTCCAGAGCTTGAAATAAAGGCTCTTTGCTTTTACATGCGGGATTCGGTCTCTGTGGTGGTCTTTTGGGGGTCCCCTTGATCTGGGCATAACAATTGCCATTTTTACTATGTTAATCCTACCTATCCATGAGCATGAGAGATCTTTCCATTTTCTGATATCTTCTTAAACTTCTTTCTTCAGAGACTTAAAGTTCTTGCCATTCAGGTCTTTTACTTGCTTAGTTAGAGTTACCCCAAGGTATTTTATATTATTTGTGGCTATTGTAAAGGGTGATTAACAGAATTTTCCCAAGTTCCAGCCCTGAGAAAATTCCCCCAGAGTCCTGGGGAAGACACTATGTCAGGCGTGGGGTATCTGAGGGAAAGGAATCGTGGTATACTACTCATCTATACAGCTTCACTTCCGTCCTGACTCTCAGTTCCTCTCTGTACCTACTTTTTCTGTCCCCTCACAGCCCTGGTCATAACTAAGCACTTATGCTGACCCATCCCGCGGGCCAGGTTATTTGATGAGACCCGAGGAGGCACCTCCTGAAAGATCAATGGGGGAGAGAGAGAAAGGAGACCAGGCGCATAAAGGAAGACAGAGTCAGTCTGAGTCGCATCGAGGTCTCGTTTATTGACTGGGTGTTGAGGCTTATAAGCAGGGCTTCAGGCAGGGAGGGGGAGCAGGGGAAGCAAAAGGAGAGAAGAATGGAAAATTCCTAAGGGAGTGTCAGGGCGAGGTCGCTTTGATCCCAGGCCCCCTGCAGCTGGCCGACAGGCTCCAGAAAGTTTATCTAATCGTATATCCTGCAGTTAGGCCAGGAACCTCCTGTCAAGGCTTGACAAAGTCCAGGACACAGCTGTCCGGAGTCGGTCCCCAACATTATGCTTTTGATCTCATTTTCGTCCCCTGTTCCTTCATCCTCCATCTTTTCTTCCTCTTCTCCTCTCCTGATCTGATTCACCTACAATCTACAAGAAACTTTTCCTTGCTCCTTACTCCTCAGTTTGAGCCATTCTGCCTTACTACTTACAGAATCTCTGTCTTCCTCTCTTTTCTTTGGCCACGTGGTTCTGTGTCTGCCTCTGGAATTCTGCTCCAGTCCTTACTGCACCTGGTTATGTAAAAAGCCCTATTGTCTTCAGCCAATTTCTCTGCATGCCCCTAGGCCTGAAGGAAGGGGATGGTCTGAGCTTCATTTGCACAAGAAACAAAGCTATGCATCTAGGAGCCAGGTTGCCTCCCAAAGGACATTTTACCTTAGTTCAGGGGCTTCAGGCGCCTAGCAGGTGGTCTGGTAGCTATTCTGTTCCTTCAATACTTTGTTTGGAGCTGGCCCTATCTTTGGATGTAGTTAAAAGGGGATATTCGCAAAAGGCAGATACTCAATTCAAATGCTAAAAAGGGAGCAGGGAGTTCAGAGGCAGAAGGCCCTACCTAGGTGACCTTATCCAAGGACTGGTCCGAGCAGGATGCTCACACTTACACATTCTATGGGAATTATGAGCACAAGAAATTCATAACAAGGAGCAGCTGAATATTAAAGCTGTATAACACCAAATATTCTGTGATAAATGGCTTCCCATTTGACAGAATTTTTTTTAGTTAATCTTGTATCCTGCAACATTACTGAAGGCATTTATCAGCTGTAGGAGTTCCCTGGTAGAATTTTTGGGGTCATTTATGTATACTATCATATCATCTGCAAATAGCGAAAGTTTGGCTTTTTCCTTTCCAATTTGTATCTCCTTGATCTCTTTTTGTTGTCTTGTTGCTCTAGCTAGGACTTCAAGTACTATATTGAATAGATATGGGGAGAATAGACAGCCTTGTCTTGTTCCTAATTTTAGTGGAATCGCTTTGAGTTTCTCTCCAGTTTCATTTTCTTTCTTTTTTTCCCCCAAGACAGGGTTTCTCTGTGTAGTTTTGTGCTTTTCCTGGATCTCGCTCTTTAGACCAGGCTGGCCTCGAACTCACAAAGATCTGCCTTCCTCTGCCTCCCAAGTGCTGGGATTAAAGGCGTGTGCCATCACTGCCTGGCCCAGTTTCATTTTCTACACAATATGTAGACTGTGTCACAACTTATAAACTGGGTTTGATGTGACTATAATTTAGGTGAATGCTGTAGTTGTATCCTAGAATGTTTGATTTTTTTTTTGTAATAGCAGGCATTGATTAGCAACCGATGAAAATGCTAGGGTAGTAATTGGTCAAGCTGTTTGTATTTTATTTCTTTACCAGCAAAAATTCTGTTTTTAGAAATGATATTTATAGAATGAACCAGTAATTAATCTACATTGTATTCAGCAAAATTAGATTTTTTAAATGGCTTTGCTGGATGAAAATCTTCCCTGAAGAATTGGAAACATCAGAGATTCTGATAACTGTATCTCATGGTAGATGCTTTGCAATGCAAATATTTTAATGAGATCAGGAATGTGATTGGATTTTAAATAGAGCCAGGCCATTGTTTCCTTTTAGCAAGTCACTTGTACATTTGCTTTGATTATAAAAAACATGTGTTTTAGTCTAAAATAATTTTGATATATTGGAGTAATTTCCTGTTTTATAGACATAGTAAGACAGCTCGAGTCACTTTAAGGTTTTTATTAATGTATTTCTTTCCCCCTACATATGGCCATAGATATGACATTGAAAAATCAATGACCATAGTCCTTCATAGATTGTTCACAAGGTACAGAGGTAAGAACTGAAGACTAAAGATAACCAGTGTAACATTGCCAGTGCCCAATACTGGTCAAGGTTAAATTGGAGTGAAGGATTTGGTGGCATCCATATCCTGGCCATTCTGGCAAAGTACAAAAGACAATGAATCTGTAATGTTTCTCTCAGTTCTGGATCCATAGCTAGGTTGCTGGAGCCACTGTGCTGTGACCTTCAGAGGGCCTGCTCTCTCAGCAGACATCCCTGTGGACAGATGGCTCTGCCGGAGTCTGATGTCGGCTGATGGTTTATACCTAGAACTGTTCTCCTTGACCAAAGCGGAGTCCCTGCTGTCTGCAGACAGCTCTGTCAGATACTTTCCTATCAGTGCTGGGATACATTTCCTCAAGGTTTCCTAGTTCATCAGGAATGCTGGTAAAGGCTGATCCCCGACCACAGATGTAGCTGGGGTTCTATTAACCTGATCACTTGATATGGTAAGTGGGCAACCGTAGTCCTCAACTGTGTTGGTGAGAATTCTGAATGTGAGTCCAAGAGTCCTCTTAGCAGAACCTCATAGACAGTATCATCCTCATTTCAAATAAGGAATCCGGGAAGTCAAGTGGTTCCTCTACTCAAGGATAAAGAGGTATGACCTGCTGTACTGGGACTTGATCCAAGCTGTGCTGGACTCCAGAGCCATTGTCTTCAGATTTCAATGACTACCCGAAATATCCACATGGTGTTTGGTGAGCTTCCAGAACCCAAGAGTGGTAGGAGATCAGAAAGTGACAGACTATGGATGTGAAGAATGTCCATGTTGAGCTGTTACAGAAGTACAGTACAGACTGGGTAATTCATAGAATAGAAATTTATTTCTAATGATTCTGGAGGCCAGGGAGTTCAATATTAAGAGGCCAATATTTGGAAGAGGGTAGGAGGAGGAGGGGGAGAGAAAGGGGGACAGCAGGAAAATGGAGAGAGAGAATGCTTGCTCTCTGGGCTTTCTTCTGTTTCTTCCTCACTCCATTTGGGGCCCTGGCCTATGGGATGGTCTGGTCCACACTGAGGGCATGTGTTACTTCCTTACTGCTTTGGAAATACCTTCACAGATGCATCCAGTGGTGTTCTTTTCCTTTTTATTTAAAAATATGTGTTTGTTTGTGGGTGCACCCCTGAGTAGATGTATGTGTATCACATAGCTGCAGGTTCCTCCAGAGGCCAGAAGAAGGTATCAGATCTCCTGAAACTAGAGTTATAGTCACTTGAGAGCTGCCTAACATGGGTGCTAGGAACCAAGTCTGGGTCCTCTGCAAGAGCATCCAGATGCTCTTAGCTGCTGAGCCATCTCTCCAGTTTCCTAGTGGTGTTTTTAACAATCCCCTGGGTGCTTCTCAATCAGATGAAGATGCAAATCACAATTAGTCATCACAAATCCTTGCCTGCATACTAAAGAAGAGAGTTTCAACAGACTCAGACAGGAAGAGAATTTACACAGGCAACCTGTGTTCTTCATGACTCCCCCTGTGTGTGTCTCAGGGAAAGGTTGATAGAGACAGGTTTAGGAAGCCGTGTTTTACTTATCAAGAGCCTAAGCACTCACAAAACCCCTCAGGACTTTCTTCATGAGATGAGGGTAGAATCTGACTTGGGGTACAGTGGAGGGCAACTGTCCCTTGCAGTGGTTCTCAACTTGTGGGTTGTGACCACCACAGGGGTTGTATATCAGATATCCGGCATATCAGATATTATGATTATAACAGTAGGAACAAAAATAATTTAATGGTGTGGGGGGGGGGTCACCACAACATGAGGAACTCTATTAAAGAGTTGCAGCATTAGGAAGGTTGAGAGTCACTGCTTGAAGGTGAGGCTGTGAAGATGGCCATGTCAATGGTTTACTGTGCATTACCTACTTGGTTTCAGTACTCTTTATTCTCTATGTGGTTGCCCTTCTGGCCCTTCAAAATGTCAACCTTCATCTCTCTTAGAAGGGCTGCTGGGCAGTTGAGCTTCTAAATTGTTAAAATTTCTGTAATTTTAAGCAACAGAGTGGGTTTTTTTTGGTGGGAATTATTTAGAAAGTAACACATTTTATGAGCAGTTTGTGTGACATCTGATCAAGACTACATACCTTGTGTTTCTCCTGAAAATGTAGAATACGTGTCATCCATGGGGACCCTAGTGCCTTCGATGTGACCCTGTGACACCATCATATTTGACTTACAATGTGGGAACTGTGGATAGAAGCATGCATGTGTCATCCTGGCCACTTGACAGGTTATGGAACTCGATTTGCTTTTGCCCAAGGGAACACAGTACTGAGAAAAGACTCACCAGTTCTTGGAGGTATCTTCCAGGAACTTGGTGGTCAAGAAGAGATCTGCTAATGTTTGTGGTCAGTCCATCACAAAGGCAGATCCGTGCAGGGTGTCTTCCATGATTCTCGGTCAGTTCTCAGATTCCTTCTGGGTGATGTAAAATGACAGATGTGTGTGTCTGAATGTTGATCGTACTTAGAACACAGGATGTGTGTTTTCCTGAATTCCAAGAGGATCTGTATCTCAGAAGCTGTTCTCTTCTTTAGTGCCTATTGACCTAGAGGTTGGACTATTGCTTTTGATTTCTGCAGCCTGACACAGTGACCAAAAACACTGCCTTTTCTGTGTTATCCACAGTCCCCACCAATAAAGTGTACTTGTCTTTCATGTTTATTTTCAGAACTTGGATGTGAGTTTATTGGGTGTGCTCATCCCCAAGTCTAAGAACTTTTCATCATCAAAACATGGTAGCAGAGCACTTTTAATATTTCACTTTCTACTGAGCTAGAGGCATACATGATATTAAAAAAATCACCTATGAAATCACATGATTATTGAAATCCTATTATTGTTCTTACAGGGTGGATTGACTTCCTTCATGAAATTCCTTCCAAGATAAAATTCATGTTCTGAATATTTTTAGCCAACCATTTGAATGAGTGATATAAATCTATGGAAGAAGATAGGGTAAAGACTTCCAAGACTTCCTCTTGCCTCATTGAGGAGCTGCAGTTTGCCAGCCCCTGATTTAAATGTTTTGAGATTGTATATTAACATTTGGATGCAGAATTCAACTCTCTTTCCCTTTGTTTACACATGAGTGTGTGTATACACACGTATGGAATGAATGAGAGTTGTATGTCAGCCACAGGGATGGCAAGTTTTGTAAGCCACTTATTATAATGTTTCTCAGTCCCATGCTATTTTAAATTAATTTTTAAATTTAATTTTATGCATATGAGTGTTTTGCTCCATGTATGTCTGTGAATCGTGAGTTTGCCCATTGCCTTTGGAGGCCAGAAGAGGGTGTTGGATTCCCTTGGGACTGGAGTTACAGATGATTATGAGCCAACATGTAGGTGTTGGGAGGTGAACTTGGGTCCTCTGGAAAAGCAGAAGTGTTCTTAACCTCAGAAATTCTCCAACCCCTGTCCCTTGCTAATTTTGGTGTCTTCTTGTGTTACTTTCAGTAGTGTTACTTTCAGTAGATGGTCAGTCTCAATGCTTTCCCTTCTGCTGTGTTTGTTTAGCTGACTTCCCCATTGCTATTGTCATGTCATAGCTATCATGTAACATTTTCCAAACACTGTCGGATAAAATGTCTCTATTTGTCAAATTATCTTGGCAATACTTTCACCTCTCATGAATTCTGGGACAACTTGACAAATTAGAAAAGTAGATAGCAAGTGGGATTTTGGGTAGAATTGTATTGTTTTGCCTTGATTTGAATTCTCATCATGTTGCCAGCTGAGCAGCCATGGTAACTTACTCTACTCAGTCTGAAAGCCTCAGATAGAATACACAGACAATGGTATCTGCCTCATTGGGCTGCAGTGAAGATTAAATGGGCATATACAGGGAAGGCATTGAAAACGGTGCCAGGCATAATGTAAGCATTCGGAAACCTTAGCTATTAATATTCTTTGGTAGGAGTCTTCTCATTAAAGGAACCTGGACAGTTAATCAAGTCAGTTAATCAAAGAAACTAAGCAGGCAACCATGAACTTTTCAGATAGATTTTAAGCAAGTGTTTATCTTAAAATGCATGGGTGTGTGTTTGTGTAGTAGAGGAAGGGATTTTGTTGATTGCACATGCTGGTGTTGGGTTGCATTGTAATCTTTTTCCTTGTGTGGTTTACAGTTTTGTATTGTGAGCTCATTGTAAGTGTTGGTGTGTGCACATGAATGTTTATGATTTCCTGTGTTCCGCACTGTGAAAACTGTCACTCTATCATTCCTAGTAGATTTTTATGTTAATTTCTTGATTTATAACATCAAGGAAATGTTGATAGACACATGGGACACTGGTAAGGGAGACTTTGATCACCCATGAGAAACTCATTCATCTGAAGAAGTTGGGATGCTAGATTTTCTGTCTTTTCTGTAGGCCGATTTGTTGATTTATCTAGTTCCATTCTATCCTCTTTTCTAAGTTGTCAGGGAGGCCCTGGGAGGATTTACATCATCGCATCCCGTCTTCTCTGTGTGACTTCTTGCTCTCAAATCCAGGCCTTATTTCTAAGTCTGTTATCTCTGTGGTCAGTGCAGTGTCCTCTTGTGCTGACTGCTCTGGTTCTGAATTCTCTTGCTTTGAAACTTGAGGATCTCTTTCTCCCCTGTGCCCCATTCAAACTCACCCTGAATTAAAGCATCTTTGATTTGGTTTTATTTTAAAAGCATATTTTAAAACCAAGATGGATCTGACCATCAATCTTTTATTATAGAAGTGCCAAATAGTGAAATTTCCATCAATAAGGTTTTATTTTATGGAGGTCTATATTGTTTTCAGAGCCAAAGCAAGTCATAGTACCACGATCTCTGTCCACTAATGATTTTTGCAGGCTCAGTTGGCAAGCATTAGGGAATCAAATTGGTGTCATCAACATTCTCAAAGCAATTCAGAAGAGGTTCTGGGCTTGGAAATGAGTTCACTGAGAAAACCCTTTGATTCCATATGGCCATGCTTTACTGATGATTTTCCCAGTGGGATTTTCTAACTTTCTAATTTTATGCCTTAATTGCAAGTGCTAACTATTTGCCTTTTAAAAGAGATGATTTGAATGATCAGTGTTGTAGATTGTCTTTGGAACTCTGTGCGTCTGCTGCATACTTCTGCAGATTTTATTTGACAGGTGCCATCTCTTCTGATGTGAGCATTAGCTGCTGGTCATGGTGGAGGCAACTCTCTGTGCCTCAGAAGACAGATCTTGAAGAACAAGTGGGACATTTTCTCCTCTGCCTCTTCAGAGGGCCATCCATCCTGTGTTCACAGGTCTGCAAAGTCAAGGTGACAACATCTTTCTGCCTTGTCCTTTCACTCCCTGGCTTGACTTTTAGCCTGCAGACTCCTCTCTGTTGGTGGCCATCCATGTTTCCTGTCTCCATAGCACACGGCTATTTCTAGTTGGCAGGACTTTTCTGGATGAGCTCGTCTACTTTGAGCCCCATTTTAATGTACTTTTACTAAATTTTCTCTGTTTGTTCTGCCTTTAAATGATTTAAAGTGCCCCCTTCAGTGTCCCCCCTCCAAAATCCAATATCAGATTTCTTTCCCACCAATCAGCAAGATGGCTGATCTGAACATGCATGTCATTGGGCATCTCTGGCTTTGATGGATTTAAAACAGTTGCTGCTGAAGATCCAGGGTCTGCTCCTTTAATGACTTGACATTTCCTTCTTTCCTTTTCAGTTCTTTGCTTAGTGAAGCTGCCTGTATGAGGCCCTCTGTACATAGAAGACCCATCTCCAGATAAATGGGGTTAGACAGTGTGGAGACTTTCAGTTTGTCTATAGAGCCACCATTCTGGTTGAGCCCCTGGGAGCAGATGGCTCTACAAATGAGAACAGCTGTTTCCATTTCAGGTTAGAGGCACCGAAAAGAGAGCAGAGGAAATTTTGCGTGCCTGCAGAGAAGAAAACACATCAGAATCCTCGCACCAGTCAGGCATACAGCAACCTTGTCACTTCACAGCTTAAAAGCCTTTTTCCAAGGTGACCCTGAGTTCTGCACTACTTCCTAGTCTCATGATACCTTAGTCTTCTCATAACTTTTCTAGCAGGTGTGAGAAAACATCCTCACTGGTGGAAAATGTTCCTAGTGAAGAATAGCCCCAAAGTCCTGATAAACGGAATGCAATCTCTTCTTTATTTATAAATAAATATTTATTGAGAGCCTTCTACATACTTGCTTTTCCAGCTCCTCATGACTGCACATTAGTGTTATTTGTTATCTATATCTATTTAAGAAGTAAATGAACCAGGTGACATTGAGATGGCTCAGCAGGTAAAGACACTTGCCATGCAGGACTTGCAACCTAAGTTAAATCCCTAGAATAAAGGTAGGGCTAAGTCAGAACTAAGTCCACAGAACTGTTCTTTGACTTCCACATATAAGCTGTGACAGTTGCAGTCATGCATACACATCAAGAACTTACGTGATAATGATGAGTATAATAATAACAACAGCAATGATGATGATGATGATGATGATGATGATGATGATGATGATGATTTAAGCCCAAGCTATGAAGCCTGAAGATCTGGTCTTCTCAGGATGAGGGAACCCTCTCTGTCATCACTCTCAGTCCCCCCGCCCCCCAGGCCCTTCCATCCTTGGCCCTCTTTGCAATGGGGTCCAACTTTGGTGTACTCTACTCCCTCCTTTTTATATGAGAATTAGTTCCATGTGTGTATATTCTTTGTACTTCTCTTGAACACATTCCTGAAACTTGGGTATCACGTGGCTCAGAATGGCTATTTCTGAAGTCACATTTGCATGAAGATTGCTTGGTTGAGGATAGCTTTTCCACTATCTCTCTGGCTTCTGTACTCCAGAGAGCTTCATTTCCCAGAACTGGTCACCAGCCCCTCACATTCCATGTGGAACCTTTCAACAAACTGGGGTGTTCCTCTTGCTGAACTGAGTGTGCTCCAATCAGAGTTATTAAAAGGATAATGGGTTGCCCAGGACTTAGGGTAGACCAGTTCTCCCTCTTCCATTGTGTCCTGAGCATCTTCTGACTCTGTGAGAAAGTAGCATTTGACCCTTCAAGTTAATACAGGTAACCATTGCCAAATCTATGGTTCACTGCCCATCAGTTATGTGACTTGCTTTTTGGTACCCTAAGGCAGTTAGGCACAGTCACCTTCCAAAATCACAGATCAATGTGATGAGAGAAAGTGGCCGTGCAGAATACAGAAAAGGGATGGGTTTGGAAACTGCCCAGTCTTGGGCTCAGATAACAGTGGCAGTGCTTTCTGACCTGAGCCCCCTCTGGAGAAAGAAGACAGTGTCTGTTTCATGATGCTTTTAGAAGCAAGCGAGGGAGTGTTATGGACCCTAGTGCATGTTCACTTCCACGCTTGCTCCTGATCCTCCTCCATGCTAATGTTCCCCCTTCCCCTCTCACTGACCCGCCAGCCTGCCGACTCTTCCTTCAGTTACCTCATGTTCTGGTGACTGCAGAAGAGCTGACTCATTTCTCTCTACTGACCATAGGTCTGTGTTTACAACCACTTCAGGACCTTGCCTCATGCTGTCCCCAAGATTCCTAAATAGCTTTCTGGGCCAAACCATGTTTAATCAGCGAGTCTCTCTCTGCTGACTCCTCAATCTATGTCCCACTGATGTGGATCCAGCCTTGAGATGCCCTATCACTTCTTCCCCCATGACTGCAGTGGATCTAATTCTTCCTGGTCTCTTCAGGTTGACCCCTTGAATACATCTCCTCATTGCAGACCAAGAGTGTTTCCCTGAGGTCTGGGTTTCACCTGCCACATCCCTGCTTATTGATTTGCCTTCAGAGTCAAAGCCAAGGTCCTCAGCATTGCATACCACAAATGGATCTTCATCTTTATTTTTGAGTTAAAAAAAATTGTGTGTGTGTGTGTGTGTGTGTGTGTGTGTGTGTGTGTGTGTGTGTGTGAATGCAGTGCCTGAAGAGGCCAGAAGAGGGCATTTGATTTCATGGAGTTAGTTACTGGTGATTGTGACCTCCCCAGTCCTGGGTGCTGGGAATTGGACTCAGGCCCTGTGCAAGAGCATAAACCATTTTCTACCTCCAATTCTTATCTTTTTTGGCAAATTCTAGAATTCTCTGCCATGCAGCCTATTCTCCAATGACACAGAATGACACACATTTGTCCTAAGAAACCACTCTCTTCCAGCCTTTGGGTCTGTGTGCTTGACTCTCTTCAGGAGTCCTTCATCGGCTTCTGTCCTCTAACCACTCTTCTTTGGCCCTCTGTGATCTCTCTCTCTCTCTCTCTCTCTCTCTCTCTTTCTCTCTCTCTCTCTCTCTCTCTCTCTCTCTCTCTCTTTCTCTCTCTCTTTTGTTTTTGTTTTTTTTTTTTGAGACAGGATTTCTCTGTGTCTCTGTGTTGTTTGGGTGCCTGTCCTGGATCTCGCTCTGTAGACCAGGCTGACCTCGAACTCACAGAGATCCTCCTGGCTCTGCCTCCTGAGTGCTGAGATTAAAAGCATGTGCCACTGCTTCCTAGCCCTCTGTGATCTCTTTACACACACCTGGCATAAAATATTTTCTAAAAGAACAAAAAATCCAATAAGTCAATTGAACTTCAATGTACTAGTCACAAACAATAATTTTAAAAGGTACTATTTATATCCTCAAATCAGATGCTTGGGATAGCTCAAATGAAAGAAGTATGTGGCCTCAGCAAAGAGAATTTTCAAATTGCAAAATGATATTGAGAGAATTGGAAAAAAATGCACAAATTGAGGGAGCTGCTAGCCATAGATCACAAAACAGTATTACAGAAATTCAAATTCTCTACCAAAACAATCCACAGATTCAGTGTAATTGCAACAAAGCCTGCTGTTGTATAAAATGGGTCAAACTCTTGACTACATTTGTAAAAAGTCTTCATCTATAAGACATTATGTATTAAAAAATATAGATTTATTTATTTATTATATGTGTATGAGTGTTTTGCCTGTATATTATGCTCATCTACCAGGTGTGTGCCTGATGCCTGAGGAGGTCAGAAAAGGGCATCAGATCCCCTGGGACTGGAGTTACAGATAGCTGTAAGCTGCCATGTGGGTTCTAGGAATCAAACCCCAGTTCTCTGCAAGAGCAGCCCGTGCTCTTAATCACTGAGCTACCTCTCTAGCCCCAAAATTATTTTAAAGCTATATACATATAACAGTGTGATATTGGCATAAAGATGAGCAAATAGGCCAGTAAAAAAAGTAAACAAAACTCAGAAACAAATCAAGTTTCCATAGATTCTGTCCCATACTTGATGGGACAGAATGAGATTTTAAAAATATGGTGTTCTTAATAAGTAGATATTGATGTGGGGAAATGACATTTTATGCATAAAGAGAAATAATAATAACTGTTTATGCATATAAAGAACAAAAAAATTAAGCTTCAAAAAGACAACAGGCAAGAATATACTCCTGACAGACAGTAACCAAATATTAGAGAAAAGAGACATGCAGAACACCAAGTATAAGAATGCTAACAAATTACAGGCAACAAAATTGTGAGCTTATTTTCATTCAGACACACCAGTGATAGGGCAGAAAGGCAAATCGGAAAATGGGTGAAGATATTTGTAAATATGTAACCAGCAAAAGGCTCACCTCCAGCACAAAGAATGCTGCTCACTAAAAAAGCTGGAGGGGGAGATGAGGCCGCAGAATAGGTAAGAGATGTGTACTGTTTTCTTCTCAAAGGTTATAGGCAAACGGCCAATAAGTATATGAAAAGTTGCTCAACTCTGTCGTTAGGGAAACATAAACTAAATCACGATGGAAGGCCATTGTTTTTCACTATAGTGACCAGCAATGCCAAGGACGGAGGAGGCCACAGCTTGGTGGGAGGGATACTGTTCAGAACACGTTGGGTGGCTTTAGGGATTATTACCCAGGTCAAATGAATGTACAGGGATCCAATTCTACTACCCAATACAAACACAAACACTAGCAGACATAAAAAAACACTCATGGCAGCACTGCCTGCCACAGCCAAAAGGAGGAAACCACCACTGTGTCTGTGAAGAATGTGATACATAAACAAATTTTAGTATACCCATATCAAAATGCTAGATAGCCATGAAAAGGAACTGTGTAACCATTTGAATAAATTCTTTACATAGAGTGTTTTTCTATTTATGTAAAAGACACAAATAGCACAACTCAGCCATAGTGGGCATCGTAACAGTGGTTACCTTTGGAGAACAGGCAAAATGGGGACCAGGAAGGGACTGGGAAAAGTTATTCTTGCTCTTGGCTTTGGTGGTGGTTACATAGACACTTGTTTGATGACACACACTGAACTGTGCACGATTGTTTGGGGCACTTGTATTATACATTGCAACTTAAAATGACATAGGGGCCAGTGAGATGGCTTGGAGGGTAAATATACTTGTTAGCAAGTCCGATGACCTGAGTCTGATCCCTGGTATAAGCAGAGAACCAACTTCTGCAGGCTATCCTCTGACTTCCATACATGTTCCATGACATACATGCATGGATGTCCCTCTTCCCCCACCACACAATAAATAAGTGAAAAAAATGTTTCAAGTTTTTATGGCTAATGTAATACAATGTTAGATTATTTTGATCTATGAGAGGAGTTATAGGCAAGCACCACTGTGAGCAGCTACCTATCCCTAATTCTCTGCAGCTGCTAGGTGCCAGGCATTGGGGCTGGGGACATTCAAGTGAACGAAAGGTCAGGAAAAGAACCTGACCTCACAGGCTTACATTATAATAGAGGAAGACAGAAAGTAAATAAACTGTTTTTTAAATATGTTAGAAGATGCCAGACATTTTGGGGAAAATAAAGGAGGAGAGGAGGAGTCACTGTGACAAGGGGTGGAGACTGCCCTATTAATGAGGATGCTTGGGGACATCCGTATCAGAAGATAGTAACTGAACCAAGATTTACAGGAAGCTCAGAGCAGCCACAAGAATCAAGGCTTTCTGTGCTGAGGACTAACAAGTTATAAAGGATCTGAGGCAGGGGAATGCCTGGAGGGCTGCAGAAACCACAACCAGGAGATAATGGAGGGAGGGAAGGGGTAGATAAAGAAGCCCAAGAGCTGGAGGCAGAGCATGGAGAATGGGAAGAGTCCATGAAGACTGCGGCTTCTATTCTGAATCAGTCACTTGTTTAGCATCAACAAACATCAATTGTAAGATAACAAATGTGCCCTCTTAGAGACAAGGTGGCCATACACAATGGATGGCAGGTGGGACTTGTTCTCCCTACGAGGTTACTAGGTATGAACTCTGCAGGGCAGAGTTGATAGTTATTTGTGCTTTTAGCATTGATTCCTAAACATGGTGCAGTTCCAGTCACACAGCAAGCCCCCAGTCAATATCCATTGAGTGGTCCTCTTACTGCTCCTTTTTTCTAAACATGCATTTGAGGACTGGGGAGTTGGCTCAGTGGGAGAAGTACTTGCCACGCCAGCAAAATAATCTGAGTTTGAATCCCAACCCCTCAAGCTGTACCAGGTGGCTTGTGCCTGTGACCCCAGCACTGAGAGGCCACAAATGGATGGATCACTGGAGATTTCTGGCCAGCTAGTTCAGCCAAAACTGGTAAGCTCATGGGATCAGTGGAAGAGCTTGTCTCAGAGCCTAAAATGAAGAGTAATGAAAGAAGATACCTGACATTGACCTTTGGCCTCTACACACATGTTCACACACATGCACTCACATGTGCATGCACATGAACATGTACAAACATACCACACACAGGACACAGATGCACAAAAACAACACACTTGAGGTGGTATTCATGATCTGAATTTAGTTCCTGTTAATTTTTGCTGTCTGAAGAAATGGAACACTTACCCTTTGCTTGATCCAAAGGGACTTTGGGGCATGGTAATTTAATGTCATATCTGTGGAAATGAATTACAGGACTCATTCTTGACTGGGCTGTAGGTGTGGCATTGTGCTGGTGTTTGTTAGTGGTGGCTCTTTCTCCTCCTCAACCCTTTCACATCCCATCAATGACACAGGTTCAGGGTTGTAGGTTGTAAGGATGAGACAGCTGCCCTGCATTGTTCTTCTGGAGCTCTGTGTGGTCATGTGAGGGGTGTGGTGGGCATCACACCCAGTGGCCTCGTGCCATAGGAAGGGTGGGTACATTCGCCTAAAGGTTCTTTGGAGGCTGCTGACTGAGGAGTGCCTGATGTCTCTGTGAGGAGCCTGGGTCCCTCTGAGAGTGAGATGTCTCAGCAGCTTGTGGTAATGATGGAGCAGAGGGCCCACAGTCTCTCTGTCCCCAGAATGGCAGTCCTCACCTCAATGACAGCAATTCTGTCAGCTGCTTGATAGGAGCTTCTGGAATTAATTTCTGTATCGATCCCTTCTGATTTAAATGTAGTTCTGCCTTTTTTTGTGCATGTATCCAATCTTTCCTTTGTGACGAGGTCATCCTTGGATGATTTAAAAGTTGATTTCAGAAACATGGTTGTAATTGTCCCCTTTGTTCTAGCTAATTAAATTCTTCATTCCTCCTGTCAACTAATTCTTGAGGTGACATTCATTCCACTGGGCCGTCCTAAAAATAAACTAGAAATGAGCCAACATGGTAACAAAACATGTAGCCCCTCCCCCATCACATGCTGTCCAAATAGCAACCAATCCATCCACTTTATTCCTCTCAACATTTTTAAAAAGCCTTGCTATCTCTCTTGATGTACTAGAAATAGAGTTGTAAGTAGGGCACTTGAAAGGTCCTCATTCACAGAGCCCACTTTTTTTTTGGGACAGAGGGAAAGGGATTCTTTTAGATTTCATAGTGAGGGAAGTCTTCACCTAGGGAAAGAACTGGACACGGTGGAGCAGGGAGCCATTGTGGAGTTTGAGAAAGAGACACCAGGCAGTGGACCAGCGCATGCCACGCCCCAAGGCAGGAGGCTTCTCAGAGCCAGAGGCGTGTAATCCACCAAGAAGATACAAGGAAGAGTGGGAGGGGCAAACTCTGAAGGGAGGAAGGGATCAGATTAGGGAGGGCTGCACCTTCTTGGAATGGTGTGTGGGTTTTACTTTGTGCCTATAGAATATAAATATTTAAAATTATTGACTCTTTTGATATCCTCTTCAGAGAATAACCCGTCGGCTCTTAGAGATTCTGAGCAGGAACCACTGAGTGATAATGCAGTACTGATGAGGTATTTTTGGAGCTTCACTTCATTCAGTCCCTAATCTTCTTCCATCCCTGAAGGAGTCTATTGGAAATTGTCTGATGAGCATAATTAGCATAAGGAGTGCCATTTTTACCTCCTGAATTCTGGTCACACATACTTGTATGAACACATTTGAGCAAGAGAACTGAGAGTCCCCTTTCTATTCCATTGAGTCTATAGTGTATTCTATTCTGCAATCAGCTCTGAGAAGTTGGGGTTTAGCAGTTGTGACTGAATTTTCCTGTATCACTGGGACAAATTGTCACTGAATAGTATAGAACATGAGCCCCAACTCTGGTACCAACTCTAGAGGAGCAGGCAGTCCTTGGGCTACTGTTCTGTAGTGTGTGTAGTGTGTTCCCAAGTACCAACAAATGGCTCTTCAGAGGTCAGCAGTGAAGGACAGATCAACATGGACACAATGAAGAGACAGAACCATCTCTTTATCCTTCTCATCTACTGAGACCCAGTTTCCCTGGGATGACCCTGCAGAGTATGGGGCTAAACATTTCACAAAACTCAGCTGATGCTCCCACAACTCTCTCTTCCAGCCAGAGACTATCATAGGAATAGACAGCTCTGGAAAGCATTAATTGAATAACACTATCTTAAAGATCTGCTCGAAAGATCAGGTAAGAAGTTGTGAGATATAGGCAAACCAGAAATTGGACAATCATTTCTCATTCAGAAATCTTACAAAGGTTTAGGATGTGAAAAAGATTCCAATTTAGATCCACAAAGACATTTGTCATGACTGGCAGCTGATGGCAAAATCCTTTATAAGGAGTCTTATTTTAAATTTTTTGTCTAAAAAAATCTACTCAATGATGTGTTTCTGAAATCTGTGTGGTTTAGGGTGTGTGTAGGGTTGGGGTAGGCTGTTCTTTATCATCTTTCTTTTGATGAGCTTTTGCAAAGGAGTATGTGCTCACAAGCAATAGTGTTAAGAGCTGTAACCCAGGGAGCTAATTTCCTATCAGCAACACCACATTCCTTGTGAGGGAATAATTGACCCATTTATGGTCTCCTTTCAGTTTGTTACAGATCCTTGTGTCAGCAACCCTTGTCACCATGGTAACTGCAGCAGCAGCAGCAGCAGCAGCAGCAGCAGCAGCAGCAGCAGCAATGACAGCTACCTCTGCATTTGCAATGATGGCTATGAAGGTCTTAACTGTGAACAGTCACTTCCCAGTGTTCCATCCTCTGGCTGGACAGAGTCCATGGTACCCAGACAGCTTCAGCCTGTCCCCGCCACCGAGGAGCCTGACATAATCCTGCCTCACTCTCAGGCAACCATGACACTGCCAACCTGGCAGCCAAAAACAGGGCAGAAAGTTGTAGAAATGAAATGGGATCAAGTAGAGGTAAGAATATTGTATGGCATGTATTTTTTACCGGAGAAGCCAGAAATGTCAAAACAATTCCAGTGGTTTTAATATAAGCAGTAAAAGGAGAAGGCCTTTAAGTTAGTCACTGAGCAAACGATGTATGCAACCTTACATCCATTTTTACTTGTATACATGACTTTTTAGCACTGGGTATTGAACCCAGAACTTTACAGGCAAGTATTCTAGCACTGATCCACCCCCACAGCCTTTCCTTATTTTAGACAAGGTCGGGGTTGCTAAGGCTGACCTCCAACTTGCTATGCTGTCCAGGTGGGCATGTGACCCCCCCAAGTCCAGATTATATGATGATTTTGTGAGCAAAAAAGAATTCAATAAAAAATAAATTGAATTATTTCCTGGAATGATCTCTATATTCAATTCCTAATTTTGGAATTAGGGAGCTAGTTCAATGTGGGGTTCACAGAAGGCTGCCATATCAGAGGCCCACACACTGTTGACCCAATTACCATGAATTCATGAGTGTTGTGGTCCTGTCATGTCTCAGAAGACACTATTTCACTCTGGCCTCTCCAGTCACTGACTCTTACCGTCTTTTTGCTCCCTCTTCTGTGGGGGTCTTAAGACAAAGTTCAGTCTGGCCTGGAACTCACTATAGGGTCTAGACTAGCTTTAGACTTGTGTGGTCTTCCTCAGCCTCCCAAGTGCTGGGATTGCAGGCTTACACCATCACATCCTGCAATTAACTTAAAAAATGTTGTTATTAGCATATGGTAATTGTAGATAATAATACGTTTATTATGGCATTTTCATATATACACATCATGTATTTTGCTCATATTCACCCCCATTACTCTCTCTTGGCCCCTCCTGTAATCCCCCTCACTATCCCAAATATCCCTCATCTACTCTCAGTTGTTTTTTGAATGCGATCCGGGCTTTCATCATGGTTGCCTACAAGAGGATGGGTGAGAGTTTGTTTATCAGAGCATGGGTACCATACCAGTGGTTACCCCACCGAAGAAAGTGTCCCTCTCACTCCCTTCCATCATTAATTGTGTGTAAACCTTCAGGTTGGTGGGACCTCATGAGCCCCTCCCAGCCCGTGACAGGATGATGGTGGGCCCGGTCCTGTGCAGATCTCTGACAGGCAATCACAGCTACCGTGAGTTCAAGTGTACAGCAGCTGTGTACTACCTGAAGATCAGCTACCTTTACGCCGGGCTCCTACATTCCTTCCGCCCCTTCTACTTCAGTGTTCCCTGGGCCTTTTTCAGAAGGGGGGAAATAGATGATTTATATTTGATCCAGCATCCAACAGTACTTATTCTCTACACTTTGACCAATTTGGAGTCTCCGCAGTTACTTTTGATCACCGATGTGAACTAGTAATATACAACAGTGTAACTTAAAAGTGTAGGTATCAGGCTGGAAATGTGGCTCTGCAGTTAAGAATGCTTGCTGCTCTTCCAGAGGACCTGAGTTCAATTCCTGTCACCTAAATCAAAAGGCTCACAACTGCCTGTTACTTCAGCTCCAGGGGCCCTAACTCCCTCTTCTGGTCTCTTCAGGCACTATACTTACATACACACACACACACACACACACACACACACACACACACACACACACACACAAACACACTAAAATAATGAAGTCTGGCTGGAGAGATGGCTCAGCAGTGAAGAGCTCTTGACTGCTCTTCCAGAGGTCCTGAGTTCAATTCCCAGCAACCACATGGTGGTTCACAACCATCTATAATGGGATCAGATTCCTTCTTCTGTGTACATGAAGATAGTGTACTCATATACATAAAATACAAGAATAAATAAATTTTTTAAAAAAATCTTTCTTTACAAATATAGATATAAGCTGGGTGTAACTCCTGCACTTAGAAGGTTGAGGCTTGAAGATCATATTTTCTGGCCGGCCTGGGTCTATGTAGTGAGACTCTTGAAAAAAACACAAAACTAAACTAAAACAAAACTAACCAAAGCAAAACAAAACAAAAACAACAACAAAAAAACCCCACCAAACCCCAAAATTCTAGTTGGGGAATGCAGCTCGGTGGTAGAGCACTTGTGTATGTTCCACCCTGGAATCAGTTCCTGGCACTGTGGTGTATGGAAAGAGTGTAGGGAAAGAGAAAGGCTACTTCCTTACCCCCACTGTCAGTAGGCAGGGCTCCTAGGCTCCTGACACCCTCAGTACAGAGCCCCATTCCTGGAAAGGCCTTTGCAGGGATGGAGGCTGCTGCTTCTAGGCAATAAGGTTCCGGCTAGGCCTTAGCTAGTCCTGCCTCTGTCCTTTAATAGGGTCAGCACAGAGCAGGAGCCAGTGGCTGACTGTCAAAGGAAGAGGGCAGCAAGTGACATCTGCTGTCTCCACTGAAGCATCTGTTTATCTGTTAACAATCCTGCCCATTTGCAGCCCACTCTCTGCAAGGCTGCATGTTGTAAAATCAAATAGCAGTGCTTTCCTTTGCCTTTGAGTCTCCAAGGTTCCAATTGTCCCCTTCATGGTCAGGTGACAGTGTCATCACTGAGCCAAACAAAAGGGACACAGCTCTAGACTTTATGTTGTTATCTCCTACTATGGTTCCCCCAGGGTAATGGGTCTTCTCTCTTCCAGGTGGTCCCTGATGTTGCCTGTGGGAATGCCAGTTCCAACAACTCTGCAGGTGGCCGCCTCGTGTCCTTTGAAGTGCCACAGAACACCTCCGTAAAGTAAGAATTTCCTTGGTTCAAACCTGTTAAAGTCAATACTGTGCACAGTGTGCTGGGGGATGTCTACTATGCATTTGGTGTGTCGATGGCCAATCCTGTAGGAATCCTGATGAATCCCACGTAGGAACCTGGCCAATGCCACTCGGAAAACAAGAGTGAGGAGGACCATGGTGGGAGGTCTGGTCAGCTGCACAGGCGCAGTGGGAAATAGGATCAGTCAAGTTAGAGCTGACAGAAGAAACCCAGAAGCCTTAGGAAAGATTTGGAGCCTCTCCCCTCATCTCCAAGATGGCTTTTGCTGCCAAAAGTTTTAATAGATCATTAAATTCAATTGTGTAATTTACTCTAAATTAAAAAAAAAAATCTATGCTTCACAACTTTCTCTATCAAAGCAAGCAGCGTAGAGAAAGCGTTGGGTTCTCAACTTCAGCTGTCCAGTGGCCGACTGCCCATTGTCTCCTGGGAGATGAAAAAGAGACAAAGGAAAGCAGCTGTGGCTGAGCAGCCACCTGATGTGTATGGGTGATTTACACAGACGCAGGAAGACTGGCATCTGCCCAGGGGCACACAGCTGGGAGTGTTCCAGACACACTGACTGATGAGTCTGTCCTTCTTAGTTGCCATTAACTGCCACCCTTCCTACTCTAGCCACTACCCTCAGTTCCCTGGGGGACTTTAGAAGACAGGAGACATGTGGCTTTGTCCAGCTAGTTCTGTGCATCGACTCTCTCCATTGTATGCATTGGTTCACTATTCACCTATCCTGTGGATACTAACCAACTTTGCCTGCCTGGTGTTCCCAACAATGAGCTCACTGACAATGTCTACAGAAGGGACTTCACTAAACTGACCCTGCACATTCCCACCTCCCCCGGGGACCCAAGCAGTGAGGTCACTGTGACAGAGAAGAGCCTGGATAGGCACAGAAGGTCTTACAGGAATGCTCCCATAGGCAGTGGTGGAGTATGAGGTCACTCCCAGCTCTGCCAGCAGGGGGAACCCCATGTTAAGTGTTTCAAGTCAGGAGGTTGGGAGCTGGTTTGAGGTGAACATGTTAGTTCATCACTGTTTTACTAAGTAGCTTACGTGTCTGCTCTTGCAGTGACATCCTCCAGCTTTCTTGAGTTGGTCATGTTGTCCACCATCATACCCTTTCTCAGTAGTCCTACTCTCATGGTCCTTCTCAACAAATCTGACATTTTCTGGACCTCTCTTGGGTGGCAGGAATGGACAGAAACCACAGTATAACCCAGGCTGAGCAAGACAGGAATGACATGTGATCTGTGGGCACCCCAAATTCATGTGTGGGTGTTACTAGTCCCTTATATGGTACTTTCACTTATTTATGAATCCAGTCATTTACCAAGATGTTATTGAGCTCTGTGTCACAACTGGGGAGCTTGTGGAGGGGGAGAAGCTATGTGGGGTCTGCTGACTGAGGGAGGTAGGAACTGGGTCCTCTTAAGTACAAGGAGAAAAAGCAACTGCTGGCATGGTATGCTGGCACCATAGGAAGGAGCCTGGGGTCTCATAGCAGGGGTGATGCATAGGCTGGGGACATAATTCCCATGGGGAGAAGGAGCACATGAAGCTTGGTGGCCAGGCAAAAACCCGGGAAGAGATGTAGGTAGCTTTTTGGTGTTGGAGCACTGGGTGGCAGGGATGCAGATGCTGGGACTGGAGCTGGGAGGGAGCTGGCAGGAGTTCACTGGCTTTAGATGATTTACTATTCTTTGAATCTTATCCTGCAAACCTTGGGAAGATAGAATGCCTGACACACTGCTTCCTGTGATAGCGTAGCTCAGAAGGATGGGTTGGATTACAGTATGCATCTATGATAAATTTAAGCAGGATTCTTTTTACATTGATCTGTAAAAGAACTCAATCTGCCTTGTATTATTCATTATCATTAGCAAAAGATGGACTACTGACTAGTCACTTTGTGGTAGACTTTGAACAAGTGTGTGTGGGGGGGTGGTAGACATTTCTGATAAGTGTGGTTACTTTAGTGTGTACAAGGTGGGCGCTTGCTTATACAACCACTCCTTTGCTTTCCTAACACTTTGTGTGGCTGTACAGGCCATCTGTATTTTCATCTCGGATCTGCTGAATTGGTTCTAAGATGAATTTTAGCAAGAGCGACTTTGCATTGATTCAATTCTTGTTTTCAGAATTTGGCAGGATGCTACTGCTTCACTGATCTTGTTGTGGAAGGTCACAGCCACAGGCTTTCAACAGTGCTCCCTCATAGATGGACGAAGCGTGACACCCCTCCAGGCTCCAGGGGGGCTTGTCCTGCTAGAGGAAATGCTGGCCTTGGGACCAAATCACTTCATTGGTGAGTTATGGAAACCTTGTCAATCCCACTTCTGACTCAGCCCAAACTTAGTTTGGTGTTTAGAGATGGTACATAGGAATTTTGTCTAGAGAATATGGTGGGAATTCTAGACAGCTACTGTTATGCTCACCACTTCAAGAATGGTTTGAATTATAACCAGAACATCCTTCTAACACAGCATTTCCAGTGTGACTTTATGTGGAAAGAGCATGGGTGCTGGAATTCAGGAACTATGCTCTGAGTACTGACTCAGAAGTAACAGTGTATGTCTGCTCTCTTAGGGTACTCTTCCTCCCCCATCCATTGCCCTGCCATGCATCACTTCTACTTGGTTGAACCTATCTATCTCTGTAATTTTTACCTTCTCCAAATTACCATATAGCCAGGAAGTTGTTCTCAAATTCCCCTGCCCTGTAGAGCAAATGGTCTGGTTCAAAAGAGAAGTCATCAGCCTTTCTCCAGCCTTTCCCAGCCACTTTCTTGCTCCTCCAAAGGACAGCCTTTCCCCGGATCAGTGTTCTGACCATATACTGCCAGTTGGCTCCATCTGTCACTCAGAGTATACTATCTCTGGAGTCGGAACTTGTGACTCTAGCTTGTTAATGTCATTGACTGAAGACACTGGGGACTTCATAAAGAGCTTATTCCATTTTGTAGTTTTAGTATGGAGACACAAGTTCAAGTCAGAACTCACTCATCAGAGTCCAGTGTACCTCTTGCTCTGGCTTTTAGAACCTTCTTGGGTCTAACAGTCCTCCACTAGAGGATCTTGGGTCTAACAGTTCCCCCCACAAAGATGGGATCAGGCCACAGTTGTCTCAGGAGGGGTTGGAGGGGTGACATAATGTCATGTATATGAAATTGCAACATTACAAATGTTAGGGATTATTCCAGGGTGATTTCTTTACTTTTTCTGAGATATACTATTCTATAAAATGAATGGAAAGTATGTGCTGAGGTTTATTCTCCAAGACGTGAGCTTGAAGCAGGCATTATGATGAAGACCAAAGGCCAAGAGGAAATGCGCAGCTTTATTTAGTGTCTGCTGCAGTTTATTTTTCAGTCACTTTCCTCTCATGAGAACATCCTTTCTCAAGCTTTGGCAATCCAGATATGTGGAGCAGGGTTTTCACTGGATGGAGACAAGGTCCAGAGACACTTTGAGGAATGGAAATGGCTAGACAAAGAGGAGAGGCATTGAATTTCAGATCAATACTTAACTGTCAAATGTGTTCTAGATAAACAGAGTTTGGGTGCTGAAGTCCTTGTCAAGATGCCAATCTGAATTTTATTCCCCAGGACATTTCAGGAACTGTTAGTTAATTCTGTATCTGTTGTAACAATTTATCTAAAAGGAAGTACTTGGTGTATTATGATAAATAATTTTATTTCGTATTTGTAATATTTATTTATGTGTGTGATTGTGTGGGTGTAGACATGTCACATGTGAAGCTTGGAAGACAGCCTGCAGAAGTGGATTCTCTCCTCCCACCCTGTGGGTCCCAGGATCCAACTCAGGTTGTCAAGACTCTGCAGCAAGTGACTTTTCCCACTGAGCCACCTCACCGACCCTAAATCGCTTTCTTTCATAGTGATCTGAAGTTTTCCCCTGTCGTGGATTAATTGCTCTTTTGTGACAGAGAACCATGTAATATTTTAAGAAAGCACATGAAGCATCCCCCCACTTTAAAATGTCATTGATATTATTTGACTTGAAATATTAGCTGACATTGCTTGTCACTTTGTAGCGTTACTACAGGTGGAGACTGATATTGGAAGTTGTGTGGGGTTAGTATGGAAGGACTCACCAGTGTTACTATGGACTTGTTCTTTGGAGATGGGAGAGATTTCATGAACTCATGTATAAGTTGAGCTCATGTCGCCAATGAAAAGTTCATAGAAAATATTTCTCATTCAGATGCAAAAACGATACTTTAAAAATTAACTCCACATGTTAATAACCAAGGGATCCTTCCCTTCAGACTATTCTTTAGGTCACTGATTCTCAACCTTCCTAATGCTGCAACCCTTCAATACAGTTCCTCAATGTTGTGGTGATCTCTTGACCTTAAGATTATCTTGTTGCTACTTCATAACTGTAATTTTTCTACTGTTATATATCATAATATAAATACCTGATATGCAGGATATCTGATATGTGACCCCCAAAGGGGTCATGACCCACATGTTGAGAACCCCTGCTTTGTGTTCTCATTAAGAGATAATAATTTTGGGTAACATTATTTCCATACACCATTTTGTCACTTTGGACACATGGGGTCTGATATCTTTTAACCTTGTCAGTGTTTTACTTGGCTGCCCAATAGAGACCACAGTTTTCTAGTATGGGTCTCTTTAGCAATATTCTCTTTTTAAAAGAATAATTTTTAAAAAAGTTTATGTGTCTGTGTATGTATGCCACATGTGTGTTGGTGCCCAAAGAGGCCAGCAGAGGACTTTGGATTCCCTGGAGCTAGAGTTATAGTTGGTTACCCTTCTGTGTCCTGGGTCCTCTGGAAAAGCAGCACATACACTTAACTACTGAACCAAGTACTCAGCATATCTTTCAGCCTTGTGTTTCTCTCTTTAAAGGTAGCAGGCAGCCCTGTCTCATGCTCTTCCAGGTTAACACATGACCAGCTCCCCATCTGGAGAACCAGCGTTCTGTGTGTACACTGCCAACCTCTTCACACAGTCTTTTATCTTAAAGAAACAAGGCAAATCTTTGGTCAACATTGCAGAAGCTTCATGCTTATTACATGGACATGCATTTAATACTTTTCGTTTTGTTAAGTTGCTTATTAAAAACTTACTTTCATAGGTCTGGGGAGATGGCTCATTTGGTAAAGTGCTTGCCACATAAACACGTGGAACTAAGTTTGATGTCCAACAACCACATAAAAGGCTGGGTGTGTCTGTGCATGTGGGTGGTCCCAGCACTAGGGAGGTAGAGACCTAAAGATCTCTAAAGCCTGGTGACCTGCAAGTGTAGCTGAATTGGCACACTCCAGGTTCAGAGAGAGACTCTGTCTCAAAAAATAAGGTGGAAGGTGATTGAGTAAGACACTCAGTGTTCACCACTGGCTTCCACACAAATACACACACACACACACACACACACACACACACACACACACACACACACACGTAGCTTGAGTTTTCCTGCCTGACCCACAGTCAGGACAAATCTCTCTCACCCGCCAGTCCCACAGCCACTCAGACCCAACCAAATAAACACAGAGACTTATATTGGTTACAAACTGTATGGCCGTGGCAGGCTTCTTGCTAACTGTTCTTACAGCTTAAATTAATCCATTTCTATTAATCTATACCTAGCCACATGGCTCGTGGCTTCTTCACATGCTGTTTCTCATCATGGCGGCTGGCAGTGTCTCTCTCTCAATTCTCCTCTCTGTTAGTCCCGCCTACACTTCCTGCCTGGCCACTGACCAATCAGTGATTTATTCATTGACCAATCAGCAACACATTTGACATACAGACCATCCCACAGCGCACACACACACACACACACACACACACACACACACACACACACACGCACACAATACATGTGGGTGCCTATGCACCAAGGCATGCACATGTACACACACACACACACACACACACACACACACACACACACACGCACGCACACAATCCATGTGGGTGCCTATGCACCAAGGCATGCACATGAATACACACACACATACACACACACACACACACACACACACACACACACACACACACACATGCACACAATACATGTGGGTGCCCATGTACCAAGGCATGCACATGGAGGCCAGAGGACAACCTTGTCTAGTTAGTTTTCTCCTCCTGTCTTTTCTGTGTATTTATTTTATTGAAACAGAATCTCATTAGGTAGCCCTGGCTTGTAGCTAGAGTTTTCCTGCCTGGCCCACAGTCAGGACAAATCTCTCTCACCTGCCAGTCCCACAACCACTCAGACCCAACCAAGTAAACACAGAGACTTATATTGCTTACAGACTGTATGGCCGTGGCAGGCTTCTTGCTAACTGTTCTTACAGCTTAAATTAATCCATTTCCATTAATCTATACCTTGCCACATGGCTCGTGGCTTACCGGCATCTTCACATGCTGTGGTGGTTGGCAGTGTCTCCTTCCACCTTCCTGTTCTCTCAATTCTCCTCTCTGTTAGTCCCGCCTACACTTCCTGCCTGGCCATTGGCCAATCAGTGTTTTATTTATTGACCAATCAGCAACACATTTGACATACAGACCATCCCACAGCACTGGCTGGCCTGGAATTTGATGTGTAGACCAGGCTGGCCTTGAACTCACACAGATCTGCCCTCCACTGTCTCCTGAGTGCTGGGATTAAAGGGATAGACCACCACACCTGGTCTCCTTCCATCTTTTCACATGGGTTTTGAGGTGCAACTCAGGTCATCAGGCTTACATGGCAAGTGCTTTGACCCATGGAGCCCTCTCACCACCCCTTACAGTGTTTTTTCCATGTGGTATTTCCACACATGAATATGTTGTACGGTGTCTAAACCAGGCTGACTGTCTCTGTCTCATCAAGCACCTATTGTGACTATCAATAGTCACAAGCCTCCCTTCTGCTCTTCTGTTGAGTTTCTTATCATAAGCCTGATATTTGACTACAGAGGATGGTACGTGATGTATGTTCTTTGGACCTGTTTCATGATTCTCACGTTTAATATTTTTTTTACAGTTTTCCTTCATTACCATTGCCTTATTAATGTTTATACTGTATCATGGGAAGAAGGAAAGAGATGATGTGGATGTCTATGAAATATATATACCTCCTGCTGTGCCTCTTCCATCAACCTCTTCCCTGAGTTGCCATCAAATTCTGATGCCTCTGCTCTCTGCTTAATTATCCCTTCTGTTTTCCCCAAACATGCCTTTTTCAAATATGTAATTGGCTTTATGCAATGTTTGGGGGTAAATAACTCAGTAACCTTTGCTTAACGCTGTCTGCTCTGCAGGGAGTGCCAACAGTGCTCATTAGCTCTCCAGCGATCCATTGGCCCTGTGGTTTGTACTTCCACAGTCGAGTCCACAGATCCAGTCCTAGTTCCATGGAACAGTGGCTTGCTGGTCTTGAATACAGTGTTTGTGTTTAATTTGAAGTTGCTTGGTGACTTGGGAGTGATGGATGATCTAGGGGTAAGAACCAAACTAACCTTCTAGGGGTGTGGTCTCTGTTAGAATGTGGAAGGAATGGATTCAGGGCTCTCTTAGGGTGAAACCACACAGGATCCCTTCCTCAGGCTTTCTCCTCTCTTGCCCCCTTCTTTCAAGTAGTGTTCTCTCCTTTTACATGGCAACACTTGGCTGTGCTCAATCACTGCCCAACTCAGCCCCACCTGGATAACCATCCTCCAGCTGCTTTCTACCTTAGATGCCAAAGCCATCTTCTGGACCCCATTTACATTTCCTCTCACAATACAACACCAAAACAATAAATTATCCTCTTTGGAGTCTTTCATAAGGAAAATGACTAGCCAAAGATTTTTCTCTTTGTGGGTCCTCAAAAAAATCTCCATGGATTCTCAAAAAAAAGCTCTCTTAACTCTTCTATTATCATTATTATTTTTATTTGTGTGTGTTTATGTGTATATGTGTGTGCAAGTTTGTGTGTGTATGTGTGTGTGTCTATATGTCTACGCATATGTGTATGTGGAGGCAGAGGTCAACTTTAGATTTTGTTACTCACGAACTATCCACTTTGTATTTTGAGACAGGGCCTCCAAGTTTTAGGCTAGGATGATTGGCCAGCTTTGGGAAGTAAGCATGACCATACCCAGGATGACCTTGTACTCCTGATCCTCCAGTCTCCATCTCTTATGTCCTGAGATTACAGGCACTTTTGTCCATCACCACACTTAGTTCATATAATGGTGGGGATGGAGCCAAAGTCCTCACATAGGCTGGGCGGTGGTGGCGCACGCCTTTAATCCCAGCACTCGGGAGGCAGAGCCAGGTGGATCTCTGTGAGTTCAGGCTAGCCTGGGCTACCAAGTGAGTTCCAGGAAAGGCACAAAGCTACACAGAGAAACCCTGTCTCAAAAACAACAACCAAAAAAAAAAAAAAAAAAAAAAAAAACCCAAAACAAAACAAAAAACCACCCCCCCCCAAAAAAAAAAAAAAAAAACACCAAAAAACATAGGCAGTCGATATACCAGCCAGACACATCTCAAGCCTGGGCCATCCAAATCTGTGGTTGGATTGCTGCTCACTCTTCCAGGAAGTTCACTGGTAGGAAATTCCCAGTCCTACCAGTGTACCATGTATTCTTCCCAACAACCACATCCTCACCCAACTCCGGCTCCCTCCTCTTCTTCCAGCTCCTTCTTACAATGTCTGCATCAGACCTTTTGTCTCCCTTCCCCTCCCAGCATCCTACAACTGGGGAATGAATAGTCTTCATTCCCCGCCGCACTGTTCTTGGGGTGTTGGTTCTATGTATTAGGTGGACTGTGGGTGTCTAGAGAAGAGGGCCCACGTCACTGCTGCTTGCAGTTGGGATGGCCAAGGGTAGTCACCTGCCTGGTGAAATTCGGTTGCACAGCAGAGATTCCCTTGGTAAATGCCACTCAAGGAAACTTCCAGCTACAAAATGTTAGTCTTAGCAATCTTTGTAGACTTTCATAACTCACCTCTGTGACCTTTAAATGCCCTCCTTTTTTTTTCATTACATTGAAAGAATTTTAGAGGATCAAATGAAAAAAAAAAAGGAAAAAAAAGAAAAAGAAAAAAAAGGAGAGAAAAAAACTTTTGATCTTTCTTGTGGGAATGCTACATTTGTCTTTTAAGGTTTCTTGCTCGGGAGGTCAGGGTAGGAAAGGTTAGAAAGGTAGACTCATTAACATCTTCTTTTGATGAAAAACTTGAGATTCAAATCTGAAAATGCAAAAATGCTGCGTTTTCATGGTCATCTTAACTGTGATTGCATAAGGTCTGTTGAGCTTCTACAATACAAGTGAGGAGTAAAGCCCAGAACTTGGGACACATTAAAATATAAAGTAATAGTTATTAAAGACCAAAAGCAGAGGAAGTACAAAATTGCCCACCCCATGCATAATTTAGATAAGTTCTTTCCTGCACTCATTTAGTTCACTAGAAAATGACTGTGAGGAATAAGTTGTTTTTAAACCAAAACCACATTTCATATCATCAAGTAGGGTCTTAAAAATATTCTTTCTGTTGAGTATTAATATGTAAAAAAAGACTTAACCTTGAACTTCATGGTTTTCCAAGTACTGTCACAAACCGGCATCGTCATTTGTTGGTATGCACGTTGATTGTGGTGATGAATGGAGCATACTGTATGGAGTTCCACCTTGGACATGCACAACGCCACAGCTGGCAGGCTGAGGTTCCAGGGCCCTGCTGCGGTGTAACTGGGGCAGGTGGTCAAACATGAAGTGTTTCTCTCACCTTCCGAGGAAGCAGGCTCCTTAGCTGGGCGGACCTGGTAAGTCTGAAGGAGAATCTTTATAAATGCCCCAGGGGATTTTTTTTAAAGGCATTTAAAAATGTGCAGACTTAATCAAGAAGTGTGCTAGGGTAGAGTAAAGCCCATGTGAGCCTATGCGTGAAGTCACGTATACATAAAGTTGTCCATGCCAGGCACTAAGGGGATTCTGCAGTGTTTGAGTTCTGAATGTTTGACATTGCTTCAGAATTTCAGAGAACAAGCTGCAGATACTTCTGAATCTGGACACAGGGATCAGGTTGGGGATTTTCTTGGTTCCATGCAGCAAACATAAGGCCTTTTTTTCCTTTTCTGCCTCTGCATTCTGCCTTACTCTCTTTCCTTCTTCCTCAGTCTTCTATTTAAGAAGTAAAGATAGTAAGATTTATGCATAGATTAATTTGGAAAAATTAAATACTAAGGAATTATTTTTATATTTTAAAGATTTATTTATTTATTTTTTTTTCATGTAGCTCTGGTTGGCCTAAGATCAGGCTGGCCTTCAACTCACAGAGATCCACCTGCCTCTGCCTCTGCTGGGATTAAAGGCATGCTCCACCATGCCTGGCTACTGTTAGTAAATTTTATTCCAGATTTTACCTGAAGATTTTGACTTAAAAAACAAAAAACAAACAAAGGGAAACAACTTTTCCTGGTTCTTATAACTTAGAGACAGCCCTTGGGACTCTGGCCAGCTAACCCCCAGAAACTTCTCTCAGCTTCTGTCCGTGTGACCCGTCCCGCGGGCCAGGTTATTGGGGAGACCCGAGGAGGCACCTCCTGAAAGTTCAATGGGGGCGAGAGAGAAAGGAGACCAGGCGCATAAGGGAAGACAGAGTCAGTCTGAGTCGCGTCAAGGTCTCGTTTATTGACTGGGTATTGAGGCTTATAAGCAGGGCTTCAGGCAGGAAGGGGGAGCAGGGGAAGCAAAAGGAGAGAAGAATGTAAAATTCCTAAGGAAGGGTGAGGTTGCTTTGGTCCCAGGCCCCTGCAGCTGGCTGATTAGCACGTACTCCAGGAAGTTGTACAGCCCACGGTTAGGCCAGGAACCTGTTTTTGCAAGGTTTGATAAAGTAAGGAAGGTCACACAAAATTCAAGACACAGCTGTCCGGAGTCGGTCTCCAACATCCGTGATGATTTCAAGCAGGGTAGTAGTCTTCTAATCACCTCTTTTCAGCCAACTTTATGGGCTATTGGAGCTTTTCTTTGCTTTCTTCTTTCGTAGGAGCTAGGGCAGGAGAGAGGGATGGAGGAGGGACACAGGAGGCCAGAGGGAGGGAGAGGGAGCAAGGGCCAGAACTGAGGGCCAGAGAGAAGCACAGAGTGCTCAGTGTGTGGACTTACTGGACAATGGTTTTCTTTCAGAGAAACAAAGCGATTTCCCATCTCTCTGACAAGACAAAAGGCTCTATTGTTTATTTCTTACTATGAAAGATATATGGGAGAAAGGTAGAGGAAATGGAAATTTGCTTCCTTACAGCCCCCTCCATTGACAGCCCTGTTAGAATGCTAACAGAGTGCTGTGAGGTCTGCTCCTAGATTCCTTCCTGGATATGGCATGCGTGTACAGAGTGAGGTTTGGAAAGGGGAACATGTTCGTGTATACATGGTTATCTGCCTTTTGAACTTCATGTCTCACTGGCATTCCTTTTGTTATGCCCAGATTGGGACCCCAAAGACATTACCACCACAGACCTTAGGTTCAGAATGCAATAGCATAGTTTATTTCTGTTTGTTTACAAGCCGCGGGCAGGGAAGCTCGGTCCAAAGCACTCATTCGTAGTCGTGAGGCCAGGAGGAACTTGCTTTTTCTTTGTGTGGCTAGCTTTTTAAAGGCAAAATCCACAAGCCCTTCAGAGGGGTTGGGGGGGTTTTGCTCGGGTGCAACTCGGATTGGTTTATTTTTATCTCTGTTCTCTTTTAATTGGGTGAGGGTATGTAACCTTTGAATTTACTGGTTGGTGGTTACAATTTATTACTTTGGGGGCAGTCCAGCACAAGTCCCAGGCTTTGTCCTTGAGCCACCATGGGGGCTGGCTGGCCAAGCACGTACTGCACATAACTCTAAGTTGGTGAGGGGCCCCAGAAAGTAAACATCTGACTGAACTTTGAGCAGTCTTTTGTTCATGGCCCTCCCAGAAACTGCTTGCTCAAGTCTCAGGAAACTGAAATTGAGGCCTGATCTCTGAGAGAAGACTGAGCAGCCTGTTATGGCATCTGCTTGGTCCTTTCACCTTTATGTGAGTGGGTAGAAATTTATAGCTTTATTTTAATGGCCATATGGCAGTCTGTTGAATCAAAATATAATTTATTTAAACAACATACTAGTGTTGAACAATTATTGAACAATAGCTTCCTTCCCTTACCCTGTTTCTGTCTTTCCTCCTTCCTTTCTTCCTCCCTCCCTCCCTCCTTTTCTTCTTTCTTCTCTCCCTCCCTTTTACTCTTCCCCTCCCTCTCTGCTTTCCTTCTTTCCCTCCCCTGCCCCCATCCTCTTTTCATTTCCTCCCTCTTTTCCTTCCTGCTTTCATGGCTTCCTTCTCTCCCTCCCTTCCCTCCTTCTCCCCCCCCCCTCCTCTTTGGATCAAATTTCAAGCATAATTGTAACTGTAGCTTTATGTTATCTCACGACATATGTGGATTCAATTCTACAGTACAGTATTTTCTGGATCGAAAGGGGTTCAGTTGCAATGGCAGTGTTTGATACAGGTCCTCAAATTGTCCTTCACTCTCTTCCTGTTCCCACTCACAGCAGCCAACTTTTCCTCCATGCATGTTTGGTGAGATGCTGTTTTGACACCACCTGACTTTGCTCTCACACACCTCTCAGCATCTCCTCAGCAGCCTGACTTGTAGGATCTCTTCCAGAAGGAAAGTGGACAGAACAGTTTCTTGAAAAGGGCGACTTTAAGTCACAATATCACAGCAGGAGAATGGCCATTGTCACGGTCATCATTACATTTGTGCACTGGAGTAAATGTGCAGAAGCAGAGGGGAGAAAGCAAGCTCTCATCTGTTCTCAGGGCGCCATCACACTGTTCAGCTTCGGGAATGGGTGCTCGTGTGACACACAGAAGACTTCAGTCCCTGACTGCAGTTCCCATCTTCTCCATTTATTTCACTTCCCCTCTGCTGTCTCCTGTAGGTAGATTTTAAGTTCCTTCTGTCATAGACCTCTTCCCAAGTCAGAAGGTTTCATGAGAATGTGACAAACATGGTCCATAAAAGACAAATGTTTGGAAAACCCATTAGGGAGGCTTCAGAGAGGAACACTGAGTTTTTCACAAAATCCTGATTGCTGTAATTTTTTTTCAAAGGTTGTGGGTATAAAACTCAGAGCAGTAAGTTAATGGTCCGAAGAAGGTCATGTCAGAAGGAGAAAACCGTCCAGCCCTGGGTAAGGCATATAAATAACTAGGGCTGAGTTTTCAGAGGCCTCTCTTACATTCTCATGTCTGAGGCTCTTCCTGACATTTGAGCTTCTGAGTGCTGGGATATTTTTGGTTTCACGGGCATGCTTAACAAGCAACGCTCTCACAGCTGTCTTGTTTTAATGCTGCAATTGTGAGCCTGACCTACAAAAGTTATATTTGCTGGGTAGACAAATGGAAAAATCTCTTTAACTAACAAATTCCGTTAACCTATATGGTTAATAGTAGGAGACTCCAGAACACTACCCTATGAAACACATGCAGTTCCCCACAGTCCTGCTTATCAACAAGCATCAGAGAATGGATTTCCATGCACAGGACTCTGTTGTCCTGCCAGGGATGCAAAGAAATATAAGATGCTCATCTCTGACTTGAAAGGTTTCAGCTTCAGGCCCATGGCCTATTCTTATTAAATAAGCCACACAAATCTTGTGGTGCCGTTGCCCAGTCTTGCTGATAAAGTTACATTCAAATAAATGTAGTACAGTAGTCAAATAGTGAATTAAAATGCTTTGAATCTTGTCTTTGTGAGGGATTGTGGAGAACGGAGGAAATGCAGCCCTGTTGTGTGGCACATCACAATGACCTTGCTTTGAGGGGCTCCATGTGCTTGGCACACCTGCTTTCTGAAATCTTCGTTCTAACCCCCAAATCCCCACCCCCATCCCCAGTCCTAGCCAAGTACCTAGTCTTGGTGGCTTTTCTGGTCTTTTCTCGTCTTGTGCTCAGTTCTTCATTTGTGTGTCAGTGCGCACAAGGGGTGTTTGGTTGCACTTGGTTCTCTCTGTCCTGACCATTATCTAGATTTCCCTCTGCAAAGGGCTTGACCAGGAACTGATGCCACAGGCACGAGTTCTTTCTGCATACAACTGACATAAGGGGGAGCTAGAAGGATTCGCACAGCAAGCAAGTTGCCTTGGTAGGATGCTTTTGGGGGATGCTGCTCATAGAGAGGTAGATGAAAAGGCAAAGACATGTCTATTAAATATTAGTGAATCATACAATCAATTTAAGGGCTGCATGCATTTAGAAAGGGAGAATATATATTAGTTATTGTCTCCATCACCGTAACCAAATACCTGACAAGATGCAACGTAAGGGATGATGTGCTTATTTTGGTCCATCATGGTAGGAAAGGCATCATAGCAAGACCACCTTCTGGGGGCCTAAGGATGCTTGCTCACCTCAGTAGCAAGTAGCAAGTAGAAACCAAGAAACAGACAGAGAAGAACGTTGGGGCTCTTCAGGCTTTCTCCTTTTCTTTCTTAATTCATGTCCCTACCTATGGGTAGCGCGCATCCTACACTTCTGATGAGTCTTCTCTCCTCGGTTAAACCCTCCCGAGACCCCTACAGACACATCCACGTGTGTGTGTTCCGGTGATCCTAAATCCAATCAAGGTGACAGAGAAAATGAACTCCTACAGTTGCCAAGGGGAAAGCTAAGGCGTGAGACCTGAGGTATGCCATGACCTGGGCCTTGAAAAAAAGTAGAGAAGGGCACAAGTGACACCATGGTGGAGGGGGATGCCCATGGTGTTTGCTACCAGCAGATGAGTTGTCTGTGCCAGTGGATTTCAACAAGAAAGTTGGGAGGGGATGAGAAGTGTGGGCAGAACTGGAAAAGGGTCACTGCTGTATTTATCTCACAGGCAGGAGGAGGTGGTGGCAAATAGCACCGATCTATATCGTGAGTACCATGGAGTAGCTTTTGATGGTGAAGAAAAGATAGGTATCAGGTGAGAGGGGCAGCAGGGATCAGGGATATTCTCACATTGGGGTTTGTGTGTGTGCTCGTGTGATGTGTGTGTGTGTGTGTGTGTGTGTGTGTGTGTGTTCTTATCAGCTGGCATATGTCAAATCAAATTAGAGATAGAGACTCTTCTTTTGTTTAGTTTAGATGTGGTATTGATGTTCTGCAGCCAGTTGAAAATACAGGACCCCAGCTGGGGAGGAGGCAGGTGGGCTCTGTCTTGGCAGCCCTTTGCTGGGAGGCTGGGGCTGGAGTTCCTGGGAAAGAAGGGACACAGCAGGAAAGGGTGTAGGATTGGCGCTTAGAGACCTGCTGTTCTGTGGCTGTGCCCAGAACGGGTCTGGGAAGCCAGGCGGAGACAAAGAGAAGGGTCTGGGGGTGTGGCTTCTCATATCTGTCAGCTTGATTCTTCTAGTCATCCAAGCCCAGGCCTTGAGTTCATCCTTTCCTTCCTTCCCCTTCCTAATCCATCCATCAGGAAGTGTTTGTTCTCAGACTTCATCAAACTTAACAGATCCCTCTGCCCTCACTGTGCGGCGGCCCAGCCCCGTCTCTCGCACCCCGGCTGTCCTAGATCTTCCTGCTTGGCCTTCTTGTGTGTCCACCCCGTCCCCAACATCTTAGCCATATTGGGGAGGGCTGTTTGCACAGTCCCTTTCTGCTCCCTGCTCTCAGTTCTTCACTGGCTCCTCTGTCCCTCAGAGCAGACGCTGAGGCCTAGCAGCCAATAAGGAAGACACAGTGTGTCTGCCCTGTAAATAAATGTCTGGTCTGTTCTTCTCTGTGAGAAGCCCAGGAATCCTCCCAGGTATAGGCTCCTCCCTGTTGGAGTCCAATGATGCCTACTTGTCAGAACCTCTGTGTGGCCACCTTCTCTGACAAAAACAGCTTCCTTCCTCCTCATTTGCACCCAAATGCTCTCTGAACCCCATTCTCTTCCTTGAGGATAATCACTTCCTTATGGAGGGTAGCCTTTCTACATCAGCGTTTGTTACTCAGGTTAGAATATAAGCGCCTTGAAGGCAGGGAGTGTGTGTGCTTTGTTTAGTCTTATATCATACACACTTAGCATAGTACATGTTTGGTAAGAATGCGGTTCCTGGTAAGCCAGCAGCGGCATATTTTATAATTATGGAAACCCAGTTCAAATTTGCCTTTGAGAAATAATTAAAACACAACACAACACAACACAAACAAAAAAACACTCCACCCCACTATACCCACATCCCACAAAAAAATTCCCAAACCCAGGGTCAAAGGTGACAAGTGAGTCCCACAGAACTGAAGGTTCAGAGGCAGATCTGGCTTTAGTAAGTGTCACCTTCAACTTTAATCAAATAATTTCCTGCAAGAAAAGTGACACGTGCCTGTAATACCAGGAGGCAGAATCAGGAGGAGCACTGTAAGTTTGTGGCCAGCTGAGTGTCAGGTCACTCAAGGGTACACAGCAAAACCCTGTCTCAAAAAAAAAGACAGTTCTGCGACATATTTGTCCTTGGTCTGGTTTTAGATTTTCTGTTGATACACAAGTGCAGTGCATCCATCCCTCCATCATCCATCCATCCATTCATTTATCTATCCATCCATACATATACACACGTAGGTGTATCTGAATACACACCTGCACAAAGATGTCCACCCACATGAGGACCTGCATGCCTCAAGGGAAACAGGTAAACCCATGCACATATTTAGTTTAAAAGACTTTTAATTATAAAATATAATTATAATTATAAAATAGTATAGCAGATAATTATAAAATAGCATAGCTCATAGCATGCCCGAGTAAGTGTGTGGTCCACAGTGACACCTAAGGGAGGGCATTGCTTTAACAGAAGCAGAGCTTTTAGGATTGGAAATAGGACTAATGCTTTGGTGTGTGTGTGTATGTGTGTGTGTGGCATAAATAGTTAATATTCATGAATGCAAAACAATCAGCTAATTAACAAATTCGTTTCCTGTTAATGAGATAGTTGTACTTTGAAAAGCATTTCATTTGGACTATTAACACAGAACTAAACCTGGTTTTGAAACCAGGAGCTGGTTCTCTGCCTTTGGTGGCAAGCAGGTGGCTTACTAAGGTGGGGCCACAATTGGGACTGGAAATAGAACCAGAGAGGAATGGGAGCCATATGATATTTCTTGTGGTGTTTTCTTTGTTTAGAATATAAACCGAGGTTGGCTTTGTCTTGCTTTGTTTCGCACCTCCATTTTACACACCGTCCACGACTCCGATTAGATATTCCAACAGAGAAGGCAGGTTGTTCAAACAAAGCTGAGTAGGGAATTGGGACTGTAAAGGTTGTAAGAGAGAGCAATAGAATTTCTAATGTGCTGCATTGACTCTAACAGAAAGGAGCGATGGTCAGATAGCCACCCCGAGGCTTTTGAAAGGACTAAGCATGCACAAAACCTGCTCTGGACAGAGGGGGAGAACCCTTTCCAACGACGGTCACATTGAAATAAAGGATTGGACTTGGAGAGCTAAGAGGGAAGAACTCACTCTTCCTCTGCCAGCCTCCACCAGGGTGGTGTGGTGTTTGTGGTCTGAAGCAGGCCCAGCGCACTATGAGGCTTTCTGCCCAGGCTGGGCTGGGGCTCGGGGTTCTGGGGGCTCCTGGGTGAGGATGAAGCTTGCTTCTCTGTGGACAGAGCAGTTACTGCTTACCACCTTCCCTGGAGCTGGGAGCTGGATTATTCACATCACTGCTGGCTTTCTTCCCAGGGATCCTGTGTGGCTCCCCCACTCCATTGTTTTCTCATAACCTCAGGTTTGCTGTCCCCATACTCACTCACTGTGTTAGCCATTTTCTTCTGCTTACAGGGACCAAATACTTTATAAGCAGCCACTTAAGAGAGGAAGGCTGACAGTTTGAGGGTATAGTTGGTCATGGCAGGGAAGGCATGGCAAGAGCAGCCTATGGCAACAGAGGTAGAAGTATAAGCTGTTTGCTCAGACCTTTTTAGACCAGTAAGCAGGGTGTGGCTGTAACCCCTAAGACCTGCCCCCAATGACCCATTTCCTCCCTCGGGGTTCCACCTCCTCAGGCTTCCTCAACTTTGTGTTAGCTTTCTGTTACAGTGATAAATGACCATGACCAAGGCAACGTATAGAAAGAAAGCATTTATTGTGGTTTCTGGTTCCAGAGGGTTAGAGTTCATAATGGTGGGGACAACATGACAGCAGGTGGCAGGCATGGCTGCAGGATCAGGGTTGTGAGAAGCCACATCTTAAACCATAAGCCTGGAGCAGACAGAGTGACCTGGAAGTGGTAGAGTTTCTAACTTCCAAGCTCACCCCAGTGAGGCACTTCCTGTAGCCAGGCTGTCCCACCTAAACATCCCCAGACAGTGCCACTCACTGGGGACCAAGTGTTCCATTCCTGATGGTCAAACTATTGCAAACTTCTCAAAAGAGCTTCCCAACCTGGGATCAAGCATTTAAAGGCAGGAGCCTGAGGGGAGACATTCCACACTGAAACCACAATCCTCAGGCTTATGCAGTTATGTATCGTGTATTTCTCGGTCTTTATCCCAAATGCTTTCTGAATGTTCTGCTATGAGTTAGAAACTGCCCCATCCTGCGGGCCAGGTTATTTGATGAGACCCGAGGAGGCACCTCCTGAAAGATCAATGGGGGTGAGAGAGAAAGGAGACCAGGCGCATAAAGGAAGACAAAGTCAGTCTGAGTCGCGTCGAGGTCTCGTTTATTGACTGGGTATTGAGGCTTATAAGCAGGGCTTCAGGCAGGGAGGGGGAGCAGGGGAAGCAGGGAGAGAAGAATGGAGAATTCCTAAGGGAGGGGTCAGAGCGAGGTCGCTTTGATCCCAGGCCCCCTGCAGCTGGCCGACAGGCTCCAGAAAGTTTATCTAATCGTATATCCTGCAGTTAGGCCAGGAACCTCCTGTCAAGGCTTGACAAAGTCCAGGACAGAGCTGTCTGGAGTCGGTCCCCAACAAGAAACCTGTTTGGTTCTGGCAACAGAATTGTGAGTATTTGATGAACTTCACACTCGTGGATCTTGTTTTAGTGGGGCAACAGCTCTTAGTGAAACAAAGATTCACTCAAACAGACAATTGTAACTCTGACCATCCATGGATATACAGTCTATAAAAGAAATGGACATAATGTTGATGTGAGGATCCTGCCTTGAAGGGTGACAACAAAGTTGATAGGTTAACTAAGCAATGGGGACACTCTTCCAGGCAGAAAGTAGGAGATAGGTGTGCAAATGTCCTGAGGCTGGAGAGGACATATAATATCAGAGAAAATCCAAGGCTATAAGGTTGGAGCTCGAAGAAGGAACTGGAAAGTGGTAGAGATATGGTGGATATCAAGCGTGTTCTGTGGGAGAGGCTGTTAAGTTCCCATGACAGTAAGGAACTACTCTGTAGTATCTGAAAAACATGTTCATCTTAATCTAGAACACCCATTGAAGCATCTGCATTTAACTCTGCAGAGAGGAGACCACTGTCAAATGGAGTGTTTTCTTTCAGACTTCATCTTCAGGCAAGTGATGGTTACAATTGTGTTGGACCCTAAGTTACAGTTTATTGAATGGACTCTGTAAGCCATGTTGGGTCTTTATAAGCCAGATAAAAGAGAGCCTGAGTAGTGGTGTGATGGTTGGCTTTGGTTATCAACTTGACACAACTTAGAATGACCTGGGGAGCTGAGCGGTGGCGGCGCACACCTTTAATCCCAGCACTCGGGAGGCAGAGGCAGGCGGATCTCTGTGAGTTCAAGGCCAGCCTCATCTACAGAGAGAGATCCAGGACAACCAGAGCTACACAGAGAAACCCTGTCTCGAGAAAAAAAAAAATAATAATGACCTGGGGAGACAACTCAACTAGAGATTGTTGATATTGGTTGGCCTGTGGGGATGTCTGTGGTGTCTTTGTTAATTGATGTGGGGAAACCCAGCCCACTGTGGATGGCACCATTCTCTAGGCAAGGGGGTCCTAAAATGTGTAATAGTAGAGAAATGGAATTGAGTACAAGCAAGCAAGCAGCACATATGCATTCATTTCTCTCGGCTTTTAAGCGTGGGTATGATTTGACGAGCTATCTGATGTTCTTTTCTTGACTTTCTTATAGTGATGGACTGTAAACTGGAGGTCAAACCTGACAGAAACCCCTCTCTCCCAAGAGTCACTTTTTGTCAGTATATTATCACACCAACTGAAGTGAAACCAGGATAGGTAGAGCCCTTTCTGGAGCCCCAGCAAGTGGAGCAGCTAGGGAAGGCTGCCTGGGAGCCTCCTGAGGCATGAGGTGAAGAGTAGGGCAGCCTCCATGATGAGAAATAACACCAATGTGAACCAAAAGTAACCCACTGAGTCAGACTTGCCCTCCTAACTTTCACACTGTTTTCCTCTTTCCTCCCTCAGATTATGGTGCACCATGAGTGGTTTGGTGCAGTGCATCAGTTCTATTTTTTAGCACAATAAATTCATGCATCAAAAAATAAATAAATAAAATTAAGCAGAATTCAAGAACCCACCACATCCCAGCTAGAAACCTCAGCAAATACATTCAAATAACTTCTTTCATATGACTTTGAAGTTACCTGACAGCCTGGTGGGTGACCACTTACACTTTGGATTTTGAGTTGAAGCAGAGGGGAGAGCTGTGAATAGAACTAAAGCAATCAAAAAGATCATGCTCAGGGTGCTTCTAAGGGCCAGGAAAGCAAAGATGTCAATCAACAGCCTTTTGAGGAAACTCATCTGAAAACCCAGTTCCCTGACCACGCTTGTGAAATCACCTTCAGCCCAATTAAGTGTGTATTTATCATCTCCCTCCCATTAGCACATGCGATTAATTATTTTGGCATTCACTGTAATGCCATTAATGGAGAACCATTTATTAACTGGACATGGTGGCAGTTGTGTATGTGCTACAGTGATTTAACAAGTGACTTACTAGGATTTGATGAGCTCAAATTGCATGAATAGAAGATTAAACAATATATAATTCTGACTGATTATAAGAGAGTGATCAAACTGACATTGAAAAATAGATTACATACACGGAGAATTTCAATTGTACATTCTGTGTGAGCCAACAAAATTTCAAAGGAAAATACAAATTAATTTCCATGTTCTCCTAATGAGTTCTTAGGACTGGCATTTTAAAAAGATGTTCAATTCTGATGTGTTCTTCATGTACAATTTGAAATGGAGATCATTCACATGCTTAAATGAAGATTATTTGATGCCAGAAACAGGGACATTGATAGATTTGACAAGTCTCATTGTAAATTTTGCTTCAAATAAGGATTTTATGATTTGAGTATTTTTATAACATTATGCCTTTTATACTAGTTTGTTATTCTTATATAGGTTGCTTGTTGTCCTTTATAAAAAAATGTCTTTTTAGTCCTGTGCTATCCTATGAGTTGTAGCTATCCATTGCTTATTTATATAAACACTGAAAAGGAATTATTTCACCCAACTCTAGATTAGTGAACCAGTGAGTTTATTAGGGCTACTTACAGGGTCATGAATGATGATTCAAAGGCAGCTGCATCATTAAAAGCTCACCCCCAGAATGGCTGATGACTTCTGAAGGCTGCATCTCTGGAAGACTCTTTGTTCTTACAGTCTTGTAGGCAGGTTGGCCAAACAGAGAATCTCCTCTCTCTGGCTATTCCTTTCTGCTTATATAACTCTGGAGAGTGGCTTTTGTGACTCATAAATTTCAGGAAACTACTGGGACTTGTGAGTTGTTTACTTTATGGGTCTTGATTAGCCTCTCTCTAGGATGGACTGTTTTAATTTTCAGAAAAGGATTATATAACATGAGTATAAGTTATACTTTGATTTAAACATTATTTTTAGCTGGGTGGTGGTGGCTTGTGCCTTTAATCCCAACACTAAGGAGGCAGAGGCAGGTGGATCTCTGTGAGTTAAAGACCAGCCTGGTCAACAGAGCTAGTTGCAGGACAGCTTAGGCTACATAAAGAAACTCTGTCTCAAAAAACAAAAAACAAAACAAAACAAAACAGACAACCACATTATTTTTATTTATTTATTTATTCTAGAAAGAATTTTAAAGGGTAAAAATCATTTTTAAAATTTCATTTCAAAGCTTTTGAAGGACTGAGCTAAGGGAATATCTCAGTGGCTTTCTTGCTTGTACCCTGACACTGCTGGTTTTAAGGGGAACATATTTTTCTGGAGTCTTCTCAGGACTCGCACTGGGTTACATTCAGGATCTGCTCTGGCTCCCTTAAATTCATATGTCAAAACCTAATTTCCAGCTGTGGCATCAGGAGGCATGGACTTGGGGAGGTAATAGGTTGTCAGGGTGCAGTGCTCGTAAATGCAATTAATGCTCATGTGAAGGGACACTTGTCTCCCGGAAGTCCCTTACCTCTTCTTGCATGTGAAGACACACTGAAAAGATGGCCACGGATAAATCGAGAGATGGCCTTCACCACACACCAACTTAGTTGGTGCCTTGAACTTTCCAGAGAGATCAATGTCTCTTGTTTCAAAGTTAATCGTCAGTGGTAGTTTTTCCAGAATCCCAAATACGAAGGCCTCATTTTACATGGATATTGTTTGTTTATATTACTGTTGATGATAATGGTGATGCTGATGGGGCTGGTGATGATGGAGGTAATAATGATGGTGGTTATTATGATGGTGATGATGACAATGATGATTTATAAAGTCCTTTTCTATTTGTGCTGCATCAAAATCTTTTCATATTATGACCCCCTGTCAAAATAACCATCTAGGAAATAGGTACCGTTACTATTTATATTCCAGAAAGGTGTCTAAGGCACAAAAGTTATTTGAGTTCTTTCTCTTCTTCCTGGTCCCCTAGAAGGTGAGCCACTCTGATAATTGTCCTGCTGTGTATATAACAAACAAGAGGCCGAGAGGGTGTGGTGGAATTAGTATCTTGTTCCTATGAGGAGGTAACACAGTGATGATTTCCTCTAGACCAGATGGCTAATGTGGTAGAATAGGACAAGAGAGAATATTTCAATTCAGAGAAATTGTAACCTGATACCTGTAGCCAGAAGTTTCTCCAGTCCCACCTGGCCCTGTGGCCCCATAGCCATTTTTAAAATAATCACTCAGAGGCTTAATATGAATTGCAAATTCTATGGCCTATTGGCTCAAGCTTTTTGCTAGCTAACTCTTACAACTTAACTTAACCCATAACTATTAATCTATGTATCACCACAGTGTTTCATGGCTTTACCTGCATCCCATTACATGTTGTTCCTTGGACGGTGGTTTGGCGTCTCCCCAACTCCACCTTCTTCTTGTCTTCAGTTTGAATGTACTGCCCAACCTTGTCCTGCCCTGCCATAGGCCAATGCAGCTTTATTTGTCAACCCATCAGAGCAACACATATTTACAGCATACAGAAAGACATCCCATAGCAGATACCAGCCTTGGGAAAAGGAGTATTATAGCATGAATACCTTTCTGAAAAGAAGTTGAACAAAAATATAGCTGTTCAGGCAAGCCCCAAGTTAAACTTAGGGAAGACACTCCATCCATACCTCTTTGTTAACCTTTAAAGCCTATTCTTGGACATTGCAGTTTCAGAATTCTCTGTAGGTTGGATAGAGGATGCTGCCTGAGTAGAAAGGTAGTGGTAACATCGTTGTATATGACAGCAGTATGTGTTGAGAATAAAATTATATTCAAATGATAGCAAGTTGATTTTACATTTTCCTAGAATGTCTTCACATTATCCATTTCCCCCCCTTAAAGCGGAATAATAATATATAATTCCTGTAGTCATTTGGCTAGGTGTAACCCATTTGGTGATTTAGAACAAGAACATTCAGAATGATGACTGCTGTTTATGTGCCATTGTGTCCCCTAATTCAGGAGCATATTTGCCTAGATCAGTGATTCCCAACATGTAGGTTGTGACTCCTTTGGGGGTTGAATGACTCTTTCACAGGGGTTGCATTTCAGATATTTATATTATGGTTCATAACAGTAGCAAAATTACAGTTATGAAGTAGCAACAAAAGTAATTTTATGGTTGGGGGTCACCACAACATGAGGAACTGTATCAAAGTGTCACAGGGTTGGGAAGGTTGAGAATCACTGGGCTAGATCTTACTCAGGAACCCACAGAAAATGAGATATTTTGTATGGGCAAACTGTCCCCTTAAACAACTTCCTCCTCTAAGCATCAAAACTCACAAGTGTGACTAGGGTACAGCAGTGTGTGGAATGCTTGCCCCGCATGCACAAAGCCCTGGGTTGATTGCCTAGCACCCAGGTGAAGGCAGTAGGAATTGGAAGTTCAAAGTCATCCTTGACTACCTGGTGGAGGCCAACTGTTGTCTCAAATACAAAACAAAACAAATCACAGCAAAATGTTACAAGCAGGTACAACAATCACCAAGCTTTTAGGTAGAAACTGACTAAAAACTTTGTGTAGAGAAGATAAAAAGATTGCAATGAGGTCTTGAGTCCATGGTATGGCCACCAGGTTCTTCACTGGGTGCCAAATAACTGTATTAACACAGGGGAACATTTTTGAAAGAGCAATCCAGTACCTCCTCCCAAATTACCTCCTGATCTGGATTTCATTAATAAAACAGGCCTGAAGAGCAGTGTTGAGTTCTTGTATTCAAGGAGTGTTAGGTAGACTTGTTTTGTTGGCCCCGAACTTGGTCTTGCCAAGTGCTTACACCCAGAAGGAAGCTCTTTCCTCCTGGCCCAAAACACTGTCAAAGAGTTGATTTCTTCCATTTTGTTTCCCGGTCTCCAAGTGTTGGGTCATAGATGTAGGCAGAATCCTTCCTGACTTACTATGCTTTTCACTAAGCCCAGCCTGCCTTCTTGGTTTTTTTTGTTTTTTGTTGTTTTTTTTGGTTTTTCGAGACAGGGTTTCTTTGTGTAGCTTTGCGCCTTTCCTGGAACTCGCTTTGGAGACCAGGCTGGCCTCGAACTCACAGAGATCCGCCTGGCTCTGCCTCCCGAGTGCTGGGATTAAAGGTGTGCGCCACCACCGCCCGGCCAGCCTGCCTTCTTAATAACTAGCACAGGTGTGCCATCCCACCCCAGTGCCTAATGGAACAAGACATGGTCACTGTGAGCTGGCTTTCCCAGTGTCAGAGTTAATGCCAGAGCCCTAGGTCAGCAGTAGGAAGCTGCTATTTGAAAACATCCATGCTTTGGAACTTCCTGAGTTGAGAACAGTATTTATAGGTTATAAGTTTGTGCCAAATGACTCCAAACATTAATAGGCAAACTTGGTGCAATCTATTTTGAGCACCCACAGTTCAAGAATTTATGGTTGCAATTTTTATTTTCCATGTACCCTTTCCCTTTAAGAGCGAGGAAAATGATCTTGAACCAAACTACTGAAGTGAGATGTGCAAATCCCCTTTGCTATTAATCCCAATGAGGTGTTAACTACAAAGTCCATTTAAGACTCTTTAGCATTAGCCTTAGAGAAGAAGGCAGTAAAATAAACAGTTAATGGCCTGAAGCCAGCGTCCCCTGCACTTTAATTGATGCTTGACCACTGCATTCCAAGGATAATGGTTGGGCCCTCCTTCTCTTCTCATTTGCACCTAGGGGGGCTGTTGTAAGAGGCCTGGTAATGATTGGAGAACACTTCCTTACTGTGTTAATGAGCACCCCTAGGCAGCAGCAAGAGCACTGTGTGTGTTTGTGTGTTGGGAGAATGGAGGCAGGAGAGGAGAAATGGGGGGAGGGACGGGGAGCCCAACTTTTATTTGTCATCCTAACTAGTTCCTTGGGGGGTGTTAACAGATGCCTGGATTGCCTTTGTAGGGTTGCTTTTTTTATGGTTTTAGACCTCAGTAGGGAAATCATTCAGCCACATACCAGATAGAAGTGAGCCACTCAGCATCTGTTTTTCTCCAACCCTTTCTTTCCCTTTTCCAACATCTAAATGGCAAGTTGAGCTCTGCAGAGAGCTGGAGACTTACCCCCACCATGGACCAAAGTTTTCCTCCATAATACAGTCACAGTCCTAATCCGCTGTAGTTCTTCATGCTTTCTAAGAAATCTCATGTGGCACATGGTGGCTCACACCTGCAGTTCAGGTACTTAAGAGCCGAGGCAGGAGGATTGCTGTGAATTCAAGGCTAGCCTGGGAACATCAGGGACCCTGTCTCAAACACCCAAACAAAGCACACAAGCAAATTAACTAGCAGACCAAAATCCAAACCACCATTCTACCAAAAAAAAAAAAAAAAAAAGAAAGAAAGAAAAAGAAGAAAAAAGAAATAAAATCTTAACTTTTCTCACCAATTCTGCAATTGAAAATATTTTACAGGCATTTATGGACTGGTATTGATGCACAACTCAGTTTACAGGCTAAGTGTAGTGGCACATGCCTTTAGTCCTAGCATCTGGGAGGCAGAGGCAGGAGAATCTCTGTGAGTTTGAAGCCAGTCTTGTCTACACAGTAAAATCCAGGACAGCCAGGATTACACAGAGAGACCCTGTCTCAAAAACCAAAAAAGCAAGCAAACAACTTGCTTCACTTACAGAAACTGCACTTCTGGTCTTGGTGCCGAGCCCCGCTTTCTCTCTCCTCTCCCCTGGAGTTACTTCTCTATTCCTGTACGTTTGTATCATCTGTGTTAGATGACCCCCTCAAACAGTTTCAGAGGTTCATCCATTATGATCGTGAAGGGGAGCATGATTGTAGGCAGGTGTGGTGCTGATGCTGAGAGGGCTGCATCTTGCAGGCAACAGAAGGTTGACTGTCACACTGAGGGAAGCTTGAGAAAAAGAGACCTCAAAGCCCGCACCCGTAGTGACACACTTCCTCCAACAAATGCCACTCCCTTTGGGGGCCATTTTCTTTCAAACTACCACAGCGGGACTATGTCAGGAATTGCATTACCTCTCATCAGTGCAGAACGCAGCATGGCCTGGGAACACGGATTCAGGTTCTCCCAAATATCATGTTCCAATGTGGTGACAGCTTCATGAAGTTTTTAGAGTAACAAAGGATAGCATAAATCAAGATGCTTTTCAAATACATTGGTGAGAACAGCAAATAAGTATATTCCCACAAAGCAAGGGAGTCTTTGCTATAGGACTCAGATGCTCTCATGACATTCTCAGCCTTTGGGTTGGTGGAAGCTAGAGCTCTATTTGTATATCCCCAAAGGATTTACCTAGTTTAAGCCTCAAGGATATTAGGTCAAAACACAGAGGTGGGCAATAAACAGCTATTTTGGGAGTTAACAGTAGCTCAAGATACAACATCCCAAAGCTCTACAATCATCAATGTTCCAATAAGTCAATTAGTCATATAGAATGTTTGATGTAGGGGTGTATTTTTTTTCTGGGAGCTTCATTTCATAATATGTTGATTTCATATCTTAAAGGAAGGTACAACAGTGCCATTACTCTGAGTTTCTTCTAAGAATGCTATCAGTATCTGTAAAAGGGATTGTACTTGGCTTCTAGCAGCTCTCAAATGATCATAGCCCCAAAGAGCCTCCTTTCATGGAGTGAATTCTGTTTCATTTCAGGGTCACAGTTTCTGCCCTGGGTATGTGGAATTTCCCATTCACTCCTTTGCTCTGACTTAGCTGCTGTTTGATGGAAAAATTGGACAGCACTGCTTTTTCACTCTGGGGTATTCCAGGCATTTCCCCTAGACATCACCAAAGGAAGGTATGGAGGCCCAAATTATTCAGGGTCGGAGAATGAGCTTGCTTTACCCAGCAGGGCTGCATAAGGGGATGATTTGACCATAGGGTGTGGTTACCAGGTGACTGGAAGGGTCTAGACTTGGCTGTGCGGTGTGCTTTGATCTTGCAAGGGGGAGGTCTTTTGCCCCACCCCTTGGCATTGTTATAAAAAGCCCTTTTGAATAAGCAGGAAAGGCCATTGGGTATTGATCCAGGTCCTCCCAAAGCTATTCTGTGTTTCTGTCTTTCTCCTCTTTGTTATTTTTCTATCTAATATTTTCTTACTCCTCTCTCCTCCTCATAAGAACCCTTGAAAAGGTGGGAGCTGGCCTCCCATAGGGAGGCAAAAAAAAATTAATGAAATTACACTCTGACCTGGTAGGAGCAACTAGCTACTGTTCTCATCATCACACTCAGGGGCTTGCACACAAGCTCTTTATCCCAGTGACTCAGTTTAAGGGATTGGAGAACATGACTCAGCAGCAACAGGTATCATGATGATGCAAAGTAGTGTGAGAACACTATGTGTGTGTTCATACGTGTGTATGTATGTGTATGCGTGTGTGTCTGTGTGGAGGCTAGAGGTTGACGTAGGGTATCCTCCTCAGTTGCTCTCATTTTTTTCAATTTTATTTTATGTGTGTCAGTGTTTTGCCTGCAAATGTGTCTGTGTACACGTGCATGCAGTGCCTATAGAGGCCAGAAGAGGACATGGATCCTCTGAGATTAGGTGCAGATGATTGTGAGCCTCCATGTGGGTGTTGGGAATCAAACCCAAGTCCTCTGCAAGAGAGGCCATTGCTCTCAACCCCTGTGCCACTAATCCCAATTGCTCTTGTTTCTTGAGACAATCTTTCATTGAATCTGGAATTCACTGCCTTGGCTAGACTGGCTGGCCAGCAAGCCCCATAAATCATGCCCTATCTCCTCTCCAATGTGGGGGTTACAGGCAGATTCTCCATACCTGGCTTGCCCGCCCACCCCCACCTCTCTCCTTCTTAAAATGTGTTCTGAACTTAGGTCCCCAGGCTTGCACAGCTCGCACTTTACTGACAGAATCATCTCTCCACCCAGACCCCAGATTATAAAGTTTTATTTAAAGAAATGCCTCTAGTGCAAATTCAAAACAGAAGTGTTTTCTTTACATGCCACACCTAAAAAGTCACAAATATGGGCAGCAGAGGAAGCTGTTAGCTTAGAAAGATGGTTTTTCAATAAGTAAAAGATGATACCACAGGCAGTGTGGTCCTCAGGTAGAGAGAGTTTATAGATAACTCCTACATTTAACTGGGACAGGTATAGCGTCATCAATAGTTCAGTAAGGCCTTTAAGGCCCCAATACTCATGATGTTATTAAGCATATACAGCTAACATAGAGTTCTTTCTTTCTGAGTTGCACTAAGAAATTCAGACATGTATAGTGAGTACTGGAGTAAACATCAGTTGCTTGGATTCCAAAAACATGTGAATAAAATATACTCTGAGAGGCTCATGTGAATGCCTCTCATTCTAAATGATTGTCACTTCAATTAACATTATGAAGTGACTTAGTTTTTCTACCGGATTCTTAACTGGAAGCACATGCCTGACTTACATTGGGGAATCGTTTTCGTTTTCTTTTTTAATTATGCATTTATGTGGGTGTCTGTGTGTGATATGTGCATATGTGAGTGCTGGGGCCCTCGGGTCTGGCACTGGAGTTGCAGGCAGTTGTGAGCTGTGCAGTGGGTGCCGAGAACTGCACTCAAGAGCAGCAAGTGCTCTCATCACTGAGCCATCTCTCCAGCTCCCAGGAATCTTTTCCAAAAACACGTCTGCCAGGATCCTATTCCAAATCCCAGATTATTTGTCATGTATGTTGGGGTCTGGAAATATGTAGTTTGGAGAATGTCCTGCAAGATTTTGAAACTTCTGTCCTCATTTCTGGGAACTAGACCCATCCTATGCATGCTAGGCAATTCTCCTACCACTGAGCTTTCTGCATTTTATTTGAGACAAAGTCTTACTAAATTGCCCAGGCTGGCCTTGAACTTGTGATCTTCCCACCACAACCTCTTGAGTAGCTGGGACTATAGGCCTGTACTATAAGGCCTGGCTAAAGCTACTAGTTTCAACACTACTTAAGGAACCACTACTCCTGACTGAAAAGTTTAGAGTGACAGGAAGCAGGATGACTTGTCTTCGTTTTCTTAGCCGGCTTGGCCACTTCATTTGTAGAAGTGGACTCCATTAGTGCTCAGTGAGGAAACAGAAGCCAATTATGTAGAAAACGACACATTGTGTACTTTTAACTATGTACTTGTCTGAATTATTGCTGGCTAAATGAATTTAATAGTTGGATAGAATTTTAAAACATAATCTTTGGAAGAAAACTTCTTCTGCATAATTGTAGAACATTGTGAGTTCTAAATGTTTAGTGAACAGATGAAGTAGATTTTAAAAAATTGAAAGTATTTAATGTGAAATCCGGGAATGAAGCAAAGACATGAAAAACCTTTTTATGATGACTGATTCCATATTTTGTCTCAATTATTTTATGTGTAGAAACGTCATTTGGGATAAGATCTCAATGTTTGTCAGTCACCTTTTGTCCAGCCAGGGTAATCCTAAATTGATAATAACCTAGGATTTGTGCATTCCATTGATGGCTGCTCTTCAGGATTTGAAGAGAACATGGACTGATGTGACGCTCAGTTGGTGAAGGGACTCTGACCCTGAGAATTCATGTAATAAAAGCTGGGCATGGTGATGCACACTTTCAATCCCAGAGGCTGGGAAGCGGGAACAGCCCAGGGCTTGCTGGTCACCCTGCCTAGCCTACTTTGTGTGTGCGAGGCAGGTGAGAGACCTTGACTAAAAATAAAGATAGAAAGTATCTGAGGAACAACACTTGAGGTTGTTGTAAGGCCTCCTCATGGACATGCATGACAGGCCCCTATATACATGTGCACCCCCTCCCACCTGAGTGGACATAGTACGTCTTTCATAAGGCATTCTGGAACTCTTTTTTTTTGGCCACCATCTTTGCTGCTTTGGCTCTGTGTACCCATGTGTTACCCATCCCTTCTCCAAGACGTGTTCTTTGCCACCAAGGAGGTGTCAGTAAGGGTGGCATAAGACGGAGCCATAAGACAAATAGTTGGGGACGGGTGTATGATGTAAACTTGAGCATGGGTAGACCCAGCCAAGCTCAGAATACACTGGAATATCAAGGGAAAGCCCCCAAGTGAGACGAGATCAGAGTAGGATCTCAGGGGTTTTCAGCGTTGGAGAAGGAGGGGTATTGCCAGCTAGAGAGAGTGATGAAAGTGTCTGCAGAGTTGAGATGCACAGGGTGTTTCTGCACAGTGCAGAGGTTCCATGGAGCAAGCCATTCACTTCCTTCCTCCCTAAAGTTTGTCTACAACACAGGTTCAATAGGAAATGCTAGGAAGAAAGCAACCTGCTCCCCATGGACTAAAACACCGCTCTACACCAGAAACCCACTTCCAGTCTCCACCGAGACACCCAGTTGACACAATGTCTTTGTAGGGCACATGGGGAGCAGGTATAGTGTCAAGACTTGCCTGAATATTCAGGAAATAGAGCGTGCAGTGCAGAAACTAACTTCCCACAGCTGTGAGGAATAGTTCTGAGAGCAGAGGGCTTCATCAGCATTCCTGACAACCCACTTGTTCCATCAGGGACTCTGAGAACCGCAGCATCTCGTAACTCCTTTCTTTCCCCAGTTCAAGGCCTGTTTCATGCTTTGCTCTGTGACTGCCCTCCACTTAGCATTTAAAAGAATGGGAAGTGAACTCAATATGTCAAGAAACACTTTGAACAAATCTGTGGTAATGAGTCTTAGGAAATAATACAGAGCACCCCCAGGGTGCAAGGGCATTTAAATTGAGAACACTATTTAGAAGGCTGCTGATTTCTCATCTACAGAGGCAACATGTTCTTAAGTGACCATCATTAAGGAGAGGATGGTAGCTGTCCTGCACACAAGGCAGACCCAAGGCATTCTGTTTCTTACCCAGTTTCTTATTTTACTTCAGTGTTTTCATGAGAAAAAAATGTAAGTCTGTGTATATTCCTGTGCCTCAGGACAATGAGAGGAATAGATTGTTAAAAAAACTTGGATATAGTAACCATGATACCCTTCTGGAACTATGTATTATAGGTATCTAGCCTGTCAAAGCCTATATGAAGTTCTGATACTTGAAGCATAATAGAGAATCTTAAACTTAAAAACTCCATTACATGAAAATTAAATCATACATGACTATGAAATGAATATAAGGCTTACACCCAACAATTAACTTTTTGCATGATGTATATGTACATATATATATAACATATAGCATATATAGATATAATATGTATAAAACAATGTTATATAGACAGAAGCTCTCTTTGTGTGTGTGTGTGTGTGTGTGTGTGTGTGTGTGTGTGTGTGTGTGTGTGTGTGTGCCTTTGGAGACCAGAAGAGAGTGTCAGATCTCCTGGAGCTAGAGTAACAGGCAGATGTAAGTTTTCCAACATGGCACTTGCTGGGATGGGCTGATACAGGATGGGGCCTTTAGAAATTTCCAGAACTTTTGACTATCCAGAGTACACAGGAGAGAAAGCAATGAGTAATACATGCATTTTTCTCTGTGGGTGAATCTCAAAAATTATTATAGGACCAGCCTTAATAATGTACTTCCCAGGGGCCCAGAAGAGAAACTACGAATGGCGAGAACTATTTTCGGGAAATGAATCTAAGTACACCAAGCTCTTTGTCCATCTACTTTATTCTTCTGGGATAAATTCCTATCTACACAGCTACAGTTCTGTACTCAAGTCTAGTTCCTTTCTCTCTATATTTATCTACTGTGCCCTCTAAGTTCTATCTTAATTCTCTCATCTTAATTCTGCCTTGTCTAGGTTCTTCTCTTCTTGTTCTTACCCATCTAGTACTTCCCCATCTGGCTCTTCCTCATCTTCCATCTTGTCCTCAAGTTCTCTCTGGTCAAAATCCTCCTTATACCTCTGAGTTCTCCCCAAGTCTCTGAGGTACTCAGTTATAAACCCAAGCAATAGCAATCCTCCCCCTCCAGCCAGGTCACCAGGCTTGAATTCCTACAGGGTCATAAAAGCAGATAAGAGTTTTCCTTAGGCAGTGACCATCAGGCTTTCTTTTACAACCCCAAAAGGGAGTGGTTAAAGGAGGAGGTCAACTGAGAGCTAATCATCGTTAGTATATCAGAAAGGGAATTTATGTGCTCAGTCTACATTCCTTAGAGTGGCTAGGTAAGAAGTTAGGAGTCTATAATGTTAGTAGGGCTGTATAAGAAAGGAGGGTCTCGCCGGGCGGTGGTGGCGCACGCCTTTAATCCCAGCACTCGGGAGGCAGAGCCAGGCGGATCTCTGTGAGTTCGAGGCCAGCCTGGGCTACCAAGTGAGTTCCAGGAAAAGGCGCAAAGCTACACAGAGAAACCCTGTCTCGAAAAAAAAAAAAAAAAAAAAAAAAAAAAAGAAAGGAGGGTCTCACTTTAAATTGCACAAGAAATAAAGCTATCTGCCTGACCTAAGAGACAGGTGTTGTTTCCATAAGGGTGTTACCTTAGTTCAGGAGATCATTTGGTCTTGGATGCTGGATAGGTATTTTAGATAAATACACTGTTAGGAGTTCTTGGAACCACACATAGCGTACAAGAAAATCATTTTTGGAACCAGCTAATATATATACAAAAACTAAAATATCAACAAGACTTCTTAAGCCATGGCTTGACCTATAGTAGCTTTTGTGATAGTAGTTGAATTCCATTACATTTTCCTGCTTGCAGCAGGTAAAGACCAGGGTGTAAACTCAGAGGTTGAGTTCTAAGGTGAAGCACAGAGATGGGACTGGCAGACAAATGTCTCTCACAGGACAAGGGCAGGAGCAGAACAAAATGATGATGGACATGCCTGATGCTCCCTTTCTTTGTCCTTGGCAATTTCCCATGATGCTTGGAGGGATGTTGCATCTTAAGGACCTGAAGTCTGAATCAACAGAAGCTGTATGGCTTACTTTATTCCTCCATGTTATCGTGTTTATCTGATGTTCAGACTAAATTCAGCGTAGGCAAAATTCTAGTCTTGCAGAAAGTGTGTTGGAAGAGCTTGCTTTACATTTCTTGTTATCCTGTTTCCTTTTAGGTTTTGTGAATGATTCTGTTGCTAAGTCCATCGTGGCTTTGCGTTTAACTCTGGTGGTGAAGGCCAGCACCTGTGTGCCTGGGGACAGTCACTCGAATGACTTAGAGTGTTCAGGAAAAGGAAAATGTGCCACGAAGCCATCAGAGGTAAGGGACACATGGGAGCGTCTACATATTATTATAACTAAACAAATATGTATTTGTATATATGTGTAGGCAACATATAGATACATGAGTTTCCATGTGACTTTAAAGTCACTGGAGTAAGTTCTATGTAGAGATAGACCTTCTTGAGTTAGTACGAAGCTGAGGTTACTTCTGGTAGAAGAATCAAATGAAATGGAAGAAAGCAAAAGTCATCATGGTCATTTATTTCTCAGGATTTGAAACTGTGGCAATCCCTTCCTCAGGCTAGTTATGAAAGTGAAGGAACAGCAAGAGAAGGTGTGGAGAACAGGGTGACCCAGTAGATTTCATCTTTGAGGAGCCAGCATTATAAACACTATGGAGAACCCGAGCCCCGTTCCTCATTTTCTTTGGTAGCTGTGGTCACATGACACTAGGTCTCTTGTGAGTGGGGCAAAGGCCTGCAGATAGTTTTCTCTTCTGCCTTCTTTCCAGTATTGACAGGAATCAGCTATCAGACCAGCAAAGGGCCATGACAGTCACTGGGACCATCATCCCTGCGTCTCAGGCTCCCTTCAAACCTTTTTGGCAGATTGCCTCTAGACTCCAACTGAAGATCCCAGCAGGGGTGACAGTGTTATTAATCTGGGTGCCTGTTCCATTGGGGGTGCCCATTCCTCCCACTACTTCCTACTTCTGGCTCCAGCATATTCTTGTTTATTTTCTTCTCTCCATTTACATACATACTTCCACCAGAGTAATAGTTAAGCAAACATAGATTCTCCAAAAACCACAAGGCTATGACTTGTTTTAGACAGATTTTAAGGGATAAATAGGTAAATTTTTTGGATAATGTAAGTATATTTCATAACTGAAGTGTGAACTTTAATGAGTGAAGGGAATGGAGCTAGCTGACAAAAGGAAGAGGCTTTCAAATAATACTTGTCACATGGAAAATGTGCAGTTTCCCTGTTTTAGACATAATATTGCAATTGCTTAAATATGCTACTCTCTTGTAAGATGTTCCTGGAAGAGGCAGAGTGTGGTAAGGAACCCAAGTGAAAGTGGGAATGATAATTTCTGGTGAATCTTAGCAGACAGATGTGAGGATAAACCAATTCAAAGCTGTTATCCCTCCAGTAAAGGGAGAAAGAGGATGTGGGGTAACAGGAGGTGAGGCATGACCTACAAGCAGTACCTACAAAGCCAAGAGGGTCTTCCGTGTCTGCCCCTTCAGGGCAGTCTGTTCTCTTTCTGAAGGGAAACTTCTCTTATCAATGCATTTTATGGGGGGATCTGGAAGATACTGAATGTTCCCTCATGACATTGAGAGCTGGGCTGACAACTGTAGAGAAGATGAGGAAGTGATGCAGAACCTACTCAGTGAAGTAGAAGAGAAGAGTGAGAAGTGATGGAAAGTGTCATGGCTTCCACATAAACCTGCAGGGAAGATGTGCACAGCTCCCATCCTTACTGTCCCCACCAAATTGTTCTGAGGCATGATTAGTTCTGACAAAAAGCAGTGTCAATAAAAGAGAACTGTCTCAAAGGGGCACTGCCACTCTGGAAGTTTTATCTTATTTTTTTAAAATTAACCGACAAAGTAACAGATGTCCTTATGCCATTCTCATACATACCTCCTTTGTGGTTGACCTGCTCTTCCTGAAACCCCCTCTCCCATCTCCCCACTCCCTGCTTGCACCCTTCCACCTGCAGTATTCTCCTGTCACTTCCATATCACATGTGTTCTGTTACCTGTCCCTCTTCTTTCTCTTTCTCCCTCTCTTGGGCCCCCTTTCTGGTTTCCTGGCCTCTGACCACACTCACTGCCACATAAACTGTAACAATCAGAAGCTGGGATCCACATGTGAAAGGGAACAGGCTGGTTCTGTTTTCCTGAGTGTAAGCTACCTCACTTAATATAATATCTTCCAGCTCCATTCATTTTCTGAAATTTTCATTTTTCTTTACAGTTGAATGTTTCTGTCATGTGTGTATTTATCATATTTTTTATTATCCATTGGTTGATGGGTATCTAGGCTAATTCCATTTCCTGGCTATTGTGAATAGAGCAGCAGTGAACATGACTGAGCAAGTGTCTCTATAGTAGGATCTGGAGTCCTTTGTGTATATGCCCAGGAATGGAATAGATGGGTCAGTGACTGATGAAGTGGGAGGCTTCGTTCTGAGCTCTGTTTTCTAATGGCTGGCCCTTTAGGGAAATGTTTCACTAGAAGGTAGTCATCATGTTGCCATGACATGTTGTGGGTATGCACTGAGGATGTGGGACTCATGTGAGGAAACTCTAGCCAGGGCACTCTGCTTGTATTCAGATTCATTGAAAAGGCTGGAGAGGTGTTTAGCACCTGGCAGATAACTTGGAAAACCTTGCCAAACACGGGATAAAAAGACTCAAAAGCCTTGGTGCAGAGTCTGCACTCATCTTGGCAGATCTTCTCAGAGCAAGCACGTCTTCACTGGGGACGTGGGCTTCTCTGAAGACTTCCAGCAGTCATTCTCCTTCTCCAGCTGCTGTCATCCCCCAGTACCAGGTCAATGTGGAGTTCACTGCTATTGGCTTTGCATTTACCTTCAGAATGTTGTGATCAGTCACCACATCTGAGTCATTTTGCATGTGTATCTGTGTGTGCGTACATGTTCCTATATATTTGTGTGCATACACGTTCCTGTGTATCTGTGTGTGCATACATGTACCTGTGTATCTGTGTGTGTGTACATGTTCCTGTGTATCTGTGTGTGTACACGTTCCTGTGTATCTGTGTGTGCATACATGTTCATGTGTATCTCTGTGTGTGTACATGTTCCTGTGTATCTGTGTGCGTACACATTCCTGTGTATCTGTGTGTGCATACATGTTCCTGTGTATCTGTGTGTGTGTACACGTTCATGTGTATTTCTGTGTGTACACGTTCCTGTGTATCTGTGTGTGTACACATTCATGTGTATCTGTGTGTGCATACATGTTCATGTGTATCTGTGTGTGGGTACACGTTCCTGTGTATCTGTGTGCATACACGTTCATGTGTATCTGTGTGTGTGTACACGTTCATGTGTATCTCTGTGTGCGTACATTCCTGTGTATCTCTGTGTGTACACGTTCCTGTGTATCTCTGTGTGTGTACATGTTCCTGTGTATCTCTGTGTGTGTACATGTTCCTGTGTATCTCTCTGTGTGTACATGTTCCTGTGTATCTGTATGTGTGTACACGTTCATGTGTATCTGTGTGTGTGTACACGTTCATGTGTATCTGTGTCCCCAGGCCCTGAGCCAATGTTTACCATGTTTGTTTGAAACCTAACACCGCCTGGTGTGGTGTTCTCCAGGAAGGAAATGTCTCCTCTAGTCAGCTACTAGTTATGGCAAGGATGGGGATTAGGAAGGTGGCTTATCTTTTTTGTGCATACTTGAGATCTGTATCTTTTGTGGCCACTGTCTGGGCAGATACAGTGACTTAAGTAGCTGCAGCTTGTGTTTTCACAGGGTCATTGTGTTTCTTTTTATTGTTCCCTAAAGTCAGAAGTCACATAGTCCAGCTTTCTCTCCGTGCAAGAATCTACTTTATAGCACAAGAAAAATAGAACTGTATTTGGCGATTTTGTTTTATTGTTTCTAATCATTTTATGTTATTTTATTAGATCATCCATCAAGATACAAACAGTTCTGTTACTTTTACACCACTCTCACTGAGTAGTTGAGCTCATTTCCTTCCTGTCAGATGTATTTTGGTGAGGAGATATTTTCAATCTTAGGTCTTATGGAAGGAATTTTACTGCTGGCTACCAATTTCTCTTATTGAACTTTATTACCAAGGTTGTCCTGCTAACAGTGGTCACCGTTGGTGATTGGCCCCTTGATTATCTTTGTGTGTGTGTGTGTGTGTGTGTGTGTGTGTGTGTGTGTGTGTGTGTGTGTGTGTATGTGTATGCTTGCACATATGGATGCCAGAAGTCAACCTGGGTAACATTCCCCCAGTGCTGTCTGCTTTGTTTCTTGAGACAGTGTCTTTCTCTAGCCTGGACCTCACCAAATATGCTGGCCTAGGTGGCCTGATCCCCAGGGAGCTGCCTACTTCTCCTGGCCAATACTAGCATTATAAGTGCTTGCCACCACATCTGTGGTTTCTTTCTTTCTTTTTTTTAAAATGTGGACTCTTGGGATCGAACTCAGGTCCTCATTCTTGTAAGACCATCACTTTTATAACTGAGCTATCTCCCCAGTTCCCCTTGATTATCTTATAGGTGTTCTTTCAAGAAGGCAGCATGAGGCTTTTGAGTCTGCTTAGACCCAAATTACATGGTATAGACCTTGTCTTTGAATTGAAAGAGCTTTGTTAGAACTTTCTAACGATATGGAGCCAATAGGATGGCATAGGAATAAGTTTATGCCACTGTGAAATGTTGGCAAGTCCTAAATCTAGTAGCAGAAGCCTGAAAACTGGAGACTACAAAAATAATTGCAGTTGAATCCCAAGACTGTGTGTTGCTGCGGAAACAGGGCAAAGAAAGTCGGAAGATATCTGCAGGGATTCTCTCTGGCTTGGGGACATCAACCTTTCATTCCAGACAGGTCTTCTCCTGACTGATGAGGCTCACTCACAAGAGCAACTTCCTACTCAGGACCTACTGATTTCAATGTAAACCTCATTAACAAACACCCTTCCAGAACAAGATCCATAATAACAGATGACTAGATATATCGGCATGGTGGCCCAGCCACATTGATGTGTGAAATCGACCATCACAAGATTCTCGCTATACCATTGATTCTCTGTTGCCTCTTTCTAGGTAGTTAATTGCCTTGTTCACAAGTCTAAGGGTGTTTTAAAACATTCCATTGCCTAAGAACAGCCTGAAGCCATTGACAGAAGGTTGCCTTTCAGCCTGTCACTCAGACTCTCATGCTATAGTTAGGTGATGGAAGGGAAGGTAGACTGCAGGCAACAGTCCCATGAACAGAGTCCAGGAGTGTGTTCACCATCACCCCTTTCATGCTGATCCTCCATTGTGAGTATGTGCCATGTTTTCATTCAAGGATTGTCCCGTTAATTCCCACACGGAGTTAATAATGAACTCAAGATGGAAGTGACTGGCTAGAACAATGACTGTCCTATCATTTCCCACTTGTTGACTTTGTGTCCATCAAAGGTAAAGGGGTCAGGGCTCTGCTTTCAGAGAATCACTTAGAAGTTTCTCTAGCTCTTGCCTTAGGAATGAACCCGCTGTATTTCGGCTTTGAGGCTGGGATACCACAGCCACACACTGAGACTTTGCTTTGAGAGAGAACTCAGCTGGCATTGCTCTTGTGTCCTCAAGACCATGTCTTAGTTTGGTCTCCAGCTGTGGAACTGGAGTCCTGACCTTGCGGCACCTCCCTCTCTACTCTTAAAGCAGTCACAGGTTTGTGCTCTCTGGAATCCTGTCTGACACATGGCCAGACTGAGTTCCTCTACGTGGCCTTGATTTATCATCCTATATCATTGACCTGATATCCCTATTTTCTGTCCCACATAGCCTAGGTCGGTGACACTGCCCTTTTAGGACCCTGCTGGCCTTATGACTAATCCCTTTCCTTTCATGGAAGCTGGTGCTCTTTTGTTAGAGTTTCCAGGAAATCCCAGGTCCTGGGTTTGTTTATGTCAGAGTTCATTTGCAGAGAAATGACAGGGACTCACAGGTAGTGTTTCTAGCTTCTGCCTTCCTTCCCCAGCACCCCTCTGGCTCCTGCAGATCTCTGTGGTTTTGTTCTTGCTTATATTGATTTCTGTCTGAAAATTAACATACCTGCCTGCCCTCTGGATCCTGTTCTCCCAATTTCCCAACTAGAGTTAAAGTTCAGCTTCAAACATTTTTGTTCCCAGAAGTGTCACTGAGCAGTTTTTTCGAGTCTGGTTGTATTTTTCTTGTCTTTTGGGGGAACAGGGCTTTTGATTTGTGTTTGTGTTTTTACATGTCTGTCATGATTTGCACCTATCTCATGCCTGGGTTCTTGAGTGCCTGCTTTAGTTGCTAGGCTTCCCTAGGTTCTGGGGGACACAGATTGGGTCTGCAAAGACATGGTTTGGATGTTTAAAAGGAGTCAGAATACCTTGGGAGCAGCACGCTGGAAGAGTTACTGATGGAGTGGAGCACAGAGATGTACGCGTTCACAGAACTTTGCCCAGAGAAATGTCTGTGATAGGCTTGAGAGTATGGGGCGGGGACATCCCCACAGTCCGTGATGGTGGGCTCCCTCATGTTAGCACTCGACTCTGAATCGTTCTGCATCTAATACAACAAGTAGCATAGCCTTTTGCATGTGGGAGCTGCTGTAGGACCCTGAGCTGAACAAGGAAGAGAAATTTAAGATCGGAGATGTGATAGGGACCAGTTCTTCAAGCTTTGAGGTAGATTGTAAACTCAGTTTTACATTTGACAAAAATAGGGATGCCACAAACAAATGGTGAGTTTTGAAAATACGGAGTCAGAAGAAAATACTCTCTGCTTGAAGACTCACAGTTAGCAGGAGCTGGAAAGTTGTAGGCACCAGTGACAATTCAAACATTACAGCCCTTTCCCCACCATTTCAGAAAGAAACAGGTCAGAATGGTTTAACCTGTGACCTCTCTGATGCTGTCCTATTGGTTTGCAGCCATCACCAGAGGTGAGCCTCTCATTAGGTGGCAGTGGCATGTGCAGGAAGGGCAGACAGTTGTCATAGTTACTCACCATCAATGAACTAAGAGCTAACTCTTCCGCATTATTAGTGCAAGGCAGAGACCCTCATGGGACCTTGAGAAAAAGGCCACTCTGACCTGGCAGGGTTTCGAGAAAGCAATGGGTTGGAAGGGTAGATGAGGAACTCACAGAGAATCAAAGGAGTAGTAGCTGTTGCTTGAGTTTAGCATCGGAAGGCTAGCTGGCTGCCGATCACTGGAATGCAGAAGGACCTTCACACTTTGTTTAGTGGGCAATGGGGTCAGGTCCCCTAGGCTCTGCCAGAACTCTGGAGAAATCTCTCCTTCAAGTAGGCATCAGGACATAACAAAGAGGGTGCTAAGTAAAATAATGGATAATGGGAGACACATGCCTGATGAACCAGTTAATAGGTGATGTGTTAAAAAAAAAAAGAGGAGAGACTTGCTCTTATGTAAGATAGTGTTCTTGTAAAGAAGGAGGCCAAGTCTTTGTTTTTTTTGTTTTGTTTTGTTTTGTTTTTCCTACATAGAGTAAACAACTTAATAACAAGACTCATTAAAAACTTTGAGCCTGGACCAGGGAGATAGTTCAGAGAGTAAAGTAATTGCTGTGCAAGTCTTGAGGTCTTGAGTTCAAATCCCTAGTAGCCACAAAAGAAGCTGGTTGTGTTAGTGTGTACCTATAATTCAGTGCTGGTGAGGGAGAGACATAAGGATTCTTCAGCCTGCTGACCAGTCAGTCTCATTGAATTGATGAGCTCCAGGTTCAATGAGAGTCTCTGTCTCTGGCATACACACACACACACACACACACACACACACACACACACACACACACTAAAAATACCTTTTGAGCTAGAGGGTATATGCTTCGGAAGTGAGGCCAAGGTAAAATTACACATGCAAAACTGCCCAAACTAGTGTCAGATCCCTGAAAATTTAAAACAAATTCTAAGGAGAGGGTATCAAGTATATTTAAATAGCTTAAGACACCTTGCCTAGCCACACCCTCACAGGACTCAGCAGTGATAAAAGTTGGCCAAGGTGCTGGTGGTTCATTATTAGCAGATGAAAGGAGGTGAGATCTGAAATTTCACTTGTAGTGAGTACCCTGTGGACCTCAGAGAAGAAATATTTTTGTGAATAATAAAATATAAGTATTAGGAAACATATTAACCACAGGGATCATCAAAGTGAGTGTGGTCCAGCTGTCACTTTTTCTTTTTAATGGGCATGGCTAAGCTCGGCTAGGATTTCATCAACTTGTGTTTGAATTATCACTCTTGGTGCTAGTGTAACTAAAAAGTCATCTTTGCCTTTCATGTCCTAGAACAGAAGGATGACAGTATCACTGCCTGTGTCAAAATATGGCAACATACTTGAATCACTGATTCTGAATTATTTTGAGAGATGATTCTAAATGACATCTCAAAGGCCAAACGTCTCAGTGTGCTTTCTAAGGGGCATCAGTGTTTCGTGTAAGGTTGACTATCTCCTGGGGCTAAGAATTGCAGAGACATTGCGGAGGGCTGGTGTCATTCCAAACGTATTAGGGTGAAGATTATATTATTGGTTGGCATTTTGAGCGTCAGAGAATTTATAGTGGAGGTGTTTTTTAGAGGCCTCGCCACTTATTTTATTTTAAATAGCAAGAAAGCCAATATACAAGACAGATTGAAGTCCTTTGCTCAAGGCCTAAGAGCTAATTCATGGAGGAAGAGTGTGAAGAGAAATTCCTGGGCTTGTGGCCCAGAGTCCCCCCTGTTGGGCCACACAACCTGTCTGTTCCTCCTGCCACATGTCGCCCCCCTCTAAAATTTATTTATAGTTTATTTTATTTTGTTTTGTTTTTGAGATGGGTGCCTTGTAGCCCAGGCTGGCCTTGAACTCATTATGTAGCTGAGGATGATGATGAGTTCTTCCTTCACTCCCTCATGCCCAGCCTCCCACATCTTCCTTCAAGGCACTCAGCTGACAGCAGGCTCTATTGCGTTTTCAATGTCCTCATGTTATGATCACTGTTTATAAGGCAATCCAGGCCTAAGATGGAAATACATGTTGGGTCACTTGGCATTACCTTATACGTTTAGACATGACATTTCTCAAGCATTCACGTGCACATGAATCCTGTAAGGAGGACCTTGTCAAACTGTATGATCTGACCCTGGGGGTCTGGAGTTGAGCCTGAGGTGGTGTACAGAGGGAAAGAGCAGGACGTTGAAGGCATGCTGTCACAGCTTCTTGGAGGGGCCAAGGAGACTGGACTCTTCTCTTCTATGATTTTCTTTGGCATATATTATGCCAGGGACTCAACTCTCTGGACCTTGTCTAGAACGAAGTTTGAGAAAATAATGCTTTATGTATTGTGACACAGGCTTCACAAAGAGAAGAAACGCCTTTTTCAGAATTGTGTCAGGGAATAACTAGAGTTCACTAATTTAATTCCTACTCTTGTGTGTGTCCATTGTCCTGTTTTTTTTTTTTGTTTTGTTTTGTTTTTTTTGTTTTTTTTTTTGTGTGTGTGTGTGTGTGTGTGCATGCGCGTATGCGAGCTTGGATGCACATGTGAGCACGTGGAGGACAGAGGTTGACATCAGTCATTCTCTACCTTATTATTATTTAGAACAGAGCTTTTCACTGAACCTAGAGCTCCCCAGTGGCTAGACCGGCCATTGACATGCTGGCAAGCCCCAAGTACTTCCCATTTCTGCTTCTCTGTGCTGAGATTATGGGCGGTACCACTGCACTCAGATTAGAATTTGGGTCTCATGGTTGCATAGTGAGTGCTCGACCATCTCCCTAGCCCATAATTCAACACAAGAGCAAGAAACACAACACTAAAGGTCTGACTAGACTTTTTTGACTGAGAGATTTAAAAAAGCCTCCCCGGGAAGTCTGGCAGGAGTGCTTTCCCTGTTTCCGCCTCTCTGAAGTGCTGAATTTTCATTTTATATGTCAGTGAGCTGCTAGTCCTACAAGGAAGAGGTGGGTAACCAGCTGTGTACCTGGAGGGCATTCACAGGAGGGCATTGTGCCCTTGCTTAGGGACCCAAGAATTAGCCTAAGTGCTTGATCCTAGAGCTGAAATTAATTTGGTTGACCCCTTAGAGGGTTTATTTACCCTCCCCAACATCCAGTCCCTCAGCCAGTGTGATCTGATGCTTAGTCTGTTAGGAGATCACCCCATTCTTTCTGTGACCTTACCTTACAGTCTAAACCTCTTCCCAAGCTGTGTAGTGTTGGTGGCTCCCTAGTGACCATTTGCTTGTGTCTGTAGACACAGCTGTTAGGAGATGGAACAGCTGAGCTAATTTGAAATGGGACAGGGCCACCAGCAGGCTCCGGCATTGGCTTCTAATGTGTCCATATGGCAGGCATTGTTGCAGGCTATCTTCATTGCGCTGACAGTCACACACCACTTAACGGTGGGGATATGATCTGAGGAATGTATTGCTAGATGGTTGCAATATCACACAGTGGCTTATGTTAACAAAGCCAGCTTTATTTATTGATTGATTGCTTTTTCCTAAGGTAGGGTCTTGCTGTGTAGCCCTGGCCATTGTGAGCTTACTGTGTAGACCAGGCTGGCCTTGTACTTTAGAACAATCATCCTGCCTATGCCTTCTGAGTACTAGACCACAGGTGTATACTGGTACATGTTTGTATGTGTGTGAGAGAGAGACAGACACAGAGAGACAAAGACAGACAGACACACATACACACATACACACACACACACACACACACACACACACACACACACAGAGAGAGAGAGGGAGAGAGAGAGAGAGACTATGCTATGGCATACTTATGGAGGTCAGAGAACAACTTGTGGGAGTTGGTTCTCTCCTTTCACCATATAGGTCTCAGAAAGTTTTAAACTCAAGCAAATGCCTTTGTCCACTGAGCCATCTTATTGACCTGGAAGATGGCTTTAATATCAGTAGGTGACACAGTCTTATGGATCACAATGGTATATCCAGCCTATGTGACCAAAATGCCACAGTGGAAGTGGGGCATGTGGTATGCCCATAATTCTTATACTTGCGTGGAAGAGACAGGCAGATGGCCAGTTGGTGGTCAGCTTGAGCTAACTAGCAAAATCTTGTCTGAAAGAAAACAGAACTAAACAAGACAAAAAACAGACAATTGTTTACAAACAAAACACAACAAAACAAAACACAATGATTCCATTTATGACTGCAGGGGAGGGAGATCTACTGGCCTTGCTGAACAAATCGGGTGCCCTTGCAGGCCTTCCGTGGCCCTTTTTTGCACTTGACCCATTTCTGCCTGCTGAGTTACAGAGTCTCCTGCAAACGTCCTCTGGATGCCAAGTCAGTAGTTTGCTTTACAAAACTGTCTGGTGTCACCTAACTCAGCAGTTTTCAGGCTTTTATTTATTTATTTATCTTGGTCTTAGGCCTCCATTACATTCTTAATGAAGCAGCTTTTGGAGGCTAGTTCTGTCTACTGGTACCTACTGTAGAAATAGACTGAAGAAAAAGTTGTCAATCCATTACATTAATAAACTCATCACAAGTTCACATAAACAACACTTACTAAATGAAAAATAGCTATATTTCTCAAAACAATGATAAAAACATAGTTAGAGAGTGGCTTTTTTTTTTTCTCTTACAAAATTCTTCAAGGTCTAGATTCAAAGAAAGCAGCTGGAGTTTTACAGATTTACAGATTGCATTTCCATGCAATCTGTCACCATGTGGTGTTTTGGTTTCGGTCTGGGAAGAAAATCAGCCTCCCGCAGGCATTTAGTTGGAAAAGGGACAAAAGTTTTAATAGCCTTTTCAATAATTGTGGATATTCTTGAAAAATCTACAGAATTTGACAAGTGGCGAATTCTTAAAGGTTAATTGAATGTGGTTGGGATCTGAAACTCTATCAATACACTTTTGTTACATGACAATCTGCTGGTCTGTGTACAACTATTTTGCTTATGAATGGGGCCCATGGTATCTCCCATCAATCCTATGGAAAATATCATATCACTGAGTTATAACTGATCTTCCAAATGTTGATACACTCCGTGATACCATATCAAGAAAGTCACAACTGTGGTTGATATCGCCACCAGTCTCATCAGAAAAGCCTTTCAGTATTGGGAATCTGCCAGGGTGTTAGTGGAAGACAACAACTTCCCATAACTCTCTAATTTGTCCTTGAAAGCTTGGGTTTTTATCTCTGACAACAAAAACTCTCAGTCATTGTCCCCAGAGGGACAGGCTGGCTTTGCTCATTTGAGAGAAAATATCTGCACATAGGCAGGTTTGGGTAAATACAGTTGGTCTTTTTGTCATTATTTTAAGGAAAAGGGGAGTTGGGAGTGTTTGCTTGAGGCGACCTTCGGCCCGCCAAGGTATAAGGTGTGTTCCTCGTTTACTTGCGGTTCTAGCAGAACGTTAAGATGTGTGCTGCAGGGCTGAGAGATTTCAGTCTTGTAACCTTTACTCCCTCAAGGAGAACATTCTAGTAGACCTGACATTTCCCCTGCCATCCTGGATGATGGTGAAGCTCCCAAGACAACTGTGACAAACAGTTGCCACGAACAATGGGTGGTTTTTCTCACCATTATTTTGTATCTTTAGTACCAAGGCCAATATGAAAATGACTCATCTTAATATTTCTATTCTGTAGTTTTCACCTTCTGGATTCCTTGAAAGGGCCTTAGGAATGCCTCAGCTTGAGAGATTTCTGATGCTACATTTTGTGAATGTGTCCAGATTTTTTTTCTGAGTATTTTCTTTTCCTTTCTCCTCTTCTTCCTCTTTCTTCTCCTTTTCCTCCTCCTGTTCCTCCTTATCCTCCTCATCTCCCTCCTCTTCTTCCTTCTCCATTGTCTGCTCCTTGAATGCATGTATTTTTTTCTTTGGTTTGCTCCAGGTCAGTTTCTAAAAAAGCTCCTTAGATACTTTCTCCAGCTTTGTGTTCTTCTTGGGTCTTCCGTGCTCTATGCCCATCCTGGGGCAGTAGCTTGGACTCCTGGGCTGTCTTGTCTCCTGGATTAAATGTTCCCTGAAGCTCTGTTAAAGAGAGAAAATGAAAGCTAGCCAATTAAAATGATGGAACGCTTCAAAAGTGTTTAAAACCACTTTCCTGCTGAATGGACATTGCAGGCTTCATTCAGGGGGAAGTAAGTAAAGAGTAAGCCTCACCTGGAGTCTGGCGCTCTTCTCCTAGGACATACCTGAGAACTCCCTCTGGGTCAAGCTACAGGGAAGACAGGGATGGGGTAGGGAGGAAGTAGATCATAGAGGTGGATGGGGAGGGGATGGGGCACTGCTAACCTGTGTGGCCTGCTGTTTTAGTAAGTTTGGCTCTGAGGAGAGAGACAATGAGGCACGGAAGCCCAGGTGGAAAGAAGAGCATTTATTGTAGGGCACAGGGTGTGCTACAATGAAATCAGCCATAGGGAAGAGCAAAACAAAACATGGCCATAGCATATTAATGGACTACCACTGCCTCTGTCTAGTTTCAAAGACTTTTACCACCCCAAGATAAAGCCTCATGCCACTCAAGAACTCCCCGTTCTTCCATTCTCTACTTCTAGCAACCTCTGCCTCTGTCTCCATGGCTTTGTTATTCTGGAGGTTTTAAATGGAGTCATATTGAGTGGACCCTTTGTGTGTGACTTATTTCACTCAGTATTTCCTAGTTCATGCCTGTTTCAGAGTGGTTTAGTACTTCATTCCTTTAATATGAATATATATGACTAATGTTCCATTGCAGGGGGTCACAAGTTCTTTGTCCCTTATCCAAAATGCCAGCAGCTAAAAGTGGTTTGGATCTTTAGAATTTTGGGAGAGGAGACCCAAATCTAATTAGGAGATTCCTTCATGTTTCACATACACCTTGTCCACATATCTTAAAGGAGATTTCATTTAATATTTTGAATAGCACTGAATGTTTTGACTGCCACCTCTCCATGAAGCCAGGTGTAGGGTATTCCACCTGCACCGCCATGTCTGTACTCCACAAGATTTGGACTTTGGAGCTCTTTGGAGTTCAGATAGGGATGCTCACCATGGTTGGTTTATCCATTTATCACATATGGGTTTTACGTTGTCCCCCTCCTTGCTTCTGGTAAATAGTGCTGCTATGAAAGTTGAATGTCTGTCTGTTTCCCTGTTCTCCTGAGGAGAGGAATGATTCTACCTCATAGGTAATTATGTGTTTGCACTTTTAAAGCGTGGCCATATTGTTATATACAGTAACAAAACTACTTGACAATGCTACCCAAAGAGTATGGGTGTTCATTTTCTCCACATCCTCACCAGATTTGATTCTTCACATTGACTGTGTGGTGTGTGAGGTGGCATCTCACTGTGGGTTTTCTTTCTTTCTTTCTTTCTTTCTTTCTTTCTTTCTTTCTTTCTTTCTTTCTTTCTTTCCTTCCTTCCTTCCTTCCTTCCTTCCTTCCTTTCTTTCTTCCTTTCTTCTTTTTATCTTAGTGTTCTATTGTTGAGAAAAGACACCATGACCAAGGCAGTTCTTATAAAAACAAAGCATTTAGCTGACGGCTTGCTTATAGTTTTAGAGAGCTCGTCATTATCATCATGGTGGGGAGCATGGCAACATGCATAGTGCTGGATCCGTAGCTGAGAGCTTTCCTGATCCATCCACACAGAGAGGTGGATGGAGACACTGAACCCGTCCTGGACTTTCGAAACCTCCAAGCCCACTCCCCAGTGACACACCTCCTTCAACAAGGCCACACCTCCTAATCCTTCCAAATAATTCACCAGCCAACTGGGGACTAAGCATGTAAATATATGAGCCTGTGGAGACCCATTCTCATTCACACCACCACATCTTCTTTCCTCCCTCCCTCCCCCTCCCTTCCTCCTTTCCTTCCTTCCTTCCTTCCTTCCTTCCTTCCTTCCTTCCTTCCTACCTTCCTTTTGAGACAGGGTTTCACTATGTCATCCTGGCTGGTTTGGAACTTACTATGTAGATCAGGCTAGCCTCTAACTCATAGAGATCCACCTGACCCTGCCTCCTGAGTAAAGTGATGAAAGGCATGTGCTGCCATGTTCAGCACTCATTTCTCCCTAATAATGAATGATGTTGATCAATAACATGATTTATGTCTTTGGAAACACATTTTGAAATTCTGTATCCAAACTAAAACTGAGCTTACCTCTTTGTGTATGAGTCTGGACTGGGTGACAGACAGGATGACAAAAAGTGAAAGATGGCCCTTTGTTGAGTTTTGTGGGTTCAGCAACTCTTGGGATTCCAGATACTTTGTCTTTGGCTCATGGCAGATGGTTCAGCCTCCCTGGGCTATGTGCAATACTGGTCTAAGCTGGGTTAGAGCTGGGATTCCTGCTCGGTCTAGCTGCAGGTTATGCTTGATCTAAAAATCAAAGATTGGTTGTTTTTAGGGAATAAGTAATAGGACAGAGATAGAGAAGATGATAAAGTAATATTAATATTGCCTTGATGTTGAACTGGTCACCAACACCTCCATGGGAAAGAGTCAGGATGCAGCATCTCCAAACTCTGTCAGACAGTCAAGACCATCATATGGATTTCTGTCCAAGAACAATGCTGAGAGCCTGGCCCGAATCTGCTTGTCTGTTTCTTATTGGTCTTGGGATCATTCCATGCTAACGTCCTTTCACATAATGGGCACTTTGTGGCTACTAAGATCAATGTTTCAGGCGTTAGTCCCCTCCAAGTCACCACAGGGGATAGTTTCTAGTTTAATGGTTCTGAGTCAATAAGGGATGGATAAGCTGACTCCAGAGGGAGAGGAGTTGGCTCCTCCTGGAACTCAGCAGCTGCTCAGTGATGGATAGAGTCAGCAAGCTTACTCCAGGCCCTTCTGAGCTGTTGCCCCGAGTGCAATCCTTTCTGCTCCTGGCTGCTGTTGCTTTCCACACAGCCCCTGGGCAGAGAATCTGAGCGGGTCTCAAGCCTCAGGCTGAGGTGGTTATGTGAGCTTGACTGCAGAGAAAGGCTCAGAGGATTGTAGCTTGACAGCCTTCCGGGGGGCCAGAAGAGGGCTTGGCAAATGTGGAATATTCCAGAATTGTGGAGAATTTGAAGGTCATTAATTATATAGAACACGAGAATGACCATTTAAACATTTTTGTGGCAACAACTGTGATGTTTTGGCAGGAAATGGGAAAACTGGAGCAAAGAGAATAAATCCCTATAGCTGCTTATACAACATCATTTATATACTTCATAAATTAATTGTATATGTGTATTCAGCTGTGTATCTACAAAAAAAAAAATACAAAGAAGTTTGTTTTTTTCTCCATAATCAATCCCTACAGTATACTGCAGTATTTTCCTGACTTCTGTAGAATGTTTTTTATTTCTTTCCTCTTAATCTTTTTCATTTCCTTATAAGCTTTTGTGTGTGTGTGTGTGTGTGTGTGTGTGTGTGTGTGTGTGTAGACTAGAAGTCAATGTTGATGTCTTCCTTGATCACTTTCCACTTATTTTTTGAGACAGTCTCACTGAGCTTGGAGTTTGCTGATTGGGAAGACAGCTGGCTAGCCATCCCTAGGAATCCTTCTGTTTCCACTTGCCCAGTGTTGGAATTACAGGCATGCACCCAGCTGTTTATGTGGGCACTGGGGAGCAAACTCAGGCCTTCATTTTTTCACAGCAAGTACCCAACCCACTGAGCATCCTCACCAGTCTCTCCCCACAGGGTTCCTTCACTATGTTTTGGTTTAACCTTTCCTTCTGTACTTCTCGGGTCCCACTTTCATTTCGTGTATCTGTAAGCACTGGAAAGTAAAGTGTAGAGGAGTAGTGAGTAGCATGGAGTCGAATGTAATTATGAAAAACAGGTAAATAAAGCATCAATGGGCAAAAGCATTGTATTCAGTAGAAAATAACACATTAAAGGGTTGAGCCAGATGTCAGTCATGAAGGCACAGGTGACAGCAAACAGGCTTCTGAGGAGGCAGTGGCTGGGGCTTAGCCAGGGACACTGAGAGTTTGTCGTGGACTCTAGTCACTTTCCAGCCAGAGCTTGTCCCTCTGCTAGGATTTCTCCTGCATGCTAGAGTTTGGGGATTAAAGGGGGAGGGCAGAGAAATTGTACTATCTAAAATCAGAAGCAGCAGCCGGTCTGACTTTCGCCTGAAGGGATTTTTCAAGTTGCTAAAATAAGTGAAAAATGTGAGAAGTTGGGGCTTCCATATTTAGATCAGTATGACACTATCCCTCCATCTTCTATCCAGAATAATTCCATCTGCAAATTAATAAAATACACTCCATTGCATCCAGCTTGATTGATAGAGTCACGGGATGCTCACCAGACACCAGTTCCACAGCTGTGCCCTACAGGAAGGGTCTGTGATGCTCACATTGACTTCATCCAGATGTTTGGGTGGGAAGGTTGATGCTCTGGTTGTATTGTCCTGGCAGGAGTGGAGGTAGTTTAGAGAAGGAAACCACACTCTGCTTTCTAGCTATTGGATTACTGAATAGTGGACCCTCCCCCACCCCAAATTAAACCTTCCCCAGGAATCTCAGGCCGGGGAAGGGAAAGACCAAAGATCAGGTTCCAGCCCATGGAAGAACTTGTCTCCTCCAAAGGTAGTTCACAAGGTTCTGACAACTTAATGGCCCAGATCAGCTTGTCCTGTAGTAGGAATCAATGATGGGTGGGACCACACTGTGACCAGGACTGCTTAGTTATGCCTACCCTCTCCTGCCCTCTAGTTAATTCTAAACTTCATGCCAGGACTTGGAAGATGGGATTGAAGGGGTTGTCCAGTGACCTCCTTATTTGTTCCTCTTCCTAAAGTGACCATACTTAATAAATCTTTTATTCTCCTTCCCACGGTTGTCTCCTTAATTGGCATAGTAAGGATAAATGATGGAGCCTATCCTGTCAGGGCTACAAGAGTCCAGACCTTTATACTAAAAATTCTGATAATGTAGGATTTTTATTTAGACTGGAATCTAAACTTTAAAATGTTCATTGTGTTTCCAAGGATCCTGCCATGTTTAGCTTTGTTTTGAACAGGAAGACGCATCTGGAGGCCTCAATTTTGTTGTCTAATTATAGTGAGAAGCAAAGGAGACAGCAAGTACCTAGGTGTTTTTTTATTTTTTTTTATTTTGAGATAGGGTGTTAGGTGGTGCAGGTTGGCCTTGAACTCTGAATCTTCCTGCTCTACTACTCATATAGGCATGCATCATCATGTCCAACTAATACCTAACTTTTAAGGCGTTGGCTTAGGTGGTACTGGCTTCCATATTGGTTCATAGACAAGTTTGAATCTTTGCACACCAGTAGAGGCCATTTGTCTCTGGGTAGATATCAGGATTCAAGGTCACTTGAAGGCTCCAGCACTTACTAGAATTCCATCACTTAATTCCCTGTAGCCCAACCCCCCACCCCTACCCCCACCCCCTTGATAAGAATGGTGAAAGTGGTCATGTTACAGTGCTGTGAGATGAGACAGTGTTGGGTTAGTGAAACTCAGTATAGATGAAAAAAAAAATCCTTGCAGAAATTAAAGGAGATCTCTTATGTGGGAATACTTTGCCAAGGCCAATGCCCAGACTTATAACTGGTCAAAGTGCAGAGAATAGGAGTGCGGCTCTCAGCCCTAACTGACCCACATGATGGGGCATCCTTATCCATGCCCCTCCATTCCCCCGAAGACTCAGAGAACATCACCTGGAGAGGAGTGGGAAGAATGTAAGAACTGGAGGCTGGGCTGAAGAGCGGTGACATGCTGTCCTCTGGCCTTGACATGGCCGTTGCACTACGAACTCATAGTAGCTGTTGTTATCATACCAGAATCCTAGCACAGACGGGGGAGTGCGATGCCTGTGGGTCAGTAAGGGGATGGAGATAAACCACTCTGGAGACAGTTTCAGGGAACAGTGTCTGCTTCATTGCACCAGAGCAACCCCTTATATAGTGGACACCTATCGACTGTCATTGGTGTCATTACCTCGGATTGGACAGTGAGCGTTCCTCCCACCAGGCCAGCTACCAGCCACTTCAGAATTCAGTGTTCTGACTTCTGGGGCATGGCATCCCATGCCTCTTATTTAGAAGCACAGTGTGCCAAGTAGGCCGGCTGCCAGGCCATGCCTGCATTTTCTCAGGGGAAGAGCTCCCCAGGTCCCACCCCCAATGAAGGAGCTACTGGCAGCTGATATCTACCGAGGGAGGGAAAAGCATTCTTCTTTGAGGGTACAGCTACTAATAATAGGTTTCCCATGACTCCATGGATGGTTCCACACCCCCACGCATGGGCAGTACTAACCAGACTTAGTAGATTATTTTTTTTAAAAAAGAAAGAAGATGTGAAATTAGGAGGGGAACATGTTGGAGGCTATGGGGGAGTTAGAGGAAAAATGGGATTGTACATATGATCACATTTCATTGTATACATGTATAGAATTCTCAAGAGTGAACAGTTACAATAATAATAAAATAGAAAAATACTTCGTGATGGAGGCAGCACACATGACATACAGTCTACTAACAGTCACCACCCCATGACCTCTGTTATGCTTGGCATCCCCCTGCCTCTGATCATTTTTGTCTTAAACTACCCAAGGTGCTTCTGGCCACCACAACTGCCTTTAATTGACTACTATACTTGCACTTAATTTCCTTCTTGGAATTCTAATTTTAAGGCCTAATTGTTGGAGGAAAGTTGCTGCTTGCATTTTGGAAGCCAAGCCACCAGCATGTACTGTATTTGCTGGCTTTTATTTTTAAAGACATGTGCCACTGGCCACAGAAATCTCCAACCAGTTGTTTGACTTTTTTTAATTTTTTCTAAGGTTCTGATTAGCTAACTGTATTTTAGTTGTGTAGTTAAGAAATGAAAGTGCTGACAATTTTATCTAGAAATATTTGTTCAACTTTGTGATTATTCCCCAGAAGAGACCTAATACATGAGTCTTAAAAATATAGCAAATCCGTAGTTACCAGTGGGCAGTAAGGGCAGGAGATGGTGTACATTAAAAAAATTATTATGAAGGTCTACACTTAGGAAATATATTTTCAAAACACTCCTTTATTTCTTATTGTGTAACCTAGGCTAGTTTGTAACTTATTATGTAGCCCAGGCTGGCCTGGAACTAGCAATCAAGACATGTTTGTAAGGAAATGAAAGTGATTAGGAGCTGGGGAGACGACTCTGTGTGTAAAGTGCTTGCTGTGAAAGCCTAAGGAAGTGAGTTCAAATCCCCCAAACCCATATAAAGCTGGGCATGACCTTACACATCTTAATACCATTGCTCCTATGGGCAGGAGGCCGAGGCAGGAAGATGATCAGAAGCTGTGGGCCAGTTTGCCTAGTATATGTATTAGCAAAATGACCAATATACCATGTCTCAAATAAAATGATGGTGAGGATTGATGCCTGAGGTTATCCTCTGATCTCCACATGTGTACACACACACACACACACACACACACACACACACACACACACACACACACACGGGAAGAGAGGGAGGGAGAGAAACATTAAAAATGTGACTGCCCTGGTTCTATGCTGTTGAGCAGAAATCACTGGGCTGAGAAGGCTCCTTGGGGTAGGTCTATGACTATCTGGGGTGGAAGAATCTTTCATTCAAATGTCTTTGAGCCATCAGCTTGGTAGGATGCTTGAATTCTGTTTTTTCAGCTTAATTCCTTTGTAATAAAGGCATGGTTTTTTATTTAAATGCAAATGTCCCTGAAATGGTAACACAGTAGGATGTCATCTACACTTAAAACTGGAATGCCTTTGCATCATCAGAGATTGGTTTTAGTAGGAGAGCAGGTCATTCTAGAAGGCAGGTACAGCCTAGCAGAGTTGCCTAGGAGAACAGGGACAGGTTTTAATAGGCTTGTCAGTGGGTTCTAGCCTTGTGCTTGGGAAGGCTGGTGATGTTCCAGTACTCCTGAAAACTGTTAAACTGGGTAAACAAAAATCTTGTAAAGGTGCCCGAGAAGCTCATGGGTCACACCAATGGCCTTGAGCTTCATTACTCAGCAGAAGTCCAGTTATACAGCATTCACAGCAGACAGGAATTAGAGCCAGTTCAGAGGATTCCCTTTGTTTTAAAACTTTTCCAACATAAGGTTCTAAAAATTATAATGAGAAGAAAGAATTAGAGATTAGCCTGAAGATGGAGTACTGGAGTGTATGGTGGTCACACTCCAGGGTACCTTGGCCTTAGAGGCTTGCTTGTGTGAAATGAAGTAAGCTTAATGTGTCTCTTGTCACCAAGTGGATCTGTGTTGACTCAAAAACTTCCACATCCAACAGCTGCATGGGACAGGCATCACCTTCTGCATCATCACCAGGGGATACAGAGGCTGTTGAAAATGAAACACAGGCTCCTTCTTCTGAACCAAGAACCTAATTCTAATATTCTTGTCTAGGTGTCCCAAATGACTGAAAAAAAGAACGATCTGCTTATAGTGGTTAAAAGATGATACATTAGGGGCCTGGAGAGATGGCTTAGCAGTTAGGAGCACTTACTTGTTGCTTTTATAGAGGACATAGGTTCAGGATTTAGTTCCAAGCACCCACACGGTGGCTCACAGCCACCTGTACCTCCAGTTCTAGGGATCTAACATTCTCTTCTGGCCTTCATAGGCACCAGGCACACACATATGTACATACATGCAGGCAAAACACTCATTTACAAAAAAATAAAAAATAAAAAAGGTTCATTAACCAAGAAAAGTTTGAAAGGAAAATATGAGTAGTACTAAAATTTCCATATTCCAAGTTTGTCTGCAGATTTTCTTCCTGGTTAGAACTGGAGGATCATGTCATTATCACAAGGAAGACATCTCTTTATGTGTACTTCAGAGATCACAAATAGTTAGAAAGCAAGCAGGATTTTATATATGAGTATTTGTTAATGAGTTTCTCTTAGAGATTATTAAAATGATTCATTTCTAATTATTCTGAAGAAACACATTTATTAGAGATAACCTGACTTTTGTCCACCATTAAAATGATGAAAGCAATAAGTTTAATGAGAAAAGATTAATTCAAATGAATGACAGGACCTTCCCCCTTTGCTGGTGTAATTTCAGTTTGTGTAGGTATGGATTTCATAAAGTAAGAGATTCCATGACTAGATCAAGGACTCTATAGGTAGTAAATATACTAAATTGAAAAGCATTTTTAAAAAGATGTTTTTAGTTTTATTTTATGTATATAAATGTTTGTCTGCATGTATGTACATGTACCACATGTGTGCTTAATACCCAAGGAGAGCAGAGGGCACTGGAACACCTCGAACTGGAGTTACAGATGGTTGTGAATCTCTGTGTGGATGCTAGGAACCAGACTCGGGTCCTCTGTAAGAGCATTTAGTGCTCTTAACCACTGAGCAGTTATTCTAACCTCCATGAAGTTTTTTTTTTTAACATGAGAAATACGTTCAGTCAAATCCATTAGTATCTAGAATCACATAAACCTTTTAGACCTTACGTTTTGATATCCATATTTTATGTTTAGGTGAATATGCTCATTTCTACTCTAACAATGGAATGAAAATAGCCTGACCCCCAAAGGGAGCCTGAACTATTAGCGTTATTGTTTTTCCTTTGCTCACAATCTCTCTGTATTTGATTTGAGGCAATACACAAAGGGACATAAGCTGTAAAATTGCTTACTAAGAAGAAAATAGATGGCAAAAGCTAAGGCAAAGGAGAATTGTAAGTCGAGATGGAATGGGAAGCCAGGTTAAACCTGTAACTGGTCAGAGGAGGCCTGTGTGATAGCTAGAGGTGGGAATGGGGCACACTCACACATGCTGGGTATCTGTGGCCCATGATCTTGTAGACCACATGTGTGGACAGATGAGGAGAGACAGGGATATGGGGTTGTAGGATGGAGAGAGGGCAAAGAACCTTGTATTGGAGTGGTGTGCTGAGAGTGCTTTGTTGTCAACGCTGGTACGACATAGGTAGAGGTCTTCCCCCTCCCACGTCCCCCTGACATTCCTTAAATATGTGTCCTCTTTTTCTTTACATTCTATTGTTACACACACACACACACACACAAGCACAAGCAATAAGTATGTAAATACAACCTGCTGAGTACATTCGGTGTTGTTTGTAGTGTGTTTTTAGGGCTGACTACTTGGTGTCAGATAACTAATCAGGTGGCTTATTCATGGGGAAGACTAATGCTCTTTCTCTCTCAGCAATCCTTTAATGGCCTGCAGTTTTTTGTCTAGGGGTGGAACCCCGTGAGATTTCCCTGATCCAAGTTGGCATGTCAGCTGGTGTTGTCATTGTTCAGGTCATGTTTAAGCAGCTGTGTTGTTGAGATTTCATGGGTGTAGTGTAGCCAGAAGGTTTTTCTGGTTTCGCCTGGTCCCAAGGCTTAATATTAATTACCAATTGTATGACATATGTCAAGCTTTTTGCTAACTTGCTATTTTAACTTAACTCATTTTTATTTATCTATAAGTTGCCACATGGCTTTGTGGCTTACCCATGTTTTCATATCTTGTTTTTCTTGGTGGCGGCTCACAGCATCTCTCTCTCTCTCTCTTTTCTTCTACCTCCCTCTCCTGTTGGAATGTACTGCCTAACCTTATTCTGCCTCACCACTGGCCAAACAGCTTTATTTATAAACTAATCGGAGCAACACATTCACAAAGACATCGCATACAGAAAGACATCCCACAGCATTTACCCTTTTTTGTCTAAATCAAAAAGGAAGGTTTTGGGGTTGGGGATTTAGCTCAGTGGTAGAGCGCTTGCCTAGCAAGCGCAAGGCCCTGGGTTCGATCCTCAGCTCCAAAAAAAAAAAGGAAGGTTTTAACTTTAACCTAGTAAAATTATATATAATGAAACAGTTATCAAGCAAGAATTACAGTTGCAATATCTAGTCTATTTTTATTTGGCAAATTTAAAGAAAATATTTTATCTATCTTTTATTTGTGAGTTTAAAATTTCATATATAATTATCTTTTGTCAGAACCAAGGAAAATTATAACTATCTAGTCTTTAATTACATCTAAGACCCCAAAAGGATATAATATTACCTAAGTAAACAGGAAGTGCATTGTAAGCAACTTCCAAAAATCTAAAATGACAGAGTCAGCTGGCTGCCTGGACAATCATTCAAAGTTCCTCTGTAACATTGGGGCATCCATTTTTAGCCCATAAGCCTAGTCCCTCAGTCATTTTTCCCTGTGTCCTGTAGAATGTCTGGCAGTCTCCTCTGTGAAGCAGGAAACTGAAGGACCATTTTGCCTTGTTTTGGCAAATTCAGTGGTCATTTTTCTATGAGTCCTGCATGTCCAGTCAATGCAGCAAATTATCAGCAGTCCAAGCAAGAGCAATTTCTTTTTTTTCAATTTTTGCCAAGAAAAAGATAAATTCCATATGGAGTGTCTTCAATGCCCATCTTTCTCTTTGAAGTAAATTGGTGCTGCCAGGAGCAGACATGTCTTATGTCTAGAAAGTCTAAGTTTTTAAAATATTTTAAATGCCATATTCTGTAGGTCTTTGAAGTGTTTGAAGATTACCTACCTAAATGAAATATATCTATGTATACCTATAAAACTTAACTAACATTACTCTAAGTTTGATTATCATGGATGACTAATTATTAATCTGCATTTCTCAACTATACACTACAGTTTCAAAAACAAAATACTTTAAACAAGAGTAGAAATATACATACAGTATAACAAAATTAACTTTAAATTTGTATCAGTAAACTAAAATCCATAGCATTGTAAAACATTTCAAACAAGTTGTTACTCTTTAAGAGTAGATTCAATAATCTACCCTTTCATCCTATCATATCTATATCATATCCTCCCTCCCATTTTTTTAGAAAGAGATTGTATTTATAATTAATATTTTGGGAATTTGCACATAGCTTCTCATATTTCCTGCTGGTTGGGGGTGCTGACAATCTTATGAGGATCCTGAGAAAATTTGAGATAATGGTCAAGTCCTGGGAAGACTGGTTATAACCTTTGTTGATAGGTGCCATCTGTTAAGGTTCAGGAGGTCTGGCTTGATCAAATCTGATCCATCTTAACATGGAACAAATCCATAGCCTCTTGTTTCCTGTGGAAACAAAAGCAGAGCCTCCTTTTTAAAGTAACATATCTTTAGATCCAAATTTTGAAGTCAAGATACCTTTAAAATATACATATTGGTTTAACTCAGTAGCCTTTATAATCAAATGTCTCTCTCCAGTTAAAAATCCCAAAGACAATATAATAATATGCAATATCCAGATTCTTTGTGTAATTTTCATCCTTATGTGGTTTAACTTTTATGTTACTCTTATTGTCTCTTTAAAGACTTTATTTTTTAAAACTATTTTTTATATAACTGTCTAGCCTCCTTTTTTTCTCCTTTTCAAGGCTACGTACATTTTTATACATAATGTTTTATACATAATAATAATAATACATTTTTATACATAATTTTTATACATAATAATATTTAGAGGTTTATTCCATCTGAATCTGTCTTATTCTGAATCTATAATCCTTTTCTGGCCAGGAGAGATTTTAAACTGTTAAGCTACATGGCTAGGACAAAACGCAGCAGCCTTGGCTGCTGACTCCGCCCATTTCAGCTTCTCAATATGGTGGAGGTACCCAGGAGAGTCATGCGTACTGCCAACTCTGGGGTCCATGTTGCCTTCAGGTAGCATGCAGCTGGCGCATAAACCCTTTTTGTCTGTATGAGTAAAAGCTAAATCTGCCATGCAGCGTGCTGCGCACCTTGGAGACACCTCTGTGTACCGAAGCAGGAATCTGCCATGCTGTGCTCCAGCCCAAATGCTGTGGCGTCTCTGTACCTTGGCGTCTCTATCTTGGTCCACATGAGACATGAAGTAGAAAGCTGTTCTTAGCTCAATTTTAGAATTTCTTTGTAAGTTCTCTCAAGTTTTAGGTGGAAAGTTGAACCAACACGTTGGGCAGCCAAATGTAGCTGGAAGGTTTCTCCGGTCTTGCCTGGCCCCAAGGTCCCACAGCCACTTATAAAATAATCATTCAGAGGCTAAATTTTAATTACCAATTGCATGGCCTATGGCAGGCTTCTTGCTAGCTAGCTCTTATAACTTAACCCATTTCTATTTATCTATAGGTTGCCACATGGCTTCGTGGCTTACCCATATTTTCACATCTTGATTCTCCTGGTGGTGGCTCGCAGCATCTCTCTGCCTCTCCTTTCTTCTACCTCCCTTTCCTGTTGGAATGTACTGCCTAACCTTATTCTGCCTTACCATTGGCCAAACAGCTTTGTTTATCAATCAATCAGAGCAACACATATTCACATCATACAGAAAGACATCCCACAGTAGTGTAGCTCCCTGCCATGTTAGAAGACACAATCCTGCAACAGACTTCTTGGTCCTCTGGCTCATGTAAGCTTTCCAGCCTTTCCTCTGAGAAGTCCAATGAGATGTTATGTTGTAGATGTATAAGTTAGGGCTGGACACCCCATGGTCAGTTGCTTTCTGTATTATGCCTTTCTGTAATGCTCTCTGTCTGTTACAAAGGGAAGCTTCTTTGATGAGAGGTGAGAGCTACACTTATCTATGGGTATAAGGATAAATATTTAGAATTTAGTTAGGATTTATACTAATTTAGGAAAGTGGCACTAGTATTTCTACAAAGGTTTGCAGTACCAGGCTTGACTTCCCTCCTGTTGAGTGGGGCCATAAGTCTAATTAGACAGCTATTGGTTTCTGCAATATATAAGTGCCACTATTGCACCTTTCAGAATATCTCACCATGCTGGCTACTAATGTGATTCGTAGACATCATAGCTGGGTAGAACTATTCATTGTTTCCTCCCTTGCCAGGTTGCATAGCACCTTCCTGTACTACAAAAGCCGCTCTTCAGAAAGAAAGCTTTCCAGTCAGATTCAGGTAAAGTCATCCAAGTCCTCCGCAGTGTGGGGTGTCTTCAGCAGCAGTAGGGACTTACCTTTAATCTCTGGAAGGCAACTAAGGGTGATAACAATAGCTTATATCGTCTTGGGAGTCTTTTGGACTCCCCTGACCAACAACTCAAAAGGATGTTTCTAATACCTGGTACTGGGGTTTTGTTAGACAGTCTATGCTTTTTGCAGGGAAGGCATTATCATCCTAAGTGGCATAACTTCATTTTATATATATGCACTTATATGTGTTCTATGTAATTTTAGGTAAATGTAAAATAATATTCCATATGCTTTAAAAGCATTCCTAGCCTTTTTTTTTTATTTCAAGACAGGGTTTGTCTGTGTAATTTTGGTGCCTGTCCTGGGTAGACCAGGCTGGCCTCGAACTCACAGATATCCGCCTGGCTCTGCCTCCTGAGTGCTGGGATTAAAGGCATGCGCCACCACCGCCCAGCTTAAAAGCATTCCTAGTCTTATCATTCCTCCCTCCTTCTTTTTCTGTATTGTCCCTTCTCCCCACTTCCCAATTAAAATCTCTTGATTTTCCTCTTCATATCATCTGTATCCCGCTATTCTCCTCCTTGGAGCCCCCTTTCCAACCCTATGATCCTTTTTGCTTTCCTTGTTTCTGTGGTTATTCCAGGTTATATACTCATATCTGAAGATTTGGCATTAGGAACCTCACATGAGAGAGAACATGCAACGTTTTTGTCTTTCTGGGTCTGGATTTCACTACATATATAATATACTCTAGGTCCATCCATTTACCTGCAAATTTCAATTTCTTTACAACAGAATAATATTCCATGGTGTATATGTACCACATTTTCATTATCTTCTCATCAGTTGAAGGATGTTTAGGTTGTTTCCCATTTCCTGGCTATTGTGAATAAAGCAGTAGTGAACATGGCTGACCAAGTGTCTGTGGACTAGAAGAGAGTCCTTTGGGCAGATACTAAGGAGTGATTTATCTGGGTCATATGGTAGTTTTATTTTGATTTTTGTAAACTCTCCACACTTATTTCCAGAGTGGCTATATTAATTTTCAGTCTAATCAAAAGTGAATGAGGGTTCTCAGCCCCTCACATCCTTGTCAGAATTTGTTGTTGTTTATTTTCTTAATCTTAGGCATTCAAAGTTGCTTTAATTTGCATTCCCCTAATAGCTAAAGATGATGAACATTTTTTGAGGAATTTCTTAGTCATTTTTATTTATTCTTTTGAGAACTGTCTGTTTAGATTGATGGCCTATTTTTTAACTGGGTCACTTTTCTTCTTGACTTTTTTTTTGAGTTCTTTATATACCTTGGATATTAATCCTCTGTCAGATGTATAACTGTCAAAGATTCTCTCCCATTCTGTAAATTTCATTTTCACTCAATTGGTTGTTTCTTTAGCCACACAAAAGCTTTATAGCTTTAGGAAGTCCTATTTGTCAGTTAGTGGCCCTAATTTCTGAGCAAATAGAGTCCTGTTCAGAAAGTTCCTTCCTATACCTATACTTTTTAGGAGACTTCCCATATTTTCTCCTAGAAGTTTCAGTGTTTCAGGTTTTGCATTCAGGTCTTTGATCCATTTGAAGATGATTTTTGTTAAGGGTGATAGATAGGGGTCTAATTTCATTACTCTACACGAGGACATTCAGTGTTTCCAGTACCATTTGTTGAAGATGCTATCTTTTCTACAGCATGTTTTTGGCATCTTTGTCAAATGTCACATGGCTGGTATTGTTTGGATCCTTTATTCTGTTCCATTTTGTGCCAGTATCACATTTTGTTGTTGTTGCTGTTACAGCTCTATAATAGCATATAGCTCTGCAATAGCTTGGAATCTGCTATGGTAATCCCTCCAGACTCATTCTTTTTTGCACAGGATTGCTTTTGCTACACTTTAGATTTTAAGATGTTTAGAATCTTGAGTTTTGATTGGTGGCAAAAGTTCTGGGAATTTAATGATTTAATCCACAAAGTGACAAGTACTCAAACTACAACTTGTCTGTAGCACCAATCCAGTGCATTCAGAGAGTTTGGCAGGCAGGTACCTGTGAGTTTCTTCTCTGCCAAGGGTGAAGGTGGGCAGGTCTTCATCCAACACAATCAGCATCCCTATGAGGACATAGACACACTGGGGAAAGACCATGTGAAGACACTCTGAGAAGGTGTGGTTTCTACAAGTCAAGCAGTCAGGTCTCAGAAGAAACCAGTCCTGCTTAACACCTTGTACCATAAACATTTCTGTAAGAAATGTTTGTGATGGTCAGTCCACTCAGACTGTAGGACTATATCATGGTGGCCCTCATAGGGAGAGCAGGGAAAAACCCATGAGGTAGCTGTTCAACTCCAAGGGACATGAAGTCCCCTGCTCAGCCATCCTAGGGATTTGTGCTCCTCAACGGGACTCAACCCCAGGGTCACCATTTTCAGGGTGCTGCCTATGATGCCTCGTTTGTACTTGGTCAGCCGGTGTACCTCTGTATAAGAATATCTCTGCAATGAGATTGGATCTGCCCCCACCTGCCTGTGACTAGTCTCATGGCATGATCTGCTTCCAGTTGGCAAAACAATAAATACCAATTCTGTGAGGCCACCCAGAGGATTAGTGGAAGTGGTACTCATGTGATCTGTGGCCCATGGTGGGGTCTTCTCCACAGCATGAGAATTTGGTATTTGTCCTGTTCCTGTCGGGTTTCCATCTTTAGAGGGTATTACCACAGGCTTATCATCTTTGCTTCCACGGACAATAACCCCAGAAAGATGTCGAGCAGCTATGCATTCTCCATAGTTCTTCCTCATTAATAATGTACACATAACATTTCTATTTTCCTAAAGCTTTTTTCCCTTACACTTTTTTGATATAACAAAGAAAGGATTATGAGGCTAAATGGAATTTTAAAATGAAAAAAGTAGAATGGTGGCCTTGTGGGATCAAGGTTTTTTGTTTTTTTGTTTTTGAGGGGAGAGGAAATTCAATAAAAGATGAATTTTCAGTGATATAAAGTCTAATTTTACTTTTGTTTAGATTAGAATGTGGCAGTAGACAAATACACAGCTGTTAGTGAACTGCAGATTAAGGCTAATGACATGGAAATCTCATGCCTCACCCCAGACACCCCAGGACTGCTGAGAATACTCCAGGTGCCTGGATGTGGTTGGAAAATGATTCTGAGCAATCTCATTCTGCAAAGGCATGCATCTAGGTTTAGGGAAACTTTTTACAAAATTTCTTGCAAGTCATTTACTTTCTCCTCCCTCAAGGAATAAAGTTTACTCTATTGTCCTTTCAAAGGAATACATAGGATTCTCATTATTGAAATGTACCATTTTCTATTATTTTAAAAAGATTTATTTTATGTATATGAATATTTGGCCTGCATGTTTATGTTGTATGTACATCAGGGCTGATATCCTTGAAGGTCAGAAGAGGGCATCAGATTCCCTGGAACTAGAGTTATAGACCCTTGTGAGCCAACATGTAGGTGCTAGGAATTGAACCTGGATCCTCTGCAAAAGCAGCCGGTTCTTTTAGCCACTGAGCCTTTTATCTAGTCCCTTGTTGACTATTTGAAATTTCATATCTAAGCCAAAGGAGTAAATTCTGTGAATTCATGAATGTCATGCCTGGAACTTAAATGTTTATATGGTACATATGGTTTGGTTTAATGTTGGTTTTCAAGAAAATAAGCTGCTACATTTGCAGTTAATCAGCTCAAATAGAAGAGCAATGGTGCCTAAGACTGATGTCAAAGTCAACGTATGGACTGTGAGCCCTAGGAGTGTGTTTTTGAAATTATACATGTAATTAATCATAGAGCAGGATGACCTGGCCAGGAGACAGGACTGCAAACATGCTGTGCCTGGTGAGCACTGTGCTCCCCCAAGAGGCATCAATTTGTCTCGTGGCCAGGTTCCAGATGCTCTTGTGTGGCCTCAGCTAAGGAAAAGACATTTATAGGCATTTTGACATTGTAAGTAGAAACCTCTTAAATTTTGTATCCTAATAATCTTTTTCGTTTCTTGGAACATGAAGTCAGAGTTTTGGAAAAGGCTAAATTCAATCTAATCTAGGTGTACTAGACCATCCTTCCAACACTTTTTAGCTGTAATTCGTTTACACTTAGTCAAAGAAAGCTATGTTTGGTATTTTTAAAAAAGATTTATTTTTATTATTTTATTTGTTTAGTGGTGTGTGTGTGTGTGTGCGTGTGTCTGTGTCTCTGTGTGCATTTGTGTCTGTCTGTGTGTGTGTATGTGTATTTGTGTTTGTATGTGTGTATCTCTCTCTCTGTCTCTCTGTCTCTCTGTCTCTGTCTCTGTCTCTGTCTCTCTCTCTCTGTCTCTCTCTCTCTCTCTCTATCATGTAGAGGCCAAACGAGTATGTCAGGTGTTCTCCTTATCACTCTCTACCTATTCCCTTCAGTCTGGGTCTTTCCCTGAACCCTGGTCTTGAATTTTGAATTTTCCTGGCCAGATAGGAAGCCATCAAGACCTGCTGGGTTCTTATCTGTCCCTTGCTCATAGCTGAGGTTATTATTTCTGTGACGTCAAATTCTCATGTTGCGTATACCACAGGCATTCTTAATTGCTGAGCCATCTCTCTAATGTAATGGTTAGAATTTTTTATCCTGGTGTATCAATTCTATAATTTCAGGTCCAGTGACTACCTAGTCTGATGTTCACAGCTGAAGGGGTGGGCTAATGGATTCTTAGATGAAGATAATACAACAAGATTTTTGAAGTCTTGGTTGTCACAGATTCAGTGCCTTCGGGACATCTGTGTGGTTCAGGTTGAACTCTGGCTCCTGCTGTGTGGTTTTTATGAGTGACAGAAGCTAGTTGGGTCCTCACCTCCTAACCTAATGCTCATTCACAGTGACCCAACCTTTTTGCAAATAGATCTGCTGAAAGCCCTCATTCCTGGAATCATCTTTATAGACAGTGGTTCCTGGAACTCCTCCAAGAGCTAGGAGCAAGAAAATTCCAGACAATACTTCTCAGTGCTGCAGTTAGCATATTGAAGTCTTCAGAAAGTTTACTTTCAGCCATTGCAGACTGAAACTCTCCTCTTCCAGCGGAGGCTCAGGCTGGGTGTGCCCCATTTATGACCCCTGGATGCTGGGGGAAGTAGAGCTGTGGCCACTCCTGTCTCTACCTTCCTTTGGCTGACCCCTCTCTTCAGGCACACTGGGCTGATTTGATGGAAATGTGCTCTGTTTTTTGATCCATGTCAACAAGGGGAAAATATGTCAGTCCCTTAGGCTGAGCCCAGCTTTTCCTGCACACAAGGATATGAAATAAATCTCTAGAGTAAGACTTACACAGGAGTAAGTCTGTCTTCCCCACCACTGTCCCCCAACAACAGCAGCAGTTGGTTCCTCAGGGGTGAGCTGGACACAGTGCTGAAGTGGGTATTTTTTTTCTTGGTCCTTAGCCAGGCTCTTAAAATAAAAACAACACATTTCATTTGGGAAAATTTCAGCATATATGAAAGTAAGAGCAGTCTGGTACAGTGCTATGTCTGCATTGCTTGGCTCCACCCATCATCAACTCAGTAGACAAATTTTGACCTTGCCAACATCTAGATGCTTAACTGCGAATAACCCAGATGTTCTTTGGAATCTAGCTGGTCTCTTCTGTAAATCAGTGTTGGCTGGGAGAGTCCTTTTGAGCAGAATGGGTTGAAGCATCTTTGCTGTGTTTTCACAGGTACAGGTATAACACGAATCTTAAAAGGTCTTATTAATAAAAAACACGGGAGCCAGATATTGGGGTGAATGCTGAAAGATCAGAGAAACAGAACAAGCCAAAGCTAACCTCATCTCGCCAATTCCTTAGCTGATCTTGCTTCCTCAAACTGGATACTTCTGTGTCCTCATCTGAATGGATCTCAGCTGAACTGCTCCCAAAAGCCTAAAAGCCTAAAAAGGCTCTAGTTCCTGGTCTTCATGCCTTATATACCTTTCTGCTTCCTGCCATCACTTCCTGGGATTAAAGGTGTGTGTCATGATGCCTGACTGTTTCCAGTGTGGCTTTGAACTCACAGAGATTCGAATGGATCTCTGCCTCCGGAATGCTAGGATTAAAGGCATGTGTGACCCCTGCCTAAACCCATGTTTAATATAGTGGCTGTTCTGTTCTCTGATCCCCAGATAAGTTTATTGGGGTGCACAATATATCAACTACACAGAGGGACCTGTTAGGCACTTCTTGGTTCAGGATGCCCTTTCAAATCCTTGTTGCAGTTAGGCCCTTTGTATGGACCAGTGGTCCATACCAGCCAGTGGATGTGTCTGTGATGATATATATGTATCATACCTATGTAGGAGAGATAGATAGATGGATGGATGGTTGGACGGACAGACAGACAGATGGACAGACAGACAGATAGATAGATGAGAGATAGAGAGATAGAGGGAGAGAATGAGAGACGGAGAGGAGAGAGATCCTGCTCTTGTACAGAACCCTACTGCAGTATCTGCTTACTTATCTTAATTTCATGAAACACCAACATTCAGTATAACTGCGATCTTAAATTTATCCTCTTTGGCAAAGGATAGATGAGGCTCTCTATATAAGTCAGACCTTTTATTTCCATGACAAATACCTGAGAGAAAATTTTAAAGGAGGAACAACATATTTTGACTTATGTTTTCAGTCCATGGCTGCACAGTTCCCTCCCTCTTAGGCCTGTGGCAAAACAGAAACATCCAGTGGAAGGGCACAAGGGGAGAAAGCTTCTCACCTTATAGAAACCAGAGAAACAGGACAGGGAGGAGAGAGAGAAGAGAGACCAGTGGCAAGAAATAGCCTTCAAGGACATGCTCCCAGTGGCCTGTTTCCTAACTGACTGGGACCCATCTCTAGTTGCAACCACCTCTCAATAACAATATCAAATTATGAATTCACAAATGCATTCACCCCTGATGAAGATTGATGCATGTTCCAGTTGCTTTCACTGGGGGCCAGGTCTTCCCCATACAAGCATTTTAAGGGAACTCTTCCTGTTCAGCCATAATAATTTGGCAAGTCTGTTCAATTGTACTTAGGCACTTGGTAGACAAGAGACATTTTTAACCAGTAGGAAGACTGTTTATGCCTTACATTGATACTTGATAAATGTGATGATATTCTCAAGAAAGTGAAGAGACTTGAAGCAGTGAACCGAAGGGGCAGTCAGTAATGCAGAGTTAAGGGAGGCAGCCTGACAGGAAAAGGAGTGGGTACAAATATGGAAAACCAGAGCAGGCACTGAAATGCTGCCATTTGCTTGAGGTTATTTCCGAGTATGGATGGAGGGTTCTCTCAGTGCTATATGACACCCGAGGCTGCATTCATTGTTACAGTGAACAGCTGTAAATGGAAAAGGACTTGGAATCCAACAATATGAGTTTAAGCTTTGACCTTGTACTTGCTCTCTGGGACATTTTAAGTGATTCATCTGATCTATCTGTTGAGTCTGTTTGCATTTTATAAAATGGATCTAACAATACCCACCTGACAGATATAGGGCAGGTTAATGAGATAATTCTATAAAAGCAAAGTTCACCAAGAATGAAATTCATTATCCAGGCAGTTGGTGTTTCTATGTTCACACTGATGCCATGGGGACATCAAAACTAAGTCTGGTTTTCTTGTACCTTTCTTATGGAGAAGGTAACATAGAATTTGGTCATTTCATATTTTTATTTTTAAATACTAATTTTTATTCTATGTGTTTGAGGGTTTTGCCTTCATGTATGTCTGTGCATTATGTATATGCCTGATGCCTAAGGATGCCAGAAGAGGGCATTGGATCCCTTCGAACTAGAGTTAGAGACCATTGTGAGCCACCATATGGATGTTAGAAATTGAACCCTGGTCCTCTGGAAGGGCTAGTGATCCATCTCTTTAGTCTCAAGTTCTTTTTAAAGAGAGAAATACAGTTGCTCAGAATGGTTATTTTTAGGCTGGCTTGTCTGTCGTCCGGCAGTGAGATTTTTGTGAAGTTGTAAAAAAGACAAAGGATGAGACATTCAAAGTAGGTTGGGGCCTTGACTGTCATGCTGGCAAGTGCAGACTCACTCATATATTAAGCTCTGTATTATATAATATTTTCAGTGTTATATAATACTGAAAAGAAAAAATCCCAGTCTAAGTCAGAATAGAGGCCTTCATAAGTCAGGTGACAGGAGCTGAGTTAGGAGAAAGAAGTAGTCACGTGGGCTGCGGAGCCCTATGTAGTAGTCAAGCATGAGCTTCAAATGACTTACCATAGCTAACTCAAAAGGGCAATCTGGGTGCCTCATGTTGATAAGGAAAACATCTAGTTGCTGGGACTCACAACATGAGTGAGTTTCCCTGGGTCATGAGTGAGCTTCCCTGAGTATGACTTGCTCATGGTGCTTCACATAGTTATGGTGTCTGCTGTTCTTGACCACATCCTTATAAGTAAATGCAATTGTGGGGATGCTTCTTATGGGATCTTCCAATACTCAAATGATGATGTAAATTGAAGTAGCAACTCAGGGCAATTTTGTCAGGGGAACAAGAAAATGTGGCTGGGGTTCTGGCTCTGATGGCCAACTTAATTTAGAGTAATGAAAAGCCATGATTGTACTGAGAAAGGATTTTTTTTTTTGAGACAGAGTTTCTCTTATAGTCAAGGATGACTTTGAACTCATGATCCTCTTGTCTCCACCTACCAGGTGCTGCATTTACAGGTGTGTGCCACCTGACTTTTTGTTTCTGTGAGACAGACAGGGTTTCACACTGTAGCTCAGGCTGGCCTCAAACTCATGGTAATCCTCCTGCCTATATCTACTAGAATCATGCATGAACCACCATGCTCAGCTAAATTCTACACCTGTATACTTGTTGAAGACATTGTCTTCTCCATTAGCCATTGAATGGGATCAAAGCTGATCTATACTCCACCATATTCCCTGTCCTCTCATATTGATCTACATTCCTTAGCACTATGTGGCAGGGTGTATCTGTTGCCATTCTAAGATCTTACCTTCCAAAGAATGTGTCCGTTTCTTACATTGTAATATAAGCTCTACAAGCAGGCATAGTTTCTTTCTGTCCTTCACCACTTCTCTAGAACCCACAACATAGTGACACATGGTGGGTGCAAAGCATGCTTGCTGAATGAGTGTGATTAATAAATTTGTGCTGGGCAACATCTCTTTTCAACGATCTGGAAAAAATCAGTTATTTTATCACGTGGAATAAAGATACTGCACATCTTTGGAAAATCGCCTAAGATAGTAGGACTGACATCGTTATAAGGAAATTGAAGGAGTGAACAAAATGTTCCTAAGTGGCTCTCCAGCTTCCAGTCTAAGGAGGCTGTAGGACCATTTGTTTCAGGGTTGGTTACATACAGGTAAACTGTGGTAAAGAGACAAGGTAACAGATTATCAAGCACCATTACTGTGCCAGTATCCTTTTGGGTCTCTTTTGGCACATCCTTCCCCAAGTTTTATATCATGACAGAGGCCAGAGCTTGTAAGGCTGTCTATCTCAATGATTCCCAACATTGACACCATCAACATTTAGGACTGGACCATTCCTTAAGGTGCACTGTACAATGCTTAGCAGCATTCCTAAACTCCATTCGTTAGAGGCTAATAGCAGGTCCCCAGTTGTAACCACCAGGGATCTCTCCAGATATTGATAATGTGTCCTGTGGGGTGAAAAGCTCTCAGAGAATTACTGCCCTGTATGATGTTACATCTGATTGTATTTTTCCACGTCTAATTACTCCCTGTCACTTGCTCTAATCTGGCCATATTGGCCTCTGGATCTTTCTTGAATGTTCTAGGCAAGTTCTTCTGGAAGTCTTTTCATTGCCCGTTGACTTTACTTGGGGTGATCTTTCCATGGACACCCCTCTCATCTTCATTCAGTCACCATCTAGCTCCAGTTGTTGTATTCCGGCACATCTTCTTTAAAAGCCTGGTCTTTCCAGCCCTCCCAGAACAGTTCTTGGACTGAAGTTGGTGCTCAGTGAGCTGTTGAATGAATGGGTGGGTAAGTGAATACATGTATTACTGAATATTCCTTTAATCCGGAACTCTTCAGTGTAAGCCATGGAGAAAGACTCATTAATATATAAATAGAATATTTGACTTCAAGCTGTTGAGGAAAACTGATATTCTACCCTGAGTTTGAAAATTAATCTCTGAATGACACATTTCATATTACTTCAAAATTACGTTTACTTGTACATGAACAGTATTTTGACAAGTATCTTTTGGTAATTTAAGTGAGCTACTAACTTCAAAGACATCTGCTTTGTCTCAGCCTGGCAGCATTAATTGGACTCAGATTCACTTTCTCAAGGATATTTTATAGCTTTCAATGATTAAACAATAGTTTTCCATAAAAATATACCGACATAGTTTCTCTTATCATGAATATTCACAATTTCTTATAAGTCAGCAGTCTTGAAACTATAAAACAAACTTCTTTATCAGTTGAGTTTGTTCTCTGATAGTTTTACGCATGTATATACTGCACTCTGATTACTCCTCCCCATTGGGTCCCTCTCATCACTGTCAACTCCCTTTCCTACAAGTCCCTTTTTCAGATTTGTGACTTTTGGTTTGGCTTTTCCAGACAGGGTTTCTCTGTGTAGTTTTGGTGCCTGTCCTGGATCTTGCTCTGTAGACCAGGCTGGCCTCGAACATAGAGAGATCCACCTGGCTCTGCCTCCCGAGTGCTGGGATTAAAGGTGTGTGCCACTGCCACTCGACTTGGTTTGGTTTTGCAACCCACTTGGTTTAATCAGGGCTGGGTGTGGCCAGTGGCTTGGAACCTGATGGGGTCAGTGCACAGCTGAAAGCAACAACTCCCCTCTCCGTGAGTCTGTCAAGAACCAGCATGAGGGTGCAGGCCCCTGAGCTCATTCATGCTCCCTCCAAACTAAGTCTTTTAATAGTGCAGGAGAGTTCATTGTCCATGCAGGCACTTGAACTTTACAGTGTGTGCTACAGAAGATGCAAAGATTTAACAAAAACATTTCATATTTATGGATATTTAAACATTTCCTTTCTTGCTCATCAAACAAAATTGAAATCCATTCAGTGTTTTGCTTTGTCAAAAAGCAATGACTTTAGCAGTTTCTTATCACTTCTTTCAATGCTTAAAGTGAAGCAAACTAAAGCATGTGCCTCTGTTTTAGCTTTGAATTAAAATAAAAGCCAACTTGATAATATTTGATTTGGGGGTCTTAATAATTTATGTTTACAATCCACATGTTTTTTCATGGTACTCCCTCGGTAAGTTAAAATGCATCTCTCAGATAACCAAGGCAATTTATCTGTAGTATGGAATGTCTGGATACAAACCAAGCAAATTCTAGACTACAGCTGCCTATACCAATGGTGTATGGCAATTTACCACCACAGGAGGCCTGTCTGTGTTGGGTGTGTGCACAGTATCTGCTATATATTTCAAAAATGGTCACAAATTTTCCTCTGCACAAAGGGCTTGAGACACAAATCTTGCAAATATTGGATGTGTGTTCTCTTTTGCATTTGAGCAAAGAAAAGATTTTTCTCATAATATAGTTCTAGAGAAAGCAGTTTCCTATTTAAAAATCTCTGTTGCTAACAGTCCTCATGTAGCTTCAGCCAGTCACAGTATCTCTACAAACACAACCAAGAGGAAAGCCAGCATCACAGAAAACCAGATGAGCCCAGAAACTCTTGCTAGAGTGCAGAGGGGGAGGTCTGTTCAGCAGGAGGAGCTCTGAGAGGTGCTAGGTACCCAGGGCAGGGAACACAGCTTTCACTGAAGAAAGCCTGCTGCCTCGACTCCAGCTGTTCTGTGTCTAAAGAAGACCACGTCCTTGAACTAAAAAGGAGAGTTGGTTGCGAAGATCAAAACAGGAACTCATCCTGTTCCTGTAGCAGAAAGAAGAGACATAAGCCCTGGCAGTTGTTCGAGGTTGTTTTTTTTTTTTTTTTTTTTTTTTTTTTTTTTTTTTTTTTTTTTTTTTTGCATGGCCTCTTGCTTCGTTGGCAAGTTGAAGACTACTGCTCCTCAATTCAGCCACTTCTTGTGAAGGGCCCTTTGATGGCATAAAGCATGATCTCATGGGAAAGGGATAGGTTTTCTTAGAAAGTGAGTCTGCTGTGGGCAGAAGGGCAGAAATGGAAGTATAACTATGAGTGGAACCAAAGCCAAATAAAAGCCATTTTGCAGAATGACTTCAGTGGGTATTCCAGGAACATAAAGATGAGTCAATGCTAGGAAATCTAGACATTCAATTTATATAACAAGAGACAAATGAAAGCAATAATAATTTATACAGAACTAAAATGGCATGATACAATTCAACAGTCATTATAGGAGCCCACTATGGGGTAAATTCTTCAAACATCTTTGAGATCAAAATAAAACGGCTGCTGATGTGACTGAGTTCCAGGGAAGGGTGACGTTGTTATTTGCAGTCTATATAATTTTTTTGTTCTGTTTTGTGTTGTTCAGAAAGCCTTGAGACTTAACTGAAAACTGGCCCATGGTGAAAAGTCAGTGTGACAACTTGTAACAAAATTTTATTAGCATTTTATGTCAGGAATGATCAGTAGCGAGAACAGTGGACATCAGAAGAATGGAATGAGGAAGCTCTCTTGTCACCTATTAGGAAATCTAAATGTATAGGAGTATTATCAAGAAATGTACCACAATGGTTAAACTGGATTGAGAGACAAAGTATATTAAAGAGAAGTATGTGCAGATGTAACCGTCTTATTAAATAAGAAACACAGAGGCAAATGCAGAGTTAAAAGCCCAAGAGGTCAGAGCAGTAGCTAAGAGCTGAGACTAAAACCTTTTTCTTACCCCTCACTGCCGCTGCCGTCCTTCCCCTCAGAAAGAGACCTACTTCCTGTGTATCTGTCTTTTTATTGACTTTCTGTTCTGCCTTCTCATTGGTTGTAAACCGAACCACATGACCTCCTTGTCACTGCCTGTCTATACAGACCTCCAGGTCTTGGTATTGAGATTAAAGGTGTGTGTCTCCATATTGATGGTGTCCTTGAACACACAGAGATCTGCCTGTCATATGATCAGGATTAAGGATGTGTGCTACCACTGCCAGACTTCTGCTATGGCTTGCTATTAGCTCTGACCCCCAGGCACTTTTATTTATTAAAATACAAATAAAATCACATTTCAGCACAAATAAAATATCACCATAAGTATGTCTTCTTTTGGGGGGAAGGAAGGTATGGGTTGTGCTGATAGGGTACTGGATGGAGGTCCTGAAAGTATCTAAGATTAGTGGCTGTCTTAGTATTTCTATTGCGGCAATGAAACACCATGACCAAAAAGCAAGTTGGGGAGGAAAGGGTTTATTTGGCTTAAACTTCAGCATTGCTGTTCATCACTGAAGGAAGCAGGACAGGAACCCAAAGAGGGCAGGATCCCTGAGGCAAGAGCTGATGCAGCGGCCATAGAGGGGAGCTGCTTAATGGTTTGCTTCCCATGGCTTGCTTAGCCCACCTTCTTATAGAGCCCAGGACCAACAGCCAGGGATGGCACTACCCACCTTGGGTTGGGCCCTCCCTCATTGATGAGAAAATTCGATATAAATGTAATTAATGAGGCAATTCCTTGTAATTTATCTGGTAATCAGGAGAGGTTTATTTCTGGGGTAACTTACAGCCAATAGGGGTTGGTTACAGGATCTGGGAGAGATGAGGTACCATCCAGCAGAGAAATCTGGCTTGGTCTACCATCCAGCTTCCAGGACCATGAGGTATCCAGAAAAACTAAGCACGTAAGCACCTCGAGTCTTAAGGGTCTCCTTCTCAGCCACACCCCAGGGGCAGGTCATAGGCAGGTGTGGCAGTTACCTGCTGTCACACTAGAGGCAGTATTTCAAGGTCAAAGCTGGAACAGCTACCCACTACATCTCCCCACTTTTGTCTAAATAAGAAAATTCTAACCTAATACAAAACTATTTACCATAGGGATGGTTATCAAATATTGTCCCAGAGGAATAAGGGATAATGACCTAGACAGGACGAAACTACACCAACAAAAACATACCAAATAAGAAACACATACTAAAATCCAGAGGAGTCTGGAACATAGGTAAATGGCACATTGCAGAGATCATTCCAAAAGATGTCCTACCTTGAAGAACTTGAATCTAATACTTAATATGTTCTAGCTAAGATACAAGAAGATTGTAATTATAACCATTAGTCTCCAATCTCAAGGTCAAAGCTGGAACAGCTACTCACTACAATGCCTTCCAGCTAGATCTCGTGGAGGCATTTCCTCAAATGAGGTTTCTTCCTCTCTAATGACTCTAGCTTTTGTCAAATTGACACATAAAATCAGACAGTACAGTGGTATGCCAGTAATACCAGCTCTTAGTGGGCTAAGGCAGGAGAGTTATGAATTTAAGGCCAGCTTTTACAAGATCTTATCTCAAACAACAATAACAACTATTAGGGCAGGTATCTGGGATAAGGGATGGGAAGAGAGGGTGGGCAGCAGAGATTGAAGGTGAGGCTTTGGAACAGTGGTGATAGAATGCCTGCCACAGGGCTGTGGAAATGGCCCAGTCACTGTAGTGAATGTCAGTATGAAGACCTGAACTTGATCCCCAGAACCTGTAGGCATAGTGGTGCTTGCTTGTAATCCCAGTGCTGGAGACAGGTAGACCCCTGGGACTTGTTGGGAAGTCAGCCTAGCCTTTTCGGGGAGTCCCAGGCCAATGAAAGATCTGTCAAAAGAAGTAATGGACAGTGCCTAATAAACTACACCAAAGGTATGGCTTCCACATGCACGTGCATACACTTGCACATTCACTTGCACACACGTGCACCTGCAGGACACTAACACTCTATCCACCCTCATCTCTTTCCACCTCCCCAGGAATACCTATCCATGTACAGGATTTGGGGAGAGAGCCACGAAGTGTGCTTTTGTTTAGATCTTTTTTTTTTTTTAAAAAATATGTTAGCTAAGTAGCTTTATTCTTTGGATATAATAAAGGCAGGACATGACACAATAAGAAGGCAAATGTAGATGTATTAAGCTATGGGTAAATTTTGAGGGCTATATAATCTTCCACATTGCCACTCTGGAAGATAGTAGTCACACCCATTTCAAACTCATTACTCTTGGTGAACTTTTTCGACTATTCTTCGGGCACTACCATCCTTACGGACTTGAGGGCTTTAGTGGTAGCAAATCTCCATATTATAAAGACAAACTTTTAATTTTTCAATTTTTATTATTTGATAATTTCATACACACATATAATACATTTTTACCAAAGCATTTCTCTCCTCCAGTCCCCCACTGCTTTTCTCTCCCAGCTCTCTCTACTTTTTAAGCCATACAGTCCACTTCGCGCTGCCTGTGTGCACACAGAGTAGGAGCATTGCTTGGAGCCTCTCAGCGGTTTTACCCTTGAAGAAAGCTGACTCTCCCTCCCCAGCAGCCATCAGTTGCCTATAGCTCCTCAGCTAGGGGTGGGACTTCATGGGCTTCTCCTCCATCCATGCAGAGATTTTGGCTGACTTGATTTGTGCCAGTCTTGTGTGTACAGTCACAGCTGCTAGGAGTTTGTGTGTGCAACAGTCCAGCTATGTCCAAGAAAAATAACTGTTTCACTGTAGAACTCCATTAACTTTGCCTCTTACATGCTTTCTGCTACAATGTTCACTAATATTCTTCTCTTTGGCCTCCCCCATCTTCACCATGATCTACATGGTTTTGTCTAAGTGTTGGAGCCAGGTCTGTGTTTTCCTCATGCCTGTAGGAAGGTCCAGTTTTCATTTCCCTTTTTTTTTCTTTAATTGTTGTTACACACACACACACACACACACACACACACACACACACACACACACACACACACACACACACTCCTAAATATAAAAACACAACCTTCTCGTCTGTATAAAGTTGTATGTATGTTTTCAGGACTGATCATTTGGTATTGGGAAGACGATTGCTCAGACTCCCAGCATTCCTTAGGTGCCTGTAGTTCTTTGTCTAGGGTTGAGACCTGACGAGCTTTCCTCCTTTTACATTAGTATGTCAATTGGTGTCATCTTTGTTCAGATCATCTTTAGGCAGTCATGTCAGTGAAATGTCTCTGACATTTCTAGGAGATACAATCTCATGTCCAATTTCCTGGCTCTCACAATCTTTCCATTCTCTCTTCTGTAATGATCCCTGAGCCTTAAACGCAAGAGTTGTATTGTAGATGTATTTGTAGTTACTGGGCTTTGCAACTCTGCATGTTAATTAATGGTTGTGGTTTTCTGTAATGGTCTCTGCTGCAAAGAGAAGTGTCCTTGATGTGGGGTGAGAAGTATACTTACCTGAGGATATAATGATAAATATTTAGAATACAGTTAGGGATTATGCTGGTTTAATAGAGCGGTAGTTATAGGTTCTCCTCCAAGGTCTGTGACTTCATTAGGTAGCGGGCTCAGTTTCTAGTACCAAGCATGACTCCCTCTTGATGAACAGGTCTTACATTCAATTAGAGAGTTGTTGGTCACTGTCGAGGTATACGCGCCTCTGTTGTACCCTTAGGGTTATCATGCCATGTGGGTGGTTGTGGTTCATAGTCATCATACCTGCAAGTAGGACTGTTGGGTGCTTCCCTTCTGTGCATGCTTGCATGGCATTTCTGGCACCATGAAAGCTAGTCCTCAGGAAGAAGGGGGTCAGGTCAGATCCAGTTCTGGTCCTCTGGCCCTGTGTCTGAAGTGCATGGTGTTTTCAGCAATAGGGACTTAGGAAGGTCCAGTTTGATTTGGGCTTTTTGGCTACTTTAGAATAAACCTTTAATTCAAAGTCATTTTTTTTTTAGTCCAATGTTTGAGTTGTAGCACTGTATTAAGGTCATGTGTCTGTAGTAAATGAAATGAAATGCTGCTTGAATCAGATCCTTTATATTTTCCCTTGCTCCCAGGGTCTCTTTGAGATCAATTTATAAAGTCATTCAGTGAGTCCGCTTGGTGCACTGGAAAGATGGGCCAAGTAGGCCATTTGGGTTGTGAGCACTATCTATGCTGAGGCTTTGAGCTGGTTGGCATGGTACCCAATTTGGATAGCATGGTGTACTATGGCAAAGCTGCCATTCCCGTGGGTCAGCGAAACTTCACTTTTAGTTTAAAACAAGTTGTTCTTTCTATTTCTATTTTAGGTAGATTGAAAGTGGTTGGGATAAATATGAATAAGCTATAAAAATAAATGTCCAAAATTAAACTGCAAAGAGCCACGTACTATTTTTCACATAACAGGATTTAACCAGATTATGACATAAAGTTGGGGGATTAAATCACTCAGCACTGATGCCTTTATAAAAGGACAGGACTTTTGAACCTTCAGTTTTGCCCAAAGCATGTGTTTTAGAGTATTGTATTCAAGTATTACATCCTCTATTTTTGTGTCTTAGGCAACTTTTTCCTGCACCTGTGAGGACCAGTACATTGGCACATTCTGTGAAGAATTTGATGCTTGCCAGAGGAACCCCTGCCAGAACGGGGCGAGCTGTGTCGATGCAAGTGAGAGGCAGGATGGAAGCCATTTCACTTGCCACTGCCTTCCTGGTAAGGTTTACTCAGCCAGGAGCCAGCAGGTGTCTCTCTGGAGAATGTATGCACATCAATTACGGGTGGGCAAGCAATACTCTGTTCAGCTGCTGGACAAAAGGGTCTCATTTGAACTCATCAGTCTGCATACACTTAAGGACTGGGAGAAGGAAGTGGACGTAGGCCAAACACACCCTGGGCTTGCTTTCAGATGTTAGGGTGTTTTGATCAGGAAAATGATATTCTTAGTCAAGTAGCAAACTGTATGTTTCAGAAAACAATTGCACAAGTATGTCCTGAAATGGGGTGGTATTGCTCTAGGTGATTACATCAAGTCACTTAAGAAAAAAATCTAGGATGAACCACACACGTTGTTGTGCACAGGCACCCGAGCCTCCCATTTATGATCATTTTCTTTGGTTCATGTGTGAACCTCAGCCTGAGTTCCCAGCAGGGAACTCATTACAGGGTTCTCCATTACAGGGCAAGTCTTATTAATATGGGGTATTCTCGAATGGAACATGAGATTTGAAATTCTCTAAGCATTTGAGCATCTTGATACTGTTGTGAAAAAGTGAAAGAATATTAAATTTTTCTCTTGCCATGCGAACAACTCAAATCACTTTTCTCCTTTTGCATCTCATCCTGTTGCCAATCTCTGCCACTGTGTGGGAACTTGGGGTGAGGTAGGGATTGAAACTGGAGGGGGGACGGGAGTCATAGAGGTTTGTTACTCCCTGTATGAAACACAGCTGAACAGTGTAGAAGTTTATCAACTGGAAAGGACAGTTCATCAAATCCTAGGAATCAGATAGTAATTTGCCACATTTGTCAAGTCATTTTGTGTGTGTGTGTGTGTGTGTGTGTGTGTGTGTGTGTGTGTGTGTGTGTGTGTGATAGGTCAGATGATACTATTTTTCTACATACACATTTCTAAAAGACCATTGTATACTGTAGCTTCTATTTTCTGGCTATTTACAGGTTGATCACATGCGTCCTTTCACGGCAGTGCACATGGAACAATGTCATTCATTTGAACCATTATGCCTCCTACGTTTGTATGTCTGGGTTAGATTCTTCTCCAACCCACTCATCTGAATGCCACGTTGGTATCTCTATTTGGATGTTCCAGGCCCTCGTAAGCTCAGGCATCCCCAAACTGAACTCAGTGGCCCCAGCTCTACATAGCTCATCTTCCTGTCTTCCAGCCAGTCCTCCACAAGTTATCCTAGGTGCCCCTTGCCTTCTATTTCTTCACTGTTTTTACTTCCAAGTACCTTCTATTTTTACCACCTGTAACAGTCATTTTTTTCTTACTGTAACAAAGATACCTGAAGGAAAAGCTCAAGGGGAAGAACTTCTTCGGGTCCTGATTGCATGGTTGTTTGAATCCATTATTCCTGGACTATAGTTAGATTTTGCTTTTATAGTTATTACATTTTATGCCTTGTTTAAGATACTGCTTTCTTGTTTCTGATCATATTTTATTTCTTCTATTAAGAAAACAGCTATTTCATAGTACCATATTTATCAACAGCTATGAGTTGTTTTACTGCACTGCTTGTTAATAAGGCAGTTGTAGTATTTTCTGAATATTATGTCTTGCCATCCCTGCCCCACCCCCCAATTTTCCAAGGAATATCATGTTCACACCTAGGTGTCACCACATGTTGTTCACAGATTAAACGGGGCTGAAAATGAAATGAATGCTCTCGCTGGTGTGAACATAGTGCTTTGAGTCTCTTTTTGGAGATGGGTTGCCTGTTTGAAGTTGTCCACCTGTGGGAAACTCTTATTCCACGGAAGCTTGCTTTATTTAGTGGGATTTTAAAACAGCTATAGAGTTACAGACACTATTTAAAAGCTTTTTTAAAATTCTTTGAAAATTTCATATATACATATAATGAAATAGGATTGTATTCATCTCCCATTTACTCCCTCCAACTCCTCCGGGATCTCCCTCCACATGCCCCCCTCTCAACTTTATATCCTTTATGATCCTTAAAAAAAAATAGTTCATTAAGTCCAGTTTGTCAATGTTCTGAGTTATTTGAGTCAGTGTTGGTAGAAGAAAGAGTGACCCTGCAGGATGAATTACAGCTTTTGCTAGCAGCAGGGGAATCAGCTTCTGATGGACTGAATGCCCAGCAGCTTGCAGAAGCCTCTTTATTGTTACACAAAAGGTACTTTTAAGCATGTCAATTTCTGCATACCAAACCTCTTATCTGATCTAGGAGTTGTCTGAAGGAAGAATCACCTAAGCAATTCTCAGACTTCTTGGTTTGCCAGGTATGTCTGGGGACTAAGTTATGCAAAGGCTGTGAATGAATCATTTAGGGGAAAGCAGCTCCATAAACCTCAGATAACAACCACTGACTATGTACAAAAGGTTACTCAAAAGCCGAGGTGCCATCATTCCGGAATTCATGGCAGATGCGTGGGTCTGTGGAATCTCTCTCTACTCCAGTTAGTGTGGCCCATGTGTGCATGTGAGCAGGACCATCCACAGGAGAAGGGACCTACCAGTGGCCGGACTCTCAATACAAAGAATGGTTCTCTCTCTCAGCAGCCAACTGCCAATAGCTCCATCAGTTGGGGCGTGACCTCACCCATCTGTGCTAGAATTCTGGCTCACTTCGTTTTGTGCGGGTCTTGTGCAGGCAGCCAGTTCATCAGATTTTTTTTTTTTTTTTGATTCATGGGTACTCTAGAGATTATGAATATGGTGGGTTAGAATTTGAGTTGATTCAATAACAAACACTTGTCTTTTTTGGTTTTTAAAACAATAGCTTGTAAGCAGGACTTTTCTAGTTGCTGAGAAGTCATGGCTTTCAGAAAAGCTATGTATACATCTGAACAATATAAAATGAGTTCTATATTATTGTTAAAATTTGTATCATGAGGAAAATGTTATTATCAAGTGTGATAGATATTACTCTTGAAACTGGCAATACTTTCAGAAAGAAGATTATCAAAGACATCAAATACTGCAGAAGAATCTGACAAGAGGTTCTGAATTTGGAATGAATTAAATCAGGTTTTGTCTAAATTCTTGGTAATCTCCCATTGCCTGGTCCCCATGTGGGCCTTCTGATTTGAACTGATAAAATTAACTCTCTTTGGTTCTTGAGCCTGCCTGGGTTTGGGGAAGGAACACACACAACTCTCTCCATCATGTCAAATCCCCTGCTTTGGTAACACAAAGGAAATCTATGAGTAAAATGAAATTTAACTGTTTAAACCAAGACTATTTTATTAAAGCCTTCTAACATCAAGAATATGATTTTTCCTCAAAGGAGCCATTTCTTTTTTGTTTGTTTGTTTTGTTTTTTTTGTTTTTTGAAACAGGGTTTCTCTGTGTAGCTTTGCACCTTTCCTGGAACTCGCTTTGTAGACCAGGCTGGCCTCAAACTCACAGAGATCCGCCTGGCTCTGCCTCCCAAGTGCTGGGATTAAAGGCATGTGCCACCACCGCCCGGCTTCTTCTTCTTCTTCTTCTTCTTCTTCTTCTTCTTTTTTTCTTAAAGAATAGGTGTGATATAAATTCACAACTGTCACTGCCAAAATATTATTAGCATTTTGCAGAGGATTTCCATAATGCCTCAAAGCACCACATTGTTCTGACTAATTGGTGATTTTAGACTATTTTTAAGAACTCATCATTGCTGAGGCAAGTGTAGCATGTGGGTCCCTCTACTGTTACCTTGGAAACATTGATTGCTAGAGGGTCAGTGCCTGTGAAGTTGGTACCTCCACCTGGGAACAAGTCCCCACATCTACTGTGAGTCCTCACATGCGATCCAAGTGTGTTTAAGTGGATCATGGTGCTGTGCTTAAAGATGGGCTGCTTCCATGTTTCAGGCTAGAAGGCATTCGAGATCTTTCTTCTATATGTGTGAAGTCTGGAGGTTGAAGGACACATTCAAGGTCACAAGGCCTATGGGAGAAACAGATACAGCTCCATTACTCTGTGCCCATCTGTGAGCTTTTGTCTGCACACCAGTGGCTCCTCAGTTTTTCATTCACTCTGTATAGTAGAAGGTACTGGTGGTTCTGACTTCTTCTCTGGTCTTCTCAGAACCAGAGATGGCATCAGTTAGGACTAAGGGGGCAGGGATGGTAAAACCAAAATTATGTGGCTCACAGGGGATTTCAAGCTGGCCTTTCTGATTTACTGGTTATGTGACCATCCTAAACTTCCTTAAAGTCCTGGCAGGTTTCTTCATCTTTAAAATACAAGATGATAGCCGGGCGGTGGTGGCGCACGCCTTTAATCCCAGCACTCGGGAGGCAGAGCCAGGCGAATCTCTGTGAGTTCGAGGCCAGCCTGGGCTACCAAGTGAGTTCCAGGAAAAGGCACAAAGCTACACAGAGAAACCCTGTCTCGAAAAAAACCAAAAAAAAAAAAAAATACAAGATGATGAAAGGATCATTCATTCACCCAACAGTTATTTATCAAATGCTTGCTACACATCAGGTGTTTTATGGGTTCTCTGAATACAGCTGCTCAAGTCCTTGTGCACACAGAGGTCACAGTTTAGGGGTGGAGATGGCTAAACCACGTGCATGCATGTGTGTACTATGGTGTCTGTATGTGTGTATACATGTATGTTTGTGCGTATGTGTGTATACATGTATGTTTGTGCATATGTGTATATGTATGTGGTCAACAGAAAGAAATAGGGTGTGATTGGGTCAATGAGTGACACACTCAAGAATGGAGTTGCTGTCCTTATAAAAGAGGTCCCTGCCTTCCTTTCTGCCATGTAAGGACAATAGAAAACATTGTGAGGAAGAGGACCTGACTAGATACCAAATCTGCTGGCACCTTGATTTTGGACTACTTAGACTCCAGTTCTACCAGCACGATGCTGTTGGCATTTCATAGTTCCCCAGTGTCAGGCACCAGCTCACAGGGATCTTGTCCCAAAGATGATGGGAGCCTTTGATGGCCAATTGCAGTGGCCCATGTGATGCCCCTCTTGGAAAGATCAGTCTGGAACTGGGGGAAGAATGAGCACCAGAAGGCACACTGAGAAGATGGCTAGGAGGCTATTGACCATCTAGGCAGCATACAAGCACAGCTGGCCCATTGCCTGTAGAAGTGACGAGAGGCTTTGACTGGGGATGTAGTTGAGGGTAGAGCTGATGATGCTTGCTGGCCAATTAGATAGGAAGTATGATTATAGTGAGAAATTGTGGATGCCTTCAAATTTTTAAAATAAGAGCTCATTGAGATATCATCCATATATTATTGAAATATATAATCCAATGGATTTTTTTTTAGTATATTCAGGGTTGGGTAACTATCATTACAATAAATTTTAGGACATTTCATCATCTCAAAATAGGCATTCATCACCTGATCCTACTACTTCCCCAAACTCCAGCTCTAGGCAATTTTCTGCCTCATAGATTTGCCTACTTTAGACATTTCATATAAATTCAGTTATATGATAGGTAATGTTTATAAGCAGTTTTTTTCCCATTGAATACAATGCTTCTATGGCTCATCCATGACATGATGTGGATGGGTACTGCTTTCTTCATAATTCCTGAGTCATTTTCCCCTGAGGAGACACACCATGCCTTGGTCATCCACTCATGTCCTTATGGCTGGAGGCTACTGTGGAAAATGCTGCTGTATTCTTCCCAAGTCTTACCACACCATCTAATCTTCCATTTTGGTCCTTTCCTCTTCTCTACTATATTCCATGTCCGTCACCATCTCTCTTGCTTCTTATCTGCTAGGGATCCAGTTCTCTGTCTGAACCCTGCCCCTTTACATTAAGAATGCAGCAAATCGCCGGGCGGTGGTGGCGCACGCCTTTAATCCCAGCACTCGGGAGGCAGAGCCAGGCGGATCTCTGTGAGTTCGAGGTCAGCCTGGGCTACCAAGTGAGTCCCAGGAAAGGCGCAAAGCTACACAGAGAAACCCTGTCTCGAAAAACCAAAAAAAAAAAAAAAAAAAAAAAAAAAGAATGCAGCAAATCATTGCTGCTTCTCTGTGTTCCGCTTCTTTCCCTCCTTTCTTCCTTTTTCCTCCTCTCCCTTTCTCTTGATCTCTAGTTCCCTGTCTTCCTCCTCTCTCCTCCCCTCTTTCTTTGTCTTTGGTACATATTGATCTGTCTGATTGGTTGTTTTTTAAATGAAATCACCGGCTTGCTCACATCACATCATGGAGCTGCTTCTCCAAGGTCAGCCGTCAGTGTCATCTCCTTCTGGTCCCTTTTCTGCCCACAGTGCTTATCTTTTTTGAAGCATTCGTTGTGTGGTTTGCAGAGCCTTTCTGTGTACATTCTCCCGAGTTCTCACAAGATCTCATCTCCCACTTTCCTTTTTAGCCACTCTCCTGGGCCTTTGATAGCAATTTCTCATTCCAAGCTGTCACCACAAGGATGGCTTCCAGACCCCCCTTCCAGTCTGGCCTCTCACCTCAGCTCTGGCGGTATTATTGGACTTGGCATTGATGCATCTGCTCACTGCTGCTGACGCTGCTGGTCTCCCTCATTGCTCAGGCTGGATACTGGACCTTGATGGTTCTGCCTTTCTATCATTTATCCCTGGACACTCACCAATTCACCTTATTTATGGTGATTCCTTATCTGACTCTTTCTTCCTATTCCACCACAACAGCCCTGATTTAAGCTGCTGTCATCTGCTGCCTGAATGATAGTGACAAGCCTCTGCCTCCCTACATTCCATCTTTTCTTTGTTCACTGCTGCTTGTGATACTTGGGTAGCTCAGACTGGGGGTGACTGAAGGGGTGCTCTGGACTGAGAAGGGCAAAACCAGTGCCCAGATGATGTTGTTGTTTTTCATGACCTTGGGGAAATGATTCGATCTTACTGTGTCTCTATCCAAAGTAGGGTGGAAGGATGGTAGTCAATGGCCACAGTTGAATGACTGCTTTGGCAATACAGTAGATACCTGTGGCATGCTCAGACAGGTACTTGCCTGGTACACAGTCAGCACTCAAAGGTGCCAGCTGCCACATCTGTTGCCAAAGTGAGAGCAAAAGCCTGTAGCTCTGCACAGAGCCCACCACTGCTTCCTTCAGTCGGAACTTGGACTTCAGCTCTCTGTGGTTCCTGTACTGGACCATTGGCAACACTTAGGACCTTCTCTCTCCTCTCCTAAGGCAGGAGAGCCAGGCTGCATACTGCCCCTGCCTCAAAGAGGGTCTGTTGGCCCTCATTGTTAGAATTCTGCCCTCACTCCAGCTGCATGACTGCACATGCACAGTTCATGAGTTAAGCAAGGGTCTTGTGCCTTACATCATCAGTGTGTGCTGGTGATCACGTATGCGCAACGTGGTCATACAATCTGAGCATGCTCAGCGTGGCTCTGTAAGCCCACCTGTACCTTAAAGAGCCGTGACTCAGACCCCACCCTCTCTTTTTCTCTCTCTGTTCTGTTCTGTTCTCTCATTTTCCCTATCGCTGCACATGCTTTCCTCCCCAGGCCTGGTTCTCTTGTCTCCCTCCCCCCAATAAAGCTCTAAAACTAATACTGGGTTCTGTCATGACCGTGACCTTTCCATGTGATAACCAGTGCTGTAACCAGTGCCACTTATCATTCATTTCATTGGTGCCATGACTCGAAGGAGGAAAAGGGGGTGGGTATAAGAGAACATATGCATACACAAACATACATGTACACATAGTCATGTTTATATTCTTATATATTTCATGTTTGTACCAGTGCAAATGGACATGCAACACAAATACATACATATATATATATGCATACAACATACACCTGCACACAGATATACACATACATTTATATGCATTCACATGCTCATGTATACACACACACAGAGAGAGAGAGAGAGAGAGAGAGAGAGAGAGAGAGAGAGAGAGAGAGAGAGAAGTACACACACAAGCCCAGGATGAGTGGCCTATATGGGACACCTCTTTCTCTGGCCTTGGACATTGATACAAGAGAAAGGTAAAGAATGAATTTCGTTCTCCATCCCTTCATCCTGAGCTTGGTTTAAAGGCTCCTTTATGGCTCTTGAATATCATCCAGCCCAGAGGTGTTCACCAGAGAAGGCTACTCAGACACAGGTTCAAGCCAATAGAAAGTCTTTATTAGCTGACCAGTGATAGCATTGGGTATTCAGGACCCAAGTGCAGTCCCAAGCCTTTCTCAGGGTGGGATTTTAGACACAAAACAAACAAAACAACAACATCAACAACAACCAAAACACATCCTAGATTGACACACCCCAGTTAGCAAGAACAGTTAGTCAGAAGCAGAACTTCAAAAGCCAAAAAGCAAGGTTAGTACATTTAGGGACTTTCCTGGAACTCTGGACTTGGATGGATTAGGTCCTTGCTCTCCTTTGGTACTTGTTGCTAATCATGTCCTAGGTTCCAAGGCCTGACAGGCACTTTCACCATGGCATCACTCATGCTAAGGTCTGGGGACCTGTTATACTTTTTTAAAAAAAATTTTCCTTCAATAATCTGAATTATATATAAAAATTTTAAATGAATAGCATTAATATTTTATATTAAAAGAATACTTGCTGGTCACTTTCCTATTTAGTAGATACACCATGTCAGAATAATCTGGAAGGTTTTTTTTTATCTTTATATTTCAGTTTTAAGAGTGGTGTGTGTGTGTGTGTGTGTGTGTGTGTGTGTGTGTGTGTGTGTACATGTGCATTTGTCATGGGACATGTGTGGACATGAGAGGACATCTTAGGTGTCACTACTCATCTTCCACCTTGTTTGAGGCAGAGTGTCTTGGTGTTAGCCACTGTGTACACATGGCTTGTTGGCTCTTGAGCTTCTGGGAATTCTCCCATTTCCACATTCCATCTCATAGCAGCAGCACAAGATCACAGATATAAAGCACCTCATCTGAGTACTGGAGAATCTGAACACTTATTCAGCTGGTGGTTTACCCCCAGTCGTCTCTTCATACTGGAATGGTTCCTTAGACTTAAGCCTCTGGGCCCACCTGTGGTTTCTGCTTCAGCAAATGAAGGATGTTTTTGCTCATTTGCCAGATGTTCCCAGATGATGCTAATGCTGATCACACTGAGAGGACCACTGTTCTAAATTGCCTGCAAGGAACTGGAGCTCAAATGATAATAGATAGGCACATTGCTCTGTGGACTTGAAATCCACGAATCCTTCATTCATTCACAAAACGCAGAACCACTTGTGATACACTGGTGCCTAGGCATTGTGCAAGCTTCTGTGGATTTAAAGGTACATTTGATAGACATTGGACCTGCTAGTTAGAGTTGATCTCACTCAATGTCTTGAGAGCTAGGCATCTTTATCCTCATTTTGGCCATTATGGGAATGAACGTTCTGAAGACTTGGATGAGCCCACTCAGCTTACCACCATGAACCAATGGTTTCCCAAACTATATCCTTTCTGCTCTCTCTACTTCCTGTGTATTTGGGTATTAGATATATTTGCTTTCTTTCAAACCTTGAGACTAAGTTTTTTTTCACTTCTGCTGAATGCCAAGCTTTCTTTCATGCTTTTATTCACATCACACATTTCCATTTTAATTATATGCTACTGATTTGCCTTTTGTGAGCCATATGTATCTTTCTTTACCTTTGGTTTTTAACTTAGGTTTACATTTGTCCAGACATGTTTGGTTTTCTCATGCCAGCCCATCTTTTTCTCTCTTTCTGAACAATTCCTGCCTTCCCACAATGAGATTGCATGTACCAAGATGGAATAGCTTGATGGTGCACAAATTCCTGCTATTTATTTATTGTCTGGCATGCGGATATTAGGCACTGCATCTCATCTCGGCAGCTGTGGCTGAGGTGCTGGCACCAGCTGCTCATTCCCAGAGGGTAAGATCTGAAGCTGGTAGGCTCTCTTGGTGGCATGAGGCTTTCCATTCAAGTCCAACAGCTTCACTCCACTGCACAGGCTGGATTATAAAAAGACTGGCTGTGCTAAAAATAGCTCTCACTTTAATTCCCACTTTGGAAGCTTCCAGAACAGTGCTCCAAAGAAACAATTAGATTCTCCCTCACAGAGCTAAAACAGCAAGGGAAATGCTTTTCATTCTCAGTAGAAGAATCACGCAGTAACCTTCATCAGTACAGACAACTGTGTTGGGAAGGGTGGTCAATGTTTTTGCTTTTCATCTCAGTAGAAGAATCACGCAGCAACTTTCTTCAGTACAGACAACTGTGTTGGGAAGGGTGGTCAATGTTTTCTTTTACAAATATAACTGATAAATTGATTTTGAAATAGTCTGACTCATTTAGGGAACTTTCCTATTCATCCTTGGCCTCTGAAAGGTTTCCTTTGTTTGGAGGGGTCAGGTAGTGCAGTCATAATGACAGGTGGGTAGGCAAGGTAGATTTTATTATGTTGTCAGAAGTCAAAAGATACTACTTAGCTGTAGTTTTGTCTCAGTCATTCTGATACCAGATGGAATAAGCCATTCTTTTTCCATATGCCATTAAATTTTAAGATGTATACCGAAATACAAAATAGTATAAAATCAAGTTTTCCAAATATATATTAGATAGCATGTAGTTTGTTAACACCTGGTGTGGTGATTTGAAAGAAAATGGTCCCCCAAAGGGAGTGGCACTATTAGGAAGTGTGGCCTTGTTGGAAGAAGTATGTCACTATGGGGGTGGGCTTTGAGGTCTCTTTTGCTCAAGCTTCACTCAGTGTAACACAGAGACCACTTCCTGTTGGCTGCAAGATGTAGGACTCTCAGCTGCTTCTCCAGCACCATGTCTGCCTGCATACTGCCATGTCTCACCATTGATGATAATGGACTGAACCTCTGAATTGTAAGTGAACCACTCCAATTAAATGTTTTACTTTATAAGGGTTGCGGTGGTCATAGTGTCTCTTTACAGCAAGAGAAACCCTAACAAAGACACCTAGTGAATGGGTTTATAGTCTGATGCTTTTCTTAAATGCACATGGTTATCTTCTGCCTGGTATTTCTGTCATGAGCAGGCTCTCTGCCAGGGCACACTTGCTTCATATGCACATTGATTCACCTAACTTTACTCATGCTTAGACCTCTATAAAAGTACTGTGTGTTCCCTGGGTGTTCCCTGCATCTCTGAAGGCATCCTTGTGAATCTCCAAGTCACACTGTTTTATCTTTGTTATACTAGAATGTTTTCTAAAGAAAAAAAAAAGGTTGGGTGTGGTGGCTCATGCCTTTAATCCCAACACTGAGGAGGCAGAGGAAGGCATATCTTTGTTATCTGTGAGTTCGAGGTCAGCCTGGTCTACAGAGTAAGTTCCAGGACAGCCAGAGAGCCAGGGCTGTTACACAGAGAAACTCTATCTTGAAAAACAAAAACAAAAACAACAAAAAAAGAAAAGAAAAGAAAAGAAAAAAGAGCAACCCTATGATTCTCAGGCAGTCTTTCCAAGCTACCCATTTTGGACCAATTACTTCATTTTGAATATTCCAATGGTAAATTCCTCAATTACTTAGAGTTTTTAGAGTCAAATCGTGTATTTTAAAATAGTCTCTGATTTGGAGCTATTATAAGGTACTCCTAGAATTCTGATTATTCAAAATGCTGTGAACATACTATCTCTAGTTTATAAAGGAGTGGTTCTGTGTAATGGAAGGAGGAGGGATTGGGATAAAAAAAATGATTTTCAGTCTGAAAGGATAACATCCCTCTGACTTGGGGTTTCCAGCCCTGGCATTAGGGTCATTTTGGACCAGATAGTTCTTTGGGGTGGAGACTGTTGTATTTTTAGAATGTTTGGCAGTACTCTGTACCCACTAGATGTCAGTGGCATCCCTGGTGATTGGACATTGAACAGTGTCACCAGACATTCCAATTGACCCTGGGGGAGAATCAGCCTAGCTGAGAACCACCGATTTGAGGAATCTAACCTAATCAGGGACTCCTGAGGCAGAAAAAGGTGATGAGTTCTGTTCCTGCCATGTTAATTTGCCATGTTGCAGGGAACCATTGGATGAGGAGTTGGAGAAGCAGGACTGACATTCAGAAGTGGGCCAGCTTAACTTTCGGACTTAACTGACTGAATGTGGAGGGGCCTCTGAGCAGGATGACTGGTCATTGCAATTTCCCAAGTTGGGGGTGCTGGCCACTGTAGCAAAAAATAAGGTGATTTTTGATAGTGCATGTCTTAGCCACTGTTTTATTGCTGTGAAGAGACCATGACCAAAGCAACTCTCATTAAAAAAAAAAGCATTTAATTGGGAGCTTGCTTACAGTTTCAGAGGTTTAGTCCATTATCATCATGACGGGGAGCAGACAGACATGGTGCTGTAGCAGAGAGCTTTACATCCTGATCTACACAGGCAACAGGTAGAGAAAGAGATACTAAGACTGGTGTGAGCCCACCCCCAGTGACACACCACTTCTTCTGGCCACACCTCCCCCAACAAGGCCACACCTCCTCCAACAAGGCCACACCTCCTAATCCTCCCCTAACAGTCCAACTGGGAACTAATCATGCAAATATATGAGACTATGGGGGCATTCTCATTCAAACTACTATAGTATATTTTGTGAGATAACCATTTTTCTTTTTTCTTTTTTTAAAGACAAAAACCAAAACCAAATAAATAAAACTCCTCATCTTTGTGTTTATTTTCACTTATTTGGTTTCTGGATATTGTTGCTTTGGGATAGGAAAAAAAAAAACCCTAGTTAAAAGATGCAGTGAGTTTAGGGAAAAACCTTAAATAAATGGGACTCATTCCTTGAACAATTATTTGTGTTGGGAAATGTTATAAGTTACAAGGGTCAAGGGATTAATAAGACAAAGTCCTCATTCTCAAGAAGTTGAGAATGCATGTGTAAGGCAAATCCATTCATGTTCATCAGATAGATGTACTTAGAAGTGAATGAATGAGAGAATCATCTTAAGTGATGGTAAGTGTAAGGAGACAGAGCATAGACTCTGGGAATAAAGCCTGCTCTTAGGATCTTCTAGATGAGGAAGAAATAAATATATTCATATAGTGACAAGTAGGGATATACATCAAGTTCAAGGTAAAGGGTCAGAGCTGCAGGTCCAAGTCGCTGATTTCTGAGCTTAGACCTAATGGGCATGGCAGTCCCAAAAGAATACAGAGGCCAAGTGTATAACCACGTAGAGTGACCTGGGCTGAAGTCTCAGACGTTCTAGAATGGTTTTGTGCCAAAGAAGACTATCAGAAATTGTCTTTTGTGGGACAACACAATGGATCAGTGGGTGAAGGCACTTGCTGCCAAGCCTGAGGACCTGGGTTCCATCCTCAGGACCCACATGTTGGAAAGGAGAGAACTGACTCCTACAAATTATCTTCTGACCCCCGCCGCCCCATTCACTGTGGCATATGTATGCACAAACAGACAGACACACAAATTTTAAAAAATTAAAAAAGAAAGGAGTTATTCCTTTGTGTTTGTTCCCTTAGGAGAATTAAGTTTTAAATAGTGATTTCTGAGATCTGTTAAACATCTCAATGTGATCTAACAACCTCACACACATTTCAATTTAAAATTCATTAGCCAAAAACATAATAATCAGTTACCCAATTTAACACTGTGATTGGAATCATGTCTGAGAAGTTCTCTCAGACATCATCCACATCTCTTCAGGTGTGATGTGTGTAATCTTGGCATTCTCACATACCAGATTAGCCTAACCAAAACCAAAGTGGTAATCCTGTAGATTGAACAGAACCAACGCTGTCCTTTCTGTAGTTGGTTTGTTTAGTACGTTTCTCATGGCTGTGACCTGGTCCCTAACTAGAAGCAGCTGAAGGGAGGAAGGCTGTACTCTGGTTCTCAGTTTGAGGGTACAGTTTGTCATGGAGGGGAAGGCATGGCAACAGGCGGCCCTCCAGTGGTGGATGCTTATAGCTGGGTCTTTTCACCTCCTCCCATATTGGTGGAAGAAGATACAGAAAGCAGACAGGAAGTGAGACTGGGATGAAAAAGACCTCAAGGTCTTACTCTGGTGGTTAAGCCCCTACAGCAAGCAGAACTATTGTCAGGAGACCAAGTGTTCAGACAGATGAGCTAATGGGGCATTTTATGTTCAAATCACAACACGCTTCTACCTCTTTCTGGGGTTAGAACTCCTGCAAGCAAAGGAAACACTTTATTGTTCTAAGCTATTTTCCGTTTTTAACCCACATAAACTGGAGCTTGCAGATTCACAAAACCTGGCCACCCATACAGGTCATGCCTTCCTTTTGGTCCTTTGCAACAACATGTGATTCTAAGTTCACAGTCTTCCAGTGCCTTGATTTCACAACTCACAGCCACTGGCTTTAAGAAACACCATCACTTCAGTACTCTGATAGGATTTGCAAGTCTGACAAAGGTTGAAGCTAATTAGCTTCCTCTATGTTTGATTGGATTTGTGTGTGTGTGTGTGTGTGTGTGTGTGTGTGTGTGTGTGTGTGTGTGTGTGTGTGTGATGTACCCATGTGTACATGTTCGTATGGGTATGTGCATGTGTGTGGAAGTCAATGTTGAGTGTCTTCTTCAATCACTTCTTCCACCTTAATTTTTGAGATGTCTCTCACTGAATCTGGAGCTTACCACTTCATCTAGAGTACCTGGCCAGAGAGCTCCAGGGATCCTTCTATCTCTGCCTCCCATCCTTGGGATTTCTGGGCACACACTACCAGGCCTGGATTTATGTAGATCCTGGAGTCTGAATTGAGGTTTTCATGCTTGTGAGAAAGACACCTTTCTGCCTGACCCATCTCCCCAGCCTCTTCCACGATTCTTGAGGCAACTTCATTGTCTTTCTATTGATCCTCTACTCTGTTATATAGTTTATTTCTAAATCTTTGCTGTCTTTATTTTCTGATCTTCCTGATGGACTTTTGTCTTGGCTAGCCACTTACTCAGCCTCCCGCCAAGTTTGTTTCTAACTTTCGTCAGTAATGTCTTTATAAGATGGCAATTCTAAGTTCATGCTACCCTTCTCTGGGTAGGGCAGGGCTATGCCTGTTTTCTTTTCTGTTTTTAATCCTGTGTTCTTCTCATATCTTTATCTAGTCCCAGGCTAGTGTGAAGCAGATGCTAAAGATCAAGTTGTTTGGTGAATTTAAGAACAGAATGAGGCCAAGTGGATGCCGCATGGTGGTCAGTGGGGAGAGTGGACAAAGAGGAGGAAGGCAGGGGTCAGATCATCTTACCTTTTAGCCACTGACTAGTTTTCTTCTAAACCCTTTGGGAAGCCACTGGAGGGATTTACATATAGGTGTAGTAGTAACTAAATTGCACCTTCAAATATCTCTCTGGTTAATTCTATGTGGAGAATGGATTGAAAGAAAGCCAGTGTAAAGTGATGGTCTGGGAAACTGTTGCTAGAGTCCTTAGAGACAGTGATGCCTGGGCCTAGATGACATAAAAGGTGTCATGGGGCTGTGGCAGTAATCTGGAAGACTGGCCATAGTGCTTGTGACCCAGTTGTCAGAAGGAACCCTGCCACTGGCTAAGGACAGGAGCTTTCACACTTACCAATCCTTGTCTGTCATTGCCATTGTTTTGTGTAGATCTTTCACTGGAAACCAGAGTGAAGCTTGTCATTGTCCTGCATTTTAGGGGAAATGTCAGTATTACTCACACTTGCTCTGCACAGCTCTGTGCCTTTACATATGTTTTCCACCATTCTTTGTTGACTGCCCACTTCAGGGAGGCTGAGGAAGTGGCTAGTCAGGTAGGATCAGAAAACAAAGACAGTGAAGATTTGGAAATCAACTATATAACAGAGTAGAAGATCAGATAGAAAGCCCAACAATAATTCCTGGCTCCCCATGACTAGCCTGGTGTGGACAGGCATCAAAACTGCTCTGTACACACACGGATGGATATCGTCTATCATCACTAGGATGCTAGCAGTTGCTAGGATGCTGGTAGTTACCAGGTATTTGCAGTATTGCCAGGGATGCTCTGTGTCTCATAACCTCATAATCCCAGCCTGCCTCTCTGTACTCCACCAACACTGCATGCTTCCATTATTGTTTTTCATTTGTAGAAACTCTGAGGATATGCCAGTGGACTCATAGATTACAAGTCTATCCAGTTAATCACAATCTTTTCAATCATATTTTTCTGTTTCTTATACTTTCAAAATTCTCAAACACTTTAAAGCACAAGGGAAATAAAATAATGAGGTAGAGTTTACCCCAGATGAGAGTTCCCTCACTAGGGACCCACGACTGACCTTGGCATATGAAAACTATTCTTTCAGACCTTCTGAAGGGATGTAAAACTCCTGTATTGTCACCCACTCAGTGCCTGTGGCATCCCCAAGTCACTATGGAAGCCCAAACACCTAATATTAAAATATGAATTAATTTCTTTGATTGATTTCTTATAAAACCAGTGTACAGTACTGGCTCATTGAACAGTACCTCAGATGAATTCCACTTATAGCTTCATATCATTAGGTCTATAAAAATAAGTGCATAGGGATATTTATATTTTCACACAACTGCAGTTCTTAAAAGATAAAATTTTGCTATTAATACATGTGGCTTAAAATGGGATCATTGAGAGTGGGAGGGGATGGGAGGGTAATGGGGTGAATATGATCAACATAGAAGCAGATATGAAAATGTAGGGAAATCCATTATGTATAATTAATATATGTAATAAGTTTTAAAAATGTTTAATTAAGCTTATAAATAAAGCTAAATAGTAATCAGGGAGGACATTAAGATCCATCTTTTTTAAAAATCCCCTTTTGTAAAGGACGCATATTGAAATATTTACAGGAGAAATGAAATTTGTTTTAAGATATCCTAACAGAGAACTCTGAGGATACCAGATAATATTACATAAAAATATTAATAGCTTGAAACTAGGTGACAAGTGTGGAGGGCTAGATCTTAGTCTCCCCATGCTTAAGTATGTTTGAAATTTCAAATTGTCCAAAGCAATGGTCATTACAATTTTCTTCTATCATCTCTCTTCCCTCTTTTTTAAATGAGGCTGCTACTGTGTAGCCCAGGCTGGCCTGGACTTTGATATCCTCCTGCCTCACCTTCCCAAGTCTAAGATTCCAGGCAGGACCCTGTTCTGGCTTCTGTCTAGGCTGCTTGGTGACTTAGGCACAGCTGTGTTTAAGGGCTTGGGCCCCAGGAGTTTGAATCCCTGGAGACTGTGCAAAGGGTTTCATCTTTCTAATCCTCAATTTCCTTGTTTGAAAAAGGGAAGGGATGGAACAGGAGAGCAGAGTGTATATATGGTAGACTAGTGTTGACCTCAGGCTTGCAATGGAGAGAAATTATCTCAGATAAAAAAACAAAAACAAAAACCCAAGAAAACAAAAAACAAAAAAACAACCAAAGTACAAAGTACACGCTCTATGTGAACACTTTTTTTTTTTTAAATTAGCCAAACATTGTTCGCAGCCTTCTCCTTGCAAGCATACTGTCTCCCACTTTGAATCTAGAGCTTTCATTTGAAGCTACATTCTTGCTGTGATGTCATACTGAAAGATTCTCTTTGGAATTCTGAAGTAGCCTCTTGTCTTGGTGTCAGGCTTTTAGCTCAGAGGCTGGTGTCACTCCTATCCCTGTTGGTAACTGGAACCCTCTTGGCTTGTTTGGGCATGAGTGAGGAAGAGTCCTGGTTGGAGATGCTGAAATGATTGCCTCCATCCATTGTAATTCACACTTACAGGACAGGTAATTGGAGTTTAGACAGATCATCTCTCACTCACTTCATTGTCTGAGGTCTTCATGTCTCAGCTGTGTGTGCTGGCGATGGCCTTTCAAAACTAATAATCCAGAAAGGCAAGTTTTCATGTAGTCCAAGACACCATGGAAACATACAAAATACTACTGTATAATTATAATGGTGTCGAAGATATGTCTGTTTAAATTTATAATGGGAATTTTCTCTAGACTATCAATGATTTCGTCACTCAGATATCACCAATGAAGAGAACCATTTTTTGCCTTGTATTTTATACCTTGTATTTTCCCTGAAGCATTGCCCACTCTAAGATGAGCATTTTAGTGTGCTATTTTCTTTAAACTTGCCTCTCTGGAGGGCTTTGTTTTCAAAGTGAATTAAAAATCTGGGATTTATTTAAAGCCTTCAGGCTGCCCAAGGTGTTCTAGGAGATTTACAACCTGATTTTCCCACCGCTTGCCTGGGATTATGTCACTATCCCACAAGATCACCTGGGGGCTAGCTTCATAGGAAAGGGAGAGCTGGATTTATGACTCAAATAAGTATTAAGAATAATATATTAATGTGATTATTGTTGTATGTGCCGCAATCTCTTAGTCTTTAAAATGAGAGCACTGGGTACAGAATTAACACAGGCAGCTGCTTTTAGTTCTAAATATTAGACCCATTAAAACTATTTAATACCTCTTGTATAGTGTGGTATGGTGGTGACTGAGGGAAGGTAGCCCCCTCTCAGTCCCAGGGCACTTCATGTCAGAGGGATACTGTCCAAGGGACAGTGGAATTCAATCTTAGCTTTTACAGCTTCTGATAATATAAAACTCAGAATTAGTATGAGAGAAAGCAATTTGCAAAGTGAGTACATTTTGAACCATAGCTCTAAGGTTCTGGTTATAGAACTACACAAGATCAAGGAGTGTCTGAGAAACTCTTGTGCAAGGCTGCTGCCTCCAAGGGTGGACTCTGGTTGAGTCTCTCAATTTGGGGGTGGCTCTGGTGGTTTTAGAATACCAGGTCTTGGACAACAGGCATCTTCTTTTTCTGCAGGTTATACTGGAGAGCTTTGCCAGTCCAAGATTGATTACTGTGTCCTCGATCCTTGCAGAAATGGAGCCACATGTGTGTCCAGCCTCAGTGGGTTCACCTGCCAGTGTCTGGAAGGTAAGATTTGTAACTCTTGGAAAGCTTTTCATTTTCCATTTTAAATCATAAACCCTTTTGATCAGTTTGATACTTTTAGTTTCTAAACATTCCATACAAGAGAAACACACACACACACACACACACACACACACACACACACACACACACACACAATTTATAGAGCAGAACCAGAATATGATCCCCTCAGTTTTGTTCTTTTATTTATTGAGAAATGGTCTTGTGTAGCCCAGGCTAGTCTAGAACTTGTTATGTAGCTGAAGATGACTTTAAATTCTGGATCTTTCTGCCTCTACCTCTTGAGTACTGAGATTATAGGTATGCATCGCCATGTCCAACATGGGTTCTCTTTACTGCTGTGTTTGAATAATAGATACAATCTGTAGATGTAACAGTCTTATTAAATAAGAAACACAGAGGCAAATGCAGAATTAAAAGCCCAAGAGGTCAGAGCAGTAGCTAAGAGCTGAGACTAAAAACCGCCTTCTTACCCTTCCTGCCGCTGCCGTCCTTCCCCTCAGAAAGAGACCTACTTCCTGTGTGTCTGTCCTTTTATTGACTTTCTGTTCTGCCTTCTCATTGGTTGTAAACCCAACCACATGACCTACTCGTCACTGCCTGTCTATACAGACCTCTAGGTCTCTATGATTGGTATTGAGATTAAAGGCGTGTGTCTCCATACTGGCTGTATCCTTGAACACATAGAGATATGTCTGTCATGTGATCGGGATTAAGGGTGTGTGCTACCACTGCCAGACTTCTGCTTTGGCTTGCTATTAGCTCTGACCCCCAGGTAACTTTATTTATTAACATACAAATAAAATCACATTTCAGCACAAATAAAATACCGCCATATTTTCCCCTTTCTATTTTAATAAAAAGAAAAAAGGAAAAAGTTATAACTAATATAAGAAAAACTATATATGAAAGTACAATAACTATATACAATATATACAAGCAATAAATACCTAAACAATGTCTAGTCCATTTGCATTTGACAAATTCAGAGAAAATAATTGCATTATCTATCCTATTTTGGTAAGTCCAAAATGTGCTTGATTCACTTTCTATCCTAACTTATATTACTAACAGAACTATCTTATAATGTCTTTCAAATTTATACACTTAAATCTCTTTAGTGAGTTTCTTTTCTGAGATTCTTAACAAGGAAAACTATAACTATCTAATCTTTAACTAACTATAACTATCTAATCTTCAACTCCCTCAGAGACCCAAGAAGGAAATAATATTACCTAACAAAAATAAAAACAGGAAGTGCATGCAAGCAGCTTCCAAAAAAAATGTGAGTTGACAGAAACAGTCAGCTGCTTGGATAGTCACCCAAGGTTTCTTTGCAGTGTTGGGGCATCATCTTCAGCCTATAGGCTTAGCGTATCTGACAGACTTATTTGTGAAGTAGGATGTACACAAGGTCAACAGTTCAACTTCACATTGGGTAAGAGCAGTCCATATACCAGAAACACCTGAATTCCACTAGTGTCATGTCATAATTCAGGATTTTAAATTCTGGAAATTGTTGATGGTTTTTATTTTTTGAATTCAGCTGTCCATTCTTCTTGGCTTGTGTGTGTGGCTTTATCTTGGCATCCCATTCTTCTCCGCATCCCTTTCTTCTCAGCTTGCAGGTGGCTTCAACTCTTTTATTAAATGCCAGTCTACCATTGAGAGGTTAGACTCCATCAGCTTAGTTGCTCTTTCAAGAATAACTGTTTCAGCTGCTGTTCCGCTGCACATCAGAAGCCATCAGTCCACTGCCTGTTCAGCTGCCTTTGAAGAAAAGGACACTGTACCTTTTCCGGATTGCAAGGGCCATTTCAGAGATGGTGCCACATTGTCCTGGCCTTAGAAGATGCCTTTTGTTAAAGCCACAACCACACTTGTTTCGGCAAGAATCGGTAGTCCTTTGTTTCATGTCCTGTCTGTCCATTTTGTCCTGTTTGTCAGCAGTCGATTTGAGGATGCTTTGTTGTCCAGTGGCTAACTTTTGCCACAAAGAAAGTTAACTCCATATGCAGTTTCTTCAATGCCCATATTTTCTCTGAAGTAGTTTGGTACTGCCAGGAGCTGACATATCTCATAGTCATAACAAAAAAAGAAAAAATTTCTAAGTTATTAAAACATTTTAAATGCCATATTCTGTAGATCTCTGAAGGGTTTGAAGATGACCTGTCTATCTAAAATATATCTGCTCAATCTTGAAAACACACCTAATATGACTACAAGTTTGATTGTAATGTCTAACTACTAACTTTCATTTCTTTATATCCTAATAGTTGGTAATAATAACATTCAAGGACCAGCAAATTGCATTACATTGTTAAATGAATGGTATAAGTACAATATCTTGAACAAGATTAGAAATATACATATAGCATTTTCTAACAATATCAATCTCAATATATATAATTTGTATACAATATACAAAAATCTAATCCAATGTTAAGTATTGTGATTGGGATTAAGGGCATGTGCTACCACTGCCAGACTTCTGCTTTGGCTTGCTATTAGCTCTGACCCCCAGGTAACTTTATTTATTAACATACAAATAAAATCATATTTCAGCACAAATAAAATATCACCATAACAATCTAAGGATTTTGGTGATTTTCATACACACACACACACACACACACACACACACACACACATGCTACATATATATGTAAAAATCACCAAAATTTGACACATATATATTTGACACACACATATATATTGACATACATATATGTACATATAAAATGAACTAGCATAATAATAAAATGGAGCCTAATAGTGAAACTCCACTCACTATTTCTATTTTGCTTGACTTGTTTTAGTTCCCATACAAACTCACATTAAAACATCCAACATAGCTTGCCTTCTTTGTGCTTCACGGCAACTTTATGATGTCTTAGAAAAACTAAGCCACCTGGAGAGTCCTATCTTTAGGACTGTTTTTATTTTAAAAGATGGGCTTACTGCTAGGAAAGAGACAGGCAGGTGGTGGAAGGTAGAGTCTGGCATTGGGAATGGTTTTGTTCCCATTTCTGCTGTGAGGGGATTACTTTAGATCTTTAATGTTGTAAGAACAATGCTGTAGTAGAGTTTTTCCGTGCTTAAAACTGTCAAGTAGCTCCTGATTCACAGATACAACACAGGCAACTACATAACTTCTCATACTCTGCAGAGGTTAAACGCAGACCCTGCACAGAAGACATCTCCTTACTTCAAATCTCCGGAAGCTGCCCCTGGCTAAGAGCCTGGCCCTCTTCTAATACCTGGGTTCCCGTGAGCTGCACCTGGGTTTAATTCCTACTCACCTAGGAAGGAGCATGGGCAGGATGGATAAATTACCCCCAGCCCCAATTTTGTGTGTTGGTAAAGCATATGGTTCTCATAGTGAAGGGGTATCATACATATGCTTTATGAGCCTGCTCTTTACAGTACCTCCCACCCTCCTTTTATCTTTCTTTGTCAGTTCAGACAAACAGGAAAACTTGGAGGCATACCAGGACTGATGGCTGAGCAAGCGGCACCATTGTGACTCCACTACAAACACTCAGTAGTTTTTCAAAGCTTTGTCACACTCCGGATGAGTCAGTTGCCACCTACCTCCTTTTAGACTTATTCCTTCAGTCAAGGTCAGGGTTCAGGGACATTATGGATCCACATGGGATTTTTGCAAAAAGAGTTTAGTCAACTCCCAAATGCTTTATCATTTCTTTGATATTTAGTAGGAAGGTACAACAAACTCCAGAGCCTTAAAGAGGAGAGATTGCACAACTTGAGTTCTCCGAGGGACTCAGCTTTCACTCATATATCGTTTTCCTTCTTGGCAGAGGCTTTTCTGAGTACTTGCTATTCATCAGGTGCTGTGCGAGGTACTGGATCTTGATGGTTGGAGCAGCCAAAAGGGTCCCTCCTGGGTGCAGTGTTGTTTGTTGAAGGCCTGAGGGCAGAGGTGATGCTAAGATGAGGGCTTGGAGGTAGTTTGTTGAAAGGGGGTAGGGTAAGGCTTATAGGGCTTCCCGGGCTGCAAGTGAGGCACTACTACTTCATCCTGGAGTAGAGGGAGGCAGAGGCTTAGGGTTCGAGTCCAGCCCTTCCACTTACTTCTCTAGGCCCCTAGGCCCCAGGCCCTGGGACACAGCCAGTCCCCGGGAACCCCCACCCAACTCTACCCCAGTTGCCAGCCAGCAGGGAAAACTCCTGTGGGAAGGCCCCCCCACCAAAACCCCCCATCGGACCCTGCAATCCACAAGTCCCACACCCCGCCTCGATACCCATCTGCCTGTGACCCCAGTAATTTCCTGAGTTGTGGAAACCACATACCTTTCTATTCCATGGATAAGTAACTTTGCCTTCTGGGGCCTCAATATCACATCTACAAGATGATAAGGGTAAGTGTAGGGTTTCAAGGGATCGCCTTCTGTTTTCAATAAAATCTAATGCAGATAAAAGAGGTTGGATATGCTCTTAACAATTATTTAATATTTTTGTCATTGTTCCATCATTAATTGCCATTAAACCACTGGCAAATTTAAACCAAGTAATTTGATCATTTTATTCTGGAACAGTATTGAACATAATGTAGAGAGAGATGAGAGTGGAAATAAGGAGAAAGGTCTGGGGACAGTTGCAGAAATCCAGGAAGTAGCTGACTCCCTGGAATTGAAGAACAGACTCTAGAAAGAAGTAAGAAGCTGATACTGTGAGGGAAATCCAAGGGAAAAAGACAAGTCCTCTTGGGAAGGATTGACATGGAGAGCCGCGGGCAGTGAGAGAGAAATCTGTGGTTTCCATCACTTTCAGGTTGTATTTCTTAATGGAGGAAACAGAAATGGAGATGTGGGTTTTATAGATGTTGTGTTCAAGGGGCCCTTTTCTCACACTAGTGAGATACCACTGAGGAAGAAGTACTGGTTAAGTTTAAACGAGCACCATTGACCTATAGTAGGGTAAGACCTGTGTACCAGGTCTAGGATTCTTCTTCATCCCATGGTCCTTTGCATGCACCATGCTGTGGAAACTGTGGTATTCAGGCATTGAAAGGATGAGAGTGAGTTTCCCAGCAACCTTTTTATTCAGAGATCTCTCTCACTAAAGATTGACATGTCTTTGGGAAGGCCTGGAAGCTTTGTATCAGGAACACATAACTGGTGATGAGCATTTGAAAAAGCATTCCACTTTCTATTGACAATTTTTAGTGTCCCATACATTGTACTTTGCTTATATTTTCCTTATCACTACCCTTCCCCATCCCCCATCTCTCTTCCCTACTCCCCACCTAACTCTAGAATAATTAGTTCCCTTCTGCTTTGATATCATCTATCATCTATCTCACCTCTCTATCTATCTATCTATCTATCTATCTATCTATCTATCTATCTATCTATCTATCTATCTATCTATCTATCTGATCATCTATCTATCTATCTATCTATCTATCTATCTATCTACCTATCTATCTAATAATCTATCATCTATCTATCTATCTATCTGATCATCTGTCTATCTAATAATCTATCATCTATCTATCTATCAGCTATCCATCCATCCACCCACTCACCCACTCCCCCCTCTCATTTATCTATTATCTATCATCTATCTATATACTGAGATTCTTTTTATGAGGGAAAACATGATATTTGTATTTCTGAATCTGGCTTATTTTGCTTAACGTGATAGTCTCTGGTTGCATACATTTTCCTGAAAGTGTCAGAGTTTTATCCTCTTTATGTCTATATTTCTTCTTAGCGTGGTTGGATAGTAACTAAATATGTAGAGCAGTTTGTCCTTGGAAAAGAGCCTGTGCCTCCAGGATCCTTCTCACATTAGCCACATACTAAAGCAATTCTGAAAAGTATTAAAGCATGAAATGTTTTGGAATTCTAAGCCAGCCCTTGACCTCCTTGCTTCCTTTCCATTTTGTCCTTTGTATAGTGATGTTGATTTTGTCTCCTCCCTGTCATGCCTAATGACATTATTCATTCCCCTTGTTGCCCCCAAACCTCCAGTAACCTTAGCTGTGGATCGTGTTTCCTGTTTCCTATTAGAAAGAGGTTACTATTCAGTAAATGAATCACTCATAAAAGACAACACTTAGATGCTAATTACTTAGTCCACCAATTTGATCCTAAGTCAATTTCATGAAGCTCGTGCTATTAATATTTTTATTTAATGGACTGGAACGAACTGGAACCCAGGTGACTGGCCTCTAATGCTCTTTAACCATCTCTGGACATAGTCTTTCAAATAAGTCCTATGGTGTTTATTTTATTTTCTATATACATTTTGAGACAGAATATGTATCCCAGGATGACCTTGAACTCTTTATATAGATGAGGATAGTTTTGGACGTCTGAACCCCCTGCTCCCCCCACTTCCCGAGTGAGAGGATTTCAGATGTCCATTACCCTCTGGTTGATGCAGTACTGGTGATTGAAGCCAGGATTTCCTGCATACTAGGACAAGCTGCTGACTGAGCTACACCCCCAGCACCCGTGATACTTCTAAATCTTTTATTAGTTCTTTGAGAATTTGATACAATGTATTTTAATGACATTTACTCCCCATCTCTTTCCAGATCATTGCCCACACCCACTTCCCCATCCACCCAGCTTTATGCTCAAAAAACAAAACAAAAACAAAAACAAAAACCACACAACCCAAAACCCCCCAAACCAAAAATCATCAAGGCCAATGTGTGATGCTCAAATGTTCTTGGATGCGTGGCCTTCCACTGGAGTTTGGTCCACTCCAGAGCTCCACTCTCAGAGAGAAAACTCTCCCTCTCCCAGCAGTTAATAATTACCAATAGCTCTACGGCTAGGGGCAGGAGTTTGTGCACAACTCCCCTCTCCATGCTGGGATTTGGTCTGGCTTGGGCTTGCACGCATCCTGCACATACTGTCACAGCTGCTGGGAGTTCCTGTGTGCAGCTGCCCTGAGGCTTGCTCTTCCTGACTATCTTTGTCACCGTAAATGTGAGTAAAGTAAATGCAGTTTGTTGAGTTCTTAAGCTTCTTTACTTCTCTACTATTTCAGTTCTTAAGTCTGGAAAAAGGAGACCCTCTCTTAAAAATAAATTATGGAATCTGCTCATAGCAGTCTTTTTCAGAAAGTCATGGTTTTCCTGTGGACAGGGCTTTCATCAATGCTTGCTGGTGTCCCTCACCCTATATTCCTTCATACCTTTCCATTTAAGGCTCCTTGTTCATCTGATCTGGAATGAGCATTCAGGGGGTGAAGTCTTTCCTGGGAACCGTCTCTCTGACGTCAGCTTTCTCCAAATGCCTTTTCGACAGCTCAGAATCAGGCACTAGGGAGACAGCTGTGTTGCCACCACTAACTGTCTTTTGGGGTGTATATGTTGATCTCTGATACTAAGATGTTTGTCTTCCATCACTGAATACATAGTTTTTAAAAATATTACTTTAAATTACGTGTATGTGTATGTGACAATGAGCAAGTGTGAGTACCCAAGGAGGTCAAAAGAGGGCAGCAGATCCCAAGGAACCGGAATTACAGGAACTTGTGAACTGCCAGGTGTGAATGCTGAGAACCAAACTTGTGTTCTCTGTAGGAGAAGTACAAGCTCTTAATCACTGAACTGTCTCTCCAGCCTCTGAATTCTGGTTTTAATTAGGATTTCTACTTACCTTTCTCTAGGTCCATATTTGAGAAGTATTTCTCATTCTGATTATAATAGGGACTGTAAAAAATAAAATTACAAACAAGCATTTGCTTTTATTTACTTTATCGAGTGGTAACAATGGCAAAGACAAGGAAGAAAGCCTGGCATTTTAGCCTGTGGCTATGACATTCTCTTTCAGTGTTATTTCATGTTTGCCTCAGAACTCTGAGATCCTTTAGTTTGAAATTGGATGAATTTTAACCCTGAAGGTTTCTGATTATATATGTACCCTATCACTACATACCGACTTTTCAGTGTGTGGATATGTTTAAGCACACATGCAAATACAGTCTGGATGCTACCATCCATCCATCCATCCATCTGTCTGTCCATCCAATCAACCTCAGCATCTCAACTCTCCCTGGGAAAGCTGAAAGACACCACAGAGATCAATAAGGAATAAAAATAATCAGTACTGATAAAAGCTATAAGGGATGTCCATTGTGCTTGCAGGTGTGACCATTCACATGGTACAGGGCACACCCAGTAGAGTGGAGTCCCTTTGTAACATCTGCCTGCCACAGGAGGCTTACAGCAGCCAGAGACTAAAGTACAAATATGGGCTTCATGTGCTGTTTTCAGGAAGCATTCTTTGATCCAATGACCCTAAAACATCAGTATTGCTAAATAGTAAGGTGTTTATGAGCATTAAACCCCTTCAGTATGTAGTCATAGATCACAGGATCTATGTGGACCACACTTGCTGTATCACCATGAAGGCAAGTGCTGCAATTTGGTGGGGACCCCTATCTTCCATCTACTATCAGATGCAACTCGGCTTTTAAACTTATAGCACAGAAGCATCCCCACCTGGTATGAAGATAAGGTGGTGTTCTCTGGCCCTGAAAGCAGGAAACCCAAACCTGGGTTTAATGATGAAGCTGTGGAGTCAAGTGGTTGGATTTTAGGGTCACACTGTTTAGATCTGTGTCTAGACCCCAAAGTATTTGCTTCTTCTAGGCTCATTTTCCTCATTTCCAAAATAAGGATGCTATCAGCACACGAGTTACAGAGAATACAAGACTCTAGCTCCATACATGAGAAGTAGGGAGTGCTGAGTAAATTAGCTAGGATAATGACCATTAATTAGGCATGTTACCTTGGGGGAGTCATATAAAACTGTATCTCTTCCTGCCACCTGGTTATAAGATCTTGACAACTAATTACTACCTTTACTACCTTTCTAAATATCTTTGATTCTAATATATCATTTTAAGAGTCTCTTGATAAATGCATACATATATTTTGTTTTGGGTAATGTTCATAGTGGAAAGTTTAAGCATCATTAGAGGAGGCCTGGGGTCTAGACCTTTATGTTAGCCCAGAGGTCTTGCAACAAGCTCTGTGGATTTATCCAAACTGTTTTGTTTTCCCAAATTTTATAGCCTTGAGTACTCTAGCCATATAAACCCTCTTGTCCAACTCCAGTTTCAGTGGGAATGCTTTGTACCTTAAAAGGTTTATAGAAGCTCACAGCACATGGTGCAGGAGTTGCATCTGAGCTAATATGTCCTATTCAGGAACTAGACATATCATCTAATACTTGTTTAGGTATCACAGCATTCTGGGAGTGGACTGCTTTCTGCAGTAGTCTAAAGTGGATAATGGCTTGGTGAAAGCATTCCCTTAGGACCACATAAAACTGTGTGTATTTATACAAGAACTTACAATGTGTTCCCATAAACCTAACAGGATAGAATAAATGTACTTCTTCCTCTCCTATTTGGCAGGGTCCCTGAGCCACCACTTCACTTAGGAACTATAGCAGCCAAGACCCTTGGTTTCCAAGTGGTGTAGAGTTTCACCTTTGGAAACAGAACAGGGCATTCACTAAGTCTTGCCAAGTGTGAGTGATGTTTGCTTTCTGTGTTTTGTTCATAGAGTTTAATTTTCCTTTTATGACAGAGTTATCCTGTTCTTATCTTTACTTTCCTCCCCTTTTATGCAGAGTCCAGGGTCTCTGAAATTGTTGAAATAGGAATACTGCACCAAGCTTTGTTTGCTTAACCCCCCCTTAATCTGTGAGGACAACAGCTGGAGGGACATTTAGTGAGTGACTGGGTCCTGTCTCTCCTAGTTACCTTTTCCTTCCCCCTGGGTAATCCATGGTGATGGGCAGCTTCAAACTGACAGGTGGCAGTCTGGAGTTAGAATCTGGTGAACGAATGCATGGATAATGATGATAATGATGATGATGATGTCCTTATGTTTTTCTCCCCCCCCCCCAAAAAAAAAGAAGTAGATGGGTGTAGTTGGAAATTTTCCCACCTGGTCTGCCACTGCTCAGACCCAAATAAACACACACAGCCTTATATTAACTATAACTGCTCAGCCATTAGCTCAGACTTATTACTGACTAGCTCTTACATTTAAATTAACCCATAATTCTTGTCTATGTTTAGCCATATGGCTTGGTACCTTTTCTCAGTTCTGCCTTGTCATCTTGCTTCCTCTGTGTCTGGCTGGTGACTCCTCTCTTTGTCCTTCCTCTTCCCAGAATTCTCCTCTTCTGCTTATCCTGCCTATACTTCCTGCCTGTCTACTGGCCAATCAGCATTTTACTTATCAATCAATCAGAGCAACACACATTCACAGCATATAGAACAACATTCCAAAGCACTTCCCCTTTTCTCTAATCAAAGAGGAAGGTTTTAACTTTAGCATAGTAAAGTTACATATAATAAAACAGTTATTAAGCAAGAATTATAGTTACAATATCTAGTCTATTTGTATTTGGCAAAATTAAAGAAAATATTCTATCTATCCTATATTTGTGAGTCTAAAGTTTCATATCTAATTTATCTTTTATCATGACTAAGGAAAACTATAATTACAACTATCTAGTCTTCAACTACATCAAAGACCTCAGAAGGATATAATATTACTTAAGTAAACAGGAAGAACGTTGTAAACAACTTTCAACAATCTAGAATGACAGAGATAGCTGGCTACCTAGACAGTTACCCAAAGTTCCTCTGCAATGTTGGGGCATCCTTCTTCAGCCTATAGGCTTAGAGTCTCTCAGTCACTTTTATCTGTGTCCTGTAGAATATCTGGCAGTTTCTTCTGCAAAGTAAGAACCTGATGGACCATCTCAACTTGCAAAGTTCAGTGGTCACCTTCCTATGTATCCTGCATGTCCAGTTTATACAACATACTGTCAATCAGCTGTCTCAAGGGCACTTTTTTGCCCAGTGGCTAACTTTTGCCACAAAGAAAGCGAACACTATAATGAGTTTATTCAATGACCACCATTATTTTTGAAGTAATTGGTGCTGCCAGGAGCAGACGTGTCTCATTGTCCACAAAAGTCTAAGTTTTTAAAACATTTTAAATGCCATATTCTGTAGGTCTTTAAAGTGTTTGAAGATTATCTACCTAATTGAATTATATCTATGTACACCTATAAAACTTAACTTACATGAGTATAAGTTTGACTATCGTAGAAGACTAATTATTAATCTGTATTTCTTAATTATCCACTACAATTTCAAATGAGCTGCACAAACATAATACCTTAAGCGAGAGTAGAAATATACTACAGTATAACAAAATTAACTTTAAACTTGTATCAGTAAACTAAAATCCATAGTAATGTAAAACATTTTAAACAAATTGTTACTCTTTATCCTATCATATCTATACTATATCCCCCTTTTTTTCTTTTAGAATGAGATTGCATTTATAATCAACCTGCTTTAAATAAAAATAAACATTCATAAACAATATTTTGGGAATTTGGGTATAGCTTCTCATACTACTTCCTGCTGGATGAGGGTGCTGGCAATCTTCTGGGAATCCTGAGAAAATTAAGAATTATGGTCAAGTCCTGACTGGAATAGTCTGTGAGGCTGCATTGTCTGAGCCAGTTGCTTTGAAGCTGTTTTTGGATGTTGTTGGATCATCTGGGCCATGGTGTCATCGGAGACCTTTCAGGGGGTCTCGGTTGATCAAACCATATTATCCTGGAAGCAGTCCACAGGTTCTCATCTTCTGTGGAAACAAAAGCAAAACCTCTTTTCCAAAGCAGCATATCCTTAGACATAAATTTTAAAATCAAGATACCTTTAAAATATACATATTGATTTAACTCAGCAGCTTTTGCAATCAAATGTCTCCCCACAGTTAAAAATCCCAAAGACAATATAATCTAGACTCTCTGTGTGATTTCTATCTTCTTTTTTTTTTTTGGTTTTTGAGTCAGGGTTTCTCTGTGTAGCTTTGCGCCTTTCCTGGAACTCACTTTGGAGGCCAGGCTGGCCTTGAACTCACAGAGATCCACCTGGCTTTGCCTCCTGAGTGCTGCGATTAAAGGCGTGTGCCACCACTGCCCGGCGTGATTTCCATCTTTACATGGCTTATTTTTTAAATTACTTTTACTTTCTCCTTGAAGACTTTAGTTTTTAAAACTTTCTATTTCTTTATATAACTGTCTATATTCATTTTCCTCTCTCTTCTAAGCTTATATATATTTTTACACACACTGTAAACCATTTAAAGTCTTATTCCATCTGAATCTGCCTTATTGTGAATCTATTGTTTTAAACTGCAGTGGCTAGTACTGAAGCAGCAGCCTTGGCTGCTGACTCCACCCATCTTAGCTTTTCAACATGGCAGAGGTAATTCACCGCCAGCTCTGGGAGCCATGCTTTCTGCTGACTCTGGGAGGCAGTGGGTCTGTGCTTCCATTTGAGCAGCGTGTAGCCCAAAAACCTTTTCTTTGTTTCCCTTTCTTTTTGTCTGTCTGTACTAGCAAAGGCTAAATCCACCACACACCACACTGTGTGGCATGGAGACACCTCTGTGTATTGTGGCAGGAATCCACAGCCATGCTGCTTAGTTCATGGTGGCTGGCAGCCAGTTCCATCTCACAGGCAGCTGTCAGGAGACAAGTTTGTGCTGCTGCTGGCATGAGACTGTGAGACTAGGAAGCTCAGTGTGGCTCTGTTTCTGTGCATTCAGAGTCTTCAAACTTTCTTAGGTTTATATGTCTCAATGCCCCACATTGGGCACCAAAGCAGTTGGAAGTTTTCCTGTGTCGCACCTGGTCCATAGCTGCTCAGACCCAAATAAACACACACAGCCTTATATTAACTATAACTGCTCAGCCATTAGCTCAGACTTATTACTGACTAGCTCTTACATTTAATTAACCCATAATTCTTGTCTATGTTTAGCCATATGGCTTGGTACCTTTTCTCAGTTCTGCCTTGTCATCTTGCTTCCTCTGTGTCTGGCTGGTGACTCCTCTCTTTGTCCTTCCTCTTCCCAGAATTCTCCTCTTCTGCTTATCCTGCCCATACTTCCTGCCTTGTAGCTGGAGTTTTTCTCTCTGGGTCCCGTCAAGCCCCAGCAGCCTACTTATAAAATAAACACACAGACCCTTATATTATTTAAACTGTTTGGCCTAATGGCTCAGGCTTCTAGCTTTCTAGTTCTTACATCTTAAATTAACCCATTTCTATAAATCTATACCTTGCCACATGGCTCGTGGCTTACTAGTATCTTACATGTTGGTAGCGGCTGGCAGCGTCTCCTAACTCAGCCTTCCTGTTCCCAGAATTCTCTTCTCTGCTTGTTCTGCCTATACTTCCTGCCTGGCTACTGGCCAATCAGCATTTTATTTATACAGAGTGATATCCACAGCACTGCCTGGCTACTGGCCAATTAGCATTTTATTTATCAACCAATCAGAGCAACACATATTCACAGCATATAGAATGACATTCCACAGCAGATAGGGATTGGGGGGATAACTCAGCAGTTACAGTGTTTGCTGTGAGGACCAGAGTTGGGATGCCCAGAACCCATGTAAATGTAGGGTAGGCTTGGGTACCCACTTGTAATTCTAGTACCTGTAAAGTGGAAACAGAAGGTTCCCTGAACAAGCTTGGTAGCTGGACTTGCTATAATTGGCAATCTCTGGGTTCAATCAAGGGACCATAATATATAAGGTATATAATATATATATGGTAGAGAGCAATTGAGGAAGACTCCTCCTAAAGTCAGCCTTGGTACTTTACATACATGTATATGCTCCTTCATACACACATTGTGCTCTCACACAGTTGAACACATGTACACATACCTGCACATCATGTGTATATATATATATATATATATATAAAACACACACACACACACACATGAAAAAAGGGGGGAAGGATGAATTCACTTAGTGTATACACATTAATTCAATTTCTGAAGGTGTGTCTTCAGACCTGTGCTATCAACCCCACACAAAGAACTACAGGCAACTAAGGAATACTGAGAACAGGAGAAATAGTCTTCCTGAGGGAAGAGCACACCATGTATATCAAATGGTCAGCCCTGAAAACATGCATACAAGTAACACTATACAGACTGAGCAGGTTATATTTATGAACATATATCCTCACACACACACATATGCATGTAATAATGCAAAAAGAGGCCATGCTTTTGAAAGAGAGCAAGGAGGGGAACATGGAAGGGTATAGAGGGGGGAAGGAAGGAAGAAATGTAATAATATTATAATCTCAAAAAAATATATTCAGAGTTGTGGCTCATGGTGACACTGCAGTATCTGCAGTAACGTAGCAGTCATGTGATGCCTGCCATTTATTGAATGTGCAATGTGTCTTACGCAGTGTGCTTGTCCTTTAAGGTTATTGATTCAGCCTAACCTGGGAGTTAAAAGCTGAGACTCAAATCGCTGCTGCTACATGAGTTTGAGTCTGTGTTCATCACTTACTTCTGGGTGACCTTGGGCAAGTTGTTTCAATTCTCCAGGCCTTATTTTCCCGTCTCTGCAGTACTGATAGTATTATTGGGAGCTACATGGCAGGGTTGATCTAAGGATTAAAGAAGTCATAAATCTACACTGCTTGGAACAATATTTAACAGAGAGTAAGTGATTAAAGGCATCTTTTAAATTCCCACAATGACTGTAAAAGGTAGATGTTCTTATACCACTTTAAGATGAATCCTATGGTTTTCTGGTCCTGGTGGACTCAGGTGTTTGACTCTGACAGCCATGTTCTTCTTGTGTTATGTCCTAGTTTCTTGTCTGTGGTGGTGATAAAATACCCTGACAAAAGGGCACTTAGGGAAGAAGGGTCTATTTTACCTCCTAATTCCTGGTTATATAGTTCATCATGGTGGGGATGTCAAGGCCATAAGAACTGAAGCTGCTCGTCATATTATATACACAGTCAAGAGCAGAGAGCAATGAAGGCATGCATGTTTAGTGCTCAGCAAGCTTTCTCTCCTCTTTTTTTTTTTTTTTTTTTTGGTTTTTCGAGACAGGGTTTCTCTGTGTAGCTTTGCGCCTTTTCCCGGAACTCACTTGGTAGCCCAGGCTGGCCTCGAACTCACAGAGATCCGCCTGGCTCTGCCTCCCGAGTGCTGGGATTAAAGGCGTGCGCCACCACCGCCCGGCTTCTCTCCTCTTATATAGTCCAGAACCTGCACCCAGGGACTTGTGTTACACATAGTGGGCTGAGTTTTTCCCCATTAATTATCATAATGAAGACAATCCTCCACAGGCCTACCTAATCTTGACTCTTGCTGGGAGGTTCTTCCCTGTGTCAAGCTGTCAGTTATCTATGCATCACATGACCAAATCCTCTCTAAATATATTCTTTCTCTTGTGATGGCAGCTGGTGCATAGCCACGCTCCATCAGGGCACTCTAAGCTCTTTGAGGGCAGTGATACTAACTGGGTTTGTGTCCCTCTGAGCACATAGCACTTACAGACAGATGAGGTGTTTGTTGAATGAATGAGTGAACAAATACCTCCTAACTGTCCCAACAATCTGTTTATCCTATAGAGGAAGCTCATGTTACAGAGATGGATTAGCGAGCAGTCACTGAAGCAAACAGGTGCCTCTTTCTGGTTAGAATTACAAACTTAGAGACAGCAGTGGGGAGGAGAGCTTGCATCTCATTAGCTGCTTCCAGTATCTCACTCATGCTTTGGGTCATCCAGAAACTCAAACAGACTTCAAAAGTGCCCTCTCTAGAGTCAAGACTGTTGCTCTCTCCCAACACTGTGCTGTCCTGAGGTCCTTCCCTAGGCTCCTTAAGACACAGGGAATGCCTTCAATGCTGGTGTCTTAGTTCCCTGTCAGCAGTCACACCTGTTGCCACCCTCAAGGTCAAAGTCTTCAAATTCAACATACCCCATGCTGGTTACTGATCTACATTTTGATTACCCTCCAAATCCTGCTGGCTTTGTCTGGCTTTCTCCAGCCTTTGAGGTTGTTGTCCTTTGGTTTTGATCTAGAGTTCACAATCATGATTTGTGACGGTCTGGTTAAAAGTTTATACTTCACACTGAGAATAGAAAGAACATGGACACCATTGTTTTTTCCAATGAGATGCAAAGCTCCTTTGTACTAGAAACATAGCTGAGAAAGTAAGTAAATTTTATTTTTTCCAAAGCAAGACTTATCTCTTATTACCTATTTTTCTTTTTATTATTAAGAAATTTTCTATTTCACTTACCAATCACAAATCACCCTCTCCTTCCTCCTCCTGCACCCCAGGCTTCCCCTCCAACCCACCCCTCATTCCCACCTCCTCCAAGGCAAGGCCTCCTCCCATGGGGAGTCAGTAGAGCCTGGTACCTTCAGTTGAGGCAGGTCCAAGCCCCACCCCCTGCACCAAGGCTGTGTAAGGTTTCCCACCATAGGCACTGGGCTCCAAAAAGCCTGTACATGCAACAGGGACAGGTCCTGCCTGATCCCACTGCCAGGGGCCCTTAAGCAGGTCAAGCTACACAACTGTCTCACCTATGCAGAGGGCCTAGTCCACTCCACAGCTATTGGTCCACAGTTCATGAGTTCCCACTAATTTAGTTTGGTTGTCTCTGTAGGTTTCCCCATCATGATCTTGATGCCCCTTGCTCATGAATCTCTCTTCTCTCTCTTTGACTGGACTCCTGGAGCTCAATCTGATGCTTGGCTATGAATCTCTGCATCAGCTTCCATCAGTAACTGGATGAAGGCTCTATGATGACAGTTATGGTATTCACCAATCTGATTACCGGAGTAGGCCAGTTCAGGCACCCTCTCCACTATTGCTAGTAGTCTAAGGTGGGGGTCATCCTTGTGGATTTCTGGGAAATTCCCTAGCACCCTGTTTCTCCTTATCCCCATGATGTCTCCCTCTATCATGGTATCTCTTTCCTTGCTCTCCTTTAGGGCACAGAGATGCAGAAGGTGGGGCTGACTTAAGTCCTTAACTTGGAGCAAAATATCCTGTTCTGTGGAGCAAGGAGGTAGTCTGAAGTATCTGGTTGGGCTCTGAGACCTACAAACTTCTTAAGGCAGGACACAGAGACCCAACCTGATATACAACTGACCAAGCAAGCAGTCTGGGCAAGCGAAACTGTTCAATTTATTAATTTTTGGTTAACTAAATCTTTTTTGATCCAACTTTGTCTCTTGTGATTTAACATCAGTTTGGTTGATATTTATGCTTCTCCTAAGCTAATTTTTTTTTAGTTGTTTTTCTTTTCTCTTTTCCTATGGTCTCCTTTAGAATTTCCCCATTTATAAGTGATTATAATTTAATTTGTATGAGGAATGTGTTATTTTAAGAATCAAGTCTGCAATGAATGAAGCTTCTGGTCATTGTGATTGCCAATCCATTGGCCATTTCCATTGCATTTTACCACAGTCTGCTTTTCTATGATAGCTGAGATGTTATATAGCATTTTAAATAATTTCAAGCATTTATCCAGAATTACCAAAAACATGTATACTCAAGCAAGCTTAAAGAAGAACGTTTCATGATTCTGTCCCCAAAATACAATCATTTTAGATTTTAGGTGAATGTCTTTGAAGAATCATTTTTAATGCCCTTTGAAGAGAAACTAAAATAGAATTTTAATGTCACATCTGTCTATTTATTATCTATCTATCTCATCTATCTGTCTATCTATCTATCTATCTATCTATCTATCTATCTATCTATCTATCTATCTATCTATCTATCTATCTATCTAGGGTCTTGCCATGTTAGACTGGTTTCAAACTCAAGTGACTGATTATCCTGCCTCAGGCTCTCAGGTAGCTAGGATGCCAGTGCATACTTTCATACCCAGCTAAAAGTCACAGTTTAACTGCAGCCTTATTGAATCTTTTACATCTGATAGCTTTGTAGCTGATTTTCCTATATCTTCCCCCTTCACTTTGTCCCACAAAATTGTCTGCTTTCTTGGAAGGAGAACAAATGTGCTTAAAATTAACTTTTCCATATGCATTAATCAAAACCCATTCTCCAAGTCCAACATTGTTCCTCTTTCTTGTTTCCTGAGCCAAATCTGGGGCTTTCTTTAGGACCCAACACAAAGTCCAGCTCTCTTTTTTTGAATCACTGCTGGTGCCACCTATTGACCCCAGAACTATAGCCTGCGTTTTCTCTCCAACCCTCCATGTATGACCAGAATCATCCCAGTATCTGTGGGAAGAAACTGTTGCAACCTGCAGGAAAATGTAAAGGAATTCAGCTACTATCACAAAAGCTACTACTTGGAAAAGTCAAGGACTTCTCCAAAGGTCAAGCCATGGCTTAAGAAGTCTTGGTGATATTTTAGCATATATATATATATATATATATATATGGATTCCTACAGTGATTTTCTTATAATGCTATGTGTGTTTTCAAGAACTCTAACAGTGTATTTATCTAAAATACCTATCAAGCATCCAAGGCGAAATGAACACCTGTCTCCTAGGTCAGGAGGATAGCTTTATTGACCTCGTCCTTTAACACTCCTCTTTTGGGTTGTAAAAGAAAGGCTGGTGGTCACTGCCTGAGGAAAATTCTTACCTACCTTTATGACCCTGTAAGAATTCAAGCCTGGTGACCTTGCTCTGCCAGAGATTTGCTATTGCTTGGGTTTATAACTGGATTTCTGAGAGACTTAGGGGGAACAGAGAGTATAAGGAGATGAAGAGGAGTAGAGAGAGAGGAAAAAAGAGAATGGAAGAACTAGATAAGTAAGAACTGGAGAGAAATGGACTAGATGGGAAGAACTAGACTGAAGGGCTAAGAGTACTAGAGGAACAAGATGGAAGATGAGGAAGAGCCAGATGGGGAAGAACAAGATGAGAAAGGAGACGGGAGAGGAGCTAAGATGGGAAGGAGCTAGATGGATGAGAACCTAGATGGGGCGGAACTAAGATGAGAGAATTAAGATAGAACTTAGAGGGGTCAGCAGATAAATGTAGAGAGAAATCAGGCAAGAAAAGGAACTAGGCATGAGAGCTGAATAGAAGCTGTATATAGAGAGAACTGACACAGAATAATAAGTGTATGGACTAAGGAGTTTTGTGTACATAGATTCATTTCTTATCATCAAAGATTAATTATCAGCTGGTTATAGATTCCTCGTAGACCCTGGGAGGGGACTATCGAGGGACCAGACCCCCCTAACCCCCAATAGAAACAGTACAGTATCTCCCAGCAGCATCTCCCATGTATTCTATATCCCTCACTGAGAAATGACTCTTAAGTGAACCTTCTCCTTACTTTGCTGTACCATCTGGAGCACACTCAGAACTAAACTCTCTACCTTTATTCTGATTCAGTGATTATTTATGTACCTTTTATCATAATATCTGATGACTAATATTTATCCTTTTCATATTTCCTCATTGTCATCTCCAAAATCCAATCCATATGTATTAGTTTTCTTTCTCTGACTACTCTATTGTGTAATGATTCTATTAGAATATGTTCTCATCCCACATCTGTTCATTCTTGTGCTCATTCACTCCACAAATATTTACTCAGTGCCTCCAATAACTTAAGTACTGTGGCTGCTGAGACTTAGCAAATAAGGGAGCCAACATTTTTCTTCTTGTTGAGGGTGGAAAGACAGATGGCAGGTGAGCTGATACACAGATATGCCATTTCCAATAAGAAAAATGCTATGAAGATAGCAAGTGGGGTGTTGTGATAGAAATTCCACTAGACTGGAGTCAGCAGGAGAGGCATGTATAATATGTGAGCCAAGAATGAGAGCACAAAGAGGCTGAGATGACTCAGCAAAGTGTCAATCATGCAGGCATGAGGATTCTAGTATGAATTCACAGCACCCATGTGCTGTGGGATGTTCTGTATGGAAAATGTGTTGCTAATTAGTCAATAAATAAAACACTGATTGGCCATTGGCTAGGCAGGAAGTGTAGGCGGGGCAAAGAGGAGAATAAAGCTGAGAAGTGGAAGGCTGAGTCAGAGAGACACTGCCAGCCGCCATGATGAGAAACAGCATGTGAAGGTGCCGGTAAGCCACGAGCCATGTGGCAAGGCATAGATTAATAGAAATGGATTAATTTAAGCTGTAAGAACAGTTAGCAAGAAGCCTGCCACGGCCATATAGTTTGTAACCAATACAAGTCTCTGTGTTTACTTGGTTGGGTCTGAGTGGCTGTGGGACTGGCAGGTGAGAGAGATTTGTCCTGACTGTGGGCCAGGCAGGAAAACTCTACCTACACCCATGTGAAAGCTTGGCACCATTGTTGCATCCACCTCGATCAGCAAGGAAGACACAACACCGAGCTCTTCTTCTAAACTTTTATTCAGGTCCTTTCAAAATCTGAGTCCTTTGTTCTTCTCCCCTAGGGAGAGCCCGCCCAGCCTTATATAGGTCTCAGACCACCAGCCATCATGCGCCACATGGGATTCCTGGATAGGTGCACGTATGCCTTAGGTGCATGTATGCCTTAGCAAGCCGAAATCTAAAGCCAAGCCAAATAAGGAGTTGTTTAACATAGAGAGCACTTGCCATCGGGAGGGCGGGGGGGGGGGGGGGGGGGGGGGGGGGGGCGAAAGCCAGAGCCATCTCAAGAATGCAGCTTCACGCAGCTCTCTACATACCATCATGAATATCTGTTACCTAATCCCAGGGGTATGGTATGGTGCAGGCAGGTGTGTCCTTAGAGCCTGTTGGACAGCCAGGTTGAATGAATAAGTGAGCACCAGGTTCAGTGAGAGACTGTCTCATGAAATATGGTAGAGAGCCATAGAAGAAGATGCTTAGTGTTGACCTGTGATCTCACACACATGCGCTTAACATTACCCATAAGGTGGGCACATCCACATGATCATGGATATCCAACAGAGAGAGGAGAGGGAGAGAGAACTAGCAAGAACTTCCAGAAAGGTAGCAAGGCTCTAGGACTAGTCTACTGTACTGTGTCTGGGAACTGAATGGAAGCCATTGGGCCCAGCTGCTAGAGAATGAAGCATCAGGCTGGATAGCAGAGTTAATGCACACAGGACATGCTGTCCATGGGAGGGACACTCAATGTTATTCTGAAGATGATTGGAAGTATGATAACATTTGCATTTTATGAAAGCTAGTCTCATAAATTATGGGGAATTGGTTGTAGGGTTAAGCTAGACCAGGGAGTCTCACTGGAGGACACTTGTTAAGGAAGAAATAGTAGTGGCTTTGGGGTAGGGGCCAGGGAACACCCCAAAAGTACTTGAGTTCAGGATATGTTTTGGCAATGGGAGCTACAAGAATCCCTGATTGATGGGCTGGATGTGGGGGTTCACAAAGGAAAGAATTAGATTCTCACGTGTTGCTTGAACCATTCCCCAAGGCTGCACAATCAGAGTTGTTCCACAGACTTACACACACACTTCCTCCATGTGACTTGCCTTTATACTATCAGTACAATTGCTAGTATTGCTTTATTTCATATACTCATTAATATTGCAAAGCTATTTATATTTCTGATAGTACACAGAGTGACTTCATTGTCTTGCAGTTTAAAATTTCTCAGAAATGATTTCTTTTGGTCTTAAATACCTGATTTTAATAATGTGTGTATCTCAAGGGTATTTTCGTTTTATTTGCATAATGCATATTCAGCAGACATTCATATCTATATTGGTTCAGATACAAAATTTGAAGGCAGAGTCAACTGGATAAATTATGGTTTCTTGTTTTCCTGTTCTTAAATCAGCCTTTATTCCCTGGTAGGTTTTTTTCCTGCAGGTCTGTTTTGTTTACCTTCCATTTTAGCCCTTGAATCCATCTCTTTTTTTTTTCCTGCATTTTATTCTTTTGCAAAAGTCCTTTGAAATCACTTGTCTGGTGACATTGCTTTCACATGTTAGGGCTTGAGTTTTTCTCTGGAGCTATTCTGTTTTCTTTCCAACATTTCCTGATGTCTATGGCCTGAACAACTTGAGACCACCTATCACACACACGAGGTGCCACTGTGGTCATTCTTTCTGCACGTGTTGGTTGATGTTCATTTCCTTCTCCCTAAGGAGGTTTGTAAATCCAAAGTTTTCTCTTCACCTCCTGGATGGGACTCTGAATTTTGTTCTCATATAGTTTGCTAATCTTTGGGTATTTCAGAATTGCTACTTTAAAATTTTTATTAGTTCTTTAAGAATTTCATACATTATATTTTGATCATATTACACTCTCCTGAAACTCCACACCATTCTACACACATCCAATTTTGTATTCTTTTTTTATACACCCACTGAGTCCCAGTTAGTGTTGCCTATATAATCTGGGGCCACACGCTGAAAGAAAACTAGTTCACCTTTTCCTGGCAGCTGTAAATTGCCAATAGTTCCTCAGTCAGAGGTAGGATTTCATGACCACTTTTCCCTCAGTGGAGAGATTTTTGTCTGACTTGAATTTGTATAGGTCTCATGCATGCTGTCACAGCCATTGTAGTTCATATGTGCAGCTTCCCTTTTGCAACTGGAAAACACTGTTTTGTTGTTGTCGTCCACCACTTCCAGCTCTTACAATCTTTATGACTCCCCTTCCCCTAGTTATTCCTGAGCCTTGTGAGGAGGGGCTATGATGTAGTAGATACCACAGAACTTAATAGTAAAACCATATTGCTGAAGACAGCACATACTTAAATCACAGAACATGGAGAGATCAGGCTGGTATGACACTTAAGCTTCATCCTTGTTGTCTAACTTTCATGATACTGGATGGGGCTCTGGAGTAAGCAACCACTTTCTGATTGGAATTAAGAAGGTCTGCTCCAAAAATGCAACCCATACCTGGTATCATTATATGGGCCAAGAGCCTGTGACTAGACAGGTTCTAGGTCCTAGGGGAGAACCTACTACTTCTCCTCTGCTGAAGGAAGATAGTATAAGACCAATTGCTAATGACTTATACCCATAGATCATTTCTCAAACCCCATCAGAGAAGCTTCTTTTTACAGTAGATGGTGATTAACACAGAGCACCACAACTCAAAATGGTGCAGAGAACAAGAGTCTACGGAGTACTCAGCAATACTACTGTTTATTAGTTGTTTTTTACTATTTATGGTTCAATACTCTACAGAGCTGTATTCCATTTGTTGTCCTGTGTATAGTTTTTTGTTATTTTTAGAATTATTTTTTTCTGTGCATGTGGGTATACACATGCCATAGTGAGTGTGATGAGGGAAGAACCACACTGGATATGGGCTGAGAACCCAATCTAAATAAAAAGGGAAAAGAAGCCAAAGAACCTGTTGAGCACTGGCACACATCTCTCTCTCTCTCTGTTTCCTGGGTATGCACAATGGGATTAGCTGCCTCCTACCGCCATGCCTTGATGAACTATAACCTCTTAGACCATGAGCCAAAGTGAATACTTCATCCCTTAGATTGCCTCCTACATACTGGGATTGCAAGCATGCCTCTCTGTGGCTGGCTCAATCACGGTTTTGTATGCGAGAACTTTTAACTTGCCAAGTGCTTTTACACAGATTTTCCACTGTGAGGCAGCACATGGAACTTAAGAACAGATTTCAGGTCAGATGAGGCTCCATTTAATGTTTAATTTTGTCATTTATGTGTTAAATGTTTGTGGACTAATTCCCTAACATCAAGACTCCAAGCCTTCTGTAAGAAAAATAGGAGGCTGAGATGTACAAGAGTGTTACTTGATGATACTGATATGGATTATCAATTTGAATTTGACTGCATTTCAAATAGTAAATAGGTTAAAAACTGCTATCATAGTGAAGGAGTTTGAGAAATTTACGTTTTGATGAGATCATGTATTGCAAATCCATGAACATGGTATAGCTTTTTTTTTTTTTAATTTGGCTAATTTAAACTTAAGTAGTATTTTATGGCTTTCTCTTATTAAATTCACTTCTACTTTATGTTTTAAAAATATTTATTTTTATTTTATTTTCATGAGTGTTTTGCCTACATGTATGTATGTGTATGCTTGGTGTCCACAGAGGCCTGAATAGGGTGTCAGATCCCCAACTATCAGTTACAGATGGTTGTCAATTGCCATTTGGGTTTTGGAAACCAAACTCTAGCCCCCACCAAGAGCAGCAAGTATTCTTAATCATTGAGCCATTTCTCAGGCCTCTTTTATGTTTTATTGATAATACTGTAAGTTGCATTTAAATTTATTTTCAGTTGCTTATTGCTAGTGATTGCTAAGAATACAGTTGTTTTTGTATATTTGCTTGTCCTGATAGTTTACTATTTTTACTCATGGTTCCATGGTTTTTGTTATAAACTCCTTTGATTTTCTTTGCATAAAATCATAGATTGCTAAATAATAGAGTTAGGCTGTTTTCCTTTATAATGCTTTAAGCTTTTACTTGCCTTTCGCATATAGTGAAATGTTGAATGTAGGTGCAGAGGGTAGAATCCTTCCGTCATTCTTTACAATAGGGGGAAATATTCATTATTATACTGCTAGATATGTTGCTGTCTATAAGGTTTTGTATATGTGCTTTCATTATAGAGGAAATGAGCTATTTTAGTTTCCTGAAGTTTTTTTTGTTTTAGAATAATGAATGAGTGATAAATTTTGTATAATGATTTTTTTCCATACTTATTGAAATGACCAATTGATATCAAGTCTTATGAAAGGGATATCTTGTTTCAAATATTGTACCTACTCATTGATTTTGTCCATTTACTGCATTAATCACTATGAAAAGAGTCTTTCTCATATGGCTTCTGGCAGTTTCTTTTTTGGGGTTTTATTTTTTTTATTAAGAGATTTTCTATTCATTTTACATACCAACCACAGATTCCCCTGTCCTCCCTCCTCCCACCCCCCCCAGCCCTCTCCCCAACCCACCCCACCCCTCATTCCCACCTCCTCCAAGGCAAGGTCTCCCATGGGGAGTCAGCAGAGCCTGGTACACTCAGGTGAGGCAGGTCCAAGCCCCTCCTCCCTGCACCAAGGCTGCTCAAAGTGTCCCACCATAGGCACTAGGCTCCAAAAAGCCAAATCATACACTAGGGATGGGGCCCATTCCCATTGCCAGGGCCCCCCCTAAACAGTTCAAGCTAAACAATTATCTTGCTTATCCAGAGGGCCTAGTCCAGTACCATGGGAGCTCCTCAGCTATTGGTCCACAGTTCATGTGTCTCCACTAGTTTGGCTAGTTGTCTGTACTTTTTCCAATCATGGTCTTGATATCTCTTGCTCATAGAATCCCTCCTCTCTCTTGTCAATTGGATTCCTGGAGCTCTGCCTGGGACCCGGCCGTGGATCTCTGCATCTGCTTCCATCAGTCACTGGATGAGGGTTCTATAATGACAGTTAGGGTATTAAGCCATTCAATCATCAGAGTAGGTCAGCTCAGGCACCCTCTCGACCATTGCCAGTAGTCTATGGTGGAGTCATCTTTGTGGATTCCTGGGAACCTGCCTAGCACTCTGCTTCTCCCTACCCCCATGGTGCCTTCATTTATCATGGTATCTCTTTCCTTGTTCTCCCACTCTGTTCCTGTTCTGGCTTGAAACTCCTGCTCCCCTAGGCTCTCATTCCCCTGTCCCTTGCCCTCCATTAACCCCCCTCACCCCCAGTTTGCTCATGCAGATCTTATTCACTTCTTCATCGCTGGGTGATCCTTGCATCTTTCCTAGGGTCCTCCTTACTAGCTAGCCTCCTTGGAGCTGTGGGTTGCAGTCTGGTTATCCTTTGCTTTACATCTAGTGTCCACTTATGATTGAGTACATACCATGTTTGTCCTTCTGAGTCTGGGTTACCTCACTCAGGATGATATTTTCTAGTTCTATCCATTTGACTGCAAACCTCATGATGCCATTGTTTTTCTCTGCTGAGTAGTACTCCATTGTGTATATGTACCACATTTTCTTTATCCATTCTTCATTTGAAGGGCATCTAGGTTGTTTCCAGGTTCTGGCTATTACAAATAATGCTGCTATGAACATAGTCGAGAGTGTGTCCATGTGGTATGATTGAACATTCCTTGAGTATATGCCCAAGAGTGGTATAGCTGTGTCTTGAGGAAGATTGATTCCCAATTTTCTGAGAAACCATCTGGCAGTTTCTTTTGTGCTTGAAACTGTCTTAATTAGATACCTACATATTTGGGATTGTTAGATCTTCCTGATGAATTACCTGCTTTCTATATTAAGAGTTCCTTTAATGTCTAATACATTTTTTTTTTTTGTTGAAATAAGATCTTACTATGTAGCTCAAGCAGGCCTGGAACCCACTGTGGATGCATTGCCTTGTTATTTATTTACTTTTAATGTTTTTTATCTTCTTTTGCCTTCAACTTTATGTGTTTTCATTTTGACAGCAGTGTTCTTCTAGAGAAGAACTTGCTATTTCTAATGCAATCTAAGAATCTCTGCCTTTCATTTTAGGTACTAGTCCATTTACATTTAATATAATTATTGATATGATTCACTAGACCTTGACTCCTTTTAATATTTTCTCTTAATATTTTATTTTCAGTAGTTTGGCTATGATGTTAGCATGTGTTTTAATTTATCCTTCTTATGGGTCAATGAATATTTCGTCCATGGATTGATAATTTCCACCAAACTTACGAAGAATTTAGCCATATGCATGTAGTCTAGATGAAAGGAAGTACAGAGGGATAAAGTACTAAAAGCAAAGGGTACAAAAAAATAAAAAAAAAATAAAAATAAAAGCAAAGGGTACATGCCAACTCTTTCTTAAGGAAGTTTTTCATATGTAGACTCAGATTATTTACATTTATATCTCACTATCCAGAAATGGAGTGATAGGTCAATATATTACTATAGCAGATGCTATGAAGTGTAGCTATTATTTCATCTCTTGTGAGCTGAAGTTCTCTAATGTAGGAAGTTGGGAGATGGATACTATAATACTAGGTAATGAGTGAGGGTTCAGACAGATAACATTTCATCTCGTTACTGGCTTCTTTACTATGTACTCTGTGTGATTGAATGTTAGAACAGAACCTTGATTTGAGAATCCTGGGTTCTAATCTGACTCTCCTTTTCTAACTGTATGCCTTAGGGCAAAGTCCTTGATTTTCCTGTCTACTTCCCCATTAGAAAATGAAGAAATAACAGCACTCATGGGATTTATAAATCCTTGGAATGGTGCATATACTTCTAACTGCTTGCATGAGCAAGCGCAGTTTCAACAGACTCCTGTTGAACTTATGAAGAGATTTTTTTTCTTCTGAGCAATTCTTGTACCTCTTCCCACAGTTATTATCCCAGGAGCTCACCCACTTTGCCTTGCAGGGTGGCCCAATAACTGCATGTGTTTAAAGAACTGTGTGTGACCAGATCTTGATTCCAGAAAACGCCCTTAGTCATGCTCAGGGATACAGCCCTGGGGGACTCTGGGCAAATGTGAAGTTTGATTATGTTCCAGAGATTGCTTAACAGGCCAGCTTCCTCCCAGTTTCCCTATGCACAATCTCTTAGTATACATAGTAAAAGACTCACAGCTTAAAGGAAGTTGAATCCAACATTTATTGGGTACCACAGGCCACCGTACTTAGTCTCACCTAGTAGGAGTCTACCACATTTTGTAGGTAAGGAAATTGAACTGAGAATGATAAGATACTTTGTCCAAGGTCAGACAGCTTGTAAGGAAATTCAAACTTTTTTTTTTGGCTTTTCATTACTAGTATTACAAGCCTTATTCCTGTTCTCCTAGGAAGGTCATTTACAGGGCAGCTGAGGAGGAAGTGAGTCATTTACAAAAGGATGTCATATGAACAAGAAGATAACGATGGCTTGAGCAATGGAAGGAAATGCAGAATTTGCTAATCAAAGTAAAGGATTTTGAAAATCTGGCACAGCATTCTCTTCTTCCTTTCATTCCTAAATGAAATACTTCGGGTGTCCTGCCTCCCAGCTGGACTGATAACCCTCACTGCAGCACCCCCGCCTTGTGTTTTCATTGCAATTGGTATCAGGGCCATCTACATGGTCTCTGGCTGCCACATACAAATGTGGCTACTTGTTGTTCCATAGTTAGCATTTGGGAGTTATTGTGCTTACATCTTAGCTCCATAGTAAATCCAAATATCAGACATCATCAGTATCTGCATCCTACTCAAAGCCAGAACAAGCCAGAGGGATTCAGTAGTAGCCCTGGGTCTAACAGATTAGCAGACAGAGGTGGCAATTGAACCCAGTTCTCTTTGTCTTCATCAGTTGGCTGTAGGTTTGTAGTTTTGTTTTTAGAGTTCCTCTTTTGTTTTATTGGACTGTGCTTCCAAGTGCCATGCTGTTTGGGTACCACGGCTCTGTTGTGTTTCCAGAAGTTAGCTACTGTGTCACATCTAGCTTTGTTCATCAGGTTTGAGGCTGCTTTGTCTATTTGGGGTCTTTTGTGCTTTCATATGAATTTCAGGGTTTTTTTTTGTTATTTTTCTGTGAATGTCATTGATATTTTGATGGTGATTGCATTAACCTGTTAGTCACTTTGAGTAGTATAGGTATTTTAACAATATTAATTCTTCCAATCTGTAAAATGGGAAGCTTTTCCAATTTTTTGGTGTCTTTTAATTCCATTAATGTTTCCTATTTTTCTTTTTTGCTTTATAAAAATTTTCATACAGTATTTTGATCATATTTCCCATTCCAATTCCTCCTAGGTCATCACACTCTCCCTATCCATCCAACTATGTGTTCTTTCTCTTAAAAATACCAAAACAGCAAAAAGGCACAAATAAACCAACAAAAATATGAAGTCCATTTTGTGTTGGCCAACTTCTCTGGAGCCAATGAGGCCTGCCGTAGAGTCTGGTTGATGTACCCACTGTCACTCCATTGAAGAAAACAAATCTCCCATCTCTCAGAAGCTACCAATTGTGAATAGCTTCTTGGTTAGGGGTGGGGCTCCATGTGCACTTCCTCTACTCGGTGCTGGGATTTTATCTGACTTGGACCTACGCAGCTCTTGTGTGCTGCCACTGTATCTGTGAGTTCATTTGTACACAAGCCCCATTGTGTCTGGAAGATGCTGCAGCTCTAATTTTTAAACTGTTTGGAGGAAGAGCCCCATCGTTTAATTTTCTTAAGTTAAAAGATAAAACCCTAAGCCTCTGTCTGAATGCAGCCTGTGGGTTGACTTGATCATTTAACCTCCCAAACCTGTCTCTTTAGATTAAGGAAATAAGAACTATTTATTATTGTCACACACAGGACCAAATTGGATCTTTTCTATTTCCAATGGCCATAGTGCATTTTCTAGACCCAAATAGCAACAATTAATTTTGTTCTAAAATTAAGATGTTTGAGATAGCTTTACTTTTTCGCAAATAAATTGTTAAATAAGGATACTTCATAGTGATGCTGCCATGTTAATGAGTGTTTAAGCATCTTCTTTTTAATCATAGCAGAATGGAATACATGAAGGATAGAAAAATATTCTACTCCAGGCGACTCTTCGGAGAATGCAAGCATTATCAAGACTGATTGTATATTGTATTTTTAGTTTGGTTTCTAAAATATAAAAGCTAAGAGAAGTTTATAAAATATTGAATGTCATTTAATTTTTTTCTATTTCTACTCAGAATAATTTCAAGCCAATTATGCCCACTTATGAGTTGTCCTTCAGATAATAAAATCTGGGACTATTTTTGTTGATATAAAAGATTCACTATATTCTTAACAATAACTATAGAAGTTGTCAATATCACTAAGGAATTATGTATGAGTATAAATAAATATAAACTAAAACAGATGAGAAAAATAGAGTATCAAAGGAAAAGTATGCATGAATGTTATTTAGCTTTTATTTCTAAAATTTAAATATTCAATAAATTTTCAAATTAGTCTTAAAGTATTAAAAGAAGCTTACATTCATAACACTGTTAAATATACACTCCTATGTGGATGAAGAGATGTGCAGACGCACACACACACACACACACACACACACACATACACGCACACACACATATATATATATATGTATATGTAATTTTTTTGGTCTGAAAAATGCCAAATTTTGTATATACAAAACAATAAAAAACACTTACCTCACTTATCTGATAATCTCATTTAAAATTAAAATATGTAACAGCTTTACATAATATTATATCATAAAATATGCTTCCATGTATAATTTCTAGATAATAATTCAATTTTCTAAAATGCACAATTCAGCAATTTTAGTAAATCTACATAGGTGTGAAACTATTCACATGGATCATTTTTGAACATTTCCTTCAATCCAGTGAACTATCTACATCTGTTGTCCTCAATCTCTCTTCATACCCCAGCCACAGCAATAATACGTCTACTTTCTATATTTACTTTTAAAAAATTATTTTTATTTTATGTTCATTGGTGTTTTGCCTATATGTATGTCTGTGTGAGGGTGTCAGATCTTGGAGTTACAGACAGTTGTGAGCTGCCATGTGGGTGCTGATAATTGAACCTGGGTCCTCTGGAAGAACAGTCAGTGCTCTTAACCACTGAGCCATCTCTCCAGCCCCCTGCTTTCTATATTTTCATGTGTTCTTTTTCTGGACATTTCTACTAAGTGACATGATATGATATATAGTCTTCTGATACATGATCTTCTGAACATGTCTTTGTTCTTAGAGTGTCATGCTTTGGTGACTCACTCATCTTGTGGCTTATGTTGGTGTTTAGTAACTATTTCCAAATGGCGTTGCACTGTAAGGATAGATGTACCATGTTTGTTTACCCATCATCAGAATCAACATTTAAAATATATATATTGTCCATTGGGTTGAACATCTGAATACATTTATTAAAAACACTGACTTGTACATTTTGGAAGAATGAATTATAATCTAGAAATTATACACTTAAATGTATTATTTGTTTTCAAGAAATTGAATAGAAGACAAATGATAAGTATGGGTGCGATGTCTTCATTATTTACTATTTTACATGTCTTCTCTCTTTTACACTTAGTGTTGTATCTTATACTTTTAGATAATCATTGTCTACTTATTTTTGGCATATTTTAGATTATACATACATACATAATATAACTAGACACATGCCATGTGCACATATACTACACATATGATGTACATCCAAGCAATTTTTTGTGTTTATGTCTTGTGTTTCAATAAGTGTAGAAACACAGGATTTGATATTTTAACATAGGGTTACCAAATCTATGGTAAACAATCTAATAGGTCTTAGTGGGTCGTGACCTGTCTGAATTAGTGATTGTATGCAAACATGTTCTAATTTTGTTATTATTTTTACTCTTTGAGACAAGGTCTCATATATCCCATGTGTTCCCAAACTTGCTATATACCTGAGGATGGCCTTGAACCTCTGAAGCTTCTGCCTCTGCCTCCCTAGCACTGGGATTATAGGGCTTGAACCATTATGATTAGTTTACATAGTGCTGAGGATTGAACTCGGGGCTTAGTCCTTGCTAGGCAGTTTACCCACTAAGCTATACCTCCAGCCCTGCTTTAAGAGTTCAAAGCCCTTCTATGCTTTCTTGCAGGATACTTTGGTGCTGCTTGTGAAGAGAAGGTAGACCCTTGCATGTCGTCTCCATGTCAGAACAATGGCACCTGCTATGTGGACGGCGTGCACTTCACCTGCAGCTGCAGCCCAGGCTTCACAGGGCCGACGTGTGCCCAGCTCGTGGACTTCTGTGCCCTCAGCCCATGTGCTCACGGCACATGCCGCAGCGTGGGCACCAGCTACAAGTGCCTCTGCGATCCAGGTTGGTTCTCCGTGTAGAAAGTGAAGCTTTTCCTAGACCACTTGGTAGTTTGTGCATCTGAGCAAAAGACACCCACAGAGTGTGGCATGCATAGAAGTGAATTCCACTGGTTTGTGCATACCTACTCGTCAGACTTACTCTAGGTAGAGCTTTAAACATGTCTTTTCTTTCATCCATGGGCTGTTCATGTTCACTGTGAGAAAATTGGAAAGTATAAGAAAGCAGGATGGAGAAATTTAAAAAACGATGGAATCTTCTAACACAATTTTAGTGTCTACTGCACAATGCAGTCCATTTATCACTGCAGTTTATTAACATTCTTACTCCATGTGTAGCATGTTATACTCAACTTCCTCAGTAAACGTTCAATAGCTTCATCATTTATTTCCCCAAAATACTTTGCATTCTTGATACGATATTTAAATTGTGGAGGTTTGGAAACCCAGAACTCAGAGTGATGACTCGTCCTCATTGGTGTCTTTCTTATCTACTAGCTGTCTGCAAAGAACATGTGGGCAGCTCTCTCCTTTCTCTCATTTCCATTATGCCAATGTCTCTATCCTTGCATTACTTCTCCCCACATGTGACCCGGGTCAGTCAGTGTGGCTAGCCAGTACCTGTTTTCACTGATCCGTGACTGTGCTCTAGTACTGGGATGCCTGCTTTGTTATTCCATCTCTCTTCAGGGCCTGAGTTTCCCTCCTCTAAGTTCCAAAACTCATCCACAATATCACTTTCATCATCTTTACAGTGTAACACAGTCACATACCTCATAGGGATGTTTTTTTTACAACATACCATATATTATACATTGCTGGTCCATAGGGTTGAATAGCCTCTGGACATCCTAGATACCTTAGCATGTGTGCGAACCCTCTCAGTGATGCTTGCACAATGCACTACTTGGGATGTTTCTCCCATTCTTCAGGGACAGGTAATATGCTAATGATTGTGATAGGTGACACTCTGCCCCAAGGACTAAGAGAAAGGTGTATATGTGTTTAAAGAGATTTTGAATCAACAACTGTACTGCTGAGCCATTGCTGAGTGGGTGACAATCTTCCTAGGTTCTTAGCTGGATATGTCACATCTTTGAACTTTTCAGGGCTACATTTAGCTGGAATACCGCTGTAGATTCACTTTCTACCTGTGGCCTCAGACTCATTAGAGAGCCTGAGCCAGACTCCAACCTCAGTGCTTCTGGCACTAAGGCCCCAGTGCCTAGTTCAGAACTTCCAAAGGCCACATCTCAGACTCAGATATCAATTAAAAGAGTTAGTGGGAAATGCAGCTAAGCTTTCAAAAGGTGATGCAAAGCTTTTTGCATATAGACTCTTAATTCTCTGATTTTTCTAAGCAGCTGATATTTTGCCAAGTTCTTTCTTCCGTGCTCTGCTATACAGAGGAAGGACTGTTTAATCTGCTTGGTAACAGCATTAGGAGTCTCCAGAGAAGCAGAACACACACACACACACACACACACACACACACACACACACACACACACATACACACACAGGGTTATTTTAAGTAACTGGCTCATACAATTGTGGGGACTGGCAAGTCCAAAATCCGTAGGGGAAGCTGGCAGGCTGCAAAACCGGCATGACGTCTGTGTTGTGCTTTGAAGCTAAAATCCTTCATCTGCAATAACCCAAGTCTTTGCTCTTGAGGCCTCCAAGAGCTGGGCTGATTCCTCACTCCATTGCATTGTCATCTGCTTTACTCAGAGACTACTGTTGTAAATTTTAATACCATCTAAGAGAAAATGCCTTCAAGGCCTGTGTATGTAGAGGAAATATCTGGATACCATCATCTACCTAACTAGTCAGGCACAATTAATGATCACAGTAATATTTGAGGATTTTCTGTAAACCTTGAAGTGAAGTAGCCTCAGGTCCCTGTGTGATGTCCCTGTCTTTTCTGAGTCTTCGTCATCTACCTCCATGGGAGTCTTGGTTGACATAGTAGCATGTTGGGCCTGGTTTTCATGTGTGGGAACCCAAGCCCATGTGTGGCAGAGCTGCATGCTGGGGAAGGAGGCAGAACAGGGCTGTGCTATTCCCTACCTGGTGAGCATACCCTTAGGACAGTTTGGTGTGGGCAGACTGAACAAGGTGCCATCATATTGGACAGAACCACGCCTCACACCTGGCACAACTAGGCTTCACCAGTCCCAAGCTCTCTGGAGATGTCACAGCACATGGGGTCGCTCCCCCTCAGTGGCAACTGGAAGTGAACTATTGCTGTTAGGAGCTTCTCCATATTCTGTTACCTGCCTGTGAGAGCTCTCTTTCCCTACAAGCCTCACAGAAAAGACCCAAGCAGGACAGACCAGAAAACAATGTCATTTTCTCTTTTGAATTCCTGTCTTAAACATATTAAAATCTCTGGCATATTTAGTACTTTAAAAAATTTTAAGTGGACTATAGTTATTTGTCTCTGTCTATTTCTGTCTCTGTCTCTGTCTGTGTATGTGTGTGTGTGCGCATGTATGAGTGTGCGCGCGCGCGTGCGTGTGCGTGTGTGTGTGTGTGTGTGTGTGTGTGAGAGAGAGAGAGAGAGAGAGAGAGAGAGAGAGAGAGAGAGAGAGAGAGGAGAGAGAGGAGAGAGAGAGGAGAGAGATTATCCTAAGCAGAAACATGCAACATATATCACTGTGTTTCTCTTTCTCCTCTGAGAAATGCAGTTGGCAGCCATGGAAAGGCCATGCCTCTGATCTATTCACTATGAATATAAGACATTTATAGAGCATCCCTGGGCCTCAGTTTCCTCCTTGGGTAGGCAGTGTGAGGGAGGGATTCAGTGCAGCTCCTCTGCTTGTGTGGCATTAACAGCTACCCTTTCAACCTTTCCAAATTTTAAGTGGACTATAGTTATTTGTCTCTGTCTGTTTCTGTCTTTGTCTCTCTGTGTATGTGTGTGAGGATTCCAATGACATCTCTTGAGGCATAGTGGACTGAGACATCTCCCATTTACATTTTGCTTTCCCCTCTGTTCTCTGTTAAGGCTTCATCTGTGTCCACATTTAGATTGGTAGTCACCTGTGGTCTAGCACTATCCCTAAAGAGCCTTAAAACCCACAGAAAACATATCTTCTATTCCACAATACCTTCATTTGTTATGTACTCTCCAGTGGGGTCCTAGAATTGATCCCATGAGAGCCCGGTCACCGGATTTGGGACATCCAATTGCTTCCAGAGGGAATAATCTTTCAGGTGGTTGAGTGACTTTCTGTGAAATGAAGAAAGGCCTTTAAACATCTGGCAGGAATTTACATTTGAGGAAGTGAATATGACAGGTCTGTGAATGGGAAATTTCTTGTTTTAATTTTTTTGGAGCATGTAATTGCTTTACCACTCGTTTGCATAATAGTTGAATCTTGTAAGAATGGGTGAAATTGGGTGTCTGGCTGCAGAGCAGTGGGCTGGATCATCTTTACAGAGAGCAAACAGATCCTGTTTCATAAGTGGCAGCAGATTGAAATCATACCAGATTGGCAATTAGTTCTTATCCGAAAAAAACAAAAACCAACTGTGCTATTCTGATTACTGCAAATCAGGTGTGTCAGGTGCTTTCTGTTCAAGCTTCAGTTTCAGCTTACCATTCCCAGTGTTTCTGACGGCGTTTTAATACTAAATAATAAAATGCCACTGCTGAGTAATTGCTGAAATGTCATCTCCCAATGACAGTTTTAAGTGACAAGGCACTCGTTCTTTAAAAAAAAAAAAATTGCAAATTGAAATCTCCCAGAGGCTGGAGAAGTGAGGTTTTGGAAATGCTGCATGCATTAGATGTGAACATGTCAAGGGCACACTGTGGCCATTGCAGGTGGAACCCTGGCATCTTGTGACTCAGTACAATGGTGGCATCTTTTAGATGCTGTTTTAGAGTCAGTGCTGCAGATACCCAGTATCAGATGCAGTGGCTGACTGGAGGGACCCGGTTCAGCTTTCTTTTGACTGGTTTACCCTCCAGATGCAGTTGAATGACCACTCTCCACTCGATTGCTTGCCAGCCCCACCTCTGCAGGGGGATTTATCTTAAAGAACCGAAGCTACAAGGCATTAGAGTAGTTTGCATGCAAATATATGTATCAAATTAAAAATTTAAGAATATTATCTCTCATGACCATAAACTCAATGTCAGTCAAATAGGCTCCTGGACCTGGCAGGGTGTTGGCCAAATTACCCAGCCAGTTCTCCACCAAGGGATCCAGTGACATCATCTAGACACAGACTGCAAAGTAAATAAAGTTAGGTTCCTTCCAAACAAAGTCCTTTTGCTCTTGTCTTTAGATATCATATTTATTGGATTCAGATACTATTTTGTTCTATTTTCTACATTTGCCTCGCCTGTGGGCTGCATTTCTGCTGTGTGGCTTGTGAGACACAGCTGGTGTTGCTTCCTATTGTGATTTTCAGGCTTGACCACATTGGTATTCAGATAGCACTGCCCAGAAGCAGAATAAAGATAAGACCTAATGGTTAGGATACTCATAGTAATTGAACAGCAACAAGAAAATTAACACACCTATGAAGATAGGAAGGTATTTAGCTCACTAATGAGTGTCTGGATATATTCAGATTCTGGGATAAGTACAGCAGGCAACTTTTATCTTTATTAGCCAGGGAACTTCCTCTGGTTTACTGGGATGAAGACAGTTCTTATATTGACATGCTGTGATCTGCTCCAGCTTCCTGTTTATGAGAGGTATGGATTGTGTATGAGAGGTGTAGATTGTGTAGGTATATATCTCTGATTCCCAATCCTGTGACACCCTTCCTGTGTCATACTCCAAAATGTAGTGCCTGTTTTTTTTTTTATCATCTGGACCCAAAAAGGAAGAAACAAAGGAAGTCTTGTTCAGTCAGATGCATCTTCATTTATGGAGACCTGCCTTACTCTTCATCATCTGTACTCTGCCAAAAAACAATACCCACAAATAAAAACAATTTAGATCTCTACTTTGAAATGTTGTTGGAACTAAGAACTTGGGAAGAGAAGAGCAGCCGCTGACATCTTGCCTGTCACCTGCAGACAGATCCTAGAGTTATTAGGAGCCGGCTTAGTGTACACATCACGGAGTCCTCTTGCCTCCTGTTGAACATTTAGACAAGCGTGATGATATTAGACTTCACTCAGAGGCCATGGCAGAGGAGGACAAAACAAGACCACATCAGAATTTTGTCTAAGACATAAAAAGATAAACATTAGCCTAGGCCTGGTGATACAGGTTTATTATCCCTAGTACTTGGGGATGCTGAGACAGGAAGATCGTAAGTTCAAGGCTTGCCTGGCCTAACAACTGAGATCTTGTCTCAAAATAGTGAAATGGAGTTGAAGATATAGCTCAATGGTAGAGCACGTGCATAGTATGTGTGAAGGTATAGGTTCAATCTCCAGTAATAAGACAAAACAAAACAACCCCAAGATAACCATGTAACAATAAGATGCTGAATATTATCTTTGCTCCGTTCCTACTGTCAACTTAGTTGCCAGTTACTTCCTCATCAGTTACATGTACATACCAAATTGTCCTCACCATCTTGAACATTACATTTTCTGACTGAGGTGCTGAATAGATAAGGGCCAGGGGCTGGACGGAGCTTTATAAGGGAAGTATTTCTTTATTCACCAGCCTTTATGATGTAAGACCCATGGCTGCCATTTCTCTGCCCTTGACTCCACTAGATGGGGATGAAAGACAGATGTGAATGTAGCTGATTAGGACCCAGAGCCTCTGTTGCCTCAGAATAAATAAGAAACAGGGTTAATCTGTCACCTTCATTCATTGATAGTAATAATGACTGAAAAAATTAAGGCTTTAACTGGAGTTTCTAAGTGCTGGTTGTCTTTGTAGCTCCCTCAGATTAGCACATCAAATTGAGTCATTAGCCACACAGATTTGCTCTGTGGGTGGGGCAATGGCCTTTTCCAGGCTGGCTGTGCCTTGAGTTGCTTCTGTCTCTGAGAACTTACTTCATCCACACACTGTGCTAAATATCTGACATGTTTTCTCTTAAAGAAATCCAGGTATCTAGGAAATGGAGATGGCAGAAAATGGAGGAGATGGAATTCTCATGTTAATTTGTATTTGCCTAACATTACAGACCCCCTGTTCTTGACCAAAGGCTAGACTTCTTGAAAGTCTAGTTGTGGAACCCTTGCTCCCACATTAGTTGTGACCTTGGCCTCTTACTTTGGCTGAACAATCACAAGAACAAACTTTCAGACTCCTCTATCTCAGCATGGTTTCTGAAAACCTGGGCACCTGAATTGAAGGTGGCCTTGGCTGTGGGTCAGTGAGTGACTCTTAGACAGTAGAAGTTCTTACGTCCCAGCACAGAGGTGTCCAAATCTAACACCACAGGGAACAGAAATCTTGTGAGTAGATAGGACCACCCCCCTCCTTCCTGTCTTTGCTTCCCTCTGAAGATCCATCCATGTGCTGCTTTGAACTTGATACCGAGGGCTGCCTGGCTTGGGAATTTATGACTGTATTTGGCCTGATGTCTGCTGGGTGCACCTAAATAAAGGAGCCTGCCTTTCTATGACTCAGAGCCTGCAGACACAACCACGTGACAGATGCACTGCTCTATCAGCTCTGGGAGTTTCTCTTGATTGGCATGTCTCAAATCCAGGGTCCATGATACCTACTCATAATACCTCTTATCCTCTACATCTTTGAAAGTCTCCTGTATTGATTACTGTGAACCATGGACTCCTGATCTGGAAATATCATGGTCTCTGAAATATTCTTTTTTCTTCCTACTTTTGTTATTTTTAGTTTTCTGTCTTGAGATATCTTTGGTGTCCCAAGCTGTCCACAGCATGGCCTCTGTAGAAATGACTACCCATTATTGTCAATAAATAACAGTGGCTCTTTGGGACCTTGGAACATCAGCATTGGAGATCCTGTAACAACAGGTGTCATTGGTGATAGCCATCTCGTGATTGACCGTAGCCTGACTCCAGAGTCCATATTAGTCAACAAACATGAGTGTTCCTCTGCATGTCCTATTTTTCCAGCCTTCTAGCCTTCAATATGCTTGAAGATTCTTCTGTGATTGGATTTGTACAAAGACCTGAGGACAATGCCCTGCATTTCCCTTATTGTTTGCCATTGTGCTCCTTGCTTTTCAGTTTGAAAGCTCACTGTGGAAGCCCAGGCTTTTACAGAATTGCCTCTATTTTAATGAAGATTCAGAGCACTTTGAGTTTGCCTGGAGAAGAATGATACATGACCCCTCCCTCCTTCCCTTTCTTTGTCTGTCTCCCTCTTCTTTCTTTTTATCATAGACCACTCCCAGCTCAATGGTGATTTTAGGACACCACGTGTTCCTCCCTCTCACTCAGTACCTCCTGTCCTCTTTTTAAAACTTCCACTTGGCTTTATAGGAGTTGACTAACAGACCCTTTAAAAAATAGTTATTTTATGTGTGTGAATGTTTAGATTGAATGTATGTCTATGTACAACATACATGCCTGGTGCTCATGGAGGTCAAAGAGGGCATTGGGTCCCTGGAACTGAAGCTATGTATGGTTGTGAGCTGCCCTTTGGGTGCAGGAAATTGAACTCAGGTCCTCTGGAAGAGTAGCCAGTGCTCTTACCTTTTGAATCATTGCTCCAGCTCCTGGACTTAAGTCTTAAAGACATGTTTCAGTTCATTTTTGTCATTCCATATCATTTTATTATTAAAGATTCATTTATTTTTATTTTATGTGCACGAGTGTTTTACCTTCATGTATGTTTGTGCACCACATGTGTGCCTAATGCTTGTGGAGGTCAGAAAAGGGCACTAGGTCCCCTGGAACTGGAGTTAGGGACAGTTGTGGTGCTGTGACTAAAACCCAGTTTTTCAGAAGAACAATAAATGCTTTTAACTACTAAACGTTGCTCCAACCCACAGATAGATTTTTTTCGATGGCACAGATTTAAAAAAAAAAATCACAAAGCAAATGTTTGTGGTCTAGTTCACTGGTAATATATTGTTTTCAGGCTAGAGAAGCAGCAACTGAAGTGGTCTGGACTCAGAAGGACGTGGTGCCTTGGGCTGTGGTTTTGGAAAAGCTTTTTACCAACCACTCCTTAAAATTACCTTTCCTGCCAGTTCTCTGGCACCTGAAAGCTTTTTTATCTGGGTGGTCTTACTCCTTTAAGCTAGGCATTGTTTCTGGAAATGAAACCTTTGTATTAGTTATTGCTGCATAACAAACCACTGAGAAACTTGCTGGCTGAAAACAGCCATTTACTATTTACGTCCTATGGGACGTCTTGGGGAGGCCCTAGCTGGACTCTCTTTGCTCTGTACAGCAGGGGCTGTGCCCACATTTCCTTTTGCAGTCAGTTGGCAAGTCAGCTGGTCCTGGGTGGACCCCACTCATATTGCTGGACTGTTAGCTGGAGTGATGGGGGATAGGATGACATTTTTCTCATCTCCAGCATCTTCAGTGCTGTTTCTTCACTTGACAGCTAGGTACCCAGAGCAGCAATGGAGGACTAGGCCTAATATACATGTAAAATGTAAAATTGCATGTATTTACTTATTCTGTGTATGGGAACCCGTGTGCCACGAGCACACGTGTAGAGGTCAGAGGCCAGCGTTTGAAGTCAGTGCTTTCCTCCTGCCATGTGGGTCCTGCAGGTCAAACTCGGGTCATCAAGCTTGATGGCAAGTGCCTTTAGCTGAGGCACCTCGCTGCCTCCCCTCCCCCATGCACTTTGTAAAAGCTGCTGCTTCTCCTGTTTGCAAATGCTCCATTTGCCTGAGCTCCTTGCAGGGCCAAGCTCAGCATGCACTGCGCACAGTAACACAAGCCTTGTATGATAGTCTCTCTCTAAGAGCAGATTTGAGGAGAAAGGAAGAAGAAAAAAACCTGTTCTTTTTGGTTAGTTGAGAAGAGGAGCGGAGGCCCCAAGGTTGAGGCAAGGCTAATGGGCCTTCTGAACCCTCTGCTCTTCCCCCCTCCTAACTCGGCTTGATTTCATTCTCTATTTACCAGCCACATGTTCTCCTGGAGTCAGCAATGATGTCCCTTTGAGCTTCCCTACTTTGTGACTTCTTACATGTGATTTCTTATGTATCTTTAATTCAGTATTGGCAAATGGAACAGAACGGGGTGACTAAAATGATTGACTTGTAGTGCCAGTTTATTTACATTTTGAAATTTTCTTTCTAATCCAATTATCCCATGGCAGTTTTGTTGGCTGAAATATCTCTATGACAGTCTTCAGCCAAAGCTGTGCCACTGAAGATCAGGTTCAGCCCATCTGAGTTTCTGGCTGTTTGGGATAGTAGCCAAGCTGGGAGGGGCACACTAACAAAAGTGTTTATAAAAGAGTGAGAGAAGTTTCTTGGGTATTTAATAATTTTTTATTTTTATTTTTTGTATTCCACATATTTACCTGAGAATGGCAACAACTAACAAGAACATTAGAGGACTACAAATTTCATCGTGTCTCTGAATGTCCCACGTTAATTGACAGGGAAAATAGTGTATTCAGAAGGGAAAAAAAAATCATGGTCGACATTCTAGATACCATGTACCTAAATGATCTTGGATAACCCCAGTCACATTTTGTTCTCTGTCTCACAAGCCTGTGGCCTCAAACTGTATATGGAGAAGCCCCTTCTGACAGAGCTCAGGAACCACCACAACTTTGTCAAATTTGGAGTTTGTAAAACTGACTGCCTTAGTTTGTAATTTCCTGACAATATTCTGAGAGGGAGGGAGGGAGGGAAGGAGGGAGAGAGAGAAGGAGAGAGAGAGAGAGAGAGAGAGGAGAGAGGTGTTAGTGTTTCTGGGCTCAAAAAGCTGAATTGGTAATGTGCTTCTCAGTCTGAATCTGGGCTAGTTTCTTCTCATTCTGATTAGGTATGTATGAAACCTGTTGTTCCATCCCTGGTGCCCTGATAAAATAAACTCATATAATGCAACTTGAGGGAGAAAGGGTTTATTTTAGCTTACAGTTCCAGAACACGACCATCACTAAGGAGAAGACTAAGACAGCAGGTCACATCACAGCCACAGCCAAGAGCAGAAAGAAACGAATGCTTAGTGCTTAGCCAGCTTGTGCTCAGCTGAGTTCACTTGGTACACAGTTTAGAACACTGCCCACAGTGGGTTGGGTCTTCCTGTATCAATCAATTACCTTAATTAAGACAATCCCCAACAGACAGGCACACAGGCCAACCCGCTGTAGACATCATTCCTAGACACTCTCTTTGCAGGTGATTCTAGGTGGTGGTAAGTTAACAGGCAAGCTAGTCACCATACCAGCTGTACATGGGAGGCCTGGGCCACACCCTGAGAGTGACTGAGGTCTCAGCAGGACCTAAGAACATGCGTTATAACACATTCTCAGGTGAATCTGTTGCTTGCTGGCCTGGGAACCTACCATGAGAACCTTTACTACAGTGCAGTGAGTGTAGCTACATCAAGGTATATATAGTCTGAGTAGCACAAACCCTAAATTCTTGGGACTAAATAGGTTTTGGATTTAAGATCTCTTTTTTTTATTTTGGAATATTTGAAGATATGTAATGATAAATCTTAAGGATGGGACCCCAGTCTAAACACAGAAAAATACTTTATTTCCATACTTCTATAGTAAACTAGATATGACCTTATGCAATATTTTGTAATAAGTTTGTGCACTTTGCCTGTGACCCATCACAAGATTGAGTGAGAAATTTTCGACTTGTGCTATCATGCTGATTCTGAGAATATTTCAAATTTTTGGAGCATTTTAGATTTCAGATGTTAGGATTAGGTCTTCTTAATCCATTGGCAAGGCAGTAAATTAAAATAAAATTTAATCGATTATGAAATAAATGAAAAGCAATTAATCATTTGAAAAATGCTCCCATGCCTTAATCCTTCACAGTTTGTGTCTATATATTATATATATTTATGTATATAAATAAAAATATATGTGTGTATAAACATCTCATCACCTGGCTCCTTGTACCACCACCTCCATCATCTCTTTTGTGTGTTTGTCCAGCATTTAGCTGGAATATTCCACAGCTGGAAACCTCTAGCAGGGGAATCTTTTCTTTCTCAGATTTCCCCTCATCTTTGCCTAAACTATAAACCAAACCACAGCAGAACCATCTTTCAAATTGCTTGAACAACACTGTCTTATTTGTTCCTTAATCTTCCTGTGTTAGTTTTAGTACTTAGAGGCATTCCCATTGAAAAATGATCTCTATAGAGTCCATGGGGTGAATAGTTTGCTTTACAATGAGTAATGTCCATTGCAGATGTCCCATATTCAAAGGACACATTTGTGAATTTATTAGTGAATTGTGGGAAAGGAATATTTGAATATCTAGTTTTGTTGTTAAAGGGAATAGTATTTCTTCTTTAAATGCAGTTGGGTGGATCGATCCTCATCTTCTGGTACCATATATTCTTTTCGTAAAAGACATCTTTTTATGGTGCCTCTGTGATTAAATTTTAAAGAAACCCCTCCCCCATGTAGCCAGTTTAGATTGTAGGCAGAATCCACCCTCTAGTGGCCAAATGCAACATGAAAAGGTCGTAAGAGTGAAAAAAGAGGAAGGATTGCATGTTTGTGGTTTTTTGGTTTTTTTTTTGCATGTGACTGGGTTGTAACCTAGTTCTGAAGGCAATCTTAAGAGATGTCTTTTCAGGCCATGGTTAATCAATATATTGCTAGATAATTCTCAAGATGATAATCAAGTTTAAGATGAATCACCTTTACATAGGCAAGTGCTTCTGTGAGGCAGGTTCTCAGCAGAGCTCACTTGACTTTTGGTGCTCTTTATAACCATGGCTGTGCTATCCACAAGACATCAGCTTTGTCCTTACATGTGGTTTGGAAGGAGAATTCTGCTTGCTACTATAGATAGAATGCTGGTGGTTCGCTCTAGTCCAGTGCTATTAACATTTTTCCTTCAAATATGATTTATGATGTATATGTTAGAATTCTGCCCTCACTCCAGCTGTGTGATCACACGTGCACAGACCAGGAGTTAAGCAAAAGGTCTTGCGTCTTACATCATCAGTGTGCGCTGGCGACTATGTACACCTGGCGTGGTCATGCAATCAGCACATGTGTGGTGTAGTTCCATACTGGGGGCCCTTAAAAAAACCAGCCACAGACCTCACCCTCCCTCCCATTCTGCTAAGCTCTCTCTCCCCCCACCCCACCATCTTTCTCTCTCTTTCCTCCCCAGGCCTGGTCCTTTTTGTCCCTCTTCCTAATAAAGCTCTCTGCTACAAAGTAACGGGTTCTGTCGTGACCGTGACCTTCTCACCAGTAACCAGTGCTGCCACCAGCACTGCTTATAATTCATTTCAGTATATACTTGATCTAGAGAAACTTCTGGGTTTTAAACAAAAACTTCCCTGCTGATTGAATAGTATAATCCTTGTTTTTTAAAGTGTTTTAGCGATCCCTCTTGGTGTGGTGGCTGTTTCCTGTGTCTGAAGAAGGCTTGTCCTTCCCTTTATAGACTTGGAGAGTTCCTCTCATCTCATCTCTTAAAAAGTCTGTAATGAAGTCAGGCCTTTTCTCGTTATTCACTGTTCAACCAGGGATTAGATGTGGTCATCATTTCCCTTATAATGTGAGGCAGTATTTAAATTTGTCATACTACATATATCAGGAAAGTGGGGATGATAATGTCCATTTTCCATTTTGGAAAATGTTTTTTCAGGCATTTTAATGCATATTTGTTCAAACCAGACATTTGAAAAAAAAAAAAAGGAACTCTTCTGCATTTATGAATTCACAGGTTACTCTGCCCTATGATTTCATTTCTTAGCAAATTTAATTCACCCCATTTGACCAGGTGTATTCTCTATTTACTAATCTGTGTTCCTAAGGAGCATAAAATGTACCATTATAAAGAGAAAATGCAGAACGTGCGTTTGGGTATTGAGCAGTGAGTCAAAACTCTACTTCCAAGTGGGAAACCAGATCCATCCTGGGGTTTACTCTCAGGGGATGAAGCTGAGGAAAGGGGGGCGGGTTTGAAAAGTCAAAGATAAACAGCATGTCTTATACTAGAAAACAACTGGTCATTGAGCCACTGGTTTGAGAGCTGGGCCAACCAGTTGTGTACTATGGAATACTGAGCTGGTATTTTCCATTTTTTTCAGTGAGATTGTATGTGTGTGCTCCCTATGTGATGTGGTGTTTTAGAGCAATGGCATCTTTTAGCATTCAGATACTCAGAACTTTTACAGTGTGTGTGAACCTGATGCTCATTTCTGGAGCACGACTCTTAGGTTGTCGGTTTAGATAATATTTGTACCTTGGCCTGTTATGCCCAGATTTCGGGGAGCCCCAAAAGACCACCATAGAGACCAGATCCCATATGTAAAAGCAAAGAGCCTTTATTTTAAGCTCGGAGCTTGGTCTCTCTGTCTGTCTGACACAGTGAGCAGAGAGCCTGGAGCCAGGGCAGGGTGAAGTTTTTATTGTAGCAGAGAATTAGGTGAGGGGATTTTCAGGGTTTAGGACCCTGCGTGGCTGACATTTGTACTGGGAATGTTTGGAATGCCAGATATTTCCCCTTAGATGCAGGCCCTCCCTGGGTGGGGTCAACTTATGGCTTTTCCTGGGTCCAGAAGTTGCCGTTCACAGCAGCTGTGTCTGGGCCTCTAAGCCTGTCATGACAGTTGTGTGGTCAAGGTGTTTGGGGCCCTCCCACAGGGCCACAGGGCCAAATGACCACATCGCAAATGGATCAGGTGCTTATGGACCAGACATTATGCTAGATGCATCCCTCATGGGCAGGGTCAAGTGTTTGTCCTCTTGATGACAGGACAGGAACCTCCTCCTTGTACATGCATCCTTTATTGTTGCAGATTGTCACATTGATGAAGATGTCACTCATTGGGACTAAGCTGCAGTCACATACCTGGGTGGCCTAGAGGTCCTCACATGTAAACACTCAGTGTCGACTTACAGAAAAATATCTAACAAATAGAAAATGATATCAAGTACCATTTTGTTCACAAAGGATAACTTGGGAAGCACAAATCCTACAGTGTTGAAACACCTCTCAAACTCAGAAACCTCACCTGCCTCTACAGGTGACCCTCTAAGAACAGTGTCCAAGGACATTATACCAGGAGGTGATGCAGATCATTAGGAACCCTGACATTTCTGTGAGGGACCCTGCTCTCTGCCTGCTCTGATTTCATCATATTCTGAACTAATCTCTGGGCTTTCCCATCTGTATTTTTTGTTTGTTTATTTCTTGTCTTCAAGTTGGCATCTCTGGGTCCTCCCCTCTCCTCCCCCCATTCCTATACATCCTCTGGCTCCTTGTTTTTATGAATTACTTAATTTTTATTAGTGTGTGTGCACACATGTGTGCATGATGTACATGGGTATACATGCTATGGCATATGTGGAGGTCAGAGGAAAATGCCTCTACCTGTGGAGCCATCTTGCTAGCCCTACATATCTTAAAAGCTGTAGCAGGATCCATCTCTTTAGCATCTACTTCACTCTTTGGCAACAGAATCAGAACTCAGCAAATACTCATGAAACAAACTCATTTTTCTCAGATCATTTGTTTTTCTGAGAAAAACTGTTAGTCCCTTTTGCTCACTTAAGGTTAGCTTCTAGAAAGTGCTTTGCATTCTTTCCTGCCCCCTCACTTTCTTCAGCCACTTCTCGATAATGGATTTGACTATGTTCAGAAGTTTGTAGAACAGAAACTGGCCTCAGTTAATGCCCCCTCTTCCCCACAGAACATTGTTGCAGAAGTTCAAGATAAGACAAGGCAGGAGTCTGGCTTGACCCTCACACTCTCCTCATATGCTACTCATCACCAGGTGTTTCTGGTTTACTTTTCAAGTTGCTCTTAGCAATGCACTGGCACCACCTTCATCCTTGATGGGATCCCTGCCCATCATGGCAGCCTCCTCAGTGGTCTCTCTCCTCCCAAGTGTTTGAAGTAATGTTCTGCCCTGTAAAATGAGGGCGTCACCCAATATCTCCCAGTGCCCCGGGGCTCCCTGCCTTAAGTAAGTCTCATTTGAAAGCTCATTTTCATTAACATAATAGGATTATGTCCTCTGTGCCTATCTCTCAACTACTTTAGGTGAGGTGGAGGATTTGATCTTCTGAGAACTGGTCTAGACTTGAATCTAAGCCATAGATGATCCCATTTATCTGCTCACACTGGAAAGAGGGAAAGACTTAAAGTGTCCTTAAACCTTCCGACTCACATCTCACTTACTAAGTTTGACTACAAAGCAAACACAGGTAAAAAGAAGTTCTTTCAAGCTGCTTTTGCCCTAAATTCAGGTGCAGCTGGGGTCTGAGCAGCGAGTCTTGGCATGTTTGGCCTGAGCATATGGCTACTGGGTTTGGATGATCTTGCCAGGTTTTTTTCTTTGAGGCAGCATGAAGCACGAATTGCCCCCTTCTTTCCCCAAGGTGACAGGAATGCATGAGTTGCTGGAATTTGTCACACAATGTATGAAAGCCATCTGGCTACAACCAGAGCCTTAGAGTTGGGATTTTTCAGAGGGTGACAACATGATGGACCAGGCGAGGCAAAGAACAAAGGAGTAAACAGTGTGGCCTGCAGCCATCTTACATTGGTGTTTGAATCATGTGGAGCCTGTGGGGGAAGGCGAAGAGCTGGCCTTGGGAGGGCTTGCTTTCCAATGGAGCGAGTAGGATGAGCGCCACTTCAGACCAGAGCAGCAGGTGTTTGGGAGCATTCTCTTCTCCACCACATCTGGGCTGTGGTCTCCTTGCCTGAAAAGTAGGGGTAGTCCTTCCTGGAAAGTGGCTCCACCACCCCATTTGCTGGGGTGGGTGAGGCCAGATCACCCCCAGTTCTCAGTGTTCTTTAGAGGTACAGAACCAGCAGAGTGTGTGTGTGTGTGTGTGTGTGTGTGTGTGTGTGTGTGTGTGTGTGTGTTCATCTGTTCATCAGAGGGATTTGTTAGATTGGCTTGTACAACTGGAAGATGGGATAGTCCAGAATGACTATTGATGTGGGAGAAGCAGAAACCCCACTAGCTTCAGTTCAGACAGCTACCTTATGCAGCCCCACACTGACACCAAAGGCCTACAGACTCCTTGGAGGGTTCTCTGCATTAAAACATGGAAGAAGCTTCAGCTTGATGTCTATGGGCAGTGGCAGCCGCACCTTCTCAGGGTGAGCTTGCACACAACGGCTGGCTTCCTATGTGTGGTGATATGAATAAAAATGGCCCTCACAGTCTCATATGTTTAAATGCTTAGTCACCAGGGAGTGAAATTCTTTGAAAGGATTAGAAGGTATGGCCTTATTGAAGGAAGTGTATCATTGGGGTGGGCTTTGAGGTTTCAAAAGCCCATACTGAAAGGATAAATGGCACTGTTTGTTCGGCGGAAGAGTCACGAGCCATGGTTACCAGAGTTAGAATGGGCTTTATTAGAAAGAAGAGGGGATAGGACGGAGAAGTCAGGCCTGGCAGAGAGGAAACAGAAAGAGAGGCGTAGAGAGAGAACGTGGGGGGCGTCTGTGTGTGGCCTTTTAAGGTGGGGACGCAGTTGCCCGCTGATAACGTAAGGCATTAAACCTGGAAGAGTTAGAGCAGGATCCTTACACATACCAGGCCCAGGCTCGCTCTTTCTCTCTCTCTCTCTCTCTCTCTCTCTCTCTCTCTCTCTCTCTCTCTCTCTCTCTCTATCTATCTATCTATCTATCTATCTCTTTCTCTATCTCTATCTCTCTCTGCCTGTGGATCAGGATGTAGTTCTCAGCTACTGCTTCAGTGCCATGCATGCTGCCTTCATATTCATGGACTACCCTCTGAAATTGTAAGCAAGCCCTCAATTAAATACTTTCTTTTTTAAGAGTTGCCTTGGTCATGGTGCCTCTTCATGGCAGTAGAATAGTAACTAAGACACTGTGTTTCCTCTTTAGTCCATCAGGTCCCCCAGCCTGTGGGGTGGTTTTATTCACATTCAGGGCCAGTCCTTTTCCTTCAGTTGTTCTTTTCTTTGTCCAACTTCTCTGATAACTTCCTCCTGCATACATGCTTCACTCACCCTGGAGGCATCTTTTAATACAGTCAACTTGATAATCAAGAGTGACCATCACATTCAGCCTGGTGGCAGAACTGCAGTAGACTTCTCAGTACCTCAGAACCACCAGTAGGGGTACTAGGCTTGCTCTTGCCATTATCCCATTGGTTCGTGTAAACTTAGTTCCAGATGAATCCAGCGTTTATCTCCTTTTGTGGAATAGCAATGCTGGAGATACCCAGGGCTGGTATTATAATCAGATTTCAGTGGCAGGTGAAATCTGGGGACTGATGCTAATTCTTTTTTCTCTGATAATTTCTTGTTCACTCTTTGCAACAATTTGGAACTTCATGTCCCCAGCTCCCTTCAAATCATCCTTACCTTAAAGAATCTAGGATGGTGGTTCTCAAAACAAACGTCTATCCTTCACACAATGACCAGAGACAATTTGATAATCACACCTGGAGTAAGAAGGCTGCTGAAATCTAGCGTGTAGAAGTCAGGGGTGTGCTTAGCACTCTACAGTTCGCAAGAAAGTGCCCAACAGTGAAGTGTGATAGGCTCCAAAATATCAATGCAGTATCATATTTTCTGCCTCCACTTCTACTTGCATATATTCCAGAGTCCCCAGTGGATGGCCTGACACCATGTGCCAAACTCTTTCTAAATGGTCATCTTCGGTAACATCTAAGATCTGGAGATGCTCAAGTCCCTTGTAGAAAATAATATTGTATTTGCATATAGTCTATGTACTTCCTTTTGTATATTTAAAGCATCTCTAGGTATTTCATAATTCCTAATAGTATATAAACATTGTATCATCAATGGTTGTTTTGTTATTTTAGTTAGGGAGAAAATAATTCTGTATATGTTTAGTCAAATACAACTTTCCTTCCAAATAGTATTTAGCTGTGGTAGGCTGAGTCCTTGGATGTGGAACCTACAGATACAGAGGACAGGCTATACTATGGGGTTCAGCATGGGTACACTGGTATGATTCATGTCCCACACAGGATGAAGAGAGATGGTACTGAGAAGGGCGTGAGGTTTATAACTTACTGGTAGTTTATTTCTGTAACTTTCCATGGAAAGTTTTCAGGCCACAATTTACTGTGGGTTGGTTAATGAAACTGCAAAAACTAAAACTTGAGATAAGGGGAGAGCACTGCAGAGACATAATTAAGAATTATGTCTGGATAGGGATGTTATGGACTGAATTAGATCCCTCCCCAAATTCATTTTTTGAAGCTGACTCCAGTGTGATTATCTATGGAGATAGTACCCTTAAAGAGGTGATGAAAGAAGCTGGGAAGACAGCTCATGTATGAAATGCTTGCTATGGAAACATGAGGACCTGAGCTTGGTGCTCACAACCTACCTGATGGCTCACACAGTGCCGGGGTGGGGGGCAGGGGCGGGTGGTGACAGGTAGATCCCTGGAGCTTACTGGCCAGCCAGGCAACACTGTCTCAAAAATCAAGGTGAATAGCACTGAGGAGTGACATCTGAGGTTGACCCCTAGCCTCTGCACACATATACAAACCTGTGCACTCTATACAAACATGCACACGCATGAACACACATGTAAAGAGGTCATTAAAGTTCAACAGGGTCCCAAGGGTGAGGTTGTAATACAGTACTTGTAGTAGAATACCCTAGCAACCTTCGTATGTAGAGGACACAGCAAGAGGTGGCTATCTGTCAGCTAAGGACAGATCAACTGGATGTCCTTGTTCTTGGACTTCCATTCTGCAGAACTGTGAGAATTAAGTTTCTATTATTTAACTGATCCAGTCCATGTTGTTTTGTTATGGCTGCCCTAGCAGATCGACACACTAGACCATGTGTTTTGGAACAACATGAGGAAGTTTACCCTTGATTTCTCCTCTACAAATTGAAACTAGTTATGCTCTTTTGTTGTTGTTGTTTTGTTTTGGGGACAGGGTTTCATTAGGCCTATGCTGGCCTTGAACTCACTGTGTTGTTGAGGATGACTTTGGACTTTTCATCCTCCTGCCTCTGCCTCTCCAGTGCTGGGATTATAGGTGTCCACCACCACACCTAGTTCATGTAGTACTGGGGACGACATCTAGGGTTTTGTGCACAGGAGGCAAAGCACTCTACTAACTGAGCTACATATTTCCGTTTGAGTTTTGGTAAAAATTTAACAACACACGCAAAAGGTCTGTCTTAATTACTATTCTGTTGCTGTGAAGAGACACTATGACCAAGGCAGATTATAACATAAAAGCATTTCATTGGGGCTTGCTTATCTTTTTGGAGAGTTAGTCCATGACTATCACGGTAGGTAGTGTGGTGGCAGGCAGGCATGGCACTGGAGCAGTAGCTGAGAGCTTACATCCTGATCCTCAGACAAGAAATAGGAAAAGAGAAACTGGGCCTGGTGTGGGCTTTTGAAACTTCAAAGCACACCCTCAGTGACACACCTCCTCCAAGAAGGCCACACCTCCTAATCCTTCCCAAACAGCACACCTACTGGGGGCCAAACATTCGAATGCATGAGCCTGTGGGGGCCATTCTCATTTAAACCACCACAGGGCCTGACATCAAAGCAGGCACCACTCACTTGTTACTGCACTTGGAGAACCTTGCAAGTAGAAACCTTGCTATGCTTGCTATGTGGCTTTGTGTCTGGGGTGCCTGGGACTCCTGGAATGTCATAGGCACATGTGAGCTGTCAGTAGCATTTTGGATCCAGTAAAATTGTTCTGATTTGGTAGATTTCCCATCCAAGAAACTGTTGGCATGGTTGTGAAACAGCAGCCATAGCCTCAGCCTTCTGTTCTAGTAGAGGAAGAAGTGTGAGGAACTCAGTTGATGATTTTAGACACTTCCAAATTGTAAGATGGAGCTCAGCTGAGGGTAGAGTGGTGACTTCACATTGCAAGGCTGGGGTGATGGCTCATTTGGGGAAGTGCTGGCTGCACATACTTGAGGACCTGAGTTCAGATCCTCAGGACCCATGTAAAGAGCCAGGAACAGCCGGGCGGTGGTGGCGCACGCCTTTAATCCCAGCACTCGGGAGGCAGAGCCAGGCGGATCTCTGTGAGTTCGAGGCCAGCCTGGGCTACCAAGCGAGTCCCAGGAAAGGCGCAAAGCTACACAGAGAAACCCTGTCTCGAAAAACCAAAAAAAAAAAAAAAAAAAAAAAAAAAAAAAAGAGCCAGGAACAGCAAGCAGCAGATATCTACAGCCTAAGCATTGGGAGTGCGGGCAAGGGCAAGACAGGCCCATCTTCGGAGCTCACCAAATATCCAGTCTAGCTGATCTGGTAAGCTTCAGGTTCAATGAGAGACCTTGCCTGTGGCCTTCACATGCACACCCAGATGCAAACACGGATGCCCTGCTCCATCACTCTGCTTTATTCCCCTGAGACAGGGTCTCTCACTGAGCCTGGAGCTAGGCTGGTGGCCAGCAAGCCTCGGTGAGCCTCTTATCTCTCTGCCCCTGGCCGGCAGTGCTGAGGTCACAAGTGTGTGCTGCCATACTGGGTTTTTTTAAATGTGGGTGTTAGGTTCCACATTCAAGTCCCTATGCTTGTACAGCAAGTGCCCTTATCCACAGAACCATTTCTCTGGCCTCTTCTATTTTTTTTTTTTTTTTTTTTTAAAGTTCCTTGGACTAGCCAAAGTTTTCAAACCCTGGGCTTACTGCCCTGGGCTAATTTGTTTGTCTGAATTAATTATCAGCAGGGGGTGGCCGCCTCATTTCTCAGAGCCCTTCTCTTTTGGAAGGAATGCCTTTTAATTCAAACAGTACAACGTAGGGCTCTTTGGCAACTAGTGTAAAGGGTGCCTTGACATTTCTGTAAAGACATTTAAATGTTACTGTCTCTGAAGAAACAATTTTAGAATATGAAACCTTTACCCCCACCCCCACCTAGGCAAGGAAGAAAAACATCACCGGGTTAATTATATCTGTAAAATAACTTACACGCTTGCTTTTCATGATGCTACTAGAAGATCATGGTGCTACTTGCAAATTACAAAATAATTATGGATAATTTGATGAAACTTGCTTTGGATTTTTGTCGCTGTAAATGACACCTTACTTTAGAGGACAAGGGTACGTGGAAAGCCATATATTATCCTTCCTGATTGGTAAAAGATCTGCTGGGAGACAAACAGTTGGAACAATATTTCCCAGGAGAGCCTCACATGGGCATATCAAAGTCCTTTTGTAGGTGTGGGATCAAACCCAGTGCCAAGTACATGCATGCAAGCAATCTACCAACTGAACCATATCCTACTCTCATAACATGTTCTTATAATTAGAAAAAGGAGCCCAAAGACACTTAATTCTCTGTTCCTCTCTCTGTATGTGTGTGTGCGCATGCGCACACATGCACGCAGGTACATGTGCACATATGTGCATGAGTGCGGAAGCCAGTTGTGTTATTCCTCAGGCACTGTCTACTTTTTTTTTTAAGACAAGGTGTCTAAGTTGGGGTTACTATTGTTGTGATGAAACACCATGACTAAAAGCAAATTGGGGAGGAAAGCGTTTATTTTTCATTGAAGGAAGTTAGGACAGGAACTCAAACAGGGTAGGAACCCAGAGGCAGGAGCGGATGCAGAGGCCCTGGAGGGGAGCTGCTTACTGGCTTGTTCTCCATGGCTTACTCTGCCTGCTTTCTTATAGAACTCAGGACCCCCGGTCTAGGAATGGTACCACCTGCAATAGGCTGGGTCCTCCCACATCAATTACTAATTAAGAAAATACTCTGCAGGCTTGTCTACAGCCTGATTTTTTTTTTAAGTATAGCTTCCATTTTATTTTTCCAAGGTGTTTCTTGTCCTTAGGAAGCTGCCTCTTTACATGGGCTTTAGTCGAGGTTGAGGTGCAGCAACCAGCAGGTCTAACTCGTGGTGGGGTGTTTGGTCCTTCTGGGCTGCAGGGTCAATTCCTGGCCACCTTCCTCTGAATGACACAGCTCACACAGCAGAGCAGCATGATGTAGGTTGGGGAAGCACATCAAAGACACTTGCTTTGGCTGTGTCCCTGACAGCAGCAGCCTCTGCAATGTTCTGAATGATGAACTTCTTAATGGCCTTGTCCTTGGGCATGCATCAGGCACAGTTCATGCAGCAAATTGGCTGTATATGGCTGAGGCCCTTTGTGGCACTGTTTTTTCTTCTTTGGGTCATCTTGGAGCCAAGACCCCAAAGAGCCTACAGCCTGATCTTATGGAGACATTTTTCTCAGTCAAAGTTCCCTCTTCTCAGACGAGTATAGCTTATGTCAAGTTGACATAAAACTAGCCAGCACACAGGATCTCTTGCTGGTCTAGAATGTGCCAATTAGGCTAGGCTGGCTGGCCAGCAAGCTGCAGGGATCCATCTGTTTCTACTTTCCTAGTACTGGATTTACAAAAGTGTGCCTCCATGCCTGGCTTTTTTAATTTTAATTTTTTTTCTTAATGTGCATTCTGGGGAATAAACTCAGGTTCTTGTGTTCACAAGACAAGCAATTTATATTGGCTGAGCTATCTCCCCAGCCCCTAGTTCATTATATGTAGAGTATTTATTGTGATAAGAAACATACAGCATGAAGTCTAACTCCTTACCATGATTTTAAAGGTACATTGCAGAAGTGCTTGCCATGTGCACACTGCTATGCAGCACATCACTGAAACTACACTACACATTGGCCAGCAGCTCCCAATTTCTCTTTCTCACACCCCTGGAAATGTCTTTTCTATGTTTTGCTTCTGTGAGTTTGACCTCTAGCTGTAGGATTGTGCAGAGTTTGTCTTTCTGTCACACCTTGTATGATGTCTAGATGGTCCATGTTGTAGCCAATGATAAGATTTCCTTCTTCTTATATCCCAAATATCATTCTGTTGTGTGGACACAACACATTTTCTTTAGCCATTCAGCTGTTGGTGAACGGTTAGGTTGTTGCCATATTTGGGGTATTATGAATAGTGCTGCAATGGATGGAGGAGGGCTAATATTTCCCTGAGATTCTGCTTTTAATTCTAATGGATAAATACACAGAAAACAGGATAGCCTAACCATATAGCATTTTTATTTTTAACCCTTTAAGAACCTGCATATTCTATTCCATGAAGCTGTACCATGTTATGCTCCCACCAACACTACACAAGAGTTCTATGATGGTTAAATTTAATGGTCAACTTAACACAATCTTGAACCACCTAGAAAGAAAGTCTCTGTTTCTTTGGATTGTTTATGTCAGGTTAGTCAATGGGCATCTTGATCCCATCAATTAAAGTGTGAAGACCTACCTACTATGGGTAGCACCATTCCCTAGGAAGGAGAACTTGGGTTGTGTAAGAATGGAGAAAGTAAGCTGAGCACTAGCATGCATGCATTAATTCATTGCTCTTTGCTCTTGACTGTGGGTATTACTAGGTTCTTTGAGCCCCTACCTCCATGACTCTCCTGAGACAATAAATTCTGCCCTTGAATCATGAGCCAAATAAACCCTTTCTCTCTTAAATTGTTTTTGTCTGCTATTTTATCACAGCAACAGGAAAGGGAACAAAAATGGGTTTCAGTTTCTTCTCATTTTCAACAACTCTTATAATTTTCTATTGTTTTTCTTTCATAGATGGGCATCCTAACAGGTATGATGTGTTTTTCAATGTAATTTTAATTTTTACCCCCTTGATCATTAATGATGGTGATGATCCCTTCATATACCTGTCCACCATTACTAGTATCTTATACTACACACAAAAGTCATGTCATTTTTTTTTTTTTAAATAAGTGATTTAACATAAGATGTTATAAAACTCTTGGAAGAAAACAACTAGGAAATCCTTCATAGTTCTTGGCAATGATTTCTGGAATATGACATCAAAAAGCATAGGCCATGGTGCTGATTTATTCTATAGAGTCAGATAGTAGCTATTTATTGTTGGCAAGTTGTTGGGTTTCTGCTGTTACAGTGGAAACAGGTGCAGACAGTACGTATATGGATGGATTTGGCAGCATCTTGATAAAGCTTTATTTGCCCAAACAGCCTGGGATAGAGTCCGCTTGTAGGCTGTTGCTTGCTGAACACTAAGACTTTTGTGCCTGTGTACTGTTGGATGCTGAGCCAGCTCTCCTCAGTTGATGCCAGGAACAGCACCCCCCACCCCTTAATGACAAAATGCCAAATGTCCTCTAGGGGGCAAAATCACTGCTAGTTGTTGACCCTCTTACCTAATTGGCTGAGATAACCTGATAAATACTCTCAGGAGAGCTGTCCTAAGATAACAAAGCATAGGATAAGGTAGAAGAAGAGTCAAAAAACCCATGGTGTATTTGTCTTAGGTAGGTCAAGGTTGCCTCAAAGGGACCATTATTACCACCTAAATTTGGAAAGTGGCTCAAAAATAACTGCGATGGTAACACAGTTGCAAAGTGCTCTGTTGATAATGCAAATATGAGCTTAACCTACTTTTGTGATCAGTACAAGAAACCACATCGAACACACTAGCATGTTCTAATGGAACTCTGAGTCTGAGGGCTTTCTGTGTGTCAGAAAGACTGGGTTGTGGGGTGGGGACAGCCAGCGAGTCCAATTCCCACTTGGGCAAAGGTTTATTTTTTCTGCTTATCTGAATTCAGAACAAACACAGTCAGAGGGAATTTTGAAAGCACTCGCATGGTTCTCATTGTTTGGACAGGGCCAGACAAAAATGGCCTGTTTTCACAGCAAATTGGCAATAACACGTGTTTTGAAAGTTGGAAACAGCATAATGCCTCATTTCAGAGAATGGTGTCTTCTTGTCTTGTAGAATAAACACCTGTTTTGTAAAATAGGAGCATAAAAGCTGTCTTTATAAAAATTGTTGGGTTTCATTTCTATTATTCTTCAGTAATTAAAAAATTAAGTACAATTTGAAATCGTATAACATATAGATTTGTGTTTTTAAACAAACAAGTAAACAATAGCGAAACAATCTTACATCTCAACAGAGCTTCAGTTAGGTCCCTTTGAGTTCACTTTCTCTTTGGATTAGAGGGGAAAAAAAACTTCCTTCTTTAAGAAAATTTTCTTCAGAGAAGTACATTTTTTCTTATTAACATGGAGAAATAGTGTGGAAATTGTCCTTGAAAGGAGCTAGTTGTCATCACATGCTAGAAATGCTGCTATTCTCAATGTCTCTTATGACTAGAGTTGATACATTTGGTGACTGACTTTTCCAATGCCTAAAGCCTTGGAATCCTAAGGGCCAGTAGGTGGCTAAGTAGATAATTTCTTCTTTCCTTGGGGCCATGAAAAAATATGTGAAGAATTGTATTCTCAACAATTCACATTTCCGTGTACTCCCAAGGACCTCGCCCCTTAAGTCCCTCCTGCCTGGCCCCATAGCTTCTACTGAATACCCAGTTACCTTCTTTGCAGATCAACAGAATGTAAGATTTTATAGGATGCATCTGACAACAGCTTTTCCTCTCTGTCCCCCAGGTTACCATGGCCTCTACTGTGAGGAAGAATACAATGAGTGCCTGTCTGCTCCTTGCCTGAATGCTGCCACCTGCAGGGACCTCGTCAATGGTTATGAGTGTGTGTGCCTGGCAGAATACAAAGGTAAGCCATTACTTATGATTTCTTGGCTCTAAATGACCATATCACATGGAGCTCTCAACTTAGCATGCAAGCCCCTAACTGGAGCATGGATTTGTTTATAATCAACCAAATACTGAGACTGGGATGGTGGATGGGTCCCAGAAGACCCATTTGTAAGTCTCAGACTCGCTTCTGATAAGCTGAGAAACCCTTCTGCCTTTTTTTTTTTCTTACATGCATCTTTGTGCAATGCATATAAAGGTAGACAAGGGTTGTTAATGTATGCTGGCAGAGACAGGTCAAAGGCTGTGGCTGGAAACAAGAAAGAAGAAAACATGCTGTTCTCTATGGTTTGTTGGGTAAAAACAGTATGCCCTTGGTGAGGGAGATTGGGGAGTCTCATGTATTGGCAAAGATGTGAGTTCTTATTAAACAAGTCAGTTGGGAGGCAAATGTCAGTTCATCTGATTGGATGCCTGTTAATGTCACTCTGGAAAAACAGCTGACATTGATGGGGTAGTTATAGTGTATGGATCATGTTCTAAGCATGCACGTGCATTAACTCATTGAATCCTGCTGGCAGCCCCACAAGACAGATTGGTAATGTTATCTGTCATGAGCCAGCCAGTGTGGTTTGGTTCCTAAAGCCTTTTTCCCTGCCTTTACTTTGGCTTCTAGCCATGGTGTATGGATGGTGTGGCTTCATCTAAGCCCAGATGCTCAAGTGTGAGAGCCACAGCTCACAACAGCTACACCATGAATTCTGCTTGCTAGTCATTGCACAGTTCCCTAAGCCGGAACACCAGGGCTGGCTTTAGATTTTTGAAATACTTTTGTGGCCCTATTTATATCCATTTCCCTTAACCTTTCAACTCCTTTCACTGCTTACTTGATGTCTTCCATCTGCCTTTTGCTGCTTCTCTTTCATGGGCCCTCCTCTATTTCATGATCTTTCTGGAAAGCTCCAAGGACTGACACATATGAGGTGCTCAGTGAGAGCTCTGGATGCAGCTAATGCTGACCAGGTCTTTATGCCCAGTGCATCTGCTGTTTCATTTGGAATGGGATACCCAGTGACAACCAAGAAGCATCCACTTCCTCAAAGCCACAAGGGCAGACATGTTGGCTTATCTTTATGGCTTTTCAGCTTGGGATCTATCAGAGCATGGAGAATGAGAGAATCCATTTGATTCTGAAAAGAAGAAGAACAGAACAATGACTCTAGTGGTTTAGTTAGTTCATCTCAATTGTGCCACAGGTCTGTTGAGCCTGGACAATCTCAAATGGATTTTGGCCAATGATACAGAGATTTCCAGATCCTTCAGTAATAGAGTTGGTGCGGGCAATAGGCTTCAAACAACTAAAACTACCAATGTTCTTTAGTTTGTGGAACAGAACTCACCTTTATAATTAACAAAATCATTAAGCAGATGTATCCTGAACATGTATGTTCTTCTATCTCTTCTTCTATCCTTGACCTTTAGCTCACAATGGCCTTACTAAGCAAGAAAAATATAGTTGCATTTAAAAGCCTACCAATGTCCCTGAAAATTGTAAGGCTATGATGTTAACTTTTTCCATGTAGTTTCCATACATTTTCATTGTTGTTGTCCATATTGTTGTTTCAAAATCACAGCATGTCTTCAGAAGCCCTGTATCAAACTCCTCATTCCAAACACATACCTGACTCTACCTCTCTCTATAGGATAAAAGAAAATTATTATGTGTAAAATCTTCAAATATACCCAGTCACCCTTCCCTCCCTCCCCTCCACTGCTGTGAGCCATGACTCTCAAACTCTCAAAAGCTCACATTAGCTTCTGCCAGCAGGTGGTTATAGATCACTGCACCTTAACTTTCCAGCTTTTCAATTCTAGGCTTAAAGTGGGGCCCAAGACTTTGCATTTCTGACACATTCTCAGGCATACCTTTGCGAACTCCTCCCTGTAAGTGTATCTGAAATGACAGTTGCTGGAATGTCATTCTGTCCCCTGTTAGCTGGCCATGCTTCATCTTGCTTGAGTTCAATGCTTGCCTGTGTGCTCTGAGTTAGTAGCTTCTGTCCGTCTGAGAAGTTCTACCTAATTACCTTGCTGTTTGTACATCTGCAGTGTTGAGCATTTCTTTTACCTAGTGTAAGAAAGTGAAGATTCTAGAAAGAGAGCAGCTGAAGCCCAAATTCAATGTACTTGATCCTTTGAGGGAAAAGGTAATAGGAAGATGAGGTTCTCAAAGGATGTTATAGGAGCTGGGGAGTCCAACTTCTAGTCAGAAGAGAAGGTTCAATTCCAGGGAGAGCTGAGAACTTATGGAACTGATAAGTGAGGGGTGCAAAGGACCTCTGAGTTCATGGAGTTGAAGGGTATGCTGTGAACATACCATACATGACCTCAGGGGGCTGTGTCGTCACCTCATTTTGTAGACACTGGCTGCTCTTCAAGGGAGTTGCATAGTTTGCAGGCCCTAATCCTTTCTTGTGTGTCTGGAAGAGAATGGTTTTATCCTGTTCACACCAGTGGGCCCTGAGAAATCCAGACTGAGAGGCCTCTCTACTCTAGGCCACAGAAGACAGGACCCAGCTGACTGTCAATCCTGTCAATTTAAAAAGTGATGTGTCTTACTTAGAATGGAATTTGAATCTGGAGAGCACAAAGGTAGAACTCTTTTCTGATAGACATAAACATATGAGGAGATGGAGGTCATCGGAGGAAAGATGGTTGCTATGGAGAAAAGATCCAAGGGCTCTGAGGGCAGATGCTCCAGAAGGAGAAGGGTCAGGCCAAAGCAAGGCCAGTGCCAAGGACTATACAGGACCTCAGTAAGAGGAATAAACCTGGCTTGCAAGTGGGATAGATTCAGGGTGCCCAGTGAACACAATGTGCGAGTTGTCATTTCCTGGTAGATGTTCTAACTCCTAGCCTAAACAGAACATTCTATAAGATTTTTTCATGGGTTGTGCAGGTTGCATACAAAACAGAGAGAGGACTGGGAGATTGGGCAGCATGCAGCCATATTTGGAATGCTAAAGGACAGGGGTTAGAGGACCACCTAAATTTGAGGACAAAGGAAAGATAGTTCAGTTGGTGACGTGCTTACTTTGCAAATATGAGGACCTGCGTTCAATTTCCAGAGCCCACATACACAGCAGGTGGGGTAGTGCACTTCTGTAATCCTAGTTTTGGGAAGGCAGAGACAGGGGGATTGCTGGGACTCACAGGCCAGCCTGTCTAGCCTATTTGATGAATTCCAAGCTAATGAGAGACCTTATCTCAAATGAGATGGATGGCATTTCAGAGGCTGATACCTAAGGTTGTTTCTTGGTCTCTACATGCACACACATATACCTGTACACACCCTGACATGAACATATAATACATATGTGCATAAAAACAAGAAATTGCCATACACTCAATAATTCAGAAACCATGATATTATGTACCCTCTCTGGGACTGTGTTTGTAAGAAGTGTCCTCAGGAGACATTTAGATAGTGAAGGGGAAGAACAGGAGGGATGTGGGTAGACTGATTTAAGTGCAGGAAGTGACCCCGATGGATGAGAGCAATGTGACTGTGGTAATTTAATGTTGAAGAGAGTCTCTTAGAATAGGCGCAACTGCTATATTAGGTAGCTGCTGCCACGCAGAGGCTTGCAATACACCAGTGGCTTAGGACACGGCTTTGAATATACATTAGTTCTATCAGTCCAGGCATGGCTTAAGCAGTGCCATGCCCAGGTCCCTCAGGCCACTGTGCATGGAATAGCCTGAGCTCTGAGCTAAGGCTGGAATCCAGAAGGATAAGCTCATGAAGACCCCCAGGGTTGGACAGAATTCACATTCTTCCTTCGGGCTGTAGAATTCATGACAGCTTGCTTCATCCCTATTGCTCCAAATTTTCAGTGTCAGCAAAGGCCTGGGTCCCCTTAATGGCTTCCCCAGTCAGTGTAGGCCCACCTAGGATTTGCTTTCCAAGTAAGCCGATTAGGAACTTTAAATGTGTCTTAAAAAGCTCTGAACTTTCCTGTATGCTCTGGAATAGAAGTTCATATTCAGGGGGAGAGAATTACATGGGGACAGATCACAAGGGCTCATGGGGGGAGGGATTTAAATAGCCAAAGTAAAGTTCTATATCATTTTAATCAAATCTCTATGAGGTGAAGGAGTCACACACGCCTGTTAAAGACCTCCTCCCTAAGAGCAGATAGCGCATTAATTATCTTTTTTGTTGCTGGAGCAAAATACCTCACAATCTCAATTTAGGCTGCACCTTCACAGCTTCATGCACTGGCCTCTCAGAGCCTCCTTGCAGGAACTCCAGCCCTGTCATATATTGCCTGGTGTTAGTGGCTCTCTGGGACTTCGGCCCCAAACTCCGTGAACTCCTCAATCTTGCATTATCCATGCCTTCAGAACCAGTACCATGCAGTTGATGAGGTGCACCATGAAGTGGTGCTGTCAGTTTAGAATGAAGCCTGGCCCCCTTGGACTGCAGTTACACACACATCTTACCTAGGCAGTGGTTTTTGATCAGAGAACCTTCCCTTCCATGCTATTCACAGTTTAGCTTATGTCTGTCAACCAGATTTGCATTTTCACAAGGCACAGCTTTCCATGGGAGGGATGAGAGGAGTAAGTCGTAGTCATACCACAGCCCGGATACTCTCCTATCTTGAATTTCTTCTGCCAAACAAATGAATCCACTACCTTAGAAATTAGTCTCCCAAAAGTCCTCAGGGCACAGAGAGGATGCAGCCAGATTGTTTACCAGAATATAATATGGTTTGAGAACCAGTGTTCCTGGCAGTCTTTGTTTCTCCCTGAAATCTCATAAGCCAGGCTCCATGGTTGACACTTCCCTCCATATTCTGGTCTCCTAAACTCCTGGTGGAATGGCCTGCCAAACTCTGTCCATAGCTTTCCCCAGATTTTTTAGTCCCCAATTCCAAACTCTTTTGTGTTCATCTTGCAAACTAACCTCAAAAGCCTAAGAACTACCTGGTCAGATTTATCATAGAAACTACTCTATTTGTTTGGTACCAGTTTTCTATATTAATTACTTTCCTCTTTGATGTGACAAGAGCAATTTAAGGAAGAAAGGGTTTGTTCTGGCTCACAGTTTGAGGATGCAGTCTGTCACGGCATAGAAAGTATGGTGACAAGAAGATGAGGTAGCTGGTCACCTTGCATATGTACTCAAGCAGAGAGAAAATAAAAGTCAAGCAACACTTTTAAATGGACTGGCAAGATGGTTCAACGGGAAAAGGTGCTTGCCACACAAGCCTGGAAGCCAGGGAATTTAAAAATTAAGGATGCTAGAAAACATGGCCGGCTGAACAGAAAACAAAATGTTTGGACACATCTCAATGCATTCTACAGGAACAGTGACAATAAGAGCTCCGCTCTTCCCTGACTTTGCACGCTCCTCTGCTTAGAGTTTCCTTTCTCTTCTGCTTTTCTTCCAAGTGTCCTGAGGACTGGTCCAGATAGCACCTTTATGTCCTTCCTTTTTTTTTTTTGTTTCTTAATCATTTTCAGCTGGCTCATGTCCAGGGAAACTCACAGGGAACACATTGAAAGCTTGGCTGTGACATCCATGAGTCTTCCCCTCCACCCCTTTCCTGACTTGGTGTCCTTTGTCCATTGATCACTGACCCACCATGTCATTGGCTCCATCTGCAGCTCACTCTTGCCTCCCTCCCTTTTCTTTCCCTGTCTTCATTTAGTCCTGGCTCCTGGGACACCTTGGATGCTGTTAGGTTCTAGACCTCCATTCTTAGCTTCCCAGTCTCTCCTCTTTGCCCTCATCCACTCCTGTGTGTGCTTCCTTGTCTGTATCTGAAGTATTGATCTGCAAGCATGTGAGTTGACCTCTCCCATTGTCTTTCTGTTTGTCTGGACAATCCCATTCAGCCTTGTGTCCCATCCTTACTGGTTTCAGACTTCCCCTCCTGCCTCTTGACATCATGAACCCCGATGGCAGTGACTCCCTAGGTTCCTTCAGTTCTCTGCAGCCCTCATTATGGTGATGTGCACAAAGCAAGTCCTCAGAAGCCACATTTACTTAAAACTGTTGCTTAGGCTGGGAGTGTAGCTCAGAGGGAGAGTGCTCCCCTAGTGTTCCCCTAGCACGTGCAGGATCCTGGGGTCAATCAATGCTATGGCAAACCCCAAAACAGACGAGCAAAAGAACCTGTTGTTAATCACCTTAATTGAATAAAGAAAGCCAATTAGAACAGGTAAGATGTAAGTTTTTCCTGTGTTGCCTGTCACCTATATCAAGAGGAATGGAAGGGGGAGAGAAAGGGTGGGAAATGATGTAAATATAGTGTATTCATGTATGAAATTATCAACAAATAAAATATATCAAGGTAGCGAAAGAAAATGTAAGTTTCTACTATGGGCATGATGCTGTTAGATGACGTTATATATCGATGGACTCAAGCAGCCTCCTTTCTGCCACAAATATGGTGATTCTTCCTTCTTCATAATTTTAAAGCTAGTTAATGATGGATCTAAAATGACTTTTGTTTAGTGTTCACAGCCTCAGAAGTGTCAGAAAATCAAGGTATAGCTTCATGTTGGATTCATTTTTATTCCTTTACAGCAGAATAAACTTAATGATTAACCAATACTTATTTGGGATTTTTGTGACAAAGTTTATTTATCGCTTTTGTGTGTTGTGAAACTATGAGCATTTTAATCATTGGTATGCTATTTTCATAATTAAAAACTGAAGTGTTTTCTTTCTAACCTTTGTCACCAAGAATCCCAAACAAATATCAGCTAATCATTAAATTTATTCTGCTATAAAGAAAATGGACAAAAACGTTCATGGTAGACTTATTCATCACAGTCCATTTTAATTTTTATATTTCCTGAATTTTTTTTGTAGTGGGTAATGTCCCAGAAATTATATCACCATGTTAAAGGTGTGATGTGATCACACCTTTACTGTTGAAGCAATGATATTTATTTATTCATTTAGTTTTAGGTAAAACTATATCTTTTGTTCCATGCTACTTAAAGAGTGAACAGAGAATTCTGGACATTTTGTGTGCTTCTCCTGCACTGTGATCCATGCAGAAGTGAGTTAAGTCCAAGTTTTCCCAGTTCTGTCCATCACTTCACTAGGAGAACAGGCTGAGGCTGGTGTGTGCAATAAACTACATAAGGGACAATAAGTCTATGGTGGAGATGGCAATTGTAATTTCTGAAATGGTCCAGAAGATGGTGAGCTCAGTAACAATTGAAAAACTGGGGAAGTCTTCAAGGAGAAAGTAGGATTTGAATACAATAGGATGACACAAAGTAAAACTGAAGTGCTAAGAACACAGCTGGGGTGGGTGTAACTCAGGGATAGAGTATTTACCTAGCAAGCTCAGGGCCCTAGGTTCAATCCTTGGCACTGCAAATTGATAAAAAAACAGCAACAAAACAGCAATAGTCCTCCAAGAATAGTTTTAGTTAATTGTCATTACCTAGTTTACTTTTCTGGGAGATAAAAAAATAAATGATTTTCAGTTTTCAAACACTAATTTGGGGCAACAAAGATATATAATTGGCACATTGCTCTTTGTAGTCTAGATCATTTTAAAACTAGATTCAGGAAAGAGCCCTATTGGAATAGAATATTTTCCAGAAACATCATTGTCCATCCCTTAATCTGGGAAGTATGAATTATTATTCATTTTGACTGAATTGTAGTTTATTTTTGCTTGAGACTAAACATGTTTCATAATAGTGTGGGCTTAGTCCCTTGCCAATGGGTGATGCATATGTCAGTCCTCAGACTTCGCTTCAATGTGGACCTGGTTTCCCTGACAAAGTAGGATGTTTTTGAGGCCCATTTGGAATTTGGAATGATGTCTCATTCCTCTGGCAATCTCACCTGCATGTCAGCCAAAGTACACTGGCTGGCTGTCATCGTTCTTGTGAGGACAGGGCTATGGTACTGTAGCTGCAATTTCTTCCACGAACTAAGATATGTGCTCTGCTCTGAAGGTGCTCAGAGACCTGTGGAGGAACCAAGGAGGAGAATGGATACATTGGAATACGACCCAGGGAGTTCTGTGACAATGGAAATCACAGCAAGTTTTCAGTACACAATGTCTAAAACTGCTTTGCCTGGCAGAGTCAAGGTTCCCTTTATAGGGAAAGGGCATCTGTCTTGGGAATAGACTGAGGAGTTCAGTTCTGTCAGGCAAAGTCCAGCCCAGGAGGAGGTGAAGGTAGTATGTTTGGTCAGGGTGGCTGAGCATCCCAAGGAATGGCAGGGAAGGTATGAAGGTGGCCCTAGAACCCAAGAGGAAGGCTTGAACAGGCGAAGCACCTGGGCATATCATGAGTAACGTGGCCATCTGCTCTCTATATTTAGTCTCTAGTGCAACGCTACTCTGTTCTAATGACCTACAGGACAATGTGGCTATCTTTTTTAATAGAAGGATCACCAAGCTTAGACTAGAGAAATACAAATGACTCAAGTGTGCACCAAGGACAGTGAGCTCTTCCCAATTCATAGGAAGCATGTTCCTGATAAGATGAGTTTTTGTCCAGCCTTGCTGCTAAAAATCTCCCAATAAGTGCTCGGGTAACTGGAATGCCTTGTCTATCAAAAAAGAAAAGTAACAGTGAATAAAATTATTGCCAAAGGAAAAGAAATCCTAATCCATGAAAGATTGCAATTGTATGCTTGTGACTTTGGGTGTTTTTATTAAGTCTATCTTCTTGGAGACTTTTAGGTCTGTGGATGTGGAATTCACAAGTCCCCATGGTTTAATCCCTAGGAACCCATATACTGGCTGTGGTACTGTTCACTTGGAATCCCAGTACTTGAGAGGTAGAGGTAGGAGGATCAGAAGTTCAAGGTTATCATAGGCTATATAGTGAGTTTGAAACCAACCTGGGTTATGTGAGATTCTAATAAAAATATTAGATAGATAGATAGATAGATAGATAGATAGATAGATAGATAGATTTATGATGTATAAATTTTGGCCTAGAATTTGCTTTGTAACCTTATTTGGCAAATGTAGTTAGTTTTATTGACCTGGCTGGACTGGCTAGCGATTGCTGGGTGCCCAGTGAGCAATGCCTTGTTGTAGCTGTTCAGGTCTGTTGGACTTCACCCTGAACTTTGGTGATGGCTTTACTTCACATTACAGCTGGGTCTTTTTGTTGTCTGGTTCCTATTGATCAGCCCAGTGGAAACTTATGATCTTTGAGATAAATATTTTGAAGCAGAGAGGACTCTGCTGCTCCCACTCTTTTAATTGATTTTAAAAATTATTTTGAGATTATAACATAATTACATCCTTTTTCCCTTCCCTCTTCTCTCTCCAATTCCTCCCATACATTCTCTTTGCTCTCTTTCAGATTCTTGACTTCTTTTTTCTTTTACTGTTTATATAACTATATATGTTTATAAACATATATCAACACACATATACACATCTATATAGTTTCAAAATATATAAACACAACTGCTCAGTTCATATAATGTTACTTGTATGTGGATGTTTTCAGGGCTGGCCATTTTGTGTTGGATATTCAATGGGTGTGTTATTACCTGAGGAAGTCTCTCTCTCTCTCTCTCTCTCTCTCTCTCTCTCTCTCTCCTCTCTTAGAGTTCTTGAATTTGATATGGAGCCAAATATGGCTTTAAACTTTTGTTTCTCTTGCCCCAAACTTTGGATTACTTGTGTATGCTGCCATGCCTGGTTTCTGTGGTGTTGGGGATGAAACACTGGGTGAGTTACATCCCCAGCCTCTAGAAATAGAAACTGCAGGAGAGATCCTGTACACCCAAACGAAGAAGAAAGTTTCACATTCCCCAGACAGGGAGATTCCCTTCAAGGCTCTGGACACAGAGAGGGAGTTAGGTCATGTTATGAGTGACTGTTTCCTGCAGGTATGAGGCAGCGAGGTATGAGAAAGCTGAGATCTGAAAAACACTTAGGAAAAATCCAGGCGTGATGCTGAGCAATCCTTGAATATGGCAGGTGAGGCAGAACCAGAAATCAAGGGCTGTCATTCTAAATGCTCGGCTCAAGTAGGGCATTTGTGTGGATGTAGGCAGGAAGTTCTGCTTTACTTTCTTCTGTCTCCCTTTCTTGAGCTTCATTTCTTAAGGCAGTGACAAAGAAAGGAGAGGAGAAGGCCAGCAAGATGTCAGAGCCCACAGGATGAGTCACTGGGTGTGGCAGTCACTAGTGCAACATGAGCTGCGGAAGGAAGTGGAGTGCAAGGGAAGTCAGTATTGGATCGGATCGGATCGCTGAGATTTGCTTTATGCTTATTTTTCTTGAGGCAGTCAGGGAGAATGAGCATTTCATTGTTTACGTTCTCACCTACATCAGTATGTAATTTTTCTTCTACTCCAAAGGATGTGGGATGGGAAAAGGGAGAGGGAGAGAGGGAAGGAGGGAGGAGAGAGGAAGGAAGGGAGGGAGGAAGGGAGGGAGGGAGGAAGGGAGGGAGGAAGGGAGGGGAAGAAATCTGTGCATCCATCTTGTACTCTGGCATTCTAGCAGATATCCCACCTCCCAAGTTGTACTGGGTTTTTCATTTATTAATTAAAAAATCATATATATTTATTGTAAAAAAAGTGGGAGGGGTAAATAAAGCAGAAACACATAGCTGTGAAATGAAAGCAGTCTGTTCTGGAAGTAATCCAACCTCACTCAGACATTTGTATGTACACAGGCAAACATATCCTATTTTTCCTTTTATACAAGTGAAGTTTTCCATTTTCTCCAACACTTAAACAATTAATTACATTTATTTATTTGTGTGTGTGGGCATGTATGTCACAAGTACATGCAAGGAGGTCAGAGGAAATAGCTTGTGGGAATTAGTTCTCTCCTTCTACATGTGGGTTCTGGGAATTGAACTCATATGCCCAGGCTTGGTGGCAAGCCCCTTTACCGTAGCTAAGTCATCTCATTGACCCCTTAGATCTTTATGCCTTGTCTTTGTTCAGTGGGTGCTGAACTCCATGTGTGGCTCTGAGGTAAACTCTCCTGCAAGTGGATACTTTGAATAGGGATCACCTGTGGATCTGAGTCCCAGCTCCTTTCCTTTGCTGCCTCAGTTTCCCTTCCATGAGATGGGGAATGAGGTCCTCTGTCTCCTGGGTGTTGCAGTGAGGAATAAATCAGACATAAGGCACACAGAGAGGGCTTGGGACATGTGCTGTCAGGGTGCCTAGAAACTTTAGCATGTGTTGATTTACTTTTGAGTGTGAAGTCCAAGCTTGGAGAGGCCCCCTCTCCCCTCTTCTTGTCTCCAAGTAGAGCTCGGACCCTTGGAACATCTGGCTCCTAATTTTTACCTTTGTTGTCATTCAACAATATTGAAATAATGTGGGATGTCCTCTTGTATGCTGTGAATATGTGTTGCTCTCATTGGTGGATGAATAAAGCTGCTTTGGCCTATGGCATGGCAGAAAATAGCTAGGCAGGAAAGCCAAACTGAACACAGGGAGAAATGGTAGTGTTGAGGGAGACGCCATCCATTCACCCAATGAGCAAGGTACCAGCAGACTGGTAACACCATGGCCACATGGCAAAATATAGATTAATAGAAATGAGTTAATTTAAGTTGTGAGAGCTAGTTAGTAATAGGCCAATGGGCCAAACATTTATAATTAATATAAGCCTCTGAGTGATTGTTTTATAAGCGGCTACAGGACCGGGCAGGATGCAGAAAAGTCTCCAGCTACATTGAAATGTTTCTCAGGCTAACTATTTTTTTTTTGAGACTCAGCATTTGCCATCAAGATTTTTTTAAATTCATTGAGAATTCTATATATACACACAATAAAATATTATCATATATACCCCATCTCCTCCCCAATTCCCCCATGTCTGCCCAATACTTCCCTCTAACTTCATGTTTTCCTTTTCTTTCTCTGTTTTTGGGTAACTCATTAAAGTCAATTACTGCTGCCCATATGTGCATGCATGTGGGGGCCCAGCCATAGAAAAAAATCTTAACTTTCAGGTTTTGGATTTCTATGTCATAGACTTTGGGATATGCAGAGAAAATGCAGATAAGATTTCTTAGTAGAGCCTATGGGCAGGGGTTAAATTTTTTATTTTCTAATAAGGCACATTTTTATAATATTCTAAAGTGAGGAGTGTACACATACATACTCATGTGCATACAAGAACAGATGTACACATACACATGCACACATAGACACCCATGCACAAACAAGCACACACACAAACACCTACATGTAGACATGCATTCACAGACGTGCACACATCCACACAAATACACACACAGGCATACACACACACACAATACACACATGCACACATAGACATGCACACACATACATGACACACACACAGAGGCACATACACATGCACACATACAAACAAGAACCTGTCCTAATACTGTCACATGCAGTGAAGCACCTTCCTTTTGAAGACTACAGGGATTGGAGAGTACTCCATGGGTCACCCTTTCTTATTTGCTTTTCTGCAGGAACACACTGTGAACTGTACAAGGACCCCTGTGCTAACATCAGCTGTCTGAACGGAGGTACCTGTGACAGCGAGGGCCTGAATGGCACATGCATCTGTGCACCAGGATTCACAGGTGAGCGATCCATGAGTGTGTTTTCAAACTCACAACATAGTCCCCACTGTTGCCGAGGCCAGACAACCCCAAACCCTCTGCCATGAGCAATTGCAAAGCAGGGGTGCTGTTGAGAAATGTCAGGAGACATGGCTTCAATGAGATCTATTGTAAAACAATAGACTATGTTGTCATTAAACTAGGCACTTCTGAAGCCAGCATTTGCCGTTTAGATTTGCTGATACTGCCATCACTGCACACTTGCAGATAGGAGCCTTTATGAGAACACTTGGCAGTGTTAGTGTTAATGTAGCATGAAGTGGGCAGGAAGGATCGAGTGTTTTCTGTGTGAACTCCATTCAGACACTGTTTTATTTTTATTGAATGCTGTAAAAGTAACAGAATTTTGAGAACTATAGTCAGTGGGTGGTGTTGGGGAAGGAAGGTTTCAGGATCAAATGGGAATGTGGGGACAGACTGGAGTGGTAGCTAGAGTGGGCTGGGACAGTTGTGGACACAGGAGCTGGGGTCACCCTAGTCTTGATGGCTTCTGAACACTGCCAGGGAGTGGCTTCTATATTGGGGGAATCTAAGCTAACAGGTTTTTTGTTTTTGTCTAAGCCCCCACCCGCCTGAGCTCAGGGAGCTTGCAAATCTGTGAATGTAGAAGTAAAATGTTATGTTGGATGTGTGTGCTGAGGAGATGTTCTCAGTTTTTATCAGATTCTCAAAGGAAGTCTGAAACCATGAGAGTCCAGAGTATTCCAAATATTAACCTTGATTTTCCCCCACAGAACTCAGAAGTCTTGAAAACTAAAGAATAAGATCAGGGGCTGGGAACACAGCTTAGTAGGTAAAATGCTTGCTGTATAAGCACGAGGACCTGAGTGATATCACTGGGACCCACATACAAAAGCTGAGCAAGGGGCACACTTGTCCTCCCAGAGCTGGGATGGGGAGACAGGCAAGTCCCCTGAGCTCAATGATCAGCTAACCTAGCCACTTGGCAAGTTCCAGGCCAGTGGAAGACCCTGTCTCAAAGCAGAAGGTGATTGGTGCCTGAAGAACAACATTCAAGGTTGTCCCTTGGGGCCCACATACATGAGCACATGTGAACATTCATGCCCAAACACATGCGTGTCCATATGTTCATGCAATACATGATACACACATACATGCACATAAAAAGAACACAAGGTGTATTCTTTTGGTATGTTGTTAAGTCACTAAGGTGGAGGATTCCTCCAGTATGGGTCTGGGAGAAGACTGCACGTGGAAGAAGGCAGATGCTCTGCAGAGAATCACGTGGCATCCTCTGCTGGGGACTACCTAGCTAGGCTTGACCTTTCCTTCTGGGACACTGTGACTCCCTTGAAACTCTACAGCACTTTGCAGAGTGCACTCTCTAGTCCTTCCCGGGGAAGCCAACAGCTGGCAGAGGATCACCTTCTGAGTTTTCTTCTATTTATCTGTTTCACACCCTGTGTTTTCCTTCCAGGTTGTCCCGAGACTGAGAAGTGGGCTTGCTCCAGAAAATGATTTGCAGATAGTTTTATATCTGGTGCTTTATAAACACAGAGAGACATTTATATATCAGTTAGTAGAGGCAAAAATATATTGGGGGCAGATTCCTGGGTCTTTTCCAGATATTTCTATCTTACCAGTAATAAAAAAATAAAGCATAGAAGACATTAGGAGATATAAAGCTATTGAAATAACTCACTGGTTAACATCATACTGCTGGGAAATAGCATTATTAATATATTGACATACAAGAGTTTTCCTGAAGGTCTATGAATAGAAGAGGATCCCAGGTCTTTATTTTTAAAGCATTTTTATATACATATTCTATTCATAGTATATGTGTGTACATGTATGGACACAAATGGAATAATAATATCCATGTTACTTTGTAGCCTACTTTTAACCTAGACTAAATAAATAAATAATGTGTTTCCATACCAAGAATTACACCTTTAAAACATTTATTTTATAAGTGTGTGTGTGTGTGTGTGTGTGTGTGTGTGTGTGTGTGTGTGTGTGTGTGTGTGTGTGTGCGTGCTTGCACATGAGTGCAGGTACCCACAAAGGCCAGAACGGGGCATTGGATCACTGGAGCTGGAGTTATAGGTGGTTGTGAGCTGCCCAGTGTGGGTGCTGAGAACAGAACAAGGGTCTTTTAGAAGAGGATCCCAGGTCTTTATTTTTAAAGCATTTTTATTGGTTGGCTTGTAGTTCATTCTATGAGATGTCATGATTTATTTTTAATTCATTTTCAATTTTATTTTTGGGAGTTAAGAATGTTTCCAAATTACAAATAATAATGAAAGGGATGTTTTTACACGTGTATTTTTTTATATATGCTCCCCGCCCCTTTAGTACAATTCTCTAGGAATAGAAACCCAGGGGTCCAGGAGAACAGATTATTACATATATGCTATATATGATATATGTGTATATCACATATATATGTATATTATATATAACACAAATGCCAACTTTCATACCTAATGACATGACTGTCCTTTTCCTTGTCTTGACACAGACACTTCAGATTTGTCATTCTGGTAGGCAACAGTGTTATTTTATTTTTAATTTGTAGGTCTGATGCTCAAAGAGTTGAAAGCTTTAAAAACATATTTCTTGTCATTTGTGTTCCTTATTTTATGAGCGCCCTTCTCATAACTATGTCTTTTCTGCTGTGCCATTCACACTGATCTTTCTTTCTAGCCATTTAGTTTGAGTGCACTGCCTTTTATCTATCAAGGCTATAAATATTTTTCCTTTGTTACTTGCCTTTCAAATGTGTATAGAGCATTTTGTTTTCCATGAATCATATTTCAGCTTTACATAATTAAATCTTAATTTCTCCCCTCTTTTTGTTCTTGTTTATCAAATGCTTTAGCTACTGAGGCTTCATTAATATCCTCCTATATCATTATAACCATGTATGAGTTATTTTTGAGTATTTAAATCTTTATTGTATTTGAAATTTACTTTGATAATTTTCTAGGTGAGAAAATGGAATATTTACTGCAGAATACTTACTGAATCTCCAACTGCCTATTTAGTAAACTGTCTTAGAGATATCAAGCACATACCAAACTTTGTTTTCTGATTATCCTGTGTTTAAATGTTAGATAGCACTTCAGATGATATTATTGCCACTATAATTTACTCTGTCTGGAAACTGTGGAATAATTTTGATCCCTTGAGTGAATATATGTACACCATGTGTGCCTAGTGCACACAGAGACCAGAAGATAGTGTAGGATCCTCTGGGTCTGGAGTTATAGGTAGTTGTGAGGCACCATGTGGGTGCTGGGAATTGAACCCAGGTCCTCTGGAGCCATCTCTCCAGTCCCTGACTCCCCCCCCCCTTTTTTTATTGTTTACCTGCCTCTCTCTTAATGTGTCTGAGATTTAATAAGACTTGCAATTGGCAAACTAGTGAGTGTTTGAGAACCTCTTCATTAATGGAGCAGAGTGAATTAGATAAATAATAGTCATCTAAGTAAATACTCAATCCAGTGTCCCATTTCCCTCCAAACTGAGAGAGCTTTCCTGCTCTTCAAGCCTGGCATTCCACACAGCTCTCTCCAAAGGACCACCACCCAGCGTTCATCCTCTCCATCTTTCAGTTATTGGCTTGGCATCCACCCTTTCCCCCAAGGCTTTGTTAATCTGTTAGCTGTATAGTGAGAGCTCCCTATGGCCTTAGCTTGAGTTTCTCTATGGCAAAATGATGATAAACATTTTTTTTTTTAATTTTTGTTATCTGAATATCCTCCATGGCAAAAGGTTTCTTCATGTCTTTTGTACATTTTCCAGTCCTGTCACACCGTATCAAGGCCTCCTGCTATCAGCATAGCTCATGGTTACTGATGGCTTTGTCACTAGCTGAGATGGTGTTCATTAGGTTTTCCACCATCATTTCATGTTCCCTCCTGTACCATGCTGCACTGTGTGGAAGGAAGTCACTTGGTATAGCCAACCCTTAATGAGTAGGGGCTATGCTCCCCTGTGAGGGTGGGGTAGCTAAAGGACTATTTGGAATTCTTTCCCATGAGAGATTTATTTATTCTTTCCCATTTAGTAGTTTGTTCAATCATTTATTTATATGAATTAGTGTACTTAGTGTATGACTTGTGTTACAGGACAACACTTTTTAGTTTGTTTTATTGCTCGCAATGTTCCCACTTTGGGCACTTGGAGGTCTTTCATTTGACTCCTGTGCCCCTTCCGCGTATCCCTGTGTGTGTGTATGTGGGGGGGGGGGAGCTGCTGCTTGGTTGTGTTGTGTTTCAGCACTTGCATACTTCCTGATGTTTTTAGACTCTTTGGTCTCATCTTGTTTATTTCCTGCCCTCATCCTGGAGTCATCCATTTCTCCAAGGTCCCCTGGCTCCTTATTGAAGAATGATTGAAATAAATATCTAGGCCCTAAAAGTACTTGCTGCTGTAAGATGTTACTGCTTTCAGAGCCTCTTGACTGACAAGCAAGAGAGTCTATGTATATATACTAATGTGGGCATATGGTGCACATATATCTTACTATGCAGCGCTCTATACCTATATTAAGTTTAATGGGAATTCATAGTGATTTCCAAACTCTAATCCTGCATCACCGGGATCATTTTGGTCTTTAATTTATCCATACCCGCCTCAACACACAATAATAGCAATGTATTAGTGGTTCCCACTATCCATTCACTTTATAATTCAATTCCAACATGTGCAGTATCAAAATTGCTACCTTATGTTCTTTTAGAAAATCACTTTTTAAACTAGAATACACAGTTCATTTTCATTTAGTTTAGCCAGGCCTAAGCCAGACATAGTGGTTCAAGCCTATATTCACAGCACTCCAGAGGTAGAGGCAGGAGGATCACAAGTTCAAGATCATCCTTGGCTACATAATGAGTTCAAGGCCAGTCTGGGCTACATCAGACCCTATCTCAAACAACAGCAGCAACATCCCACTGCAACTCATTTTCAAAGTTACTAGGTCAGCAGCTCCCCTTCTCTTCAGTGAGGCTTCTCTGGTCTAGTTACTTTTCTTCATAGACTACGTTCCATCATGGACTTTTCCAACTAGACGTTACTTATTTTTTTCCTTTTAAATGTTGCTTCATTAATTAAAAAGGCCATCTGTTTCTCTTTCATTGAACTGTTTTTGAACCTTGGTCAAAAATCAGTTGACAATATTTGCGTGGGTCTATTTTGAGTTCTTCTTTCTTCTTTGTTTATTGATGTGTCTGTTCGATTGCCATGCAGCCTTGATACCTGAAATCTACTGTAGCCACATGGCTTTTGAAAGTGGCTGACAGACTCCTACCACTTTATCCTCTCTGCCCCCTTTTCTCCAAATTTGTTTGGATGCTGGCCATTGTATGTTAACATGGTGAGTGACATGACCATGTTTTTTTTTTTTAATGCTAATCTTTTTATGTTGATCATTTTTGTTTTGACCCTCTACTGTAGTGATTGTTATGTCCTGCTCTTAAGATGGGACACTTAGTGGCTTCACTGATGCCCTGTGGGTAGTGAACCTTGAATTCTTCCTCATCTGATGCAAGTTTGGGAGCTGTTGGTCTCTCACTCTAGTTGCCAGGGTTCTAGAATTCAATGCACACACACTATTTGATAGCAAACTCTATTGAGATAGCATCATTCTGGGATACAGTGTACTTTAGTATTTCACATGCTTTATTTAGCTGAGGGGCACTATCTTCTGTAGTAGCATTCCCTACATATGATCTTGGCCTTCATCAGTTCCAATCCTTGTCTCCTTAGCTCAGTGAAACCATTGTGTTTGAGATCTAGCTGCAGGTGGAAGTCCAGGGAGACTGTGGTGCTCAGCTGCCATGTTCTGCTTCTTGCAGCCTAGGACTGACTGCATGGTGTCTAGTTATTAAAAGAGTTTTATTTTTCATATATTTCATTCAGTCTTCTAGTTTATAGGTGTAGTGAAGACAGGTTCCAGTTTTTTCACTGTGATAGGAAAAGTTCTAAATAATGTTTTTGAACCTTGCTTCATCTACAATAAAATTCTATTAAGGTATGAAGGAACAAGCTAAAGAGTCTGCCTAGAGCCTGGCATGTGTTTAATGTAGATATTGTGGTTGCAGGGATTGTCATCTATACCTTTGAGCATAGACTCTGCTAACTCAAAGCTTTACTAACCATAATGACTTTGGATAGTATTTGGTTGTTTTACATTTCCTAATTTACCCAAGGAAAGCATTATAAATGAATCAAATGATTATAGCCTTCTCTAAGTACTACCCAGTATACATATTATCCACATTGCATCTTAGAAAACAGTAGATTGAGGGTTTGGCAAATGGCTCAGCTTATCAAGTGCCTGCCATGTAAGTGCCCAAGTTTGGATCTTCAGCACCAGTGTGAAAAGTGGGGCACTGGGAAGGGGAAGGCAGAGAAAGCAGGGGGGTCCCCATGGCTTACTAACTATCTAGCCAGTCTAGCTAGTTAGTGAGTTCTGGGTTCAGTGAGAGACCTTGTCTCAAAGAATAAGATGGAGGCTAGAGAAATGGCTGAGCAGATAAAAGCACTGGCTGTTTTCCCAGAGGACCTGAGTTTGCTGTTCAGAGCCACATGGTGGTTCACAACCATTTATAACTTCAGTTCCAGGGAACCCGATACCTTCTTCTGGCCTCTTCTGGCAGCAGGTATGCATGTGGTACACAGACATATATGAAGGAAAACACTTATACACATTAAGAGAAATGGACAATGATAGAGAAAGATGCTAAACTTCAACCTCTGGCTTCCACATATATGTAAACCTATAGGCATCTACATGCACATGTGTGTATACACGAGTGCAGAAAGAGATACAGGGAGGGGGAGGAGAGAGAGAGGGGGAGAGAGAGAACAATAGATTGAGAGGAAATTGTAAAAGACTTGTTCAGGTCTAATTTGTTATCCTTAGTCAAGGAGAAAAGTCGTTTTGCATCTCTTCACAAATGCTATCCAAGAATAGCAGTCATTTAAGAGCATTGCATTTTTTTTCTAATGTAGGTGAAAGAAAATAATAAGCAAGTCAGCTAGAAAGACAACTGTCTCAGACCCACAAAATCTCAGACACATTAAACTGACAATTAGAAAATACACACACAACTAGCACTAAGAGCCCTTCTAGTGAAATAAGACAAAATGCATGTTGACTGGAAATAATGTCAGTGTGTTAAAATGCATGGAAAGATTGATGCTTGCCTGGGTGTGGTGGGGCCTTGCTTGCAATCTCAGCACTTGAGAAGCTGAAGCTTGAGGCCTGCCATGAGTTTAAGGTCATGTGGTGCACAGAGGGTGTGGCATTGACCTTGGGCTGGCTGGAGCAGAGTAGGGCTTTGGGGTGTGCCCAACCGTGACTGTGAAGGTTGAGAAAAGCCAGGCTGTTTCTATCACCGTTGCTGTTCAGGTCATGGGTGTCTCATTTCAGAATTTTCAATGTCTGGATTCCCAGCTGAAGCAAGCTATTGTTCAGTAAATATCTCCATTAAGGCTGGTTTCCTAAATGGGTGGAAAGTGGCACTGATGTATTTATCTGTCAGAGCTTTGATTTTTGTCCTTCAGCCTTTCTCAATTGATGTGTTTTTCAACCAGTCTACTATGTGATGCCATCTGTAATGGTGTAGTCAGTCAATGCCTTTCTCCTCTTAGAGTGATCACCCCACTGAGACACAGAGATCACATTTTAAACAGGTTAAAACAGGTTAGCGTGAGGCAACCAATTTTTGTCCTTTCTATTTATATAAATTACTACCTTTATTGCAAGAAACAAATTTACCCGACGTGACTGGATTGCAATCATTTTAGGATGACCCAGAGACAGTGAGTGTTGTTCAACAGATTTGACTTGCAATAGTGGGATGCCAGGTACACAAAGAGTGTGAAACAGAACAGACATGAAATCTTTCAGTGTGAGATTCTTCCTCTGAAATGATCTGTGAGTAACATGTGGTAGTTTTATAATGTGAAGTAAACCAACAATAGATAGAAAAGCAATTTAATGCTAAATAAGCCTGGAAGTAATTACCTGAAGACACCGAAATGTTGCCTTCTGAAGATGGGAACAAAATATTTGGTTTTGCTGTTAGTTGATTGTGATGATTAGAGTAGTGCTTTTTTTTTTTTCTTTTTTGTTTCCCTTTCTGTATGTATCTAAGCAAATGAGGGCTTATTTTTAAAAATCGTCTTTTCCATTTTTTTTCCTTTTAAGAGAGATTGCCTTGGTGTAAAGTATCCTCCTCAGCTTTGATGAGAGGCCCTTAGGTTTAAAGAGTGTATTCATCTTTTTTCTGTTCCTTGTGATGGCTGTAAAATTGTTCAAGGATGTCTTTTGTTTATGAAATTTTTGCCAGCAAGATACTTCCTATATGGGGATGTTTGAATCACAGTGATATTGGCTTGTATGCTAGTTTGGCATGTTACAGCAGGTTCTGTAGGCAGGTCAGAAAGTCCAGGATGTTGGGTCTCAGCAGGGTCTGGCCATTTTTGTTGGGGAAGAACAGACCGGAGTGGATGCTAGCACCCTTTGGACCACCAGGAAGGAGTGTGTCAGATTTAGGCTAATCTCATGTTTGTAATCGTCACTCTAATCAGGCCTGATGCTCCCCCTGAAATTTTCAGTCCCTTCCCTGCAGAATCCAAGCATATAGAGGGATTAAGAAAGGAGAATCAGTTTTCACAAAGGACTGGAACTGGGTATACACCTGTGTCCACTAAAGAGCCAGTGTTCAAACCAGCACACTCAAATACTTGGCTACAAAATAATCATTAACTGTGAGTGTTTTGCTTCCTGGAACTTCAGAAAATAGCGTGAAATTCAGCTACTGACTCCAAAGTAGAGTAGACTTATCAACATTGGGAACCTATGTTTGCTTTTCAGATCAACCTCCAAAGGTTTATTCAGATGTGAGAATAACTTTACCTCTTCATGGACTCAAAGAGAAAGTCTTCTTAGCAATGCCTTTTCTTTATTCAGTTTTACTTAAGTGAAAAATTCCTTGTCTGGAATTTTCCAAGAGTCCTTTACTTTGTACAAATAATAGGTAGGGCTCTGTGGCTGGAGGTCATGATCATCAACCTGTGTTCTTGTCTCTTTCTTTTCCTTCCTTCCTTCCTTCCTTCCTTCCTTCCTTCCTTCCTTCCTTCCTTCCTTCCTTCCTTTCTTTCTTTTTTTTTTTTTTCAAGGAACTCATGGGAATATGGGTACAGCCAATCACTGTTACTTTTCTTTAACCTCCTAGGTGAAGAGTGTGACATTGACATCAATGAATGTGACAGTAACCCTTGTCACCATGCTGGAACCTGCTTGGATCAACCCAATGGTTATACCTGCCACTGCCCTCATGGCTGGGTGGGAGCAAACTGTGAAATCCGTAAGTATTTCAGCTGTGGGCTACTTAGTGTAGGTTTTTCCTTCAGCAAGTAGAGAATACTCACTATGGCCAGAAAGCCCCCATATCAATGACAGTGAAGCCATGAGACTCAGAAGGACCACTTCAGTCGTCCCTGTCTCCAGAGTCCAAGTAGTACTTTTGTCTCTTGCTGTCTGGCGTGCCTGCTCCTTGAGATTGCATCCAGCCTTTCCACTGACGATGAGCATCTTCAGATGTCATCCAAAGTTCACTGCTACTCAGTCAGCCAAAAAATGTGCTTAACAGACAAGTATTAAAATACTAAAAAAAAAAAAAAATGCATTCTCTGCTCTGGAAAGTTTAAAAAGCAACACAGGATTTGAATTCATGTTGCCTCTTGTTTTCAAATGTCTTTGAATATAGCAGGTTCCTTCAGTTGCTTGAAGAAGAAAAGTCCAGTAAGGATGAACATGGAAAGAAGAGCTGAAAAGCAATGGGCTGTGGGTGAATAAACTGAACTTTGGATATGTCAGGATCAGGGTTTGATGTACTAGAACAGTGTAGTACCCTGATGGAGGTGACAGTGACTGACATGGGATTTTGTTTTTATCTGTTTTGAAAACTGACCAATATTCACCATTGAGAGGCATTTTCTTATTTACTCAGGGCAGAAAAGTTTCATCTTATTCAACCAGGCTGGCTTGGGGAGTGCTGTCTCCCAATTCCAGATGATTCTCTTCATTGGAATGGTGTTCAAAGAGTGTTCCTTCCTGAACCTTCTCACTGCTGACTGTACTCTTTGAGGGATAAGAGTAACTAGGGCTTAGGGGGATGGCTCAGCCAGGAAAGTGCTTTCTGGACAAGTATGCAGACCTGAGTTTAGATCCTACATAAGAAGCCATATATTTATAACCCTAATGCTTTGTGGCAAACATACGAGAATCCTTCAGGTTTGCTCACCAGTTAATTTAGCCAAATCCGTGATCCACAGGTTCCAATCATAGACCCTGTCTCAAAAACAAACAAACAAACAAACAAACAAACAAACAAACAACAAAACAAAATCAAAGTGGGTGGCTCCTGAGGAACACCACCTGAGGTTGAGCTCTCCTGGTCAAGGTGTGGTCCCTTCATCTTTGACATCAGTGTCTCAGCTCCAGTCCATTCTGTAAGATGGTCTGACAAGGTGGCAAAACTGTGCAATCTTTTCTTGATAGACAAGTTCCTCTTCTGGCCATAGCAGGACTTTGGGCATTCCCTTCATCCAGAAAGAGAGTCCTGGGCAAATTACAATTTGTTGGAGTCTACTGTTATAATAGTATGATAGCCAAAAGGAGAGACACAAATATCTCTCTTTAGTGTACTTTCTTTCATAACAAAATGGTTACAATTTGTTTTTAGACCTCCATCTTGAGGGATTTGATGTGAAAATTCCTGAAATATGCCCATGCCTGAGACAACTATTATAAAAAGAAGAACCAAGATTAGAAGATAGTATCTGGTAGCCATGCGTAAGAACCACCTCACCATAGCATCTCGGCTTCAGTTACTTTTGAAAGGGTTGGCACAAGTGACTCCATTTTTGTTGGCTGTAAGAGATGGTCTTACTATGAAATCCAGACCAGCCTTGGACTCATAATCTTTCTGCATTAGCCTCTCTGGTGAAACTGGCTGAGCATGACATTATTTCCATTCTGATAACTTCCTCTGTTATCTTAGAACAATCTTCTGTGAAGACATTACTGATTAGGAGATATGCTTGAACATCAGAAGATGAGTCTGTTTGTGATCATTCCCTAAATTTGTAAGAGGTCTGAAGTTTTTATTTTTGTCAGTGATGTAGATGTATTATTCTACCAAGCCAAAGATTCTAAATTTTATTTCAAGAGTAGAAGCTTAGCTAATGTATAAGGAACTTTTGTGTAGTTCTTCTATGGACTGATGCTAACTAACTGTTGCTGCCTCTTTTGTATGTTAAACATACAAACAATGGTCTCCTGAATTGATAAAGCTAGTATGTTTCCATCTAGAACCGGGATGGATGTTAATCCTTCCTAGGATGATGTTCATGTACTCCTAACTGGGTATAGCAATCTGGGTTGACATTTATCACTTTTAGGCCTTGAAATCTATTGTTTCATGAGTCCCTGGCTTTGAGGGTTGCTGATAAGAGATCTAAGGTTATTCTGGTGTTTCTGCACTTGTAGGGAAGTTGTTTCTCTTACAGCTTTTAATAGTGTTGCTTTGCATTGTATTTTTGACATCTTGACTGTGATCTGTTGAGGAGCTGTACTTCTCTGGTCAGTCCATCTGGGGTTCTAGATGCCTCTAGTGTTTGAATGTCTGATTCTTTTCCCAGATTTGGGAATTTTCTGCTATAATTTTGTTGGCTATAGTTGCTATGGCTTTAGTGTTCATCTCAATTCCTTCAGCCCATGGATTCTCAGGTTTGGTCTCTTGACCATACTCTAGAGTTTTTAGATCTTGTGGTCATGCTCTTTTAATTTATTTACTTTTTGTTATAGATGTTTGATTGTAGTGTTTCCTCAACCTGCCCTCTACCCCTGAGAGTCTTTTTTCTTGCTTGGTTGTGGCTATTGGTCATGCATTCCATTGTTGTTTTTAAATTTGATTTTTGAGGATTTTTTTGTTTCCAACATTTCCATTTGTTTATTTTTTCAGAATCTCCATTTGTTTGCTGAGACTTTCTTCTGTGCTGCTGACTTTTTCATCCACATGGCTGATGTCCTATTCGTTTTCCTCTCATTTTCCCTCTATGTTGCTGACTTTCCTCTCCAGGCCCTGGACTAGATTCATCTCTTTGTTTGTATTCTTTCACAGATCACTCATTATTCTTACCAGAAATATTTTGAAGTCTCCACCTGGTACTTTAGCCAGGTGAGTTCAGTGGGTTCAGTGGTTGTGGAGTTAGGATCATTTGGAGGAGTCAAGTTGCCTTGGTTTCTTAAGTTCCTTACACTTCTTTGTTGCAATCTATGCATCTATTAGTTTGAATATCTCTTCTGTGTTTGGGAAGTGTGTTGTGTTTTTATTATACAGCCTATTTTGAAGGCTCAATTCCCAGTACAAGTAGGTGTGAAGAGAACAAACTGTTTTGAGAAACAATTATATCACACTATATAAAATACAGAAATAAACTTCAAAATCAGATATAGCACATCAATACATCATCAATGAATATAAAACTGAAAATGGCAAAACCACTGCAGAATATGACATGAAGCTAAAAAATTATCTGTAAAGTGTGAAATAGTAAATGAATGAGATAAGGGAAGGAGTCGAGAAGGGAACAAAATAGGAGAGAGAAACAAGGTTAAATCATCAGAAGGAGAAAGAAGGGAGGTGGGTGGAGAAAGCTGGAGAGAAAAGCAAGAGAATGTAATTTAAAGAAAAGGAAAATAAAAAGTGATTTCTCATTAATGACAAAGCTCAGAAGGTAAATTAGGAAGCTATAAGGGGAATAAAATATTAAAAAAATGATAGTATTAAAAGTAATGAATTCAGAATACTACTAAATGTAGTTGGTTGTTTTTTTTTTACTCTTTGGCTCTTTTGGGGACCCACCACCCGGCTCCCAAATAAATGCATGGAGTCTTTTTCTTTCTTAAAAATGCCCAGCCTTAGCTTGGCTTGTTTCTGGCCAGCTTTTCTTATCTTAAATTATCCGTCTACCTTTTGCCTCTGGACTTTCTCCTTTTCTTACTTTTATAACCTTACTTTCACTCTTGCTCCATAGCTGGTTGTGTGGCTGGGTGGCTGGCCCCTAGTGTCCTTCTCTCCTTGTTCTCTTGCTCTTCTTTTCCCAGATTTCTCCTTCTAGTTATTCTCTCTGCCTGCCAGCCCTGCCTATCCTTTTTCCTGTCTCCCTATTGGCTGTTCAGCTTTTTATTAGACCAATTGGGTGTTTTAGACAGTCAAAGTAACACAGCTTTACAGAGTTAAACAAATACAACATAAAAGAATGCAACACATATTTACATCATTAAACAAATGTTCCACAGCATATACAAATGTAACACATCTTAATATTCTACAACAACTAAATGTAGAAAGAAATGAAAAAGCAGGAAACAGAGAGGACAAAGTAGAGAACAATAGAAAAAAGAAAAATATTCCCTTTTAATGGAAAAATTTATAGACAGAATTAGATAAAGACATGGAGGGGAATAGCAAATAAAAGCATAAAAACTCTTAAAAATACAACAAAGTAAGACTCATCTAAATACATACACAGTAAGGGTGGGGACCGGCGAGTTGGCTTAGCTGTTAAGAGAATTGGCTGCTTTTTCAGAAGGCACAGGTGGTTTGGTTCGCAGCTCCTACACGCCAGCTCACAACAGTCTTTAATTCTGGTTCCTGGGAATCTGGACCCTATTCTGGGTTCCATGAGCTCTGCATGCATATGGTACACATACACACATGCACACAAAACACCTATACATGTAAAATAAAAGTCTCAATAAGGGAGCATTTCAGGGGTTACCAAGAAAGAACAGAATGATGAAGTGTTGGGCCAGCTTATTTGTTGGTCCTTGAAAATTAGAGTGATGGGGGTGGATGTCAGTTGAACTGTGGGCTCCTTAAAGTCTGAAGAGTAGTCTTGATGGAAGCAATTTTCATTGCACAGGGACCTCTCTCTGTGGACCATATTCAGCTTTCCTTTCTGTGTAATGTACAGACTCACCGTCTCTTGAGACTCCCCAGGTCTTAGTCCTCAAGTGGCTGATGTTTGAGTTGGAGATGTCCCCCCAAGTGCATAGGTGTGTAGGAGGCAGTCATGGTACCAAGACTGGTCTAGTCAGAGGCCCATCTTCATACTTTCAAGACCTCCTGAGTATGAATCATCCTGCTGGAGGAAAATGGCTCTGGGAATCCTGGGTACCCCGTTCTGGAACTTTAGAGTTCTCAAAGTTGACAGCTGTGAAGGACAGACATGTGGCTTTAGAATTTGATCAACTCACTGGCCTCAAGTTTAGCATCATCAAACTCCATGCTCAGAGCTCAGCTGATGAGCTCTGTCCACAGTCACCAAAAGCAGGCTACCTCTCCATATGCACCTCCCAGCCTTAGCCAAGCCCTGCTGCCCCTGTCCTTTCCTTTGTCATAATCTACTCCTCTCCTATTCTCTAGAACTGCCTCTCCAGGCCTTCCTCACCCAGGGGCAATGGCAGGCCGAATGGAGAGACTCCCTGACCTGGGGATGTTCTCCGCCCCCACTGTAGCTCATTTGTTGGCTTTTTAATTGTTATTTTATGTGTCAGCGTGTTTTGTCTGCATGCTTGTATCATGTGCATACCTAGTACCTGAAGAAGCCAAAGAGGGTGTCGGATCCCCTGAACTGGTGTTACAAACTGTTTTGAGCCACCCTGTAGGTGCTGAGAATAGAATCTGGGTCCTAAGCAAGAGATACAAGTGCTCTTAACCACTGAGGCATTTCCCCAGCCTCCTGTCACTCACTGTTTTAGCAAGAGAATCTCTCTCAAGATGCTACCTGGCTGCTGCCCCACAAGTCATACAGGGTGACAATACGGCATTTATCTCTACTGCTGACCCACCTATTAGAAGAGCCCACACCATTTATTGAAGATACTTTCTGTTTTCCTTTGGCACAGAATAGAGAACACAGAAATTAACCCAACTACAGCCAAGCAGTTTTATTATGTTTGATTACTGAAGTGTGATGCTTTAGAACCAGCCAGATACTACTACTTAACTACACATCATCTTGGGCATGTTGCTCTTTGTAAGGTCTCAGTGGCTTTCCATATAACATGGAGATGTCAGTGACATCTATAAATGAGCAACACTTGAAATGCATAGAGTTGTGCCCAGCATAGACAGAACTCTCAATAAATGCCAGCCTAAAATTAATAACCAAAAACTTTTGTACCAAGTACAGCTCTCTGGTGTCGCTGTCACTGGGGTACCTTAATGGCATTTCCAATTCATTACTTATGAAACAGAGCTGTGCATTTCCGGCTTGCACCTGGTCCCTCTGAGGTGACTCCTACTCAGCCACAGCACCTCATGCATCCAGTCACACAAGCCAGGAAAGTGAGAGTGAGGAATCACTCTTTCCACATCAAGGGCCCGCACAATCGAATTCCCACTCCAATGTCATACTCACTTGCTGCTCTGTGACTCTCCCCCCACCACCTCAGCCCAAGCCACCATCAGCTCTGCCCCATACTAGAGTAGCCCCTAAACTGGTTCTATACTCACCCTTCAAAGCAGGGTTCTCAACCTTCCTACTGCTGAGACCCTTTAATACAGTTCCTCATGTTGTAGTGATCCCCCAGCCATAAAATTATTTCATTGTTACTTTATAACTGTAATTTTGCTGTGGTTGCAAACCATAATGTAAATATCTGATATACAATCCCCCAACAGAATTATGACCCATAGGTTGAGAACCACTGCCTCAAAGCCTTTCTTTACATGCAGCCAGGCACATCTTCTCAGTGTGTATGTGAGCATTCGGACCCTTACATCCAGCCATGCCCAGGACTGTTAAAATAAGAAATTCCTCAAGATCCAAGGCTATGCTAATTGCCTGGGTAGGGTGCCCTAGGGAGGTGCCTCTCCCTTCACTGGGCCTCTCAGCCTCAGTCTCTTCATGCTGATCTTTGATCCCTTGTCCAGCTCTTCTGCTACAGGCCTGGCCTTATTCTGCTGCTTTGCCTGGGCTTGTCTTCCCTCTGCTCTTCCTCATCCCAGTTTATGCCTAGTGTCCCCCATTGCTCAAGCTCTCTTGACACAGTTAAATGAGCCCCCCCCATCCCCTTCTCTGCTTCTGTACAGCCTCTCCCATGCTGTCTTGGCATACCTGTTCTTTCACTATTTGATGGCAGTTTGCTAATGCTTGTATCTGTCAAAAGACCCAAGGCTCCAAGAGCTCACTTCTCCCCCGACTTTCTTCCTGCTTTACCACCACACACAGTGAACACTCAAGCCATAGGTGTTCTGTGAATGGGCTTTTATGAAGGAGTAGTGTGTTCTACTTCTGTCTTCGTCATTGTTCTATTGCTGCGAAGAGACACCATGACCCCAGCAACTCTTATAAAGGAAAGTATTTAATTGGTGCTTGCTTATAGTTTAAGAAGTTTAGTCCATTATCATCATGGCAGGAAGCATGGTGGCATGCAGGCAGACATGGTGCTGGAGAAAGAGCAGAGATTTCTATATCCAGATCCACAGGTGGCAGGAAGAGAGTGACTCTGGGCCTGGCTTGGGCTTCTGAAACCTCCAAGCCCACCCCCAGTGACACACGTCCTCCAACAGGGCCACACCTCCTAATTCTTTCAAACAGTACCACTTCCTGTGAGCCTAGGGGGACCATTTCATTCAAATCAGCACACTTTCCCATCTATCCATAATTTGAAGATCAACAATGACTGTTAATTTTTCTCAGGCTTATTGATACTTTCATTGGACAGCTCACCTTCAGCCACGGAAAATATGACATAATCTGAAATCTTACTTTGGTGGTTGTAGGCAGGCAGCAGATGGCCTTAAGAATTGTTTAATTATTAAATGACATCATCACAAACATGCTCCCTTCCAGTCTCTTTTGAAATAACACAGATGAGTAAATTTGCCAGCTATGTTCACCAAGATAAATTACAAAATAGATATGGACAATTTATTTTAGAATAAATGATGCAAATAAGCCGAAGTCTGATTTGGATTGATTGGTTTTGTCACCAGCTTGCCTGTTTCACCTTGAACAGCTCTGCACAGCTCCCAGCAGTTCCAAAATGTTCAGTGTAAACGCCCTTCGAAAAACACAGAACTTCAGACAAATTTAAACAAAAATGCAAATGATCCTTGAAACTTACAAGTGGGACATTTATGAAATTTTCCCCAAACAGCTCTCGAGCGAGCATTCCTGGTCGCACACCTGCTGGGGCCCATGAGATAATCCCATTCTGCATGTTCAGGTTTAAGATTTCTTCTCCAGGCTGGGCTGTAGCCAACACAGTAAATGATTCGTGCAATGGGACTCAGGGGATGTAGAAAATCGATGCCTTATGAAGATGGAGCCTGGATGGGAGATGGCGTTTGCAGCCACCTGGCGAGGGTACGTTTGATGTCTCTCAGACTGAGTGTTAGAATATAAAGGTCCAGGCTGGCTACCAAGCCAATTAGCTTGCAAAGCAGCTGCCTTCACTTCTGTCAAGAACATTTCAGATGACAGTAAAGACGAATATAGCTTTAAAGATGAGGGCAGAGGATAAAGAAAAACAGGTTTTTTTTTGTTGTTTGTTTGTTTTTTGTTTTGAGAATTGTGATAGATTTCTCCTTAATGTCTAAACACCTTGGAATGCAAACACTTGAGAAGTGGTGCAAATGGAGGGACATGCAAACACATGGGATGATGCTGTACTGACCGTGCAATGAGGCACAATGTTTTCTTCACAGTAGTTCTCATGTGGGTGTGAACTTGTGCATGCACATAGTCAATATGGTATTCATGTTCTTCACACACAGAGCATGCATAAAGCTCAAAAGCCCTCCAAGTACTCCTGTGAGGGCTGGAGAGATGGCTCCGTGGATGAAGGTACCTGCTGCCAAGGCTGATGATCTGAGTATTACACCCAGGATTCACATGGTAGAAGGAGAGGACTGATACCGTGGTGGAAGTTGTCCTTTGACCTTTACTCATGTGCTGTGACATGTGTGCATGCACTCTTGAGTGTACACACACACACACACACACACACACACACACACACACACAGATAAACTTAATTAAAAATAATTCTGGTACTCCCTGGCCATCAGATCTGAGCACTTTACGAGTTGGAGTAGAAACCACCCTGGCTACCCTTGTGTTGATGCTAAATGGATGATAAAACATGTTCTGTTGCGCTTTGGACTCCAGCCTGCTGCTGAATTTTTTAAGGAATGAATGCTATAATACTTGGAAATCAAGTGAATCACACTTACTTTTTCAGCCAGAAAACAGAGTTGTCTCTCCAAGCAGGCAGTAGATATTGCCAAAAGAAAGGGCTGCTGACTTGGGGACTGAGCCTCAGTTCTGGTTTCACAAAACACCTTCTGCCATCCATGGAGACTATTTCTTTGCAGTGTGTTATGTTGCTCTCCTCATCTCCTTACTCACTGAGGAGTGAGTACCCTGGGGATAAGGCAGCTTTTTGAGCTCCCTCTGCTGCCTTAATGCAGGAAGTCTTGGTTGGTAATGTCAAACCAGATGTCACAGGCCTCTGCGAGAGATTCAGGGATCAGATGATTTGGCTGTAGGCTCAGAAGATTCTTCATTCATCCCATTTCTTTCTAGAAGCTTCAAGACCAAGAGCAGGGCCCACTTATCTGTTAGACTTCTAGGATATGGGTCTGCAGGCCTGGCCCCTTGTCTGCCTGTCCATGTCCTCTCCTTTAGGATGTCCTTTGCAGGGTCATATTCTTGATTTCAAGGTCAATTCTCAGAGGCCATGATCACCGAAGCTGTAACTGAGTGTGTGACAGTACTCTCACATAATCAGGTTGGTGAAAGGTGCCTGAAGGTGTGTTCTTTTTCCCACTCTTCTCTGAATCCTCTATCTAGACACCGGGAAAAGTCCTACCATGGCAGCGATGACCCTGCAGGGTAATGGTGCTGGCGATGGTATCACTACAATAAAGCCCAGCTCCTTTTGATTTGCAGTTTCCTTTGCATCCTGTTCATAATAGTTAGACATCACCTGACATTGTGGACCAGTGCCAGTCACAGAGGTGACATCCAGTCCTTGTCCCTGGTGACAGAGGCTGATGGAAGGTCAGGGGCAGCTGATGTTTTATAATCCTCAGCCCAGAGCCATCTGCCTCACAGGACAGTGTACTCTTCTCTGTCCTTCCTTCTTCCAGCATCGCAGCGGTCCCTTCTGAAGGACCCCCACCCCCAGCCAAGTGCCTTTTCTCATTTTGCTTTTTCACAGTTTTCTAGCTTACGCTCACAACAGATCAGTGGGGCAGGTGTTGATGCTTCTCTGTTGCACATGAAGGGACAGAGGCTCAGGGAGATGGATCAAATGTTGGAGCTGAGATAAAGTGAAGATGTTATGATGAGAAGGCCTATGCTCTTTCAACTGCTATGTGGAGACTCTCTTATGGGTGTTTATACCAATAACTTACTGTTCATTTCTTAATCATAGAAAGAATAGGTCATTTCTAAAAATGATAGAAAAGTGTACAAAAGACCCTAAAATCCCCTATAATCCTGTCTTCTAGAGGCAATCACTGTTGATGCATACTGGACACACAGACCTCAGCTTCTGTCTTGCTTCCACTAAAGGGATGTCAGTTTCCTAGGCTGTTTCTCTCATGAGGGTGAGGTGGGAAAAATTATATATGTTCTGGTAGTTATTAAAGGAGATGTTTCTAAAGATTTTAGCCCACCTAGGGAAGCAGTGTAAACTTGCTAGTGCTATGACCTACTTTGAGCTTTTCAATATCCAAGTAATTATTTTAAACTCACTGTGATTGCTGAGTTATTTTCACCACATGAGCAGGTCCATTTGGCTGCATTCTTTTATTTCTTTGTACTATTAAATGATTATCTTTCTTTCTGCCTCACCAAGAGTTGAATATTTGGATTGTCTTCCTCCTTTTGACTCTTGTAAATTGTTTTAGGGTTGGTGGGGTGAGGAGAGGACCTGAGAGTGGGGGGACTTCATCTTTATCTGCAACATATTATTTCATTTTAAAAACATGTGAAAGCAATATAAAGCCAAATGATAAGCCATTAATATTTATCCACTCTCAGAGGTAAGTACATGGGGCCTGGCCTTATTTTCTAAAGTGTTTGTAAATGTGTGATGGTTGATTATTTAACACTTAAATATTATTAACCCAGGATGAATGTTACTGTACACAGAGCTTTGCACATTTACAGGGATATGTCCTCGGCAGGGAGTCTAAAATGGCTAAAGCTGGGGTCAAGTTCTACCACTAAGTTCACAAGAAGGATCAAGCGTCAATTTTCAGCCTCCATTTCTGTGTTCTTGTCAATTGTGGTTTCCATCATTTTGAAATAATATTTGCAACAAGTAGAAGAACTGTGTTTTGAAATTGACTCTGGAATTAATTACTTTTCTGGTCATGACACAATATCTGAAGAGAAGCACCTTCAGGAAGGGAGGGTTTTATTTGGCTCTTCATTGGAAGGGAGACAGTCCATCATGGTGGGGGAAAGCACATGAGGTCAGGAAGCAGAGTGTGAACAGGAAGTGGGGCTGGGGTGTATAATTTCAAGCCCACCTTCCCCCAGTGACTCCAGATTTCTAGTAAAGCTCCACCTCTTAAAGGTTCCGCATCCTTCCCAAACACGGCCATCAACTGGGAACCAAGTATTCAAACACATGGTCCTTCGGTGACATTACACATCCAATCAAAGTAGGTGTTTTCTTGGTTTTTCTTTGTAATTTGTCAGTGACCCTTAATGTTAAAGATATTAAATCTTGATTTGGATTATTCACAGAAAATAATCTTTCCTAGTTTAGATGATCCTCATGTGGAGTTAGTGCTGTAGCATGCTGACTGCTACAATTCATTCCTTGCCATGTCTCTATCTCTGCCTTCAGACCTGCAGTGGAAGTCTGGGCACATGGCTGAGAGCCTCACCAACATGCCCCGGCACTCACTCTACATCATCATCGGAGCCCTCTGTGTGGCCTTTGTGCTCATGCTCATCATCCTAATTGTGGGTATCTGCCGCATCAGCCGCATTGAGTACCAAGGCTCCTCCCGGCCGGCCTATGAGGAATTCTACAACTGCCGCAGCATTGACAGCGAGTTCAGCAATGCCATTGCATCCATCCGGCATGCCAGGTAAGCTCTGGGGGTCTACAGTGAGGGAGACATCACACCTGGGCTCCAGGCTTATGCTATCCTTAAGACTTCACAGCCACAAGGGAGGGTTTTCAAAGCTGAACAAGGTACTGAAGACAGAGTTCTAGCCCATTTCATGAGCAACCCTTTAAACCTGTGGCTAGTTATGTTTACATTGAATATATTCATTCATCTAATTTGTATTGATTTGCAACTGTACACATATGATTCTTCTTCACTGCATTGGACATTTTTTAAAAATATGTATCTGTGTGCATGTGTATGTATGGCTGTCTGTGCATGTCATTGTGTGTGTGTGTGTGTGTATGTGTGTGTGTGTGTGTGTGTGTGTGTGTGTGTGTGTGTGTGTGTGTGAAGGCCCGAGAGCACCCTATGCCATCCTGAGATGCTGTCTAGTTCCATTGAGACAGACAGGGTTTCTCAAATTAGAAACCTGGAGCTCACCAATTAGGCCAGATTGGCCAGCCAGTATGCCCTAGGAATCTTTCTATCTCTACCTCCCCAGTGCTGGGATTACAGGCCCATGCCACCAGGCCTAGCATTTTTAGGTGGGTTCTGGGATTGAAATTAAGTCCCGTGTGTGGCAAGGCAAGTGTTTTACTGAGACATCCCCTCAGCCTGATAATTTCTTTCTTGCTTTTAAAGCAGTCAATATGAATACAGACTATGCTCTTGGATTCCAGTGTCTACAAAAGTCATGATGAATCACTGTCTTCTGATGTTTAGAGTTTGTGTTTTGGAATTCAGTGTCCTTTCCTGGAGGAAATTCAGGAATTGGTGTGTGAGAGGGAGAGCAGAAGCATAGTGTGATTGGAAGTCTCATTACTACATTCCCTGACTATATTCCATCCAGGTCACTCAACCTTCCACAAGCACAGTTTCCTCCACTCCCCCTCCTTAAAGAACATGGCAATTGTTAAATTATAGATATTATTCTATAAGTAGATAATTACATATTTACTTCTCCCAGATCTATCTATGATGTTGGTCAAGAAGGTCAGCTAATAGCTCACTGACTTTTGTAAGGGATACCATTCCAAAATTAGTAGCAAAATTATTTCCTATGAGTTGATGGAATAATCTGAAACATACAATTCAGAAAGTCAGTGTACTGAGTTTAGTTTTTAAAAATAAAGATACACTTTAGGTTTATTCGTGTGTGTGTGTGTGTGTGTGTGTGTGTGTGTGTGTGTGTGTGTGTGTGTGTGCCTGTGTGAAGACATACATAAAACCCACAAGAGGGTGTTGTATCTCCTGGAGCTGGAGTTACAGGTGGTTTGGAGCTGCCTAGAACCAAACTCCCGTTCTCTGTGAGAGCAGCAAGGGCTTTTAACCACGGAGACATTTCTTCAGCTCCCTGGAATTGATATTGAGGGCAGAACCTATGGAAACTGTTGGCAGTATTATTTTTATTAGGATGATATATCAGTAAAGATATAGCAGTCCCCAAATCTGTAGAGTGGCAGCAGAAGATAAGAGCTTCAGAGTCTTCCTCCCCAAAGGAAGTCCCCAAATCCAAGTTTCACACCTTACAGTGACTGTTGCAACAGAAACAGGTATAGAGCCTGGAGCCAGAGAGAGGATCCAGAGATGTGAATTTGGATGACTTGGAGCATCTGCCCCAATGCCTCACCAGGAGCTGCACCCTGGGGTACTTGTGGCTGTGAGGGAGAGGAACCAGTAGACTCAGGACCCACCTCATGGCTGCTCACCTAGATGCTTCCTCTCAGGGTCAGCTCAGGCAACTCAATTTCCAGGAAGCCCAGGACCAATCCATACAAGCCCCACTGTTTATTTGAGTTCTGTCTTTTAGTTCTGTCTCTCCAACAGGTCCTGGCACATAGCAAATGTCACTAAAATCTGAAGTCTGACAGGAAAGAATGACCTCAGTTTGTGTTGGCATAGTATATTTTGTCTTGTTTGAATTCCCAGGACTAGCTCAGTACATGGTCCCAGGCAACAGGACTAGTTCCAATATCTTAAATCGCTGGGCTGGAGGCAGAGGATTCAAAAGAGAGTGGAGAACTAACAAGTTTCTTTGGTGCTGAAGTCTCCTCTCTTGTGCTCCCAGAAGAGCTTAGCTCATAGGGGAAAGCAAGGGTATAGCTTTATACTTGGATGTTTGGGAGACCCAGAAATAAGAGTCTCTTTCTCCCGGAGGATCTGTGGCTAAGTTCCTAGTTGATTGGCTTGATCTGTTTGGGAGGCATCCAGGCAGTGGGACCGGGTCCTGTGCTCATTGCATGAGTTGGCTGTTTGAAACCTGGGGCCTATGCAGGATCGCTTGGCTTGGCCTGGGAGGAGGGGACTGGACCTACCTGGACTGAGTCTACCAGGTTGATCTCAGTCCTCGGGGGAGGCTTTGCCCTGGAGGAGGTGGGACTGGGGGGTGGGCTGGGGGGAAAGTGAGGGGGGCCGGAGGGGGGAGAACAAGGGAATCCATGGCTGATATGTAGAACTGAATTGTATTGCAAAATAAAAATAAAAAAAATATGACATTTCAGGCCCAGATCATTTGAGAGGGATGCTATGGAGCATGATATTTATACAGCTCTCTGGGAAGATAACTGAATACTCAGGCAGGCAAGAAGGGACGTGATAGCATTCACAAACCTGGTTCCTATTTGTTGCCCATCTTTATCAAAATTCGCAGTGCATAATGCTAGCCATCGACCTCCAGTGTCCTTTAGTAAGTACAGAGGAAACAGTCCACAGGAAGGCCACACCTTTCCAGGAATCTAGAATTCAGGGTAAGTTCTTTCCTGAAGGGCTCTGCAGCTTACAACCTGATCTGCAGCCTGTCCCAAAGAGGCTGTAGCCAGACCTCTGGCAAATTGGCCTTCTTTGTTCTCTGTTCCTGGAAACTCTAGGAAGAGCTTGGCCAAACTTAGTCCTTTTGATGTTCCCTTTTCTCTAGTTTCCAAATGCCCATTTCACAGGCTGTTTCCTGAATGCTAGCCTGGAAGTGATACTGAGTTGGAATGACCACAGCCCAGTGGCCACACAAGATACATTCCAAATGGGTCACCTGAGATGTTCACGAGGGATAAAGAAAACATCTGGTGTCTCTGATGTCAGCTATCAGCTGGATTGAGAAGGCATTTCCTCTCCTTTGTCCCAGAAGCCACCTGTCCCACAGCTGCTTTGCCTATACTCAGGTAGTAAAGTGATTGTCACTATCAGCAGGGGCAGACACATGGCTCACCACATCTGGACAGTGAGGTTACCTCTTGGTGCCTGGGTCTACCACCTAGAAGTGTTTACCCACAGAAAACAGGAAAAGGAGAACACAAAGACATTCTTTTGTCCTCAAATAACAAACTTTCAGATTCAGGCCTTGCTTATGATCAAATCCACCTGACATTCTTTATGGTGTGCTTTTAGGGGACATTGAGCTATGAGAATGTGGTTTTTTTTTCCTGCCTTATTTATGACTGGCAGTAGTATCTTTTGTTCCTTCAGAGAATGAGTTAGATGCACAGGACTTATTACCAAGTATGTTTAAGATACTGATGTGACATTGATAGTATTTGTACTGAGACCAACTAGGGTGGGCCACCCGTAGCCCATTGGCTGCATAAGGCTCAGGAGAGCTATAAGTGTAGTCCAATACAAAATTGTAAACTTACTTAATATCCCTTTTGTTGGTTTGTTTTGGTAAATTGTGTAGTTCTTGAGTGTGAACTTTGTAGGTGAAAATGTAGTACAGAGAAGTGAAAAGGTAGGGTACCTCTCTTGAGAGCCTCTGGAGTGGCCAGGATTTAGAGAACACAAGACCAGTTCTGGGGAGCAAAGGAGATAAGGAAGGCAGCTAGCATTTCAGCATGACTGTTAATAGACATTCATTCACCACCTTGAGAGGTGTAGGAGAGTCAAGGAAAGTCTTGTCTCAGCTTATGGGTGCTTACAAACCTTAGTGTCTGTAACAGACACACTGTTTTAGCTTCCATATGGTAGACCCTGCACTTCGGATTTAACTTTGTAGCTCATTCAAGGAAACAGAGTTTACACTAATTAGGGAATTGAAGTACAGGGATGGCAGCTCCCAATGGTCCACTCTTCTTGTCTTAGGAGTGTTAGTCTGACCTCCACCAGCTTTTGTCACCAGCGTGGCACTTTCTGACCCAGGCAGATGACTTCATTGGCATTGTGCCACATAACCAAGTGAGTCTGGACACAAGGCAGGATGCCCTGTTCACGCATCCTCTTTGTAGGTGTACAAGTGAGTGTGCCTAGCCTTTGGCTGTCATGCTCAGGGCACCTACAACACTCTTTCTCAAACTTTCCTTATTGGTCTTCAGCTCCATGGTGACACTGAAGTTCTCAGTCATTTGAATTACTGCTTGTTAAAACATGGCACAAAATGGAGACATTCAGTTTTCCAGATTTTAAGAAGACAGATTCCTTTTCAAATGGAAACCACATAACAAGTGACTTTAAGGGGTGCATTGAATCTGTTCAGTTGTTCCCGTTGCCAAACAATTGATTAATCAGCTAATGAATATGATTTATTCTCACATCAAAGTTCCTACAGGAAAGCATCCCAGGGCCACTGGGGCTAGGCAGGGGAAGCTCTGAGTTGTTAGCTTTTCTTCTAAATCATCACTGTTATTACAAATGCATCTAGCTAGTTTATGAAAAATAATTTGTCAAAATTTTGTACCACAGAGTACCCTCCTCTGCTTTCACTTGGGAAAAAGTATAGAATTTAACAGTTGTTACAGTGTGGCCACTTTTCCTGTCCTAGGATTGCATGGGCCTTATCCAAGCAGATTAAAGGCTATATGCTGAGGTCCGAACCCACATCAGTGTTGACATAGTTTGTGGGTGTTCAGTAAGGCCTTGCAATCCAGAAACAGTTCTACTTAGGGCCTTTTTAATATTGTAATGGTCACTGTGGATCGGTGTTGGCAGAATGTATTAACTCTGGCCCTGAGTTTTGCATGGTGCCCGCTTTGTGCTCTTGAAGGCCAGTCAGTCTTGAGTTCATTGGAAAACAACTGATGAAAGTTTAAAAATCAAAGATCATTTCAGGCATGGTGGCAACTACACCTGGAATCCCAGGACTTGAGAGGCTAAAGCAGGAGGATTATGGTTGTAGAATATCATTTTAAGGTTTGAAACTTTTGTTTATGTTGCATTTGTTTAACTCTGTGAAGTTGTGTTACTGTGCCTGTCTAAAATACCTGATGGTATAATAAAGAACTGAATGGCCAATAGTGAGGTAAGAGAAAGGATAGTCAGGGTTGGCAGGCAGAGAGAATATATAGAAGGAGAAATCTGGGAGGAGAAAAAGAAGTAGACAGAGAAGGAGGAGGACTCCAGGGGCTAGCCACCCAGCTACATAGCAAGCCATAGAGTAAGGGTAAGATTACATAAGTAAGAGAATGAGAAAAGCCCAGAGGCAAAAGGTAGATGGGATATGTTAAGGAAACCTGGCAAGAAATAAGCCAAGCTAAGGATAGGCATTCATAATTAAGAATAAGCCTCTGTGTGTGATTATTTGGGAGCTGGGTGGCGGGCCCCCCAAAAATAACATAAACAAACAACAGCTCACTATGAGTTTGAGGCCAGCCAGAATTGTATAGTAAATCCCAGACCAGCCTAGGCTGGTCTGTAGAGCAAGATCTTTTCTTGAACCTATCCATCTTCCAACCCCCAAATCTTACTTGAAGAGTGCTCTCTTTCTCATTCCCCACTTGCTCCTACTTTTTACCTTTGTATGTGAGAAAGCCAACATTCAAAAGGTAGCAAAGAAATAGAGAAGAGGATAGAGGGAGGGAGCCATGGTAGATAAGCCCCTCTGACTTCTTCAGGACCCATCTTAACCTTTTCAAAATTTAAGGTGGTTGTTTTTGAAATCTCTTGTTAATCTCTGTTGGAAGTAAAATAATTTATTTTTTAAAGCCATATAGAAGAAGAAACAATGGTAGGTTCCCATGGAAGACTTTAAACTGTTTCACTCCAGAGGCTTTGGGGAAAGTGAGCTCTCGAGTGGGAAGAGACCACCTAGAAGTTGAACTGGCCATGTTTTAATAATTACTCTCTGAAGACTGGTTTGGCAGAAAGTCTTGCTCTTGGAGTTTTGACTCCTCTGGCTTCTGGGCATCAGTCCTGCTGCTGAGGAGACATTGATATGCATAAATCTGTTGGGACAATAGCTTGGTACTCAGAGAAAAAGAACGCTCCTGGGGGCTGAGAGAACTGAAGAGTAGGATTTGATGGCAAGCCCCGGCAGCATTTGTGGACAAACACCTCAGTGTTTTAGGTCATTGCTTTCTGCTGTGTTTTTTGTTGGGATTTCAGATGACCTCAGAGCCTTTACAGTTTACTCCCTCCAAGACCCCAGGAGAGAGGCTGTCTGAGTGCTACTCGGGGACCATTGCCATTGTGTATGCTAGTCATGAGAGTGGATATAAAAAAAAACTGTCTTTCTAGATACTTATGGGTCTTAAAGAAAAAGAGAAATCGATACATGTTTTCTTAAATCTGGTGTGGCACTGTCCTGCCTGATTTAACTTGGATGCTTTAACATTAATCCATTTTGTCTCCTGAACTAAAGACTAATGTTTATTTCCATTCAGTGTTAATATCAGGATGCCTTAAGTTTTTATACATGCTAAAGAATATACCTTAGAGTGTTTTTACAGTTCCATTAGATTCTTGAATGTTATTTTTGTGTGTAATATATATATATATATATATACATATATATATATAATATATATTAGGTATGTGACTATACATATATGCTTGTATGAGTGTATATGTGCTACACGTAGGCATGTGAGTATGTGTGTATGTGTGTATATGTGTGTGTTGTATGTAGTTTATGCATGTGTATGTTGTATGTAGGTATGTGTGTATATGTGTGAGTGGTGTGTGTTATGTGTAGGCCAGAAGTCCATGTGCAGCTACTTTCTTGGTTGTTCTGCCTATTAATTTTTCAGACAGGGTCTTTCACTGAACCTAGAGCTCACCTCAGCTCACCAACTGGCTAGGCTGGGTGGTCAGTAAGACCTGGGATCCATCTTTTCCCCTCCTTGCCTCCAGTACTGGGTTACACCAGCACCACTGCCCCAGGTTTTACATGGGCACAGGAGGACCAAGCTTAGGTCCTCATGTGTATGCAGCAGGTACTTGATGGAAATTATTCATAACACTCACCTTTAATAGAACTTGGAGTCTAATACTCATGTAACCAGAATCCTCTCTGACTGTAATTTCAGGTTTGGGAAGAAATCTCGGCCTGCGATGTACGATGTGACTCCTATTGCCTACGAGGATTACAGCCCCGATGACAAGCCCTTGGTCACACTGATTAAAACAAAAGATTTGTAATCTTCTTTTTTTTGGATTATTTTTCAAAAAAGATGAGATACTAAGATCATTTAAATATTTTTAAGAAAATTAAAAAGCTTAAGAAATTTAAAATGTTAGCTGCTCAAAAGTTTTCAGTAGACTACCGAAGAACTAAGGTTCTGCAGCTTTTAGTTTGAAAAAAGTATTTTAAAAAAACCAGAATTTGTGAAATCCATAGACCATGTTTTAATGTACCTTTAGCTCTCAACACTGTCTGCTTCAACAAGTATGGGCTCTTTTGACAGTAGACCCTACCATGAAACCCAGATGGACTTCTGTGGTTGTTACAGAATAAGTCTTACATAGGAAGAGTTTCTTGTGATGTGTGAGTGCCGGCTTTCTGAGTAGAGTTAGGAAAATAAGTAGAGTATGATGCATAATTCAGTATAATCGTTACTTACTATGACGTGCCGTCTGAGATGTCTGTTTTGTGAAAAAGAAAACTAGTTAAATTTATTATTCCTAACCCGAACGAAATTAGCCTCTGCCTTATTTTGTGCATGGGTAAGTAACTTATTTTCTGTACCGTTTTGTTGAATTCTGAGGAAATGTTGTTCTTTCAAGTTTTAGTCATTTTTGTAACAATCCTTGAACTTGACCTTGTAAACACAAACAAGGGAAGGGCCTAGGGAGGCAAATACTGATCAGTTTCAACCAATTTTTTTCTTTTAAAAATCAAGTGTTTTTCTTTTTAATTGTAGTGGATTAAATTACATTGCAGGTGTTTCTTGCTAAGAGGTAGTGACATGTAAGAGGTGCTGGGCCCTTCTGTAGTGTTTCTCATAGTGCACCTTTATTTATACCCAAGACATTTTTTGTGGCTGTATTTGATTGATATGTGCTTCTTATGATTCTTGCTAATTTCAAAGAATATTGAATAAACGTTAGCAGGGCGAGGATCTACTTGTCTCATTCTTTAAAAATTAACCTAAAATGTTTCAGATATGATATTGACTGTCAACCCATCCAACTGTTTGACATTTAACAAGCCCGAGGGACAGCTTGGATATGGTTTGAATATATCTCTAAGAAGTTTGTGTGTTAAAGATATGATCTCCAAGAATTGACATGGGACCGTTAAGAGGGTGGAGGCCTGGGTTGAAGTCTTTAAGTTTGGGAGCTGCCTTTGAAAAGGACTAAGGTAGTTCTCATGAAAACTCGTTAAAAGACAGTTCAAATCCTGAGTGTCTTTCTGGCTTCCTTTATGACACCACGATTCCCAGCGTTAAGACACTATCCACCATGATTCCTTCACAGAAGGCTACCTGATCTTAGAATTTGAGCCTCTCAAATTAAGCTAAATAGGCCTGTCTTTCTTTATAAAACTAGCTCCCTCAGATATTTTGTTTTATGACTAACACAGCATCTCCATGGCTGCTAGGCCATTCTCTGCACTCTGTGAATCTTTATGACTTCCTGGGGGTCGGTGCTGTTTGTCAACATGAAGAGTGGGACGAGAATCAGAGAAATTCTTGTCTAAAGCCATGAATCTACATTGAATGACTCTACATGGAATGCAGGTTGTGTCAATGTTGAGGGACCCGAGATCCAAGGATCTGTCCATTCATAATGGGCAGGTACTTCAAGAAATATCTTCCCTGCTGCTCTCCTTTGTAGGTGGAATGGAATTGCCCCAGAGAATGACTCCTCACCCTTAGAAACATGAAGGCAGTTCAGAGTCTCTCTGCACACAATTTCACTCCTCTCCAATCCCTACATTCAAGTCCCACTGTCATTTTCAGGGGGAAAATGCATCTTTAACTTGACATGGAACCATTTGGTAAGGTCAAAAGACATCTGGAAATCAGGTGCGAGGGTGGGCATTAAGGAAAAAGTAATTTCAGATGCTTCTCCATCCCTCTCTACCCTCAGAACATGTGTCCCTAATCTAACAAAGGACTTAGCAGCACACCTACACTCTAATTATTAAACAATGCAGTGCAATATGCTAATATTCTAAGTGTTTGGAAATAAAATAAGAATAAAATATTAACTCTCTTAGTTACATAACTTCTGGAAACATACTGCAGAGTTGTTTTATATAAAGACACCTGGATGGATGAAAGGAGAGGGCTTGGCAAAGCTGGCTTAGTACAATTCCATTTCTCTTGATTTCTCCAGGGTGCTCCAGGGCAGTGTCCAAAGGGCTGCATGTCCTCTCAGGTCATTTCCACCCTCTCTGATTTTTAAAACTATCTGTGTCTCTCTGTCTCTGTCCATCTGTGGCTGTCTCTGTCTCTCTCCTCTCTCTGTCTGTGTGGATGTTGGATGCAGGTGTGTGCTGTGCATGTGGAGACCACAGAAAGGTATCGGGTGTCCTGCTCTTTCACCCTCCACCTTTTCCTTTTGAGACAAGTTCTGGAGCTCACCAATGTTTTGGCAGGCGGGCCAGCCAGCAAGCCCCAGGGATCCTCCTGTTACCCCCTCTTGCAGCACTGGCCTTGCGGGAAAATGAGGTCATACCTTGCTCTTACCTCGTTGCTGGGGATCCAAACTCAGGTTCCCATGCTTAAACAGTAAGTGCTTTTGCCCACTGACCCATCCCCCCAACCATGACAGATACTTCACTGAGCACTAGTTCTGGGTTGGGCAGATATGAACAGCAAAAGCCACAGGAAAAAATTCTCGCTTCCAAGTCTGGTTTGCTTTATACCAGACCTTTGTTTAGTAAGCAAATACATATATAATTACCCATCTAAGAACATACTGAAGGGAAGATGAACTCTGATCTGTGGCAATGTATTTATAGCAGAGTAAATTAAAACTTTGCTTTAATCATTTACTTGAAAATGGCTTTGGGCAAGTAACCGTGTGTACTTAAGCGCTACAATTTGGAAAAGAGATTTTGATAATGATCAAGCAGATAGCATGTATATTGTGTTCCCTCCTCCAGTGTATGTGAAACATTCAGCATGTCTGTTGTTACTATGGTTGCTCGTGCTCTTATTTTTAGATGTGGCTATTATCACAAAGTAGGTTAATACACCCTTTTTGATGGTGAGTGCTTACGGCCCACAGTGTGTTCTGATATGCTCACAGTGCTACAGTAGAGAGCATATTCTCTAAGGTCTCAAGTCCTCCAGAGCCATACTGAATCTGTCACTCTGTACCACTCGTGAAGTCAGCATTTGATAAGCTAGACAAACTGTGGTTGGGGCTGTAGGAGCTTTTGATGGCTTCTGACTTCATGGAGTCAAATCCACCTTGTTCTATTCATATGCTCCCACAATGCTGTGTGGACAGTCATAGCTCTAGTCTACAAATGGTGCAGCAGTGTCTCCAGCCCACTGGGGGGGGGGATTGTCTAAGTTCGCCTTTCTTGCAGTGAAATGGAAGTGACACACACCAGTAAGTTGCTCTTCAAGGTCCTTGGCAATTGGGTGCTCGTTTCTTGATATACCTACAGTTTCCACTTAGCACAAAGAGGCTTAGAATTCCTGTCCTCAGATTACCAACTTTTATCTTTGTCAAATAGTCATTCTACCTTAGTAGCTTCTGTTTAATTCCATGAGGCTATGTATATAAATCATTATTTATAAATTATTTAGTCTGGTTATCATCCCCACCAGAACTGGGGGTCTGTTTAGATCCTTTCATCAAATGATGTTCTACAGCAAGCTTTAAAAAAATTTTAGGCACAAGTGCACTGAATTAGAATTTTTAATCATGATAGATTTTGTAGTTTATTAACAGGGACAGATATGAAGGACTACAGCACAGAAAAATGTATGCTAACTAATTGGAAAGTTTTAAGTAGCTATTCATAACAACTCTGTACTGTAGGCTGCCTCCACCCCAGCCATTTCTTGACCCCCCCCCCTTCCTAATGCATCAGAGAACTAGCAATGCCAAGCGCCATCTTTCTCAGCGCCCTTTGCTTTTCGAGCTGAACACATGGCTTTGGTGTTGGTCAGTGGGACCTTTAAGGAAATCTCCTGGGACTTCCTAAAAGTATTTCACCACCCCCCCCCCCCCAAGGAGTGATGGGGCTACTAGAGAATCCTTGAATGTTTCCAAGTAAGGGGAACTGAAACTCTCTTCTGCTAAACAGAAAGGACCTGGACCTTTGTGTTCATCACAGTAGGATTCATCAATCCTAATATGACTCCACTGTTACTCAACGGCTCCTTCCCCAAAGTGAAGAAGAAGAGTAAAAGTAATTCATTTAGACCAGGTGTTGGTAAACTCTGGATCCCATACTCACTCTTCCAAGGCAAGTCTCAACTGAGGTGATTTCTCAGATCTTCCTTGTTTTCTATGTCCTTAACAGTTCTGAGTAGTATTGGCCAAGTATTGTATGTATTGTTCTTCTGTTACACTTGTGGATATTTGGCTCACAACTAACCAGGGTCTATGGTTTTGGGGAGGAGGACACAGAGATCAAATGTAGGTTTCATCGTATCCTATCAAGGGCACCCACTGTCAACACGGCTTACCTACATTACCTGCTGAAGCAGCGCTTACCAAGCGTCTACACCACAAAAGTACTCTACTTCACCCTCTTCTCTATTGCACTCTTTGTCTGCGCCACCTCCATTTAGGTAATGTCCATTTAGAAGTTATGTCTACCTCATTAAGGGCAGTATCTCCATAAATTATTTGAAATTCTGCTTGGGAGATTTATCTATTCTCTCTCTTATCTGGTGATTTATTATACCAGTATGGATTTATAGTTGTTAACATTTCAGAGTGTAACCCAACACTGTCTTGTTGACATTGGCAACTTTATTACTGATTTGGCATCTCCCAGCACAGTGTGTGTGTTTCCATGCACACCATGTTTTGCTTTCTGGAATAAGAAAATGCTCAAGGTCAGTCTTTCCTATTTCTGCCCCAACCTCAAATCAACCATGCTTCTTTTGATGTTAGTTAGTAGCTCCTATGGAAGGGTACTTCCCAATTTGATTAAGAAAAAATATTCCCTATCCCCTAGAGAATTCTTTTCATTAGCAGACTTAAATACGAAAAAGGACTCTATTATTTTGCTGTTCACTGATGAACATCTTGTGAGCTCTTGTTTCTTCCTTGCTATCCAAATAGCTACATCTTAGTTAGGGAAGTTGAAAATACTGACTCGTTGAACCTTTGTAAAGTTGGCTAGCCTCTGTCTGAGCAACTTCCACAGTAGAGGTGGTCTATAGGATAGGTGAGTACACACCTCTCAGAGCCAGCACAGTGCATATATACTTCAAGTATGGGTTACTGCTCTCTCCTCACATGGCGAATCCCTCCACAGAGTGACTCTCCTTTATTAAACTTTAATAAGTTGCCCAGTGTGTGGCACTATCTTCAACACTCAGCACATCTTTTGTTCTAATTGATCGAATAGCACAGAGAAAGATGGGCTACAGATGAGAGAGAAGATTGTATGTCAGAGAACAATCAATATGCTATAGCCTTTGAATGAAGACAAACCTCACACTAACACACTAACATGGTACCATTGGGCATGTGCAAAGCCTTGGCAAGTTTTCTGTTCCTTGCATCTGTTGATTTGGTGTGGGTATTGAGGTTAATAAAAGAATATTACTATTTAAGTTGCTTCAATTAATTATGTTCTCATACAAACTACTATACCTTGTGTGTGTGATTTCGTAGACTTTATTCATGGCTTAAAGGCATCTCTCTCTCTTTCTCCCCTCCCCTCTCCTCCCCTCCTCTCTCTCTCTCTCTCTCTCTCTCTCTCTCTCTCTCTCTCTCTCTCTCACACACACACACACACACACACACACACACACACACACACACACAAAATCAGTGTTCTGGTTTACATTGAAAACTCACACTGTCCATATGACAGCAAGTGGCTAAAATGGAAGTGAAGCCTTCTAGATCAAGGGGCACACTCCTGTCCTCATTGTAACCCTGCCATTGATAGTGAAAGTCAGTTCCCACGTATGACCTATTTGCCCAACTACTTTTGCTTCACTTTCCTTTGCAATACACACTGCTCTGCAGCTAAACCATCAAAGAAGGCAGATGAGCACTGTGTGGAGTGAGTGCACTGTGCAAGGAGTAGTACTTCCTTGTGGAAATGAAGTCTGTTTGAATTTGTTCAATATAAGAACACCCCGATGAAGTGGTGGCTTCATGGTGCATTCCAGGTACCTGGGGGATATTTAAATTTGAGATCTCAGGACTAGATTAGTGATTTTCAAAACTAATTTTTTAAAGGACTTTGTTCTCTTATGACTACATTTCATGGAAGTATGGTGTTAAGAAAAACAACTAAATAAGCAAAATTCTCTCTTGAACCTGATTTGAGGGGCTCTGGTGCTCAATTTCTCTGACCTCTTCTTGCCATACCTAATTTCAGTGGTTTCTAAGGGGCCATAATGAGGTCAGTCACCAAGGCTTCCTATCCTTCAGATCATCACTCATCTAACAGGCACTAACAGAGCAGTGTGCTCAGCATGTATGAAGCTGGTGCCTACAGCTAACCAAGTCAGCTATAATTACTGACAACCAAGTGGACATGGTGATGTAGGAGGCTAAAATTAATACAGATATATAAACAGGTCATATCAGGCCCTGCTAACAGGATATCACAAAAACTCCCAGCTAGAAGGCCCAGGTAGAGCCTATGGAGGTGAGGAAAGTTTCCCTGCTGTGTGACAACTATGTTAGAACCTGATGAAGGGGAAGAGATGACTCATGTAGAGGGTAGGGAAGATGTGTGGAGTCTCAGGTGGGCTCACATTCTCTCGAGGAGCTGAAGGTCAGCCAGGTTGCAGAATCAGTGGCAGTGAGAAGCAGGCACAGCTGCACAGCCAGCAACTTCTCTTCTGGGAATGTGTCTCCCCAGAGCAAGATAAGCATGATTTAGAAAGTTTCGTACAAGAGTGTTTACAATTATTTTATTTACAGTAGTCCCCAGGATGCTACAAAGGCACTTAAAAGTAAAGGACAGAACGTGTGAGACACACAGCAGTGCATCTGCATCCTGAAGGTGTGAACACCAAAAGAGCAGGTCTCATCAGACAGACTTCCATTCCTGTGAAATGCCAGACTCAGGAAAATCAAATTATAATGATAAAAATCCAAACGGCATTTGCCTCTGGATACTGAAGGTGGGAGTAAGGAAGACTGGAAAAGGGGCCTGTAGGAAGTGCCTGGTGGGTGGAAATAGTCCATACTGGAACTTTACTGACAGTAAGAAGAAAAATACACTTGTCACATGCTATCCAAGGATAGATGTGATATCTAAATAAGTATTAAAACACCAAGAAAGTTTAAAAAAATAGGACCAGTGAAAAAATTCGATAGAGTGGGTAACATTGAGGACAGAGAGGTGGGTTGAGGCAGAGGACTTCTAGAAGGTAGGAAGGAACAGGATAGGGAGAGGGAAATGCCCCATGCTGGGAGAAGGGAGGCCGCGATTTAGGGCTTTGTGTTGAGTGATTAGAGAGTTTGCTCTGGAAATCTGATGCCCTGAGTTAACCATGTAAAACAGATGCAGTGGGCTATGAATGTATGAGCCTAGCATTCTCCTCTGAAGGGATGGGTGAAAGAGGCAGGAGAGTCATTGGGAGTTCATGGGACAGCTAGCCTGGCTTCTGCACCTGGGATTGTCCCCGACCTCTCTATGTGCACCATGGCAGGTGCATCTCAGCACTTATACGCAGGTGAACACACACACAGAGAGGAGAGAGAGACAGAGAGACAGAGAGACACAGAGAGAGAGAGAGACAGAGACAGAGACAGAGACAGAGAGACAGAGAGAGACTGAATAGGGTGTCTTAGGAACTTCAGTTGCTGGTCAGAGTGAGGAGCTTCCTGGTTTTATAATGTAAGTTTTGCCCAAATGAATTTCCACATTGGTTATTTAATTTTTCTAATCTGCAGATTAAAATTTCTCCCACAAACACATTTCCTGGCTGTGGTAGGGCAAGGGAGGCCAACAGACGATCAATTGTCATTTTCCTGCTGGCTTCATTGAAAACTCCAAAGTGCTAAAGAGAATGTTCATGAAATTGAAATCCTTTTCTTATTAAACTACCCTGTGTGGAAAACACTCCACGGGCAAATTATCGTTTAATAAGGCAATTTCCTGCTTTCTCAGCCCAAAAGGCCCCTGAACAATTTGAAATTCAAATATTGTGGCTTCCTTATACTGAAGCCAAGCAACGCTAGCAAGCTTTCTGAAATGTGGCTCCCACTGGGAATTTCAAGTTAACTCCTGGGGGAATGCTCTTTCTCACAGATGAGGTTCTGTGGAGCCTTGATGCAAAGAGAATGTGAAGCACACAAAGAGGTCCTTAGTTGAGCCAAGTTTGAGGCAGACTTAACCCCAACACACATGTTGGTGTATCCTACTGCTTACAAAGACATTCTATGTCTGTCTGTCTGTCTGTCTGTCTGTCTGTCTCTCTCTCTCTCTCTCTCTCTCTCTCTCTCTCTCTCTCTCTCACACACACACACACACACACACACACACACACACACACACACACACACACCACTTGTCTGTTCTTATGCCTTGGCCATCTTATGCCTTACAAAATGCCATACATACCCCCTTAACCTCTTAGTACTGGATACCAGCAGTACCTCTCAGTTAAGGTGACCAAAACTGACCCTGGAGATTGTCAAGTAGCCTTTGGGTAGTAAATCACATCCGAGTGAGAAACACTGAGCAGACACATTGTCCTTCCCTTGGAGCCTTTTCATGTTGTCCATCTGTCCCCTCATTCTGTCTCATTCATTCCACTCATTCCGCCCATTCAGACCACAAATGTACCTGGAACCCTACTGTGTCCCCAGTGGGTAGGTTCTCAAAAGCCCCACCACTTTTGAGTGTGGCACTCCTGTGTAGGTATGGATGCTGGCAATGTGCTACTAACTCTGAAGAGTTGGCTCTGAAAAACATCTTGCTTCTTGATGGTTTAGAGATCCAAGGTTTTCTTTGTAAGAACATGTCATGTACTCACTAGTCCAATGAAGATTCTCAGCATTTATTAAAGCCAGCTTCATACTGGATGGAGTTCTAAGAGGTTTGTGCAAATTCTATCCTTTAATCCTCATAGTGACCCTTTGAGATAGGAATCCTTATTACTTTCTGTCTTGAGAGAGGAAACTAAGATCTAGAGAGTTTATATAGCTTCCCAAGGCCCCACAGTTTTAAAGACATGGAGCCATTTTAGAAGCCTCTTTCTAGTCACCACCCACCTGCCCATCCACCCAGGAGTGTTCAGCCTTTTGACTTTGCAACATGACATTGCCATTTCAAAATCTGCTGGGAACCACTCTGGTTAGCTTAAACTGTCAACTTGACCCAAATTAGACTCACCTGAGAAGAAAGTCTCAAGTGAGGAATTATGCAGATCAGGAATTACATGGACATGCCTGTGGGAAACCATCTTGATTACTGAGATGGAAGGTCTCACCGTGGTTGTGGGTAGGACCTTTTCATGGGCTGGGCCTGAATTGAAGAAGAGTGAAAAAAACAAAAACAAAAACTAGCTGAGCAGAAGCAGCAGCAAGCAGGTGATGTGGGTGCATTAGGTTTTCCTTCCCTGCTGTTGACTGTGGATGTGATGTGACCAGCTGTCTCAGGCGCCTGCCTCTGTGACCTCCCTGCAACGGTGGATTGTAACTTGGAGCTGTAAGTCAAATGAACCCTTTCCTCCTCTAAGTTGCTTTTGGTCAGGATATTTTAATCACAGTAACAGAAAGAAAACAAGGACAGGTACTTTTGTAGCTATCCTGGGAATCCTGACTCTCTCTAAATGTATCATGCAGTAAATATTCACAGAATACCTACTATGTGTTGTCAAACCAGTCTCTCAAGCTTTGCTGTATAAGGGATGTTAGAAACACCAGGAGGGCAGATGGGCTAAGAAGTGCCCACAGCCATGGACAGATGTCACAGTTTGCCCAGGAGTGTGGCTCTGCATCTCTGAATCACTCTGAGTACAGAGAAGTCATGCCGAGTCTCAGATGACAAGACAGAGAATAAGAATTAACTCTAGGTTTCCTGTGCCAGTTGTCTGTGCAGAGGGCACTGGGTTACCAGAACTTCACATACTGACTTGGCTAAACTGCTGTGGACAGTTGAGATGTTTGGAAGCATGTTGCTCAACCCTCACTTTGCAGATCAACTAGGGGAGGCCCAGGAAGAGGGAATGATGGCTTTGCTAAGATTTATGGGACAGGGTGCTATTAAAAACCACCAAGAGACTCATGAGCTAGACGGAGCAATTCCACATTTACTGGCACATCATTCACATCTCATAACCCACTCACTTTTCCTCCCTGGTCTCCGTTGGCCACACAGAGGTCAGCTGGGTTCATGGAAGACAGAGGTGGGACAGAGGGACATGGCTAAGGTTCCCAGAGAGATAATTTAGCTCTGTAGTTTATCATATGAGCACAGTATGATACAACTCACAGAGTCTCCCAGAAACATCAGCTCAGTGATCAGGGGATCATAGACAAAATACTTGAGCACAGGACAGTGTTCCTCCACAGGGAGGAGGTGGCAGAGACTAGGGTGTGGAAGAGCCAGGCACTGCTTCCTGTGTGTTAAAGGTTGCAGCCCACACAGGGTCTTTGTGTCAATTGGATGAAGAAAGCACTTAAAATATGGTTGTCAGTTAACTGTGTTGTTGTGCTGACTGTTGTCCATAAAAATCCCCATTAGTGAACTTGGGGTTATCAAGCCACTGGCGATAGAACCTGTGCTGAGCTCCATGCCCTCAGGGAGCGGGTAGGGCCCTCACTGTGTTTTCAAAGTATCCCCACCCACACCCCAATGAGGAAACTGCAAGTGCCCAAAACAAGGTTTAGTAAATTAGAAAAATTTTGCAACACAGTTAGACATGTAAATCTGGCTATAACTGAAATCACCCTTTAACTCCTGGTTCCCAAGTTTAAATCACTGATTATACATTTAATTAATGTATATTAAAAACAAATCTTGTGAGGTTGAAGGGATGGCTCAGCTGCTAAGAGCACCAGTTGCTCTTTCAGAGGACTCAGGTTGGACTCCCAGAACCCACATGGCAGCTCACAAATGTCCATAATTCCAGGCCTACTAGGGGGTCTACCACCCTTTTCTGGCCTCTGTGAGCACCAGGCACACATGGGATACATAGATACACATGCAGGCAAAACACCTGTATGCATACAATTTAAAAAATTAAAAAACTACCAAAGCAAAAAGGTGTTCTCAGGGTGAAATAACTATATGGGACTCTTTTCTATGCTAAGGAAATAGTCTGAGGAGCCTTGAGGATCAAGGTTGCTTTGGTAACTCTCTGTTAGACTTTTGGGAAAGCCTCTCTGGTGATTGACATTTAGTTGATCAATCTGAAGTCTGGAGGACATGGGGGGCATCTGTGATCAGGAGCTTCCAGACTGTTCTCTCACTGGCTTCTTTTGTACCTTGCCTTGGAACTGAGCTGGGCTCTGGTTGTGGCTCAGGGGCTGAGCACTTCCCACTGGTCTGTGGGAGGTCCTGGGTTCCATCCTCACCACAGCTGCTCTCTGGCCGTTGCCTCAGAGAGTGCAGTAGCTGCTTGTTCCTAGTTCCTCTCCTGATGCCTGGTAGGACAGCAGTGATGAAAGTTTGGTAGACAGGGCTTGTTCAACATGCATCCCCAGCCTTCGGTGGTTCCGTGGGGTGGGGGAGCTCAGAGTTGTCTAGTACAAAGCTGACCACTGAGGGACTTTGTTCTTAGTAGTCAGTGGCTCTAAACTGTATGAATCACTACATTTTTCAAGGAATTTACCACCTCCCTCCAGATTTATATTATTGTAAAAACACTGCATATTATAATACTATGTACTATACTTTACTTTCTCTATATAAATTGCATATGTATATATATATAATTTTTATTTATTTATTTTTTTACAGCATGTGCTTCTCCCTGAAATACAGCCATGCACACAGCTTGTGATTTACTTTGGCACTACATTTATCCCTGTGTGTGGCCACCTAATGATCTTCTGGCCATTTGTCCATTTATTTTCAATAAAGGTCACAAATCTCTATTAATCATTAAAATCTCCTATGATTGACTTAGGGAAAGTCGTAAGGCATGCGTGTGTATTCCACCATATAATGAGGCTGTCAAGCTCTACTATGCTTACCTCCAGGTCCCCAGGGTCAGTCAGAATTGACATGGTGCAGACACACAATGAAAGATGATGGGTAATTAACTATCCCGTAGCTGCTCTCTAAGGTTTTAATGGTGTATCAACAGGTGGAAAGTAAGGGGATTTCCAATGTCCCACTAGACTCTTGTGCCCACCTCTGGGTACATCTCTGCCAGCCTCACTGCTTCCTCAGCCAGCTGACTAGATGTGGGTTTTTAGGAGGGCATGCCAAGTCTGCCCATAGAGTTATCTTTCTTACCATCTGCCCTGCCTATCTCTTTTCCCAGATGCCAAAACATTCTTTTATCTCACTTCAGACATCACACCTTCCTTCCAGGAGGCCTTCCTCTTTGTCTTCCCACCTTTTAGATTTGTGTGTTAAGATTATTGAGGCCAGCATCTGTCTCACTCATCTGCTGCACAGATTTGGCTAGTGTAGAGCTCAGAACACATTGGAATGTGTCAAGGAATGTCTGGTGAATGACCCCAATGGTGGCAAGAGGGGAAGGTACCCTGAGGAGTTCAGACCCTGTCTCATCAGCTCTCCAGGGTGGCCTGGCACTGTGACACCATCCCTGCTGGCCAGATGGTGTCCTCACACATGGAGGCCTTGTGGGTGGATAGCTGCCACATGAGTCACTGTGGCCACTGATTGCTGCCAGCGATCCCAGGCAGCCTCATGACCTGGGCTGTTTGCCCCAGGAAGGATCTTGTGGCTTCCAAGGTTCTGAGAGAACCTCAGTGAAGAAACAGAATTTCATAGTCTTAACCTCAGAGGCAATGAACGTCTTGGAGATCTTTCTGGGTTGTAATTGATCATGTGGTCAGGAGGAAGGCACTAGAAGTGAGTGAGGGCTCGCTCTCTCTCGCTCTCTCAGACACACACACACACACACACACACACACACACACACACACACACACACACAGAGACAGAGAGAGGAGGCTGAAATATCTGTCACAGGGATGATAGGAGCTGGTAGCCTGAGATATCCAGCTTTATTCCCAATTCCTTCACCAGGGTTCTTTTTTTTTTTTTTCTTTTTTTCGGTTTTTTGAGACAGGGTTTCTCTGTGTAGCTTTGCGCCTTTCCTGGAACTCACTTGGTAGTCCAGGCTGACCTCGAACTCACAGAGATCCGCCTGGCTCTGCCTCCCAAGTGCTGGGATTAAAGGCATGGGCCACCACTGCCCGGCTCACCCAGCCACTGCTTTCCCCTCTTTTCACCATTCATTTCCTGTCTTGGATTTGGTGTCTATTGAAATGAGAGCTAGTCTGTGTTGAATAGGGCAGAGCAGAGCCTACCTAGTTTTCCATGGCTACCTGTTTTATAGGTAGAAATCCGAAGGAAATAGTAACCAAATAGGAAAATGCATGCTGGGAAAAAAAAACCTTCTGTTTACAGAACTGTAGGGATGGGTCACAAGCATATTGAACCAGGGCAGAAGCACCCAGAAATCCCACCTGGTACTAACTTAATCATTTGTAAATCACAAATGACTTTAGATATTCTTGAGTTCTAGGAGGGTAGATCTGTGGAATGATTTCCTTAGCATGGCTGTGGCCACTGATGAAGTAAATCAAGGTACCAGCCAGTGGCTACTCTCCTGGGAATTTGCAGTGATGGCCACTTGTCAGTATTTTCTCTGCCACCCTGGCCTTTCTGTCTAGAAAAGAAACTGAGTCCCACATCTGGCTTTTCTCTTTTCATCATTTTAATGTTTGTTGCTCCTAACATAGGGTATTTTCTTCCACTGAGCTTACAACTTTACACTCTAGAGCCTGTAGTATCTGGGTAGTTTCCCATGGCCCCAATGCAAAAGTGACTGGCTTATTTTAAATAACCCTACGTATCTGCCACAACTTTCAGATTGCTTCTTTTCTGGTAAAGCTACTCATTTTCAAACCTTTCTGTCATGCTTTTTGTTCCTAAGTCTCACTGTAAACCTGGCTGAGAGCATCCAGCAATAACCACGCTACAGCTTAACTGTGAAACTGCCTTGAAATTAAACTGCCTCCACCAGATTAGTTAGTCTGTCACCTTGATACTTAGCCTTCCCCAAAGTTTCAGGACATAAACAACATGTAGATAATAGTTTGCCTGAATATAAAAGAAGTAGCTGATAGACTATTGATCAACAGAGTCCTTGTTCCCAAGTGTAATCTTTGCTGTTTGCATGTGATTGACATTTCTGTCTTCTGCATTCAGAATCACCCATTAAGTTCTGCCAGAGAATTCTAAGACTTCTCTAACTTGTATCTACAGACTCTACTAAATTCCTTCTTAAAGCCAGTTCCAAAAGTTTAAGAACCTCATAATCAGGTAGTCACAGCAAAGACCCTACCTGGTTGCTGCCAGTTTTCACATTAGTTACTTTTATTATCACTGTATCCAAATATGTGAGAGAAAGAACTTACCGATGAAGTATTTACTTTGCTTATGCTTTCAAAGGGAATGTGCGGATGAACAGTTCATATTGTGATGAAGAGCAAACAGAGGAAGAAAGAGCTGCTGATGCTCACCTCACTTTCTCCTTTAATTCCTTCTAGACTCCAGCCCATGGGATGATGCCACCCATACTCAGGGTGGCTTTTCCCCTTTCCTGTTAATCATGTCTAGAAACACCCTCAGAGATACTTTGAGAGGTATGACTCACTAATCTTCCTGAGTGATTAAAAAAAATCCATTCAAGTTGACAATGAAGTTTAAGCACAGAATATCACTGACAAAACTTGAACTCAAAGGAGCATCTTGATTTTGAAGTGCTGCTCGGGTCCCCTGGAATCCAAAGACTTTCTCTGAAGTCCTGTTTTTAAACTTGGCTATTAAGGTTTGGTGGGGAAGAGAAGTGGAGTAGATAAAATTCAGAACAAATATGAATTTAGACAAAGAACAAGTAAGTCCTTTAAAAGTATGTCTTATGAAATATTTAGGGCATACTTATACTAAACAATTTATTAGTTGTTATCTAAAATTCCAGTTTACCTAAGCCTCCTGAATTTTATTTTCTGGTTCTGTAAAGGTCTAACATTGAAATCATCTGGGAGATTAAAAAACACAGTCAGCTAGGACAGTTGAATGGCTGCCAGGGCATGGAGAGTCACTTTTCTTTGGGGGAGAGTGGCCAATATTTATAAACAACAACTATCTATGTATTTCTGCTGTAACTATTATTTTAATCCAGGCATGGAGTGGAACCTGTGGACTGTTTTCTTTCCCTGCAGACTGGGCCTGAATTTGGTCTGTTGCTCACACTACAGAAATTCCTCTAAAAGACGTCAGTCCCAACTCTTAAGCCATCTCATGCCTGCACATCCTTCGCAGTCTGTCCCTAGTGATTCAGGATTGTGACTGTCAGATGTGTTCATGTCACTTGGGGTCACGGTTGCTCTGTGTTCGGGCTTCAGTGCTGGCTTAGCAAGGAGCTCACATGAGCTGACCATACATGCTAAGGAACAGCAAAACTTTACAGAGTGGTCTGGTCAGTTAGGAAACTGGCTCACCCAGGGAATTGCTAGTGTTTACCGAGTTGTAAATAACATTGAACAGAGCTTTTCTTCTAATAGTTTCAAAATAACCTGACATAGCCTACTTTGAGGAAATTTCAGTGGAGGACAAAGTAAACTCAGTTGGTTTTGCTAATAAGATAAATAATTCCCCAACTTTCAGATTGGCAGAAGCCCCACTGGCTTTCTCCAGGACTCCACAATATCCTTAAAATCAGCCTTATGGAGAGGTTAAAGATGTAAACCAGGGAGAATAGGAGCATTGAGTTTGGAAGCCTAACCCCCAGTGGAATCTAGACCTTGGGATCCCTGAGTTTAAAGTGGAATAATATAACAGGAGTCCAGGGCTGCAACCTTGAGTACACTTGAAAGCCAACTGCAGACTTACCCAATGACCCGTTTCATTTCCTGATTGCAGGGTGACACAGTCTAGAGGGAGCCACTGTGGCTGGCTGGATCATCACCAGCTCATGGGGGTTAAAACACACCCAACCCTCATTAGCAGAATGAAGGATGAAATTTTCCCTGCCCTTGATGGAGGCAGCAACAGTGACCCTGGGTGACCTAGCATGGCTACCGCTCCTGGTCTGACAAAGATGAATGAGAGTGCCAGTTCTGCTTTTGATGAGACCTGATGAGGTGATGCCTGCATTTTCTCAAGGTCATAAGTAAACACTTTGCCTTTGCCAGAAACCAACATACAAACACAAACTCAGAAGAAACATGGGTGTTAGGAACAGCCTGTCTGTTGACACATGAACAGCCACCCCATATGGAGAAAGAAACCCTTCTCTCAGACCCTGTGGTGCTTATTTTTAACTCACAGTATCTGATGTGAATGCCATTCAATTAAAATCAAATACTCTTTCAAGCTCACATCCTCCCCATCTCAGAAGTAAAACCGTACTGTGGTTTATTGCTCAGGAATGAGCCATATGCTACAGTACAAGAGGAAAGTGCCGGGAGACAATATGGAGACTGTGGATTGAGGGAAAGGAGTGGAAACACACAAAGAGGCTGTTTTAGTTCTTGCCTGTGGCTGTGATAGACACTCTGACCAAGAGCAACTTGGTGAGAAAAGGGTTCATTTGGCTTATACTTCCAGGTACCACCAGTCTGTCATTGAAGGGAAGTGAAGCACAAGCCACGGAGGAAAGCTGCTTACCAGCATGCTATCCATCTCATGCTCATCTACCTTTCTTTCTTTCTTTTTAAAAGACATACTTATTTTTATTTTGTGTGTGTGGGTGTTTTGTCTGCTTATATATGTCTGTGTACCATGTGCATGCCTGATACCCTCAGAGGCCAGAAGAGGGTATCAGTCCTCTGGACCTGTAGTTACAAATGATTATGAGCCTTCATGTGGGACTTGGAATCAAGCTTCATCTTCTGGAAGAGCAGCCAATACTCTTAACCAGCAAGCCATCTCACTGGCCCTTTGCCATCTTTCTCCCAGTGCAGATGCCACTGACGTCAGCATGGTTGGTTGTTTTCCAGCCTCCCACACCACACTGTGGATTCCTTTGTTGAAGCAGAATGTCTATCTTGGTAGCCACAGGCTTTGGTACACAGGAAGAGCTCCATTCAGTTAGTTTCATGGGACTGAATGGGACCTTTCATTGCTTAGAGGAAGGCAGAGGTGTTAGCATTTGAGGAGGATACAGAATATGGTGTCCAGGCAGGACAGTCAGTCCTATGGGCAGATCATGTGAGATTGCTTTGTATTAGGGATGGGTAGAGATGCTTCCGCTTCAGCAACTTGCTCCAAAAGGCTCCTCTCTCTGCACATGAGATTAATGACTGTTAATGACAGTAAATATAATTATCTAATGATATTCATAAGTATTTAAAATATTTGGCTCAGTGCCTATAACAACTTGGGGGTCATTTCCCATTTATATCTTGCCATGAATCTAATTTAAAATTAACAAACCAATCACCAGCAACAAAATTCATAGATTAGATAGGCATTTTGTTTTCTTTATTATGCCTCTGAGGCTGTGTGTGTAGGTTTCCAATTCTGTATATAGGCAAATCCCCCATCTCTGAGTTAATTTTCCTCTTAAGAAGACTAGAGCTAGAAGAAAAGGGAAGCCTCCTTGAGTAGTAAGAAATAAAGCTTTCAGTAAGGATATGATGCACAGACATGCACAGGAACTATCTACACCTTTTATGGAGATCTTGCCTTCTGCCTCTGCCCCTACACATCTTAATGTGGGGAGAAGGCAGTGCTGGAGGATGGAGGAGATGTAAATACTGGTGGCTATGGTTGGTGGACAGGTGGCTCCTACCTAGCACTTCCATGTCAAGAAGCTTTAGATAATGGGAGAGATCCCATATGAAGATAGATCATGGACCTAGACCATATCCTCTAAGAGGTCATGTCAATTTCAGAAGGACCATCTTGCTGAGGATGTTCATTGCAAATAGGAAAAGCAATCTCCTTAAGAGACAGTGACCATCATTCTCAGATATAAGGATTCAGATATAACAGGTGTGGTGTAGTTGTAACCAACCGTCTTATTAAATAAGAAACACAGAGCCAATTCAGAGAAGAAAGCCAAGAGGTCAGAGCTAAGATCCTCACCCTTCCTGCTTCAGCGATCCTCTTCAGCCAAGAGAGCTCTCCAAAAGGGACCTACTTCCTGTGTGTATGTCTTTATATAGTCTAGCTGTTCTGCCTTCTCATTGGTTGTAAACCCAAACACATGACTGCCTCTGTAGAGACTTCCAGGTCTTCTATGGTTGGGATTGAGATTAAAGGCGTGTGTCTCCAATGCTGGCTGTATCTTTTTACACACAGAGATCTACCTAGCTCTGCCTACCAAGTGCTGGGATTAAAGGCGTGTGCCACCGCCGCCACGCTCTTGCTATGGCTCTAATAGCTCTGACCCCTGGGCAACTTTATTTATTAACATACAATTAAAATCACTTTTCAGTACAAATAAAATACCACCATAGTGTGGTTTCCTTCTCTATATTTAGTTACAAAAAGGCATCTGTATTTTACTGAATCCAATCTAGTTTGATTTAGTCTTAGTATTCCAAGGAAGAGTCTGGAGTTTTAGGAGTGAACTATTAAGTCCACCAGAAGATAGAGGACTAGGAGGACAGGTGACTGCCCAAAGCCTCTTAGTCAATAAGAGACAGATAGGTCCCAGGCACTCGTAGACACTTCTGATGTGGGCCACTGGCCTCCTAGTCCCTCACAAGCCAGATCAATCCAACAGTACAGTGGCTCCCAGTGAGGCTCAGCTGAGAAGTTGCCACATATCCATACAACTGTGCAACCTTTGCATTGGTCACATCAACACCACTAACATTAAGGAAGCTAATATAAGAGGGTGCTGTCTCCAACTCTGGTGCTCCAAGAATGCCAAAATCAAAGAGGAAGTGAAACCACCAAACCAGATGTAAGTGAACAAATAAAGAAATGGGGAACCCAGAAGAGGGAAACAAATGAACCCTCTAACCACACATGAGGCCAAGACTCAGTGAATTACGAGAGTCTCAGCCTTATGAAGAACCCAAAGGTTATTTCTACAGGCATTGGATGAAGGAGGCTTCTGGGTCAAGTAATGGGTAGGTGCTGGGGTATAAAAGCTAATTAGGTCTCAACTCACTTCAGAGTTATGAGACTTTTAGCTGTAGAATCACCACAGGCCTATGTACAAGGCACAGGTGCCATTAGGAAGAAAGTGACTCCATAGCTTGTGGGGTCAGTGAAGATACATCACACATTCCCAGATAGTCTTTGAAATGTAGATAGAATTGACTCCAGCCTCTTAGTTCATGAGATGCAAGAGCTCCTACCATGTTCAGAACTTCTGTTGATTTCCAGTGTCTCATGGGTTCACGGTTACTTTTAACTCTGGAAACCTAACAGATGTGTGACCTGAAGTCTATGTGCTTTGCTTCCTTTTCTCTGCTTAGCTCTGCCCTGAAATTGAGGTCATTCATTTTGTACAAAAACCTCCCACACAAGCAGGAATTATATTAATAGATAATGGTTTGGAGTGAGTCTCTGAAAAACATGAGTGTAGCATCTCCAGTAGAATTGGCCCTGGCTAGAAAAAAATCTCACATGGCTACTTTATCAAATGAAAACCAGTGATCCACTCAGGGTACCTGAGGGTACACTGGAACTTAATGAAGAGGTAAGGACACAAGCTTTTTATTTAAATGGCTCAAGATATACCATCACTGAGTCCTTAAAGCCTTTAGGCATCTCATCGTGAGTATCCTCTCGGTCCTTGCTGGTGCCCGTCTCAGGAGATCCCTACCTTCCTCCATGTTGCCAGTCATCTTTCCTCAAGGGCTTCTTTCCCATGTCAGGCCCATTGTTCATCAGGCTCAGTGTTAGCAGCACAATTGACACATGACAAGATGCACTCATTTTAAGAGTACTTTGTAGTTGGAGTTTTCCTGCCTGGCCCACAGTCAGGACAAATCTCTGTCACCCGCCAGTCCCACAGCCATTCAGACCCGACCAAGTAAACACAGAGACTTATACTGGTTACAAACTGTATGGCCGTGGCAGGCTTCTTGCTAACTGTTCTTACAGCTTAAATTAATCCATTTCCATTAATCTATACCTTGCCACATGGCTCGTGGCTTACCGGTATCTTCACATTCTGTTTCTCATCGTGGCAGCTGGCAGCATCTCTCTGACTCAGCCTTCCACTTTCCAGCTTTATTTTCCTCCTTGTCCCACCTACACTTCCTGCCTAGCCAATGGCCAATCAGTGTTTTATTTATTGACTAATTAGCAACACATTTGTGAGACTGACAAGAGCTTGAGTTCATTTGAGCATGACAATCAGGATAGAGAACACAGCCCTCGTCCTGCAGAAGGCTTCCTCATGACCCCCAGTGGTCAGTATCCTCCTCTCTCTCCAGGCCTTCAAGGACTTGTCTGCCACTCTAGCTTAGATACAGCTGATTTTATGATACACACATGGGATAATACAGGATGATGCTTTTCTGTGTGGTTATGAATCTCTTTATGAGATTTAATGATGCCATTGTTTGTTCCCTTAACCTACTTAATATTATAATAATGCACTGAACAAACATACCATGTCTACTGGATAAGTTTATGAACATTAGACTTTCACTTTTTGAACTGTTCCATAAAAAGTTATAAACATGTATATATACTTTTATGAAAAAATATGTTCTCACTTTAAGAAACAATTAAAAGAGGAATAACTGGATATGGTAGGATTAACCTTATACAAAGTTACTAAACTTTGTCCAAAGATGTTGGACAAAAGATTGAATAAGAGACTAAGAGGAGGTTGTTAGGATCCTGCCCTCACTCCTGCACATGTGCAGCTTGGAGTCTTGAGTCTTACATCATCAGGGGGCGCTGGTGACTACATAAGTGCCTTAAAAAGTGGGATGCAGACCCCACGCTCTTTCTTTGCTCTCTGCTCTCTCTCTGTTCCCTGCTCTGCTCTGTTCCCTCCTTGCCACCATCTTTCTCTCTCTCCAGGCCTGGCTCTCCTCTTTCTCCTCCCCCCTTTCCCTCCTAATAAAGCTCTGAATACTAATACTGGGTTCTGTCATGACCATGACCTTTCCATGCCTCCACCAGCACCGTTTATCATCCTTTCAGAGATCATTTGGTATACATCTACACCAAAATGGAATGTGTTCCGGCTTTTAAACTGTAGCCATTCTGTTTGGATGTGCAAATAGCACATATTACTTTAACTTGAAGAATGATTTGAGCTTGGCCATTTGTCAATATTCTTTTGTGAAGGGTCTAATCAAAGCTTTTGCCTTTCTTAAACTTGAGCTATCTTTTTATTATTAATTTGTAGGAGTTCTTTGAGTATTCCAGATATTAGCCTATTATCCTTTGTCTGTTTTAGAAACACTTTCAGCAGCACATTTTTTGATGTTCTGTTGAAGAGTGTTACATTCCTATTTTTTCATATATTCCAAATTATAGTTTCCATGTTGTGAATTAGAAGTTTTATCTCTAAGAAATCTCTGTCCTCTTGCAAATCATGAAGATCTTTTTTGGTCTTCCTTAGATGTTCTTGCAGACAGGCCTTTGCATGTAGGTCTAGAGCACTGTAGCTGGGCTAATGGTTGCAGAAGTGATGTGGCCAGAGCCCAAGTTCATCTTCTTTTTCTCTCTCAAATGAACTTTTGGCTAGAAAATAATTTTAAATAGTTTAGTATCTTTGCCAAAAATCAGTTAATATATTTTATTTTATCTGTACTTAACTGTATGTGTGTGGTAGGAGTGGTACCTTTGAAAATTGGATGTCAGGTTCCTTGGAGCTGGAGTTATAGATGGTTGTGAGTGGCCTGACATGGGTCCTAAGAACTGAACCTTGGTCCTCTATAAGAAGAGTAAAAGCTCTTAGCTCTTAAGTGCTGAGCCATCCCTCCAGCCCCTTTTCTTATCATAAGGCCACTGTGTCATTAAGAAATCTTGTATTCGATTTGAACTCAGGTAGCCAGTCCTGCCCCTTTCTTTCAAAACTGTTTTGGCAATCCTGGGTCCTTTTATTTCCATGTGCATTTCAGAACCAGCCAATGGAAGTCAAAAGACAAACCTTCTGGGATTTTGCATGGGGTTGTCTTCCATCTACAGATAAATTTGGATAGAAATGACATTTCACCAATATTAAGACTTTCAATATACTCAATTTTTCTTGGCAACAGTATACAGTATTACAATTATAATACTTGCGTGTGTTTTATTAAATCTTTGGGTAATTATTCTATACTTTTATAAAAGCTAATGCTTGAAATTTCAGTGACAAACTCAGCAGTGATTATGTAGAAAGATAATTGATTTTTAAATTAATTTTGCTTGTTGCATTCTTAACGGATTTGTTCATTGGCCTAGTAGTTTGTCCAAACTTTAGGAATTTTTCATAAGCAGCCTCATGGCACCTACAAATAAAGGATATGTTCTCTTTCCTTTTCATTCATCCTGCTTTTTGTTTCCTGATGAATTGCTTATGGCTCCAGGACAGTGTTACATTGACACAGTCCAAGTGTTTATCCTTGTCACATTTCTGGTCATAAAGAAAAAAACATGCAAAACCTTACCATCAACCATGACCTTAACTGTGCATATTCCACATAATGCTTTTGTCAGATTTTGAAAAGTTCTTTCTATTTCTTATTTATAAGAGTTATCAATATTTTTTCATAAATATGTGTTCAATTTAACCAAAATTTCTCTCTTACATAGGGAAGTGATTCTTCACATTTACCTTTTAAATAAGATTGCATGTTTATTGATTGATTTTCCTGAAGTCATGTTAAAGCTTCATTTCAGAGGATCAGCTATACTTGATCATGAGATACTATTCTTTATTGGGGTTTATATCTTTAGATTACAGATTTTAGGGTTTACATTTATGAGAGATATCAGTTTGTTAGTTTTTTCTTTTAAAAATTTTTGTATTTATTGTTTTTATGAGCCACCTGATGTGTGTGCTGAGAATCAAACCCTGGTTCTCGTGAACAGCAGTACATTACATGCTCTTAACTAATGAGTCATCTTTCTGACTCTTGCTGTTTTTTTTTTAAATTTGCAATGTCATAAAGTGATTATGTTAATCTTTTGGTGTCTTCCATCATAAAACTGTTTTCTTATTTTCATAGTCAAGAAATAAAAAAAAACATATTTTTTTTTTTTTTTAGACAGGGTTTCTCTGTGTAGTTTTGGTGCCTGTCCTGGATCTCACTCTGTAGATCAGGCTGGCCTTGAACTCACAGAGATTCTCCTGGCTCTGTCTCCCAAGTATTGGGATTAAAGGCCTGCGCCACTGGGTCCGGCCCCTTGCTCTTTTCTTATAATGTATTTCTCTGGCTTTGGTGCCAGGGGATGCTAGCATCCTCTAATGAACTGAGAAGTTTTCCTTCCTGTACTTTTTATTTTTTCTCTGTGGACAATTTAAAAATTATAAATTTATTTATTTATTTATTTTTGATATGTCTGAATTTTATTTTTGATTTTTTTTTATTCAAGAAATTCTGAAGAGTTAGCCATTTAAAAATTGTTTTACCCAGGAGTCAGAGCCAGGAGGATCTCTGTGAGTTTGAGGCCAGCCTGGTCTACAGAGTGAGATCCAGGACAGGCTCCAAAACTACACAGAGAAACCCTGTCTCAAAAAACAAAACAACAACAAAAAACAAACAAACAAACAAAAATTCCTTTTGTCCATATTTCACTCTCTTCCTTCTTTGTGTGGCTTCAATTACAGTGTGGCTCTCATAGGTCACTAAGTCTTCTTTCACGTGTTTGCTTTTCTCCTGGGGCTTAAGTTTGGGTGTTTGTTAGGTCTTCCGGTTCATAATATGATCATTTGATGTGTTTAATGTTTCGCTTATGTGTACAGTGTATTTATTTCAGACTTTTTTTTTTATGTGAAGCAATTCATTTAATTATCTCTTCTTTTTTCACATCCTGTGATACATGTTTTCCTTTGCTTTGTTTGCTTTGCTTTGGTTCTCATTCATGGCTTCCGGCTCATCACACCCATAGCCCTCATGGCTAGAGGATGAGGTTTGGCTGCTTTTGACCTCAGAAGGAGGTCTCAGAAAGTAAATCAATCCCCTTCAGTCCCCTGTGTGTGTGTTTCTCTCTTGCTCTTTCTTTTTCTCCCTGTTCCTGTTTTCTTCTCTCCCTCTCCTCCTCTCCCCTTCATCTCCTCCTTTCTCCCTTCCTTCTTCCTTCTGTTCATTTTACTTCCCAAGGCAGGCCATGGAGACTCCAAAGTGGGTCAGAGAAACTAAATGCACTCGAATCACCCCTAGCCCCTTTTCTAGCTTAGACCTGGCTATAAAGACATTCTCTGATAATAAGAACCCCATTTCAGAAGTGCTCCTGTCCCTTGCCCCAGAGGAAGGAGCACTGCACAGAGAAACTGGAAAGGTTAGTTTTAACTGTCAATCTAACACTAGAATCACTGGAGAAGGGAGTCTTAATTGAGAGATTGCCCAGATCAGTCTGGCTCGTAGGTATGTCTGTGAGAGAGTGTCTTAATTGTTAACTGACCCAGCCCACTGTGGGTAGCACCATTCCCTGGGCATGGGGTCTTGGCTGTATAAGAGTGGAGGGAGCTGGCTGAGAATAAGCCAGCAGACAACATGAGGTCATTTGTTTCTCTCTGCTCTTGACTGTAGATGTGATATGATGAGTTGTCTCTAGTTTCTTCTGCCTTTGTGACTTCCTTGCTATGATGGACTGTAGTCTGTTATTGTAAATTGAACAAACCATTTCCTGAACAGACAAGCTTGTCAGGTTGCTTCACTTAGTCTGCTAGCAATGAACTATATAATATAAGATCTCCATAAGTTGTAGCTATAAAATATAATATAATATAGTATCTTGATAAACCCCAAAAAGTCAAGGCTCAGGGAGCTACAGGGTAGTTGAACATGTGGAGATTGTAGAAAAGGGGTTCACACACAGAAGCCCCATGTCCCTCCCTCATACCTCATCCCAAGCACCTATTCACCTCTATCCATTGTAACATCCTTTATCCAAAATTAGAGACATGTTTCTCTAAGCCTAAGCAGGGGTGGTGAGAACTTTGATTTGTAGGCAGCATGTTAAAAACATGAGTAAGATAAATAACTCATATAAATTAACAATAAAAAGATAACTTAATTTTACCAAAGGCAAAAGCTTAGACACTTCAAAAAAGAATACCAGTAAATAGCCAAGAAACCACAGGAAAGATTCTCAAACAATAGCGTACCATAGTTGGACAACCAAATAGAAAGGCCACAATTTAAAAGTCAGGACATACTCCATTTTTGGCCAAATGTACGCAAACAGACTCAGGCGAGTTTCTTAAACATCTCCTTATCCAGCCTCTCTGGAAAAAAGTTCAGCAGTTTCTTCCAAGATTAAATCCCATCATATACAATAATTTCACTTCTAGGTGTTTCCTAAAGAAAACTAAGAAGGCTAGCACAGCTAAGACTTACTTTATTGCTCTAAAAACTGAGCATTTTGCTAAGACACCCTAAGAGGAACATATTTTTGTCAGGATCTACAGCCTTGTCTGTATCAAAACTATATTCATCAGGGTTTCCCAGAAAAAATCAATTAGAGATTCCTCCCCTCCCCCTCCCCATCAGTCTGTCTGTTTCTCTTCCTTTGTCTCTACCATGTCTGTCTCTGTCTTTACTTCTATCTCTGTCCCTTTTAAAGAGGTGGCTCATGAAATTATTATTATTAATCGCTGGCTACTTGATGATGGGGAGAAGTCCCCACAACTAGATGGATTCTGGAAATTTTCAATGTTGATTACTGTGGAGTGAGGGCAGAAGGGAAACCATATTTATCTTAGACAATTATATGTTCACGTGTTTAGTTATTGAAAGAATAGTTGAACTCATTTATTGCCATTGTGTTAGCGTGATGTGTACTAATTTATCATTTCTGTCATTAGGAGTTATTTCTGCTTATTTGTATTTTCCCAAGTTATGAGTCAAATTATCTTGTTTCAATGTGGTACTAGTACTTTTACAGTATTGTGTGTCTGGGGCTTGTTATCGCCTTTATAGTATTACCCCCTGGCATAGCTTGTGGTTACATTACTTATGAATAAGATTATACGGCAAAGTATTTATTTTAATTAATTCATCAGTTAGAGATAGAGTCCTACTATGTTAGTCAGGCTGGCTCTGAACTATGGAGCTCAGATAATCTTGCCTCAGCCTCCTGCATAGCTGGAATTACAGGCATCTATCACTATGCCTGGCTTAAAATGAAATTTAAAAAAATTGGCTGGGAGTGGTGGCAACAGTGACCTAAAGCTCCAGTCCCAGGGGAACTGATACCCTCTCTGTGGGTACCCACCTACTCTGTGGGTACTCACTTGCAAAGACATGGACACACACATATACACATGATTTCAAATAAATCTTTTAAGGCAGTTTATGCTATATTGGGACAGCTTTAGGATACTTACCATATGATTAGCTGTCCTACTCTTAATTTGTATTTTTTATATCAAATGATTGTGATGGTTAACACAGTGCCCCCTAATGGCTGGTGTCTCACTGCCCTTGTGTGTTCTGAAAATGGCTGGTATTATGGTTCTGTAATGGTTGTTCATTGTTGGGGAACGACTCTACTGGTAAACCACTTGGTATGATCAGTGGGTCCAAGGGTTGTTTAATGATGACATCTGGCTCACAGTCCCTTCTTCCCTCCTTTTCTCCCTCCTTCCCCCTTCCTCTTTCTCTCTCTCTCCTCCACAAATTCCAGCTGCTTCCCTACACTCTAATTGATGTCTCCTTTACTCATCAGAACCCTATGCTCTGCTTGGAATTGATATTCCTTTCATAGAAACCAAGGTTTCTCTAGATAGAAAACCAGGGCAATGTCAGTCCAGTTGTCTGATATCTGAAACATAGCTGTTTCATTTATTTTGTCCAGTTTTCTAGCTGTTTACAAAGGAGGTCTTGAGTTTAATCCCAATCACTGCATAGTATAGGTACAAGTAGAAGCCCGTGCCTTTTAGAGAAATTTACTTTTCATTCTGCTTAGTGTCATGGTCTAGATGAGATGTCTCCCATAATTTCTGGCATTTGAATTGGTCCCCAGTTGGTGGTACTGTTTGGGGAGGCTTAGGAGGTGTGGCCTCATTGGAAGAGGTGTGCCCCTGGAGGGGGGCTTTGAGAGTTTTAAAGACTGGTGCCATTTCTAGTTCAGTCTCTTGCTTTCTGCTTGTGGTTCAAGATAAAAACTCTCAGCTTCAGCTCTAACTGCCGTATTTCCTTGCTACAGCCTCCCCACCATGACAGACTCTTTTTCCTTGGGAGCTGTAAGCCCAAATAAACCTTTCTCCTATGAGTTGCCTTGGTCTTGGTGTTTTATCACAGCAATAGAAAAGTGACTAATGTACTTAGAGATCATCTTTGCATACCTTGCTCTCCTTGTTTGATGAAAACAAACGGTTATCCCTGGCTTTAGCAACAAAGAAATCCCTCTCTTCCTCTCTTTTTTAAAAATAACATTTCTCATAGTTTTCACTCTCACTATGTCTTCTCTGCTCTTTCCCCTCTAAGGAAGCCAAATTCACTTTTAATCTGTCTTTTAATTTTCATCAAAGGTTTTTCAAAGACATTTGGATATGGTTCTGAATGAGATGGAGAATTTTCTAGCCTAAGAAAGTTGGAAAGGACTTTTGGCCCAAGAAAGAAAAATTAAAATGGCAGGTTGGCACGTGCATCCAAAAGTCATGGTTGTAGCTGTAGGTCTTTGGGCAGCTGAAATTGGTGGAAACGTGTATTGGAAGAGCTTAAGTGCAATTGGAAACCACATGCAATTTCATGAAGTTAGAATGAGTGAACTGGACCTATAGTGATATAATCTCTATGGAGATACAGAGAACATCAAAGGTGAATTTGGGAGTTAAAGTTGGTGGATGCAGGCTGTTGGAGGAGACTGAGATGATGCCGTGCAGGGGATTCCCGGCTTGGGTGATGGGCTGATGGTCACCACACTACACAGCTGGAGAGTCTGGAGGAATCCATGTGAGGAGAGAGTTATGGAGTCCAGTTCCAAATGCAGTGTGTAAGCTGGCTGTGGAGAGAGAGAATATGGATTTTGAAAGATAGATGGGTTATTATAATTCAAAATAATACCAGCAAGTTTCCAACAGATGACACTGTTTTCCCACTGTAGGTTTGTGAAAGCATGCAGCCCTGAGCAGACTTATGTTCATTGTCAAACAGCAGCTTCCTATACTGCTTGTAGGACCAAGAACATGTATTAACAAGGTCTGAAGTTGATTCCTATACCTGTTAAGTTAAAAAAAACTCAACGTTTTTTGTTTTGTTTTGAGACAGGGTTTCTCTGTGTAACAGTCCTGGCTGTCCTGGAAGAACCCACTTTGTAGAGTAGGCTGGCTTTGAACTCCAGAGATCCACCTATCTCTGCCTCCTGAATGTTGAGATTGAAGATATGTGCCATCACCACCCAGCTCTTAATTTTTTATATAATTAGATGAAGCAAAAACTTTCATATCAAAGTTGGACATGGCAACCCAATTACAGGAAAAGAGTCCCAAGAACAGGAAAGAGTCAGAGACTCACTTGTTCTTATATTCAGGAGTCCCATAAAAATAATAAGGTAACTGCTATAATATATACACAGAGGACCTGCTGCAGACCCATGTGGGCCCTGGGCTTGCTGGTTCAGTCTCTGTGAGCTCATGTGTGCCTTTCTTAGTTGATTCAGAGGACCTTGCTCTCTTGGTGTCCTCTATCCCCTCTGGCTCTTACAATCTTTCTGGTTCCTCTTCCATGGGATTCTCTGAGCTCTGAGGGGAGGGATTTGATGGAGAACTCCCATTTAGACCCCCTCTCCACACAATATCTGGCTGGTGGGGTCTCTGTATCTGAGCTCTGAGGGAGGGATTTGATGGAGAACTCCCATTTAGACCCCCTCTCCACATAATATCTGGCTGGTGGGGTCTCTGTATCTGTTCCCTGTTGCTGTCCTTTTTTAAATTGTTGCTGCCTTTTAAGCCACAGCTCTCTGAATCAGCAACTGCAGCTCTGGCACTACCAGCAGCGATTAGGCCACCAGGGCCATAGCCAGAAGGAATTCTGTTCCCTCCAGCTCCAACTCTTGCAGACCTACAAAGGGAGCTTAACTAAACCTCTGTCCCTCTAAAGAACTCAAGATTCAAAGGTTAAGGTGGAATTCTGCTCTTCAGAGAGGCTGAATAGCAAGTAGCTTACCTCCTCTCCTTGTCCACCCATAAAATCTATTTCCCCTTCCCAGGGAGATCTGTGCACCGTCCCCATAGGTTGGGAATTAAAAAAAGAATAGAGATCATATCCTACTACAAAATAATTTAAAGGAGCTAAGTATAAATTATGATTAGATTTCAACACATTGAACTTTTAAAAGATATGGAATGTAAGGGGCTGGAAGATGGCATAGTGATTAACAGCGCTTGTTGCGCTTGCAGAGGACCTGGGTTCGGTTCCCAACACTCATATGGTGACTCATGATTATCTATACCTCTCATTCCAGGGCCTCTAATGCCTTCTTGAACTGACTTACACACACACACACACACACACACACACACACACACACACACACACACACACACGCAAAAACAGTCATACACATAAATAAATCTAAAAATGGTTTTAATAATATATAAAAAATAATAACTAATATGATTGAATACATCCAGTGCCTATTATCAGTGTTTTGATAGAGAAATTCATTTCATCTTCCCCAGAGTTCTGCCTAAGGTAGAGACTATCATCACTCCAATTCATAGATGGGGAACTGAAGCTCAGAGGTCCTGAGGTCATCACCTGGTAAAAGTAAGAGCTGAGATTCAAACACATGCATGTAGCCACAGGAACCTGGACACTGTAACAGAGAAGAGCAGAAGCAAGGAGGCTATCAAGGCAAGAGTGAAGTTAAGTCCTGGGGAATATTATTTTAAGGTGTGTTACTTGTGTTTATGTTGCGTTTGTTTAACACTGTGAAGCTGTGTTACTGTGCCTGTCTAGAACAGCTGATGGAATAAAGATCTGAAAAGCCAATAGCAAGGCAGGAGAAAGGATAGGTGTGGCTGGCAGGCAGGCAGAAATAATTAATGAAAGGAAAAATTTGGGAGAGGAGAGATCTAGGGGGAAGACATCAGGGGCCAGTCACCCAGCTACACAGCCAGCAATGGAATAAGAAAGAAAGGTACACAAAAATAGAGAAAGGTAAAAAGCCCAGAGACAAAAGACAGACAGGTTAATTTAAAGTTAAGAAAAGCTGGCAAGAAACAAGCCAAGCTGAGGCCGGGCATTTATAATTAAGAATAAGTCTCCGTGTGTGATTTATCTGGGAACTGGGTGACAGGCCCCCAAAAGAGCCAAAAGAGCCCAAAGAGTGAAAAACAACCAACAATAGTTAAGCTACAAAGAAAATTATTCACATAAACTGTCTTTGGCTAACAGAAAATTATGCAAGTTTCAGAGAATCCAAATAATTATGATGGCACTGTAAACTAGATTTTGACCCAAATTTTATGTCCTGTGAGTGCTCTGATATCATCACTCACTCAAGATTTACCTGAAGGCAGCACACACACACACACACACACACACACACACACACACACACACACACACCCTGTAAACATGAACACATTAGGAAGCAGAGGGCACAAGATATGATTAAACAGTTAAATGTAAAAACATGATGTCACGTAAAGATGAGAAATAAAGAACATAAAATGGAAAATAAAAAATAAAGAGCACAAAATGGAAAATAAAAAGGCACAAGGAAAGTTGTGAGGTTCCTTAAAATGTTCTGGTAAGAAAACAAATTGAGGACTCACTGGTACCAAGAATCATTTGAGTGGCTGGGAGCTACTGTGAACAGCTTACTCCTAGATCCTATGGGCTCATTGCCAGCTGCTGTGAAGGTTCCCTGGAGGAGAAACCAGCTGTTGTTAAAGGCTTTTGATGAAATTTGGAGAGAGGGGATAACAGCACAGTCTGTTGTAAAATGGATATTGCCTAGGTTATTTAAATAAAAACCCCTATAGGCCTTTTCACCATGTTGGTCTTAAAATGTAAAATTTTTGCAAGCACTTATTGTTCCCAAACCAAGAAGGCTAGCTAGCTGGCTGAATGAGACACAGGCTCAGTGGAGCAATAAATGAATAGGGGAGGCCCAGCTGCTTGGAGACCTGCTCTGGAGAATTGGGAAAGAGCTGCCCAGGTACTGAGTTCATCTAGTTGGCTGGAGAAGTCCACCCCCAGGGATGGCAGGAACCACAGTGAAGGTGATCAGTATATGTCTGTGCTTGCCTTTCAGCTTAGCATTTTAAGAGAGGCAACTGGAGTCAGCCTAGCTGAAGGCTAAATCTATAGTATGGTTGCAATCAATCACTTGGCAGAGGCAATTTTTAGGTGTCCAGTGATGTGGGTGGTCACACATAAGAAAAGCAAACCGCAGTTCTGCCTCCAAGAGCAACAGAGTCACAATCAGTCCAGTTCCACTCAGAGTAACCCAAGGAGGAATGAAATTTATAGTTGGACAACATGAAGATGTAAGGAAGCCCATAGAAATACTAACACCAAACTCAATTAATGAGATAAAGGCAAGAAGGGAGGAACAGAAGTTTGCAAAGACTAAGCAGAGCAGAGAGTTCTTGATTCATGGGCCTGATGCTGACAGGGTATGTGGCGCCTTTGTTGGAATGTTAGAGCCAGAAGGTAAGAGTGCAATCATGGTCTTACTGTAGCTGGGGTTGCCTGCTCTGGACATACACCATGACTGTCAACTGTCAAACATGGATCAGGGAAGGACACATAGGTTCCTATTCCTCCATGCTAAACTGTTGGTTATTGTGGATTCTGTGGGAGGGCAGCTTTTGTCTGCAGTCGAGACCCACTGGTGAGTCCACTGGTCTCGACTGGGAGGTTCTGTGTCAATGGTTACATAGATGGTCCTGTTTAAACTCATAGACTCACAAACAAAACAAAAAGGTGTGGATGTGAGGAAGAGCTGTAGGGAAAGAAGGGGTGAGGGGGAGATAACGGTGTGGAGCAAGGTGAGAGTAGCCAGAATGCAATATATACATGTTTGAAATTATCAAAGAACAGACTTACTAAAAGTTAAGAAAATGTTTCTACAACATAAGGAATAATCTGATTCAAAGGCAGCTGATATTCACATCCTCCAAGGATTGAAGATATTTTTGTTTAGAACAATGCCTTAAAATACATTCCAATAATCTCCTAGTTGAAGGATGATAAATAGCAGATATTTAATCTGCTAGAAAATACTATTTGTAATTTCATACCTATCACCCTCAATACTTGATTCCGTGTCCTGGACCAGTAAGTCGGTGGTTCATAAATGTCTGCGCAAATTAATACATATTTGAATGTCAGGTATATCACGTTTGTGCAGAGAAACACAATTCAACAGGTATTACTTTTGTTAAAAAATTCATAGGAGGAAGTGAATTAAAATTTAAAGTATGTTTATATATATTTTAAAAAGTGAAAACAGAACAGTTTGGGTACATAGAATGATCAGCATAATTATTCAGTAAAGAAAAACACTGAGGTGAGTTAGCGAAAACCAAAGGTTGAGCCATATACCTTCCTTTTTTATTACTTTGAATTTGAAGATATTCCTCAAAACAGACATTCTTTTTTTTTTTTTTTTTTGAGACAAGATTTCTCTGTGTAGCTTTGGACCCTATCCTGGAACTCACTCTGTAAACCAGGTTGGCCTCGTACTCACAGAGATCTGCCTTCCTCTGCCTCCCGAGTGCTGGGATTAAAGGTGTGTGCCACACCACCGCCAGGCTCAAAACAGACATTCTTAAAGGGCTTCTGGTTCTTTGTCTAAGTTAAAGTGCTGTACTAAACATGTAGGATCAGGGAATCGTCAGCTCCTGCCGTGCTGCACTGAGCCTCAACCTGCACTAATAGAGACGCAGTCTTGGCAGACTGAATGATTGATAATTTGGCTCATAGGATTTTGGGTTTTTTGTTTTCTTCTTATAGTAAGTTAGTGACATAGTTCAGGGACAATGTCTGGAATTTCGTAAATTGCCTCCGTTCCTGGGTCAGGATGGCTGTACTAGCTCTAACTTGCCTGCCTTTTTTTTGGTCCCTGACTGTGGAGACCAATATGTCTAAGGTTGCCCCTCCCATCTCTCTGGGGATTGGGTCCCATTCTCTAGCAGCTCTGACCATATCCTTGTGTTATCTCCTCTAATCTCCCCTATGAATCATTTCTTTATTTCACCTTAGTTTTTAAGTGTATGTGTATGTATGATCATGTGATACATGTGTGTATATGGAGGAGAGAAATTTATTGAGTCTCTTGAGTAATTTCTCTGTCCACTTTTTTATGCTTTTACTTATTCTTTGAGAATTTTATGCACTATATTTTGATCATATTCTTTTCCCTTCTAGATCCTTCTCCACCTCCTAACTCACTTAATGTCATATTCTTTCTCTCTCTTAAAAACAAAAGCAAAACAAAAGAATCCCCCCTCCGCAACACACAACACGGATACTGTTTTGTGTTGAATAACTACTGAGCATTAGGCCTACCACAGCATGTGAATATACCCAGTGTCACTTCATTAAAAACTGATTTTCCCTCTCCCAGAAGCTATCAGTTGCTAATAGTGTCTTGGCCAGGAGTGGAGCTTTGTGCCCACTGCCCCTCCTCCATTCGGGTAGTTTGTCTGGCTTGAGCTTGGGCAGATCCTGTATAAGCTGTCAGTATCAGTGAATTCATATGCTTGTCTTCCTAGTTGTGTTTAGAAAATGCTGTTTTCAGCCAGGTGGTGGTGGTGCATGCCTTTAATCCCAGCACTTGGGAGGCAGAGCCAGGTGGATCTCTGTGAGTTCGAGGCCAGCCTGGACTCCAGAGTGAGTTCCAGGAAAGGTGCAAAGCTACACAGAGAAACCCTGTCTTGAAAAACCAAATAATCATCATCATCATCATCATCAAAAAATAATAAATAAATAAATAAAATAAAATAAAATGCTGTTTTCTTGAATCATCTACTACCTCTAGCTCTTACAATCTTTCCACCTCTCCTTTCCATAAGTTCCTGAGCTTTGAAGGGAGAGGTAACAATAAAGACATCACATTTAGGGTTGAGCAACTCTAAAGTTTCTTGTTTCTCTCTCTCTGACCATCCAATTGTGCATCTCTGTTAACCACCGTCTACTGCAGGAACAAGCTCCTCTGATGAAGGTTGAGTGGTGTACTGATCTACAGGTATTGAAATACAGCATTAGGTATCATTTTATTGCTAGGTTCCTTTAGCAGAATAATAGTAGTAGGTGTCCCTCTAGGGTTCATAACCTATCTAGTCTCACTAGTCTTGGGCTAACAGTATCAGATATGAATTCCATTTCATGGAACAGGTCTTAAATCCAATAAAAAGGTATTTGGTTACTCCCATAATATTTATACCACTGTTGCACCAATGAGTATGCTTACAGGCAAGCTATTATTTTAACACACATAGGGTGAGATTGATGATTACTTTTCTCCTCTGGAAGAGTATATAGCACCTTCTAGCATAGGAATGCTAGTCAGCAGTGGTGAAACTTCCAGTATCAGCTAGATTTCTTCTTGTTCTATGATATTAGCATGTTATATGCTCAGCAATAGGATCTTGGCTGTCAAGTTGTGGAGGGTAGCCAATATCTTTGGCAATAAGTAGCCTGTAATGTTTGCAGGGTCTGAGATATAATCTATTCCTGGTACTGGGGTTATTATTTGGCCACATATGCTGTCGAGTGGGATATTGTCTCTCCCATTATATGGTAATTTCTTTTAGACCCCTTTTATGTATGTATATATTTTAGGAAGCTTCTACAGTAGTTGGTTTTCATATAGCTCTTCAGATGGGGTCTCTATTTGGCCCATTACTTGCTGAGTAGGCCAGGCAGGGTGACCAGAGAGCTATGTGGTTCTACCTGTGCTGGGATTACAAGCAGAGCAGAAAGCCTGGCTTCTTAAATGTGGGTTCTGGGGACCAAACTCATGTTCTTATGCTTGCATACAAGAACTTTACTAACAGCTTTCTCTTCAGCTTGCTCTGTGCGACATTTCTGATGAATAGGTTCCACTCATACCTCTGAGCCTGATCTGTATGGATTCTACTGATTCTTCCTGAAAGTTCTGCTCTCCTGCCTCTGCCATCCACTCCTTCAAATGGATGGCAACCCAGCTCAAAGTAGATTTCTCTTGAGTGACTGACTTTCCTTCCTGGTGGCCTATTACAGCTCTCTCTACATCATTTCTAGAGTACTCAGCAGGCTATTTACCAGCACAATTTTGGACCATCCTCTAACAGCAAGTCAGATTTACTTTAATTTTCTGGAAATTGAAACTTTTTCAAAGACATCATTAAAGAACCATCTTTTCTGACCAAGCACACTAGTGGAAGCCCATGAACTGTGGACTAATAGCTGTGGAGTCCCCATAGGACTAGACTAGGGCCTCTGGATACAGGAGACAGTTATTTAGCTTGAACTGTTTGGGGGGCCCCCAGGCAGGGGTATCAGGATCCGTCCCTCGTGCATAGGCCAGCTTTTTTGGAGCTCAGTGCCTAGGGTGTGACACCTTGCACAGCCTTGGTGCAGGGGGGAGGGGCTTGGACCTGTCTCAGCTGAGTGTGCCAGGCTCTGCTGACTCCTCATGGGAGACCTTGACTTGGAAAATGTGGGGATGGGGGTTGTGTTGTGGGGGGAAAGGCTGAGAGGTGGGAAGAGGGGGGAAATCTGTGGTTGGTATGTAAAGTGAATAGAAAATTTCTTAATAATAAAAAAAGAGGCCCATCTGGACCAGAGGTGAGTGCCTGGGGTCATACCCAAAGAAGCCTGACCCTAGGTCCCATCCCTGGGCACCAGCCATTCCGGGGAAGACCTGCTCAACTTGGCCCCAGGTTCTGGCCATTGGGCAGGTCCCCCCCCCAGGTTCCCCTTCTCCAAGACCCCCAGCAGACCCTGCAATCTCCACACCTTGCCCCTACACCCATCCGCCTGAGACCCCAGTCACTGCCTGAGACTCAGAGACCAGTCCCTAGCTCCCATTCAGCCCAGAGCTTCCATCTGGACCAGAGAGAGTCTTCCTGAATCTGTCAGCTCTGTCTGGACCAAGAGTGCTGATAAGAACTGATCAAGAATGAATCCACAAGGAGATGGGCACACATCATACAACAAAATAAAGAGCAATACAGCATCACCAGAACCTAGCCCTCCTCCAACAGCTAGACCTGAACATCACAAAATGGAAGAAGCAGAAGAAAGCAACCTTATGAATAACATCATGAAGAAGCTAGAGGCTTATAAAGAAGAAATCAAAAATAAAATGGAGGAACAGACAAACAAAAAATGGGAAGAACGCTATAAAAAACTAGAGGAAAGGACAAATAAAGCAGAAGAAAACAATAAATCCCTGAAAGAAAATCATGAAAAAGCATTGAAACAGATGAGGGAAACAGTCCAAGACCTGAAAAGGGAAATAGAAAAAATGAAGAAGACACAAACAGAGGGAATGCTGGAAATAGAAAATCTGAGTAAACAAACAGGAATTTCAGATGTAAGTATAACCAACAGAATGCAAGAGATGGAAGAAAGGATCTCTGGCATTGAAGATATGGTAGAAGAAATAGATTCATCAGTCAAAGAAAACACTAAAGCCAACAAAGTCATGATCCAAAATGTCCAAGAAATTTGGGACACCATGAAAAGACCAAACCTACTAATAATAGGGATAGAGGAAGGAGAAGAATACCAACTCAAAGGCACAGAAAATATATTCAACAAGATCATAGAAGAAAATTTTCCCAACTTAAAGAAGGAAATGCCTATGAAGATACAAGAAGCCTATAGAACACCAAACAGACTAGACCCCCCCAAAAAGTCCCCTTGCCACATAATAATTAAACAACTAAATGTACAGAATAAAGAAAGAATATTAAGAGCAGTAAAGGAAAAAGGCCAAGTGACTTATAAAGGCAAACCCATCAGAATAGCACCCGATTTCTCAATGGAGACTTTGAAAGCCAGAAGGACCTGGACAGATGTAATGCAGACACTAAGAGACCATGGATGCCACCTAGACTAATATACCCAGCAAAACTTGCAAACATCAAAGATGGAATGAACAAGACATTCCAAGACAAAGCCAGATTTAAACAATACTTATCCACAAACCCATCCCTACAGAAATCACTAGAAGGAAAATTCCAATCTAAGAAAGTCAGACACACCCTCGAAAACACAGGCAATAGACAACACCACAGCAGTAAACCCCAAAGAAGAGAAGTACACACACACTACCACCAAAAAAAAGATAACAGGAATACACTACCGAAGAATAAAAGGCTGGGAAAAGACTTTCCAATCAAATGGTCTTAAGAAGCAAGCAGGTGTAGCCATCCTAATATCCAGCAAAATAGACTTCAAGCTAAAATCAATCAAAAGAGATCAAGAAGGGCATTATATACTCATCACAGGAAAGATCCACCAAGATGAAGTTTCAATTCTGAACATTTATGCCCCAAACACAAGGGCACCCACATATGTCAAAGAAACATTACTAAAGCTTAAATCACATATAAAACCCCACACATTAATAGTGGGAGACTTCAACACCCCACTTTCACCACTGGACAGATCTCCCAAATTGAACTTAACCGAGAAATAAAGGACTTAACTGATATTATGACTCAAATGGACTTAATCGATATCTATAGAACATTCCATCCTAACAAAAAAGAATATACCTTCTCAGCACCCCATGGAACCTTCTCTAAAATCAACCACATACTTGGCCACAAAGCAAATCTCAACAGATACAAAACAATTGGAATAACCTCCTGCGTTCTATCAGACCACCATGGTTTAAAGTTAGATTTCAACAACAACAAAAACTACAGAAAACCTACAATCTCATGGAAACTGAATAATGCTCAACTGAATCACCAATGGGTTAAGGAAGAAATAAAGAAAGAAATTAAAGACTTCCTAGAGATCAATGAAAATGAATACACCACATACCCAAACTTATGGGAAACTATGAAAGCAGTGTTAAGAGGGAAATTCATAGCACTAAATACCCACATAAAGAAGTTGGAGAAATCTCACACTAGTGACTTAACAGCACACCTGAAATCTCTAGAACAAGAAGAAGCAAAGTCTCCCAGGAAGAATAGACGCCAGGAAATTATCAAATTGAGAGCTGAAATCAATAAAATAGAAACAAAGAGAACAATACAAAAAATTAATGAAACAAAGAGTTGGTTCTTTGAGAAAACCAACAAAATAGACAAGCCCTTATCCAAACTAACCAAAAGACAGAGAGAATCCAAATTAACAAAATCAGAAATGAAAAGAGGGGGGATATGACAAAAGACAATGAGGAAATCCAGAGAATCATCAGATCATACTTCAAAAACTTCTACTCCACAAAACTGGAAAATCTAAAAGAAATGGATAATTTTCTGGATAGGTACCACATACCTAAGTTAAATCAAGACCAGATAAACTATTTAAATAGCCCAATAACCCTGAAGGAAATAGAATCAGTCATTAAAAGTCTCCCAACCAAGAAAAGCTCAGGACCAGATGGTTTCAGTGCAGAATTCTACCAGATCTTCAAAGAAGAGTTAATACCAATACTCTTTAAATTGTTCCACACAATAGAAGCAGAAGGAACATTACCAAACTCCTTCTATGAGGCTACAATTACCCTGATTCCTAAACCAAACAAAGATGCAAGAAAGAAAGAGAACTACAGACCGATCTCCCTCATGAACATTGATACAAAAATACTCAATAAAATGCTGGCAAACAGACTCCAAGAACATATCAAAACAATTATCCACCATGATCAAGTAGGCTTCATCCTGGGGATGCAAGGGTGGTTCAACATCAATGTAATACACCATATAAACAAACTCAAAGAAAAAAACATATGATCATCTCACTAGATGCAGAAAAGGCATTTGACAAAATCCAATACCCCTTCATGATAAAGGTCTTGGAGTGATCAGGAATACAGGGAACATACCTAAACATAATAAAGGCAATTTACAGCAAGCCAACAGCCAACATCAAATTAAATGGAGAGAAACTCAAAGCGATTCCAAAATCAGGGACAAGGCAAGGCTGTCCGCTCTCCCCATACTTATTCAATATAGTACTTGAAGTTCTAGTCAGAGCAATAAGACAACATAAGGAGATTAAGGGGATACAAATTGGAAAGGAAGAAGTCAAGCTTTCCCTATTTGCAGATGACATGATAGTATAATTGAGTGACCCCAAAGATTCAACCAAGGAACTGATACAGCTTATAACACCTTCAGCAACATAGCAGAATACAAGATCAACTCAAAAAAATCAGTAACCCTCCTATATACAAATGACAAACAGGCTGAGAAGGAAATCAGAGATATATCACCCTTTACAATAGCCACAAATCATATAAAATACCTTGGGGGTAACTCTAACTAAGCTAGTGAAGGACCTATATGACAAGAACTTTAAGTCCCTGAAAAAAAATTGAAGAAGATGTCAGAAAATGGAAAGATTTCCCATGCTCATGGATAGGCAGGATTAACATAGTAAAAATGGCAATCTTACCAAAAGCAATCTACAGATTCAATGCAATCCCCATTAAATACCAACACAATTCTTCACAGACCTGGAAAGAATAATACTCAACTTCATATGGAAAAAATCCAGGATAGCCAAAAGTATCCTGTACAATAAAACAACCTCTGGAGGCATCATGATCCCTGACCTCAAGCTCTACTATAGAGCTACAGTAATAAAAACAGCTTGGTACTGGCATAAAAACCAACATGTGGACCAATGGAATCAAATTGAAGACCTGGACATTAATCTGCACACCTATGAACATACAATTTTTGACAAGCCAAAACTGTACAATGGAAAAAAGAAAGCATCTTCAATAAATGGTGCTGGCATAACTGGATGTCACTGTGTAGAAGGCTGCAAATAGATCCATATCTGTCACCGTGCACAAAACTTAAGTCCAAGTGGATCAAAGACCTCAACATAAATCCAGTTACTCTGACCCTGCTAGAAGAGAAAGTAGGAAGTAGTCTTGAACGCATTGGCACAGGAGATCACTTCCTAAATATAACATCAGTAGCACAGACACTGAGAGAAACAATCAATCAATGGGACCTCTTGAAACTGAGAAGCTTTTGTAAAGCAAAGGACACGGTCAACAAGACAAAGCGACAGCCTACAGAAAGGGAAAAGGTCTTCACCAACCCCACATCTGACAGAGGGCTGATATCCAGAATATATAAAGAACTCAAGAAATTAGACATCAAAATGCCCAACAGTCCAATTAAGAAATGGGCTATAGAACTAAACAGAGAATTCTCAACAGAGGAAGCTCAAATGGCTGAAAGACATTTAAGGAATTGCTCAACATCCCTAATCATCAAGGAAATGAAAATCAAAACGACTCTGAGATACCAGCTTACACCTGTCAGAATGGCTAAGATCAAAAACACTGAAGACAGCTTATACTGGAGAGGATGTGGAGCAAGGGGAACTCTCCTCCACTGCTGGTGGGAATGCAAGCTTGTTCAGCCACTTTGGAAATCAATATGGCGCTTTCTTAGAAAATTGGAAATCAATCTCCCCCAAGACCCAGCTATACCACTCTTGGGCATATACCCAAGGAATGCTCAATCATACCACAAGGGCACTTGCTCAGCTATGTTCATATCAGCATTGTTTGTAATAGTCAGAACCTGGAAACAACCTAGATGCCCTTCAACTGAAGAATGGATAAATAAAATGTGGTACATATACACAATGAAGTACTATTCAGCAGAGAAAAACATTGATATCATGAGGTTTGCAGGCAAATGGATGGAACTAGAAAATATCATCCTGAGTGAGGTAACCCAGACTCAGAAGGACAAACATGGTATGTACTCACTCATAGGAGGATACTAGATGTAAAACAAAGATGACTAGACTTCTACTCACAACTCCAGGGAGGCTACCTAGAAAACAGGACCCTAAAAAAGACACAGGGATTGCCCAATGACAGAGAAATGGATGAGATCTACATGAACAACCTGGACGTGAGTGGGGGTAATGAAGGGCAAGGTTTGAGGGAAAGAGAGCTTAGGGGAGCGGGAGATCCCAGCTGGATCAAGAACAGAGAGGGAGAACAAGGAATAAGAGACCATGATAAATGAAGACCACATGAGAATAGGAAGAAGCAAAGTGCTAGAGAGGTCCCCAGAAATCCACAAAGATACCTCCACAATAGACTACTGGCAATGGTCGAGAGAAAGCCCGAACTGACCTACTCTGGTGATAGGATGGCCAAACACCCTAACTGTCGTGCTAGAATTCTCATCCAATGACTGACGGAAGCGGATGCAAAGATCCACAGCCAGGCCCCAGGTGGAGCTCCAGGAGTCCAATTGGTGAGAAAGAGGAGGGATTGTATGAGCGAGAATTGTTGAGACCAAGATTATTAAAAGCACAGGGACAAATAGCCAAACTAATGGAAACACATGAACTATGAACTAAGAGTTGAGGAGCCCCCAACTGGATCAGGCCCTTTGGATCAGTGAGACAGTTGATTAGCTTGAACTGTTTGGGAGGCACCCAGGCAGTGGGACCGGGACCTGTCCTTAGTGCATGAGCTGGCTGTTTGGAACCTGGGGCTTATGCAGGGACACTTCGCTTAGCCTGGGAGGAGGGGACTGGACCTGCCTGGACTGAATCTACCAGGTTGAGCTGAATCCCCAGGGGAGTCTTTGCCCTGGAGGAGATGGGGGATGAGCTGAGGGGAAGGTGGGGAGGGGGAGGAGGGGGAAGGACAGGGGAATCCATGGCTGATGTGTAAAATTAAATTAAAAAAAAAATAAAAATAAAAACGAGGACCATCTTTTCATCAAGGATCTAGAGCTATGCCCGTGTGCTGTGGGATGGTCTGTATGTCAAATTGCTCTGATTGGTCAATAAATAAAACACTGATTGGCCAGTGGCCAGGCGGGACTAACAGAGAGGAGAATTGAGAGAATAGGAAGGCAGAGGGAGACACTGCCAGCCACCGCCATGACAAGCAGCATGTGCCGGTAAGCCACGAGCCACATGGCAAGGTATAGATTTATAGAAATGGATTAATTCAAGATATAAGAACAGTTAGCAAGAAGCCTGCCACAGCCATACAGTTTGTAAGCAATATAAGTCTCTGTGTTTACTTGGTTGGGTCTGAGCAGCTGTGGGACTGGCGGGTGTCAGAGATTTGTCCTGACTGTGGGCCACACAGGAAAACTCTAGCTACACCTTTGTCAAAAGCTGTATTGTCAGGATTTTCCAGAAAAACACAACAAGTTCATTTGTTTTTCTGTATCTCTCTCTCTCTCTCTCTCTCTCCCTCCCTCTCTCCTCTTTCTTCTTTCTTCCTATTCCTCTCATCTCCAACTCTATCTCCATCTCTGTCTCTCTCCTTTAAAGAATTGACTCATGAGATTATATGGTTGTGAGGGCTTAAGAACAAGCCCCAAATCTGTAGGGAGGCCATGTGTATAGCAGAACCCGTTGATAACTCAGATAAAATACATTCATCCTTCCACATTCCATAGGGTATCTTCTGGGAAGTGTACTCAAGGGCAACTGTTTACAATCAGATATCAGAGAACCTGTTGGGGCAAAATGGTACCTTGCTAAGAAAATATTCTGGAAAATTTATTCTCTTAGTCCCCCAAATCTGGCTCAAACTTTATATGAAATATAATAGTGACAGAAGAAAAATCTAACCAATGGAGAATGGGAGATGTAAGCAATGTTTAAGATATGAAAATGTTTAAGATGTGGTTGGAGGAAATATATGGCTAAAGTGATATTTTTATATGGACTTGGGGATTTCCTTTAGGTTGTCAAGGGAAAGTGAATATATTACATACATAGGCTTAGAAGAACATGCATGGATAAGGGAATTAGATAAATATGGAGGCTTGATAAAGAGATTCTAAAGGAGTTTTTCTTGAGATAACAGTGATGCAAAAACTCAGTTTAAGTCAGAACAAGTGGGCACAGGTCTTAATTCAAAATCAGACATAGTAGTTTCTTCTTGCCTCAGAAGTGGTTCTCTATCCTCAGACTAATGGCTTGTAATGAGCAGAACCACCAGCAAACAGAGCAGTTAGGAAGTGGGACTTAGTTGAAATTAAAAAAGGATTTGAGGGGAGACCATGGGGAAAGGACTGAATTGAAACCAAAGAGTTGCCTCTTACTATGGTAGAACATCTTTGGCATGGTATGAGACTGGAATGTTTCCTGTCATGACTGCCACTGCCTTTGGATGATGGGAGACCCAAGGGGATTGAGCAAGGTCCTGGATATTAAGTCTGTGACAGTATATTGCTGCTGTCAGGAGTAAGATGGTCTCTGAAAGAGGAAATGTGACATCCTGAAGAGCTGATAACTGTAGACTGATAGGACTTCATAGAAATCCTTAGATAAAAATCATAGTTAAAAGAATGTCCATTAGAGGTTGATAGAGCAAATGGACCATCTAGAGCACTATTAGGAGACAGAAGCTCAGAATCTGCTAAGGTTTGAGTGGCTAAATAAGGATGGAGGGTGTATATTTGATGTGTTGAGTGAGAGGGTTGGATAGAGTCCAAATGCTAGGGGCAGACAATGAGATTGTAACTGGTGACAGGGAAGAAAAAATTGTGTACATTGTCTCCAGCAAGAAGAATGGTAATGAAGTTGATTTTTTTCTATAGTTTCTCCATCAAATGAGGGGGAAGGGTAGAAATAAAGTAATAAAGACTTTTAGAAATTTCTGATGGCTTTATTCTATAAGAAGTAAGGAGAATAAACTCCTTGGAGTTCAGAGTTCCCCTTCAAGAATGGTTGGCCCATCTGACCCCAGAGAGATGAAAGCATGGCCGGGAGACTGGTGACGAGCAAACACTTTCCCAGTTTTGAAAAAGGAATTCTGCAAATTGCACATTGAGAAATCAGGTTTCAGTCTAGGGAACACTTCTAAAATAGAATATTAAACAGATGGTTGTGAGCTCCGAGAAGAGGAAGCACTGAGTCATTAGGAGAAGTCACGCCAGAATCAGAATCATCCTTTTTTATTTCTTAATGCCCCTACATCAGTGGAGTGGGGAACATTGGGGGAAATCTTTAGAACAGCCTGTTTTGATTTCAACAGAGATTTTCCAAATACAAATGATGACTGGCAGACAGAGTAATGCAATGTTAGTTGAGTTTGGGGATATTCAGGTGAAATTGTGGCTGGTTGAATACTTCCAAAGGAAATGTTGATTAATAGGCTGATGTTAACTGGAGGAAATACTGAAGAGAGATATGTGGCTTGGTCCTTGGCTCACATCATCATTTTACCAATTGCTTGGCTAAGAACATTAACGAGGCCACATCATTTGCAGATGATATAAGCTGAACAAAAAGAATGAATATGACAGATGCAAGAATTGAGACTCAAAATTATTTTGACATTCAGGACACTAGGCAGACACCATAAAGATAAAATTTAATGAAGGTAAATGTAAAATTCTATACTTAGAACCTCAGAGGAGTAGAATGTTAATGACCTGTCCAAATTTCTGAGCCCTTACCCTCTTAACAGCAGTTGTAGACTCCAGCTGTTTTATAGCTGAGGCATGTGTCTCATATTTCCCTGGCTTTAGGTAGGAATCCAAAAAATCTTTAATCAGCACTTCCAGCCATGCTTTTAGACTGATGTTGAAGTCATGACTGCAGTCCTTGCTCCTACTAGAAGTCTACAATAACTGAGCATTCCAGCTTATCCTGGATCCCATGGCCCTGGTCTCTAGTCTGATACACTGTGTCTCTGAGTGTGATGCTCAACATTGTCTATTTTTATTTGCATGTTGTTTGACAGCCTGATAGACAGAATCCCTATATATCAGCACTGCTTTAATGATTGATCTTGAACTTGGATTCTTTGGTGAACTTTGTAGTATGTGATTGAGAAGTCAGGTACAATATTATAATGCACTTGATGCTCTTTTTCCCCCTAGGCTGGATGTAGATTTAGGGCCAACTCATAAAAGTGCTCAGCTAGGCTGAAATTGAAACTTGACTATGATTTTTGTAGAAATATGTGTGAAGTAAATGAAGATTAGAGCTGGTGAATATAGACCTATGGGAAGTCTAGATAGGATGCCAGGACATGAGCCAGGGCAGTCAGCTTCACAGAAGAAAAATGTGGTGGGCAATTTTCAGAAGGAATTGATCCACAATGCTTAGCACTGCCATGAAGTCACACATGATCAAAGGCCTAAAACATTTCAAGTGGACTTTTCAACAGCCACATCACAAATGATACTGGTCAATAAAGCTTCTGTGAAAATAGAGGAAAAAGTCTGATTGCCACAGATCAAGGACAGAGGTTTGAGAAAAGAAGGTGGTGGGATTGCCTATACATTTGAATACCAGGAGAGTGTTTAGATGAGTCACTAGAAAATGATAAAGGGCTGGATCAAAGCACATTCTGCTTATATGTGTGGCAGGGAAAATGCCACTAAATGGAGAATTAGAGGTTCAAATAGAAAGCACATTTGTCTGGAAACAAGCCTGTACACATCATCAGCACTGCCTCTCTTCTCTCCCTTCCCTTTCCTTACTTTCACCCTTCCATTCCTTTTCCACCCTTCTTTTCTCTGGAGTCAGAGCCCATAATTTATATTGTTCTATATGTATAATCAAAGTGACTACAGTTGTGATGAGTATTTTCAGTGTGATGTTATGGCTGGATTAAGGTATAAACTAGTGTTGAGTAGAAGCTGCTCAAAATGAATATTAGTAACAGAATTACAGTGACATAATCACTCTGCACTGTATGAGACACTTACAGAAATAGTTCAAGTGAAACATGTGCTGCCCAAGATGTACTTGAAGCAGTGATAGTGTCCAGACAGATGGATGAGGGCTTTGCAAGGCATACTACCTACATGTGGGAACTTCAGACGATGTTCAAGCTGCATTTCTGTTACATGCATTTCTGTTGTGATAAAATACCCTGACTAAAAGCAACTCAAGGAAGAAAGGGGTTTATTTCAGCATACAGTTCCAGGTTAGAGTCCATCATTTGAGGAAGTCAAGACAGGGACTTCAAGAAGCTAGTCACATCATATCCTCAGGCAAGAACAAAGAGAAATGAAAGCAGACATGTTCTCTTGCTTGCTTGCTTATGCTCAGCTCTCTTTCCCCTAATCTCACACAGCTCAGGAACCCATTCCTAAGGAATGGTACTGCCCACAGTGGGTTGGGTCTTTTCTCATCAAATAACATATTACGACAATCCCCTACAGAACAACCTAATATTGCCAATCCTTCACTGAGAGTCTTCTGAGCTAATTTTAGGCTACTTCAAGTTGATAGTTGAAGATAACTATTATAGATTGGGACCTTTCTCTTCAAAAGAGAACAACAGACTGAGGGAGGAAATCAGACCAGACTTGTGCTATGGTCTCTGAGATATCCCTGTTGGACCTATGTTGTGGAATCTTATTTTAAGGTGTGTTACTTTTGTTTATGTTGCATTTGTTTAACTCTGTGAAGCTGTGTTACTGTACCTGTGTGAAATATCTGATGGTCTAATGAAGAACTGAATGGTCAATAGCAAGGCAGGAGAAAGGATAGGCAGGGCTGGCAGGCAGAGAGAATATATAGAGAAAGAAAAGAGTTGAAGGAGTGAAAAGAGAAGAGAGACTAGCAGCCAGAGGAGGAGGAGCATTCCAGGGGCCAGCCACCCAGCTACACAGCCAGCCACGGAGTAAGAGTAAGATTAACAGAAGTAACAGAATGGGAAAAGCCCAAAGAAAAAAGGTAGTTTGGATAATTTAAGTTAAGAAAAACTGGCTAGAAATAAGCCAAGCTAAGACCAGGCATTTGTAATTAAGAATAAGCCTCCGTGTGTGATTTATTTGGGAGCTGGGTGGTGGACCCCCCCTAAAGAGCAAAAGAGCTAGAACACCCAACAACAGACCTAAATGAAACTGAATTGAGGTTGGTGTTTAGGAGGAGTATACATGCTCATTCTCCGAATTGTTACTTACTTACTGCTGGAAATAGGAGTTAAGTAATATCGCATCAGGGAGCGATGATTCCTCTGAGTCTCAATGTAGCTTTAAGATATTGCCTTAAAATTCAGACAAATACTTGCTAATATTGTTACTGGTGGTCTTCTCAACTGTTCATTATTGAAGTAGAAATAAAATAAAGTGGATCTAGTTCTGGACCCCATGTTCCTTCCCTAGTGTTGGCTTTACTCACACCATAGGGAGGCTGGAGTCAGGTGAGTGGCTTTAGAGAGGAGGGATGGAGAAATGGACCTTGAATGGCAACCTGCAAACCTAGTTTATGCTACAAATCTCTTGGATACTGTCCCAATTCTGAAGGAGCACTTCTCCTAAGCGCTCAAAACAAAGATTAAATCCTGCAAGTCTTTAGAGACCTATAACATCATAAACACAGTCTTTGAGAATTTTAAGCACTTTCAATGTTGCTCTCATAAACACTGGCTGATAAAATTTCTCTCCCCTCCACTCCTCCTTTCCTGGTCACTTCCCTTCTCCCCCAAATCCACTGCTCCCTTCAGAAAAGAGCAGCCTTTGTCCAGCCTTGATATGAGGGTTTGTGTCTAGTCTTATTGCATCATGTTATGCCATGTTCAGTTGATATCTCTTACTTTCTTTTTAACTTTCTGTCTCTATTTTTTAAACATTTCCCTGCTTCTCTTGTAATTCATCTGTATGTCTTGGAATTCTAAACTGCCTGTACAATGAGGCAAGGTAGTTTAGTGTTGGTGTGGCTAAGGAGTGGGGAAGAAGGTACTCACGTTTGCTAATTATCCCACTCTTCCCCACCCCTCCCTGGTCCGAAAGTTCTTTTGAGAAAGAAATAAGGTATTTTTGTTAGTATGGCTTTATGAAATCTGTGCCTTTTTAACAGTCCATCTGGGTGTTATTTTGACTTTTTTTTTTTTATTAAAAATCTAACTGGCCTGCTACCCAGTGATCAGTTACAACCCTGCTTCATTTATTCAGCACATACTTACTGAGTCTTTGCTGTATAAATAAGGCGTTATTAGGGAAGGCAGAACAGGCTCTACTCTCTCTGCACTAATCTGCTTCCATACATCCATCAGGAAGGGAGTCACATGTGGTTTCCATCAACGGGTGGTGGCAGAAAGGGGAGGAGACCCAAACACTTTTCTAGCCGTTACCTTTGGACTTTGTGCCAGCCCCTCTGTGGGCCAACCCCTCCCTGTTTACTTAATAGTGCAATTAACCACAGGATCTCTACATGTTAGGTGCACAGCGGCTCAGCCTACAGGAGCACTTGATTTAGTTTATTGGCACTCTGTTGCATCCTTTACCTGGTACCTGTTGATCCTCTGCACTTTGGCCAGTGAACTTTTGGTCAGATCCTGTGGGGAGGGGCCGGTTGGAATTGCTGAAATATTTGGAAGGTACAAGCTGATTATAATGTGAGTAATCTGCCCCCTTCTCTTTGGTAGGGAAGAAACCAGTTCTCCAATTCACTTCCCAAATCGGCATTCATAGCTCTGCCACCCTCATCATTCTTGGGGGTAAATGCTGCAAAAATATTTTCTAAGTTCTGCAATTTTTGCACTTGAAGGACTTACCACCTCTTGTTTTCTCTGCAATAAGGAAAGCTCTTCTCTAGTGGGCTAGACTCCGTGAACGAGTGTGCATGTGAGAAAAATCATTAAAATGAAGTATATTCTGTGGCTCAATTACTATTTTCATGTCTTTTCTACATATAGACTGATCTGTTGGTTTTGTTTTGTTTCTTGTTGCCATCATGAAATTGATTGAGAATTTTTTGTTTGATCTTATTTTACTGTGATGCACTCCAGTGATCATTAATTATACATTTTCAAAGCATCATTTCATTAAAATTGGTTTCAGCAAAAGCACATTTAAGAAAAGAATCTGATACCAGCACCAGGCATGTTGTGGTACTGGACTGAAAAAGAAGACACCATCCTTATAGCATCAACTCATTTTGTCTTTTCAAAGTTGACATCACCAAGAGAGAATCATTTCATGTCTATCCAAGAAAATGCATGAGTGCTACAGCAATCTCAGCATCGAGACATGATGTAAAAACTTTGTAGATAAAAGGAAAGACATGTAGTAAGCCTGATGGAAGTCAAATTAAATTTAGATAAAAGTAGAAAGGTCTAATACTCCATCCTAAGAAGTGACTTTTCATTAAATGATGTCTTGGATTTGATTGCCTCAGCCCTTTCCACTGTCACCCTATAGTTATGTGGGTCATGAACATAAGTGTGCAGAGGCAAAGGTGAGTGAGAACTGTATGAGTTTTGCTACACTGGTGAATACTGGAAGGCCAATGAGTTGAGCTACTGCGTTGGTTACTCTCTGTTACTGTGACAAAATGCCCAACAAAGGCTGCCTAAAGGAGGAAGAGTTTATTCTAGCTTACAGTGTGAGGTGTCAATCATGGTAGGGAAACCATGGCAGAAGGGGCCTGAGTTGACTGGTCACATTGCATCTCAGCCTGGAAGCAGGAAGAAATGAATACTGGTGCCTTCCCTGCCCACTTCTTCCTTTGTATGCAACCCAGGATCCCAGTCCACATAGCAATGCTGCCCACATTTAATGTGGGTCTTCTACCTCATGTAACCTAGTCTAGAAAATCCCTCACAGATATTCTCTTATGTTTGTCTAGGTGGCTCTAGATCATGCCAAGATGACAAGCAATATGAACCATCACTATAATGTTACCTCTTCTCTGGCTGTCATCTGGGTCTAGGAAGCTGTTTCTGATTTATCATAAGACAAAGTTCATCAAGTCCTTGTGACATGTGAGTCACAATTACATTTATGCTCTTCCTGTGTAGCATTTAATCTGGATATTCTCTCTCTCACTGGCATTAGAGGCCTTGGCTTAGGTTTATCACCAGCCAGCATTACAGTTTCCTACATTTGTGCATTATATTTACAAATACTATGAATATACATGTATCTCTGCTTAAATACAGGCTAAAAGTTAAATATGTAGGATGTAATTTTCAAAGTTGATATGCTCTTTACAAAGTTATTGTGTGTGTATGTGTGCAGGTGGGTGTGTGTGTTTATATATGTCTGTAGGACATGTGGTTCTAAGCACCATCCACTTCAAATTTTGAGATGGAACCTGTCCTTACTTGGGAACTCAACAAATAGGCCATCCAGTGCTGTGTTTGCAAGCACATACACCATATTTTAGCTCTTATTTTTTTATGTGGATTCTGGAAGATTGAATTTAAGTTTTCATACCTATAACACAAGCACTTTACTAACCGAGGTATCACCCCAGGTTCCCATGCATTTTTAAAATAGGTACTTTGGGATCTTTGTTCTATTTCTGGTAATTTCTATTGCCTTCTTGGTTCCTTAACTTCTATGAAGGGCGAGTGAATTATAGTCCCACCTTGAAAGTTGCTCTCGCTGCCTTTGTGTTGGTCTCCTTCCAACTCTGTTTTCGTCTACTGTGGAAGCATCTCTGACTACCTCTGACTAGTAGATTTTTTTCTACTATTTTCTCTATTTTCTATTCCTTATTAGAGTCTTGCTGTTTGCTTATATGCATTTTCTTAGCATAGATCTTTAGGCAATGCACTAGGTTGATTGTAGAAGGCAAAGTCGAAGGATTCATTGGGGAAGGGTGACTTTAAAAATAATGACAAAGCTGTGTTTTATGACATCCTTAATAAAAAGCCGTTACAAACAGCCATTGATGACATTAAAAAATATGGTTATTATTTTTTTCTTAAAATAACAGACGAAATTCCACCCAAATGGGAACTAATTCAAACACATTTTTTCTGCCTTTCAGAATATTTAAATAAGGGTTAGAAATCCAAATACCTCATATGTGTTCATAAAGGCTATGTTTTAACAAGACTGCATTCTAGGTTCACTGAAAAAAAAAACACCTCAATTGAATTTAATTTGATTTCTGTAATGGCTGAAGATTCTCCAGACCTGGCATGAGGCAATAGATTGTCAGTAACAGATGACAAAAATTCACAGACTATCTCAGATGAACCAAATACTGCTCATTACAGTAAAGGAATGCAGCAAGAGGAGGATTTTCACTAACTACTGGGGATTCTCTAGTTATGCTGTTATTTAAACTTCAAATATATAGTAATTTTGGCTAAGGGCTTTGGGTTTTCTTGACTCATGAGTGATAATTTTCTTTGTTTTTGTTTTTGGTGTGACTAGGTAATGAACAGGTGAAATTCTGCTTAAGTTGGACTTTCCTTGGTTTTAGTCTATCACAATCATCTCAGATGGTGGTAAGAGTTGAACTATGCTGTTCCTAGAATGCGTATAGTGAATTTGTATAGTCTAGTACTTAAGAACGTGACCTTATTTAGAAGTAGGGTCATTGAAAATAAAATTATTGAAGATTAGGTCACAGTGGATACAGATTGCAGATACAGAGATATGTGTGTGTGAAAAACCTTGTAAAAAAATAGGAAGAAGGCAACCATCCTGGAGCCTAGCAATGCTTGGGATAGGCCTTAATTAATGGCCCCTAGAACCAGCACACACTGTTATTTTTCTGTTATTCTAAGCTGCCTAGCTTGAGTATTTTGTTAGGCCAGCCACAGGGAGCAAGTATGAAAGACAGCCCATCCAACAGAAGGACTTGCATTAAGGAGGCAGCTAGCTTCTTAGAAAGCACAACATGGATTCATTTTATATTCCTTCCATGTTACCCGATATGCACTGAATTGAATCCCCTAAAGCTTGTATTTCAGTGGTTTTAAGAGTTTTCAATATATAGTATTATGCCATCTAAAATAAGAGATCATTCTACTTTTTTCTTTCTGATACTTCCTCTTGCCTAGTTGTGTCTGGAAGTCCTGATTGGCTAGTGCTCCCTTCCAGTGCTGTGTTGAATTGAAGTGGCAGACAATGGGCACAGAGGATGTGCTCTACATCTTAAAGTGAAAGTTTTCACTACTGAGTGTGATGATAGCAGTGGGCTGGGACCAAACCAAGGGCGTCACATACACTAGGCAAGCACTCAGTCACTGAGCTATTCCTCCAGTCTATTGTGCTGAGGAATGTTCCTTTTCTGCCTAAGTTATTAATAACACATACTTTCCCACAAAAGATTATCAAGTTCTGTTAAATGTTTCTCCTTTGAAATATCTCAAATATCCTTTGAGATAATGCAATTCCCAATGCTATATGGTACATCGTATCAATTTATTTGCTGTGGCAGACAGTTCTGCATTCTATGGATAAATTCCACTTGGTCATAGTGTTGGATCATTTTAATGTGCTGGGAGTGTGGGTTGCTAAAATTTTCTTGAGGATTTTCATATCTATATTCATTATCTTACTAGACTGTACCTTTTTCTTATAAAATGTTTGGTTGATATTAAGATAATGCTGGCTTCATAAAAATACTAGAAATGTTCTATCTTCTACTTAAAAAAATTAGAAAATGTTGGAATTAATTCTCCTTTAGATGTTTGGTAGAATTCACCTAGAGAGTCATTTAGTCCCAGGATTTACTTTGTTAAAAGGGTTATGGACACTAGTTTAACATGCTTGTTTGTTGTTGGCAGAAATGTAAATAATTGAAACTATTATGGGAAAGAATATAGATATTCTTTAGAAAACTCTGGAAGCTAGGGGCTGGAGAGATTGCTCAGTGGTTAAGCGTGTATACTGCTCTTGTAGAGGACCCAAGTTCAGTTTCCAGCACCCACATCTAGTGGCTCACAGCTACCTGCAACTCCGCTACTAAGTGTTTCAATGCCCTCTTCTGACTTCTGTGGGCATATACTCTTGTGCATTTACCTACACACACACACACACACACACACACACACACACACACACACACACATATATATATATATATATATATATAATTAAAAATAGACAAATAAAACCCCTGAAAACAGAAACTACTGTCTGATGTAGACATCTGTGGGTATATTCTGACATATACCACAGGTATTGAAATCAGATCTCAAAGAAACATTGTTCACTATAGAGTATATTGTAAAAGCCGAGACACAGAAGCAACATTAACATTCATGAATGGATGAATAAATGTTTAAAAAGTTATACCTGTAAAAGAATATTTTTCAGTCTTACAAAGTAAGGAAATTTAATCATTTGAGATAGCATAGCTTAATCTAGGGACTGTTATGCTAAGTGAATTGAAGCAGACAAATACTACATGGTACCACGTGTGATGAATCTCAAATAGTTAATGTCACAGAAGGGAGTGGAAAGGTAGTTATTCAGGACTTGGAAGCAATGAGTTGAGAGATATTAATCAAAGGGTATATGGTTTTGTTCTCACAAGATTAAAAAGTCAAAGAGATCTGCCATACAGAACTGCCTATACATGAAAACACTGTACTACAAACTTAAACTTTTGCCCAGAGGTAGATTTATGTTAATCACTCTTACGATAAAAGCTAATGATAACAATGGAAGATAAGAGAGTGAAAAGCAGTCTTTGGTGAAGATAGATAAGTCTACAGTATAAATTTTGATGAAATTTCATAAGATGTACACATGTCACCAAAATTATTACATTATATATTAATTATGCAGTGTTTTTCATGTGAAAATATTAAAATTTTTGTCAGTAGTATGGTATTAACAAGTCAAAAATAATAATATGAGACAGAAATGGATGAATAATTCAACAATTAGCCAACCAATAAATACCTTGAGTGTTAATACTGGAAACTAAAAAAAATATTTTAAGAAATTTAAAAGGAAGAGATTAGGACAGGCAGATGGACGGACATTGGACCCTGTGGGAAGGTGGGCACCTGCAAGCCAAGACTGGAGGCTTTGGAAGAAGCCACACCTACTGAAAGCTTTCCAGCAGAAAAATGCACCCTCTGTGGTTTTAACCATATATTCTATAGTATTTTGTTATCGTAGCATTATAAACCTAACACATCAGTTATTGTTTAATCCTCTTTGTAGATCAGGGTTCGCTGAGTTATGCCTACTTCGTGACAAATATAGACCAGACCCAAAGTAAACTTTAAATTTCAGGATATGTATATATAGTAGTTATTTGTTTATTTATTTTGCTTTTACAATCTGATCAAAGTTTCCCCTCCCTCCTCTCCTCTCAATCCCTCTCCCCCACCTCCCCCTCTCCCTACCCCATCCACTCCTCCTCCTCCTCCATTTCTCTTCAGAAAAGGGCAGGCCATCCATGGATATTAACCAGCCATGGTATATTAAGTTGCAGTGAGACTAGGCACCTCGTCTATTATTAAGGCTGGATGAGGCAACGCAGTAGGAGGAAAGGGTCCCAAAAGCAGGCAACAGAGTCAGAGACAGACCCTGCTCCCACTGTTAGGAGTCCCACAAGAAGAGCAAGCTACACAACTCTCACAAATACACAGAGGGCCTAGGTCAGTCCCATGCAGGCTCCCTGGTTGTTGTTCCAGTCTCTGTGAGTTCTTAGGAGCCCAGGTTAGTTGATTCTGTGAGTTGTTTTTTTTTTTTTTTTTTTTTTTTTTGTGGTATCTTTGACCCTTCTGGCTTCTACAATCCTTCCCCTGCCCCATCCTATGTAATGTTTGTCTGTGGGTTTCTCAGGCTAGACATTTTATATCTTCTAAGAGATCAACACAAAAGATTATCCAGTCATGGAAGCAGTTAAGATATTTCCAATGAAACAAATTTCTTATTCCAATACTGACTACCTCTCAAGAAGAAACAAAATTCCTTATTTGAAATAGTCTACAATTTTTCATAGCACTAGTGTGTCTTAGGTTGTGGGGAGTTAACTGTGAGGATACATGGAATTGGTCAGTTTTCTATTGTATTCATTTTTTAGCATGGGGTCTGTTGTTGGGATTACGTGGTCCATGGTGGATGACAACTGCAGGCACATACAGTCAATGAAGGGACATTCTGTGTCATGTGAAAATGGCTAGGATGTGAAGGGGCACCCAACATTCAAGGGCCTCAGTGCATCCCAACCCTACTTCAGCTCTCTGTCTCTGCAGTTCTAAGGCAGAATAACATAGTACTGGGTCACAGTTCACCTGTACTCCAAGTAAACCTCAAAATTTATTAGTCTGATTATTTTCTCTTGATTTATCATATGTCTAAAGGAGACAATATTCTAAGGAAGGTTTTCCATAATTAAAATGTCTGCTAGTTGAAAATCACTCACCATAACTAGCCATCCAATGCTGGCAGTACTTCTGATACTGCTGTGGCTTTGCTTGTTCCTCTGTGAGCCTGTATTCACCCCAAATTCTACTAAACTACTTCCCAAGTCTATTTCACAAGACACTAAGCCCCCTTATAGCAGAGTTTTTTTTTTAACGCAAGTTGGCTAAACAAAGCATGAATACTTGTGTGTATGCATGTGTATACACATGTTCAATTACAGGAAATGACAAGCTTAAACAAAAACCACAACAAAAGCACCAAGGCAGAGTCACAGCAAGAATCAAGAACTACTCAATGGAAGGGCAGAGAAATAGGCAGCTCCTGGCAGGTGCAGGAATTACTTGAGTAATGAAAGCTTTACTGCAGAAGTACATCTCTCCCAGATTCACATCTCCAACATTCTTATTGTACTAGGAAGGGATTAATTAGCCACCTCTATTGGGTGACTGCCCATTTCATGGCTAGAAGTACAAGGTCCTTGTAGAGAAACCATTTCACTCAGTTGAGCCCATTTCCCCAGAGAAATGAAGAATGTGAGTTTTCAGAAGGCGGAAGAGGTAGCCAAAGGCAACAGATGGGGACTTCGAGTTTCTTAGCATAGGAAAGTCATATTTAAGTAGCACAGTTTTGTTTTGTCAGCCTTAACCAGTGCACATCCCTACAGCGCTCCCTTCCAACTGACAGTTGGGGCACTAACACTTCCCATTGGGCAGGAAGTGTTCCCTTTGCTGTGCTTTGTCAGCCAGGTATCATCTGGTCTCTCTTTAAAGACCATCTTGGATACTCCTGGATCTGGCCTTGAATTTATGTCACAAACTGCTGCTGAAGCACATGAAGATCTTTTGGCATAATGAAGGCTTGTTCATGTAAATATTATTATTACTAGTCATTATCAGAAACAAGGAACATCTTGATAGCATAAAAAGAGAGCCAGCCTAGCTTGGGTGCCAAGGGAAGCAGCTGCATGAAGCGAGAATGGAATTCTGAGCCTCTAGACAAGCTAGAGAAATGTTCTTCACGTTGGGTTTTAGTAGACTTTCCCAGCAGGTAAGATGGTGAGCGGCAGGGAGGTTCTAGGTGGTGGGGTGTGGATTCACTTACTTTATAACAAAGTAGTGTTAACTCTGCAAAGACATCTGTGATGATAAATCTGATTTTTAGATTGATTGGGTTAAGATTAGCAAGGCTGAACTTTATATCTTTGAAGTCATTTCTGTAGAAGATGAACTAGATGGAAGGACCCACCATGAATATGGGTGGCAGCATCATACGGGCTAGAGGACCGAGGAGAAAGATGATGGTGCATGTCCTCTGGCTTCCCAGTTTTCTGGTCTACAACACCTTCCTCAAGATGTTTAGAAACCTCTGAAATCAGGAACTCCGGTAAATATTCCTCCCTGGAGTAGTGTTGCCCAGATATTTTTGTCACAACAATGGGAAACTGACTAACAGAACTCCTAGGGAAAATGTTGATTGCATTCCATCTTCCTATTGAGACTTCCACATGAGACTGTGATTCTGTGGCAGAATATCTAAGCTTTCCTTGGGTCTGGGGAAAAGAGTTCACTTGAACTTCTTTCTTCTGGTATCCCAAAGATCTAGGGAATTGAGGTCTGACCAAAAAGAGGTCCACCAGTGTCTATTGTTATAATGAAACACCATGACCAAAAGCAGCTTGGGGAGGAAAGGGTTTATTTGGCTTATGTATCCCGAATGACAGCCTGTCATCAAAGGCAGTCAGGGCAGGAACTCAATCAAGGCAGCAACATGGAGGCAGGAGTGGATGCAAAAGCCATGAAGCGTGTTGCTTACTGACTTGCTCCTTATCACTTGCTTAGTTTGCTTTCTTACAGCACCTAAGACCACTAGTCCAGGGTGGTACCACTCACATTAGACTGATCTCTCTCATATCAATGGATTACTAATTCAGAAAATGCTCTACAGGCTTGCCTCCAATCCAATTTTATGGTGATATTTTCTCAGTTGAGGTTCCTACTCTCAGATGACTATAGCTTTTGTCAAATTGACATAAAACCAGACTGGATAGCAGGTGCCGAGAATCTTCCAAGGTCACAGCAAAGTTATTTTTCCTATGATGAACATACCAATCACAACATCTAGCCAAATTTAATATGATGTCTCATTGTTTAATGTTTTTCTGCATGATATCTAGAGGTGCCAACATGCAAAGGAGAAATGAAGTTAGTTGTATATAAAAGACACAGAACACAGCTCTACCACTCAGTGTGGCATGTGTGGTGCTTTGACCTCTCTTCTGAGGAAGTTGCATGTAAAACAAAGAACTCTGTAGCTGCATCATGAAGTTTGGAGGAGGGAGATGCTGCTGGAGTTTAATGCAGCACTGGTATAACTTTGTGGCTCCAGGAAATAGAATGGGAAAGGATGCAGAGCAAGTAGCAAGAAATAACAGTGTCCTTAAACAGACTATGCTGTCAAGCCATAGAGGGTTGGGTGGAGCCTGAGAACTGTATAGTTGTTCCAGTGAGTACCTGAGGTACACATAGCACAGAGAGACAAATCTGGGGGCAGACTAGAAAGGCTGAGTCTTTGACCTGAAAGCAATCTCAAGGACAAGTTCAGGAGTGAACTCCATGAAAGGAAATTCACTTTCTCTGCTCCTGAGTTTGGCTGACATTTAATGGCAGAGATCATCTGGTGACATTTTGAAGTCCAAACAAGTTTGATCATTAATTCTTTCTAAGTCCCAAATCATGCAGAATATATTATTTTCTTGGGAGAACAATATCAGTCCCTATTTAATTCAGTGGCTCTGATTTTCATTAGATAAAAGTTTGAGTGCATAAAAACCTGTATTAACGGAGTTTTCCTGTCCTGACTTCCTGGTCCCAAATAAACACACAGAGGCTTATATTAATTACAATGCTCAGCCAATAGCACAGGTTTATTACTAACTAGGTCTTACATTTAAATTAATCCACTTCTATTAATCTATGTATTGCAACATGGTTTGTGCATGTCCTCTAGCATGTCTTGCTTCCTAGGCAGCTGGCTCGAGTCTCTCTGACTCTGCCCTTCTTCACTTCAGCATTTTCAGTTTGGCTTTCTTGCCTAGTCTTATCCTGCCTTGCTATAGGTCAAACAGCTTTTTTATTAACCAACAAGAGTAATACATTGTCACAGCATAAAGAAGGATTATTCCACAGTACACCTGATCTCCCTACTGCCCCAGAACAATAAGCCAAGAATGCATATACAAAATGTAAATGCTGAGGTAATTTCTTTGGGGCCACAGTCTTTAAAGTATTAGGACAATTTTTTCCCCCAATATGGACAGGGTTAGAGCTCAGAAAAAGGGAGTGGATTTTGTCTAGAATGAAGGTGGGAAGTGGTAGTGAGTAGAGAGGTTAATGGCAGAACTTGAAGTGTTCTGGGGAAGCCCAGAAATGCTTATTGGAGAATTTTTATTACATTTTCCTTCTAAATGTCCTTCCCCATTTCTTTGCAAAAAATTTTTGTAGGATCTAAGTGACTTTGCAAACATACTTTGTGACATTGTGGCTGGATCTCTTTGGAACCTGGAGCAATAAGCCACTGGTCTCAAAGTAGTATGAGAAAGAGTAAGGAAGTCAAAATGACTCAGAGTGGATATGTCTTGTCTGGTCATGCCATTTTAGCCAGATGTCACCCTATATCTAGCCCCATGTAGATTGACTCATATATATTATTTCATTTAATCCTTACAAAGGTCCAGCAAGGCAGAGACTGGTATGTTTTCTGTTGAATATGTGTCTGTGATCTCCTTCCTTGGATAAGAGGCTGTTTGCATCTTTTAGGTTAGGATAGCATTTTATTTGATCACTTTAACCTATATTTTCTTTAAATTTAAAAATCATCCCCTGACAATTTTATATATGTATAAAATTTTTTTGATCATTTTTCACCCTTCCATTATCCCCTCCTCCTGCTGTCCAACGATTCCTCTCTTGCTATAATAATGTCTTTCTTCTTGTGTGATCCACTGAATTTAATTAAGGTTGCCCACATGAGCATAAGTGAATGGCTGTTTACTGGAACATGGGCAACTCAATGGTGGTTACACCATGGGAGAAAACAATTCTCATTCCCCAGTAGCCATTAATTGCCTTTGGCTCCCCAGGGAGGTGGGGACTAACAAGCCCCTCCCTACCCATGATGGAATGATGAAGGGTTGCTGTAGAATATGATTTTAAGGTGTGTTACTTTTGTTTATGTTGCATTTGTTTAACTCTGTGATGCTGTGTTACTGTGCCTGTCTAAAACACCTGATGGTCTAATAAAGAACTGAACAGTCAATAGCAAGGCAGGAGAAAGGATAGGTGGAGCTGGCAGGCAGAGAGAATGTATAGCGGGAGAAATCTGCAAAAAGGAGATCTAGGAGCTGGTGAAGGAGGAGGACTCCAGGGGCCAGCCACCCAGCTACACAGCAAGCCATGGAATAAGAAACAAAGAAGGGTATACAGAAATAGAAAAGGAAAAGCCCAGAGGCAAAAGGCAGATGGGATAATTTAAAGTTAAGAAAAGCGGGCTAGAAACTAAGCCAAGCTAAGGCCAGGTGTTCATAAGTAATAAGCTTCTGTGTGTGAATTTCTTTGGGAGCTGGGTGACGAGTTCCCCAAAAGAACAAAAGAGTAAATACCCCAACAACAAAGGGTCCCATCCTAAGCAGGTCTTCTATAAATAACCACCACTGCTGTACATTTGTCTCACATCCTGAGGACACTTACTTAGATTTTTTTCCAAAATGAATGTGCCAGATAGAAAGCACCTATGGATATTTGTTTAATTGGACTGAGCTGAGGAAGGAATGTGGTTGAAGTTATAGGTCTAAGCTAGGTTGTAGAGACTTGAATGACAAATCAAGTTTGGATCTCATTTTTAATCATTGAGGTGGCTGGAGAAAGGATAAGGCAGGCTAAAGAAATGTAAGATTTTTGAGTCAAAGAAATACATTCTGTTGAGGTAAGTGGTAAGCCTCCAGCAGCTAAGTTGCATCTAATATGGTGTCTTGCATGAATGTGTGGCTGACACATTATTTTGATGGTCTGGTTTATGATACCAAGGATCACTCTAGCATGAGAATCTAAAAGCTAAAGTTTCTCTTCGAACTATCTTTTACTAAAGAAGATAAATGCAGCAAGGCTTATAAAACTCTGAGGAAAATTGCTATTTTTAACATTTAAACTTACAAACACAATTTGTTGTGATTTTGTGCTTCTGAGGTAAGCCTTGCATAGTTCCCTAATCCTTTCTCTACTGCGATACTTCCTTCCAGTCTGTTTCTTTATTTTATCTAAGTTGACAGGGCTAGCATTGTAGTACCTCAGAAATCATCAGCTAAGGAGATATGTGATACCCAACTCTCAAAACCCTCCCTCACTTTCATAGAGTAGTAAGAGTTCAAAACTAACTTCAGTTTTTCTGAGAACTTAACAGAAGCCATGCATTTTCCTGTGATAAGATCATCTGAGCAAATCAAAGTAGCTTATTTGCCTTTGGCAAGTATTTTATTAGCTTAATGTGTTAATTATGTTCATCTCTTATTGATTGACAGCTCCAAAGAACAGTTATACATGTCTCAGAAAAAGGAAATAAAATAACTAAATTTTATTTTTTTAAAAAATGAGTCCCAGACTTTTTTATTTAAGAACAAAATGACGAGTGATGGGCTCAAGATCAACAGCATCACTGAACTTCATCTCCCCTGCTACCCCAATGCTTTTTGGGCTTCCATCCCTCCTCAGTAAATGAACTTAACCCCGGAGCTATGGTGGCTCCAGGTTCTCTTCGTCCCGAAGCTGTGGTGGCTCCAGGTTCTCTTCGTCTACCTCCTTTCCTTTGCCTCAGCTAATCTCATCCCCAGGCTAGGCTGGTGCCTTGGTTTGAGAGCCCAGAGCAGTGACAGGAACACAGAGAAAGGCCTTACCCTCAGGAAAAGGAACTGAAGAGTAGAATGTGGTGAAGTGGGGCTCCCATAGCCTGGGGCACCAAAATGGGGCCCTGGAAGCTCAAGGAAAGGATACAGCACCCCCCCTCCCCACACACACACACCACCACCGGGGAAGGAGACCCAACTGCCTCGTACTCTTCTCATTGGGAATAGTTGATGCTTGATGGTTTGCCCTTCTGGCACCCATTACAGAACCACATTCAGACCACATCCTTCTCCACATCATCAGCTGGTTTGCGATGATGCTGATCTGCCCACAGGTTGGGCATCTGGGACTGCAGAAACACGTCTCTGGGTTCCCCTCACATGTTCTCAATGCTCATCCACTTTCTCTTGCTGGCCTGAACCAGGATCTCTGCTTTGCATATCTCCTGAAGTTTTTCATTGTTGTCCGCTTACTCTACCCAATTCTCCAGCAAGGGCCACAGCTTATACGTGTTCTAGAAGCTGAGCTGCAGGACCTCAAAACGGCAAATGGTGGTCTGGCTGAACACCTTTCCAAAGAGAACCACCCAGGGTGAGCCCCACGTCGGCCTGGGCATACCCTTAGGTGATTCTCTTCTGCTTCAACAGCTTTGCAAACTGTTCTAGTTCCTTCTGCATGGCTGTCATGTCCTGGGACTCCTGGGGACTTGGTTTTACCTTCTCCAACTTCATGTCACTGGAGCGGACAGTACAGGGCCCAGGAAAGGTCCCCTCTGAGTTGCTCTCTAATCCTGCTCCTGCCTGGCCCTCAGGCTGCGGAGTCTCCAGGTCAACTTGTGACATTAGACCTAGTCCAACCTGAGGCCATCCCTCCACAGAACTCATATGGCAGGAGACAAGGGGATAACCCTAACACCTCTGAGCCTGGTTCAACTCCTGGCACGATTCCAGGCTCACCTGGAGGCCCTTGGAAGCTTAGCCAGGTCCAAGGGTCCACCCAGCCAGCTCCAGCCCTCCTGACCCATCACCCCTACCTGGTGGGGGTGAGAAGGCAGAGTCTGAAGCCAGGTGACTTGGGAAGGGTGGGCACCCCAAGCCGGGGGTCTGACGGAAGCCTGACTTGTTATTGTGCTGGCAGTTGAGTGGTAAATATATTTTCAAGCAAATACTCTTAGAGAAACACTTGTTTCAACATGTCACTGGGGAAGAACTTTTGAGAAGATGCATGCATTCCCCAAACTTTTATCGAAGGGAACATTTGAGTATGAAAGTTAAGGTGATCTCAAGACCAAGCCTTGGGTCTCTCTCACTGCTATACTTGTCTAAGTCTTCTCCCTGCTGCAGTTGTTTATGCCACTGACTGAGAATACATCTCCCTGAAACTTCTGTTTAACACAGAGAATGCCTGCCGGTGAATCAAAGCACAATGAGGCCTCTTTGCTTTTGGCACATCAGAGCAGGTGATCAAAGGATGCTTGATTGCAAAGAACCCTGATTGAGGTGGTTACAGAGACAACAAAGGGAAGCCCATGGCGTTTGCTAGGAGCCTGCCAGTGTGTCCTTCCAGGACTCCTCATCAGGGCTTCATCAGAACGTAATTTTCTGCATTTCCTGCCTCGTTTTTGTTTCTGGCATGCCGTCTTTATGACACTGATGTATCTGAGTCCCACTGTTCCTCCTGAGAATTTAGGACCCTCAAGCATGGAGGAGACCTCAATAGAAAGTGCACAGCCAGTTTGCCTGGGTGGAGCCACTGCAGCTCACTTTTATCCAGTATTTTCTCCAGTGTAATGAAAGAAAACAGTGAAAACGAAAAACAATATCCTTATGAAAGGAAAGAAATTGCTGTTATTGGAATCAGAGCAAGGAACGCAGACTGCACTTCAGCAAGGGCAGTCTCATGTCATTCACAGCTCATTCTTGAAAACTGGAACGTAGAGGACACATGACTGTGTCTAGAGCGAGAGAACAGCACATAGAGAACACAAACCTTCTGCATGATGAAATAGAAGAGGTAAAAAACGTTGAGAGTATGTTTTCCTAGTCTCTTGCTTCTATTTTTGCTGAAACAAGCTCAAAGTCTGTAGCATGAAATAAGAATTTGGGGAAAGCTGAGGGAAATAATGAAAACTCGAAGCAGAACAAGTGTCCCATTTCAGAAGACAGGATGTGCGTGGTGGCATTACCTCAGAACCCACCGGGAGGAGTTTTCTAAGGCCGGATTTTAAGAGGACCATGTCTTGTTAGTCTCTCTTCTTGGATGCTGCTAATGTATAAGGAAATACTCCTCTCTAATTGGTTCATAAAATGCCTCATACAACATGTCCTTGCATTTCTAGCCCTGTCTTGTGTGGTCAGTGAGAGATGTGTTTTCTCTTCCTACTTGACTTCTTGTGGTTGTTCACATGCTAAAAAAAATGACCACTATAAAATTTAGGAAAGTTGAGTTCAGCCAATCCAAACTCCTTGTCTGCTTTCTGGTCTGCCAAAATGTGAACAAGCTGTTGTAACACAAACTCCCTCCACCACAGACTGAGCAGAGCTATTCACCATGCTTCCCTGTGTTGACGGACTGTGCCCTATGCAACCAGCAGTGGAAAAAAACATCTCTTAAGCAGTTTTGTCATCAATGCAAGTTACTATCTAATGAATGAAAGGATGAAACAATAAACACAAAGTTCTAGTTCGCGGTGAATGGAATAAAAAAATAGGTTTTCTTTTAAAGTGACACAAAATATAGGATGAAAACATATCCCCAAAATATTTTATGAAATTGCAAGTGGAATTTTAAGGCAATAACTCTATACTTTTGAAAACAAGCAGTTAAAAACTGAAGTAGATAAATATCTATAACAAGTTATTGAAAGAAAAATCAATAGTGAGAAAAAATAAAATCCAAGAGTAAAGGAGTCTAGAAATCCGACTACAGTAGTGAGCATTAATTTAGGAATGAGTGTATGATAAAAATGGATGCTGCATTTGAGAAAAACAAGAGATGAAAATGTATTGAAATATTACTGATTAAAGTATGCAGTGTGTCAGTATGCTGAAAATGAGATAAGGCCAAGACATCAATGTCATTAGAGAGAAATTAACAAAATGGCTGAATTCAATAGAAAATTATTCTGTGTAGATAACATTAAGAGAACTAGTAAGTAACTGGAAGAGGGGTCATGTTATCCCAATAATATGGCCACAAAGTCATATATCATGTATTGTTTGAAATATAAGGAGCAAAATTATATGTGTGTGTTTGTATGTGACATTTTGACCCTGGAATTAATTTTGGAAAATAAAGACACAGAGAATCTAAATAACTACAAAGATTAAAAGATTTATTATGCTTTGTAGTCTCAGAAATAAAATATATTTTACTTCAAGTACTTTTGAAATATTCTTAAAGTAGGTTGTTTAACACATAAACAAAATAGTAAATTGTAATTCTTTCTAGTAGAGTATTGGAAAATCATAATGTAGCACAAACAGAAATACATAATATGAAGTTGACAACCAGGGTATCAAAAATGCTTTCTAAATAAATATGCATTTATAAATAATTCTAAGAAAAATGTATAGTATCTATAAAAATACAATCAGAAAAATAATGGCCTTAAAGGTTTTGACATTCAACACTAAAATTTAATTTTACCTATGATTACAAGAGTAAAGCTTTTGAGAAAAGGTTTCTAATAGAATCTAGTAAGACTATGTGATTCTGATGATAATGTGACATTCCATACTTTATTGCTAATTCTGTTATTTTCAAAATCCTTGCAGACACTTTGCCAATGAGTCACGAAAGCATTCAGAACATTACACAATCCTTGCAGAATATTTCCTGAGAGTGAGACACATTGGAAAAATTGAGAAATTTGACTCGACACTGTTGCATTTGTGTTAGGAAAGTTTGTGGGACAGCTTCAGTGGTGAAGCACTCTGGACATCCAGTCAGGAAGTGGATCAGTTCTGTGGGCAGTGCCAAGTTCTGTGGGCCATGCCAAGTCGCAGAGGGAGTGAACTCACGATGACGACAACGGAGCACCAGTGGCAGGACACAGGCCTGGGGTGTGGTGGGCAGGTCCAAGAGCAGAAGAACTCCAGAACTGCCCTGCCAGGCCAGTTTCCTTGCCTCATCCTTTACCTGTCCTGTGTGTATGCTTTTGGGACGGCAGAGCACTTTAAAGTCTGGGTCACTGGCTGTGTGACTGTAGAGTCCTTTGTGTCTACTTCACCTTCCATAGAGATAAAAATAGGGAGTGCTGGAGGGTTTGGGGAGATGGCTCAGTCAGTAAAGTGCCTGCCCCATGGGCATGAGAACCTGAGTTAAAATCTTCAGCACCCGTAAATCTGGGTATGATCACATGCTTCTGGAATTCTAGGGTGTGTAATGCGGGGGCTAGGGAAAGATTCCTAGAGCTCATTGGCCGGCAAGCCTAGCCAAAGAGGTGAGCTCCAGGCTTAGTGAGGGACCCTATCTCAAAAGATAAGGTGAAGAACAATTGATAAAAAAAACTCTGTCCTTCACACACATGAGCACCCACACACACACATGTGCACACACACATGAACATACACAAAATATCTGAGTTTATTGATGGTACTAATGAGATAGTACATATACCCATTATGTGTATCTCAGTATCTGGAACATTCTGCTATTAAACCTTGTCTGCTATTTGTTACAATACATCTGCTGGGGACTCTAAAGGTCTATCCCTAGCTAACCATGAGCTCACCAGGTGAGTTTGGACACAACTGTTAATCTCTCAGGGAGTTGGGATAGATTAGATGAGCTCTTCTAGCAGGCTTAGAAATTTACAGAGACAATTTTGTCTAGTCTAATGTCAAGATCTAAAAGGACTGAAGCCAGACATACCTATCTGTAAATTCCACATGAATTTATAACAATGTAATCGGGCATATTATTTACTTCTCTCCATTTCTTCACTGACAGCATGGCACTGATAAAGATCTTTTACAAAGATTCTAGGAGAGGGTAGCTGTATAATGTACTAGCAAAGCCATGGCAAGGGTAGAGTTCAGTAGAAGGCTGCTATTGTTGGCAGGATCCTAACATAGGTAGAACCACACTGTTTTAGATTTTCTTCTTTCTTTCTATCCAGTAACAGGGATGTTACTCTAATTTTTATTGTTCACACATACTATCTGTAATTTATGTTGGGAATTCAAATATTTTTGTAGGGTTTTTTGCTACTAGATAGGTTTAGAATTTTGAAGAATCCTAATAGGATTTTTTTTTTTGCCACAAAAAATCTTAGAGCCTATTCCTTATACATTGAAGTCATGGCTAGAGGAGGAGTAAGTAGGTATTGGGCAGCAGTGAGGGTCAAAGGTGAGAGAATCACTTGAAAATGCCACAGAGTAGATAGAAACCAAGTCACTAAGGAAAAACCAAGTGGAATTCTGTCAAAGTGTGATCACGTGTTTGGAATTGGTCAGTTTCAGGACCAATGGATGGTACCACCATTAGCCATATGACAGCCAGGCTTTCAAGCAACTGAAGATTCAGTGTCTCATGTGATGGAATGGTAATTCCTTTTTAATTGGTTTGTCTGTCTTATACCAGTGTATCAGCTGTCTGTTTATCTATACTATCTATCTGTCTATCTATCTATCTGTCTATCTATCTATCTATCTATCTATCTATCTATCTATCTATCTATCTTCCATCTGTCTATCACCTATCATTTATCTATCTTCTATCATTTATCCATCTATAATCTATCAGCCATCTATGATAGTGGTGCACACATATGTTGGTGATATATATGAACATATTTATGCTAACAGGTTATGATCTAAAATAACACAATTTTTTACTCCCATGCTTTTACCCTTTTCCACCCTTTCTCCACACACTGTACTTGGAAAGCCCCAAGAGGCAAATCCCACATTAGCTACTCTTAGTCTAAAAATAGATTTAAATGATGGTGAGAAACTCAAAAGAGTCACAGGACTTAAGGAATTAATTCCATTAGCATTATTGATGTGCCACATTATATTCTTTTAATAGGATCATTAGCTGAAGGATAGAATAATAAAAAATTAAAGCTAGAACAAAGCTTGGTGGTAAATGAACCCAGATCATTTATTTCAAAGATGATGAAATTGAGCCTGAGAGGGGTTCAGTGACTTGGTCAAAGTCACTTGGTAACTGAGTAGGCTGGGGTTGATACCCAGTCCTGGACTCTGAACACATCAATGCATTATCATTCCAGGCTAAAGTTCTTAATCTTCCTCAGTTTCATGATGACATCACAGGACACTGATCATTCGGGGAACACCAAACACTTATGAGGTTTATAAGTTTGTGTGAAATACATTGTAGGGAAGAAAGCAAGGACCCTGCTTATGTGCTATCGTCCTTAATAATGAGCCTTTGTGGGGGAGAGATTGGGACTTCAAAACTGTGACATGACAGCTTCATTCTTAAGGTCAATAATTCACCAGAGAGTAAAACCATAGAAACTTCATCACTATAGCCTTTAATTCAGCACAGACTTCTAAAATCTGATTTTCAGATATGCTGAAAAAAAATCACATAGCAAGAAGAGATGTCTAGCTGTGTATAAAGTCCCTCTGGGAAAAGCAGAGGGACTTTCAAATGTGACTGCAACTGTCTCAGTGGGAACATAGAGAGCCCATTGCTTAATCTTGTAATGTGTTGTTAGTGGAAGAGAATGAAATCTTACATAGAAATATTTTTAAAAATTTAAAAAGTACAGAATATTTTGTTTATTTCCAGACACAGTGGGACTGCTTGTGAGGATTTGGTTTCTGGAGAGTCTGGGGGATCATAACTGAGAACATATCTGTCTGAATTTGGAGTCTGAGCTCCAGATTATAGACAATCAAAGCACAATTAAAAACCACCCATGAACCTTCTCCAGAGAGAGCCATCGTGAGAGTTTGATAGATTCTTTCCTTTTGTTATTTCTTTCTTTGACTATAAAATTACTTTTATTATTTCTTCTTTTATCATTATTCTCTTCCTTAGGCTTTTATTCTTATTACTGATGTAATTCTTTTCAAACTATAGAAAAGATGGAAACCAAGGGGTGTGTGTGTGTGTGTGTGTGTGTGTGTGTGTGTGCGCACGTGCACGCGCATGCATGCCTGTGGGTGCACACATGTGAGTATGTGGGAGGAAGTAGGGTATTTGGAGACAGACAACGGAAATCTTTGACTGTCTGAATAGTGTTTTGAATAATGTCTTCCTTCCTTCCTTCTTCCCTCCCTCCCTCCTTTTCTTCCTTTCTTCCTCCTTCTTTTCTTTCTTTCCCTGGGTCTCACTATATAGCCCAGGTTTGCCTGATACTTATAGTCCAGTGAAACTCACAAAGATCTGCCTGCCTCTGCCTTATAGGCACTGTGACTAGAAGTATGTACCACTATATCTGACCTTGAAAGCACTTTTTCAATGGTATTTGACAATGGGAAGGAAGCAGCTTTTATGATACACAGATACATTTTTCATCGTGACATGTTACACACATGCACACACATTGACAAAACAAATACTTTAAAAAGTTTTACTTTGTGTGTGGAACCCCATTATATCTTCAATTCTATTTTTTTATACCTGAGGTAATGATTATTTTTTCAGTGCTGACCAATCATGATTTGCTAAACTGATTTCATAACCTTTTAAAATGGATAGAAAACTTTGAGTTTGAGGAAGCAGGAAAACCAATGGTCCATGGAAGGAGGCTGGTTAAAGTGAACATCTTCATTTTGTATTTTATTATTGACCCACAGAACCTACCCCCAACACACTTCCCACCAAGCAGAATCAGCCTGCAATTCTGACTTTCATGGGGAATATATGACGTGCCAATTATTTTTAATCCGTTTTTTACCTAGGGTGTGAATTAAATTTTATCTGTGAGAAATAAAACCAGGATGGTACTGGAAATACCACTTAACTTCTGCAACTGTATTTCTCCATGGACAAATGTGCCCAGGAGATGGTGATGGACAGGACTCAAAACTGAATGTCTAGACATGCCACATAATGAAGTTTGGGTCAGTAATGGACTGCATATATGCCAGTAGCAGTGTGTGGAAGCAGTACTTAACTACTTTCATCTATTTACCTTTACAGCTCTGCAGCTGATGTGTATATGACACTCCAGTGTGCCACACAGATGTTCAAGTGTTTCCTTCCCTGACTCTGTGTAGAGTAGCCTTACATCTTCTGGGTGGTGCAGGGTGATCTCTGCAGCAGGGAGATCTCTGTAGCAGGGAGATCTCTGCAGCAGGGTATGTACTTTCCTCACTTGCTGATCTCTTGGCAGTAGGATCCAAAGAAACTGGACAGAGGTGTCACACTTTCAAAGCTTTTAGAAAATGCACTATACTAAGGCATGATTGACATGACATTTAAAGAAATGTCTTAAGTGTATATTTTAATGAGTTTTGACTCATTACTACCATAGTCAAATGACAGGCCATTTCTGGGCTGGACGGATGGCTTAGTGCTTAAAAACACTTGATTGATGCTCTATCATGAGGACTGGAGTTTGGATCCAGGTACCCACATCAAGTGGCTTACAAACACCCATAAACCCTGTTCCAAGGGATCTGATGCCCTTTTCCAGTCTCTGCAGGCACCCCCCCCCCAAAAAAAAAGCCCCACATACACAGTCATGATGTAAGCATAAACTCATACAGACACAACACATTAATAATAAAAATTAAAAAATGAACCTTAGAAAAGAAACGGACCATTCCCGTCACACCAGAAGCCTCCCTTATCTTCACTTGTATTCTTAGCCTGCTGGCAACACCCACCAACCCTCAGAAACAACTAACTTCTCCCTCTATGTACGTTCATAAGCTTTGTCTTTTAAAGACTTTACTATTAATGGGATGACATAATTGAAAGGACTGGTACAAGATACCCAAGACTAAGTCCTCAACACAAAGGAGATTTATTGGTGCCAGAGGGACAGAGGGCAGTAAATAGGAGACAAACACAGGAAGACAGAGGGCAAGGGGGAAGGGGAAGGGGCATTTGTCCCGGAGGGACAAAGGACTGCCTCTGGATAGAGAGGAGACAGATGTGCCCATAGGAAATTGGCAGTTTATAGACGTAAAGGAGGAAACCCCATGTTAGGATGAGGTGTTTAATTTTGATTAAACAGGTTAATTAGAGGAGCCACAAGGGGGCTTTCGATTGCTGAACTTCAATAGTTTAATAGCTGGATCTTGGTGGTCAGTCTCAGGGGGAGGAAGTGGCCAAATAAAGAAATAGATCTTGGTGACTAGCTTTAGGAATGTAAACTAACAGTTTTTAGCAAGGAAGAGGGAAGGGGGGAAGGGCAAGGACTGCCAGAGTCATGTTTGCCATGCTCAGACTGGCTAGGGTCCCTTCATTAACCTTGTGTCTAGCTTCTTTTTTGCTCAGTTCAGTATTTTAAAGTTCACCTGTGTTGCTTCATAGGCTAGTGGTTTCTCCTTTTTCACTGCCAAGAACTATTCCACTGTAGGGATATACCATGACATAGTAAGACATTTATCTCTTGATTACTCCCATACTTGGGTGGTTTCCAATTTGGTCAGTGATGAATAAAGCTACTATAAATACTTGTGGCTTTATGTAGACATATGTTCTCATATTTTTCTTGAGTAAATACCTAGAAGTGGGATTGCTGGGTCATATGATAAGCATATGCTCAGTGTTATGGAAAACTGCTAAGCTATTTTCTGAAATAGTTGTGACATTTTATATTCGAAATGGTAACATGAAAGAGTCCCAGGCAGCCCACTCCTTTTTTCTTTTTTTCCTTCTTAGATTCTCAAGAGGGAGGCTTAGAGAATGGAATTGAAACAACTTTTCTGAGGATGTCACGTATATTCCTACTGTGATTGTTGCATACAACATTGGTGATAGGCTAGTGTTCATTTTTAATGTAAAAAAATGTTTAAATTTTACCTTGTGATTTTTTTGTCTTTGATCTGCCAGTTATTTAAGAGTGTGTTGTTCAATTTCTAAATATCACCAAACATTAGATTAGAAGGCACCCTCTGTTACAGACTTGTGAGTCAATCTTATGTCTTCAGAGTCAAATATTGGATTGGTCCTCAGCTCTCCAGGCCACGCAGGTGAGTTATTTTCAGCATAATTTTGGTTCTCCCAGTACCGGGGAGTTGGAGAGTCTGTGTGGGTGTGTGCTTGTGAAGACTGGGCACTGCTGCTGTACACAGCACTCTGGAAAACACACTGGGTTTCAGGTCGTTTTCTTGTAAGGGGTAGACTTGTTTTGTGGGGGCTGAGAGAATATCAGCTCTTCTGAGAACTCAAGATCTGATTGTGTCCCCAAGTACTAGGATGTCACTCCCCCCCACCACCATTTGAGATTTAAATTTGATGAAGCATCACCTAGAGTGGTGGCTTCATACTCCCCTGGGACCCCACTCTCTTCATAGTGAAGTCTGAGGTGGACCCTCGGGGTTTGCACAGATGAGAGACTCTGTTTTGTTTGGTTTGCTTGTTTTTGTTTTTGAGGAAGGGTCTTATTATTCTTCCTAGGACTTCCTATGCAGCCCAGGCTGGCCTCAAACTTTTGATCCTCCTGCCTCAGCTTGTCAAGTTCTAGGATTACAGGTGTGCATTTCCATTCCATGCTGTCTGTCTTTTGTGCCTCACCTTAGTCACCAGAAGCATTTTCCTGTCTTTCTCCAACATATCCAGCAGTGGCACTTGATTCCACAGTCCACATAGCCACCACTTTCCCTCAGTCTCTCCTTTTTGGTGCCTGAGCCCCACACCCAGATGTAGAATGTGTTAAAGATGAATGTTATCTGTCATCCACAAGGCTACCAGTTTTACACAAACCATGCCCTTCTGATAAAAAAATATTTTTTGTGTAAGTATGTGTATGTGTGCTGTTTGTGCTCTCTCTCTCTCTCTCTCTCTCTCTCTCTCTCTCTCTCTCTCTCTCTCTCTGTGTGTGTGTGTGTGTGTGTGTGTGTGTGTGTGTGTGTGTGTGTGTGTGTATGGGCATATGCACGTGAAGACCAAAGGCATCTGGTGTCTTTTTGATGGTTCTTCATATTATACATTTATCGAGGCAGCATCTCTCACAGTCAGCTGCAGAAATCCTGCCTCTGCCTCCAGAGGAGGCAGCTGGTGCCTCCATGCCCACTTGGCTTTCGTACAAGCACTGGGTGTCTGCACTCTTGTTCTCAGGCCTGTTCTTTGACCACTGAAGTATCTCCGAAAAGTTTTGTTTGTTTTCATAGCTGGGAATTGAACCTAGGGCCTTGCAAGTGCTAGGCAGGGGCTCGACCACTGAGCTACATTCCTAGTCTCCTCTTCTACTTTTTGTATTGGAATATCCTCGTGAGTCTCGGGGGAAGAACAGGGACTAACCATCTAGCCAGGCATGCTGTGTTTGCCAGCACCAGTTCACAACAGGGCTGAGTCCAGAGGTTCTGAGCTCGGCAAAGGGTAAGAGTCAGGAAGGATCCTTCTTATCATGGAGTTGTTTTTTCTAGACAGTCTCATTTCTACAAGTCATACTCAACACATTTCTTACAGGTTTTGGAATAAGTAATTCTTGGCTTTGGTGGTGGAAGTGAGAAGAAAGAGAGAAAAAATAGAAGCTGTGTGGAATCAGCTCAGATGGAGAATGGATGAGGTAGGGGAAAGTCTAAAATGTGTCATCCCTCAAGTGTCTGTGGGAATGTATTTAGGGTCAGTTGGTCAGGACATGGTAGAGAGAGAAAAAGTCATCTGCCAGGAACATGGGTGTCCAGAGCTGACCTTTTCTGATTTAGGTGTGGTTACTGGAGACCAAAGCATTGCTCTCCAGTTCACTCCTAACTTGCCCTTCTCCGACTGCAGAAGTCCTATTTATCCACCTAGTAGAAAGGTGTTAAGGTTTAGGTATAAAATGAACCCAAAGGCTCCCTTTGGTCCCCAGATGGTGGTGCTATTGAGAAGTAATTAGATTATTCAAAGGGGCTAACTTCCTTTGTGGATGAATCCACTGATCAGGAATTGGCTCAGTAGTTGCTTGGGTCTTATTAGAGGAAATAGGTTGCTGCATGCTTGCCTTTAAGGGTATATCTTATTTCCTGTCCATTTCTGTCTCTTGCTTTGATTGTTGGTTGCATGAGGTAAGCTGCCTGTTTGTAGTCTTGTATATTGTTAAAGGACCAGCCTTAATAATAGTCTTCCCAGGGGCCCAGAAGAGAAACTACGAATGGCAAGAACTATTTTCAGGAAATGCATCTAAGTACACCAAGCTCTTTGTCCATCTACTTTATTCCTCTGGGATAAATACCTATCTACACAGCTATAGTTCTGTACTCAAGCCTAGCTCCTGTCTTGCCTGATTTCTCTCTACCTTTATCTGTTGTCCCCTCTAAGTTCTATCTTAATTCTCTGATCTTAGTTCTGCCTCACCTAGGTCCTTCTCACCTCGTTCTTACCCATCTAGAACTTTCCCCTCTGGCTCTTCCTCATCTTCCATCCTGACCTCCAGTTCTCTAGTTAAAAATCCTCTCCAGCCAAAATCCTCAATCTCCTCTCTTTGTTCTCCCTACACCTCAGTTCCCCCCAGTCTCTGAGGTCTTCAGTTATAAACCCAAGCCATAATGATCCTCTGGCAGAGCAAGGTCACCAGGCTTGAATTCTTACGGGGGTCATAAAGGCAGATAAGAATTCTCCTCAGGCAGTGGCCATCAGCCTTTCAGCAATGAAATGTTATATAACCATTTTTGGCAGAGCATCATTTTTGTGTGACTTTAAATAGACACGGCTTTGAGGTCTAAGTATCTTCACCTTTGCAGGCCTGTCTATATATGTTTATTTATAGGCCTGTGTGGCCTGTGTGCCAGTCTGTATGCATCTGTGCCCAACTGTGGGTAGCCTATGTGTGCTAGTATTTGCCTGGGTGCTTGATGGCAGCTGCCTGTCCAGCAGCCTTCATCTTTTTTTTTTAAAAGATTTTTTTAAATTTTATTATTACTGTTTATCAATGGGAAAATGCAATTTACACCAACAGCCATATGGGCAGGGGAACACATGGAGTTAATTAGCTATTTGTATAGGAGGATTACTTACTAAAAAAAATAAGAATCTCCAAAACAAAGGACAGTGGTAAATTTCACACTACCCTCCCCCAATGATCCCAGCATGCGATAATGCCAGGCAGTGGCCCCTGGGCATGTGGTAGTGGGAACTAATTTATGGAAGAAAAAACCACAAACCACAGAAAATTTAAAGAACCCCTTTCCCCCATATACACACACTCAGATACATAGTAGGATTACAGAGTGTTCAATACAATTAATTGAAGAGGAATGATAGGATTCCAGCAGCCTTCATCTTGAGTGAATAAAGTGTGCATTAACTAAGGCTTTCTGATTTTACTTTCACCTCCCTGGCCTCCCATAACTCTCTTAACTTCTGAAACATCTCTCTAGCCCCTGAATTTTCTGATTTTTTTTTTAATTCATATCTACAACTGTTTTAGTAACTTGGAAATAAGGTCAATAAAGCCCCAAGAAAGACTTTCTTATGCTCACTCTTGCTAAATATGCAACCATAATAAATTCCCTTGGCCATCTGTTTAAATTAGAACTGTAAGTTAGCTTTCATAGGGGCTGTCATTTTTATTTGAGAAACTAAATGGAATAATGAAATCTTACAAATATTTCAAGTGGGAATGACTTAACCTCAGGAAGCATGGGCTACTTCATGAGAATCTTATTATTCCAGTAACAAAAAGGGAAAGAAATATAATAGGGACACAAACTGATGTTTTCTGTATACCTACCATGGCAGGGCAGGTTCTATATTATAATCCTAAGTATTGGATATATTCACTCTTTTGCAGACTATCCATCTGAGTTTCTGCAAGGCAAATGACTTACTAGGGATGGGTAGTACTAAAATTATGCATTTTATTTAGCTTACTTTAAAAACATAATTGTATCCCAAATACTTCTTAGCTTCCGCACTTCACAGTCATGATCTTAGTGGCAGCATGGTATTTTAACACATTTTTGGAATGTTGGACCAAAATTTGTTTCATCATTATCCTGATGTGAACATCTAGGTTGCTTAGATTAGGGCTTAGAACTCTGAATTAGATCAGATTTGGTTTAGTAAAATGCTGAAGGTGTTTGTAATGATTCTGTGGATCGCATGTCTTTTTTCCCCTTTGTCACTTCCCTTGAGCGTGTTTTTATTAACATGATTAGACCTGTTTAGATCATTGGCAGCGATTAAATACGTTAAATTAGACACGTACTTCTGTATCTCATGTTTTCACTCACAAAAACCAAGCACCTTTTGCATACTTCAAGAATGGTTCCTTGCCAAGAACAAACCTGTTTGCCCCTTTAAAGAGCACTTTTTGAATGATCATGATGGGCCAGCTTAGAAGTACCAGGACCTCGCTGGTACATCCCTACTCTGGCCAGTAGATGGCTCTGTTTCATTCACCCTCCTCTGCAGGTTCCTCCTGAATGGGAATGCTTGGGAAACCTAAGAGTGGGAGTCAGCCCTTTTGTCCCACCCTACTGCCCCATACCTGACCCTCTTCCCTTCAGTCACCTAGTTTCCTGATTCACTGCCTAGGAGAAGCTGGAACAAGTGATTTGGGTATAAATACATCCTTAGTTTCACAAAGTAGGAACTGGTGGTGACTGAAAGCATTCTCCCCTGAGCTGAAGCCGATGCCTCTTTTTCTTTAAATAGCACCATGCTCACAACTAGAGGCTGCATTCCTGAGTCATAACAATTAATTACATTCGGAGGTGAGAAGACGGGATTTAACGCTCTAATGCGATTTGAATTTAGGCTGTTATCTCATCCTGCTGCTATTTAAAACAAATCATTTTCCCCTATGGAAGTATCTGCAACCAAGGACGGTTTCAAAGCTCATCTGAAGACATCCCTGGCAACTGGAGATTCCTATTTTAGCTGCCTGAGGGGTTTCATGTGTATGTTTGGAATTGCTAGATTTTATTAAATGAAGTGAATCTCTTTCAATTTGGCGACGTGATTAAGGAGAAGTAGGAGATCAGAAGGATGTATTTTATCAGGAATTTTCTAGGTGTTATGAGTATGCCAGGGAACTAGTTACTAGAAAAGGGAAAAAAAATTCTCATCTGAAAGTGGCAGGGACCAACTATATCAGCAAAGCTGGAAGGTACATTTCCACACAGGACTTAGGCACCTACCTACACAGGGTAAGCAGGTGTTTTGTTTTGTTCTTTTTTAAAGACAGGTTCAGAGCAAGGATATGGGACTCTGGAAGTGATAGGAAGGTCCAAGTTAGCAGGAGAGCCATGTGGATGTCTGATGAGATAAAGACCAGCTTGTGGCAACACTGTGGCTTTGCCATTGGCTCGGTGGGACACCTGAGGTCCTAGATTTACCTGGGATGTATATCATATAGTGACTTCAAGATCCAAAAGCCTGGAGCCTTGGGTCTGAGGAGCTCTTCACATGGCCCTGTGCACCTTGGGAAATGGGGCATCTATCCAACTGAGGAGTAGACTCTGGAATACTTCATTCTGTGGAAAGTACTCTCCCCATGCAGGATGAGGGACAAGACCAGTTCTTCCCTGTACAGGAACTGATGTTGATTTCACAAGGGTAATTAGGCTGTGTGAGGTCTTATAATGCTTTCATACCAGCCCCGCTGACCTCTGGACCTTCCCTTGCAGTAGTTTGGGGCCATGTTCTCCCTTCTCTATTTGTTCTGCTTTGGAAACTCTACTGCACACATCTTGTTCCTCAGTGCTGCAGGCCCAGGTACCCATTCTAGCTCTATCAACCTCCCCAGAACCCCTATGTCAGATGGGTTTGCATCCCAAGGTGTTTCAATGGCCAGGAACTCCCACCTCCATGCCATCTGAGTGCATTGTTCAAGCCCCTCTTTGGTCTTGTGACCTGGATAGGTGACCCAAACTTCACATGCCTCATTAGTTCCACTGATGCTCTGGGGGTAGTCACACTCATCTTGCAGAAGTGCCCAGAGGATGGGGAGAGCAGGAACTGTACGGGTGCTTTGTGAAGAGTAGGGCTGGACTGGGGACCTCCAGACCTGGGAGGCCAGTATGGTGGCCGCATGGGTACTGAGAGGTCCCTTGGCACCTGGCAGATCTGGGGATGCTTGTTGGTGAGCTAGAATGTGACTTTTCTCTTAAGGCTCCCAGGTCCTTTATCCAGCAGAGTCCCACAACATACTAATGCCTCTTGTCTTCAAGTCTTTCTGCAGGCATTTCCAAAGGCCCCATTGAGGACACTCTCCTCTGCTTTTTTCCATACACCAACCCTTTTGCTTTTCTTCCCAACACTTCCAGTGGGTCTTTCCTCCATCACCACCATCTCCCTCACATAATGTAAGCTCAGGAGAAGGGTATGCTCTCGTTTTCTGAGCACCACCATATCTCAAGAACTTAGAGAAGCAGGTGGAGCATCACAGGCGCTTAGTTAACAAGGGACAGAAGTGTATCCCAGCATCATGCCATGTGTCCCAAGTGATTTCGAGACTCCTAGTGAATGGAACCCGGTGGGGCATCACTCTCTTGCCACCAGGCCCCTTTTCCCCAGCCACTTTGTGCCTTCTCCCAGATCCCAACGTGGGGTCTTGACCAGCTTCTTGTCTCTGTGCTGGTCCCTCTCCAGTGTTTGCCGGCTGCCGGGGGTCTGCAGGGTGCAGACCCCACAGCCCAGGGCGCCGGTTCCCCGCTGCAGACGCCCGCCTGGGCATGCTCAGAGCGCGCAGGTCCGGGTGGTGGCGGGGGGAGGAGGGAGCGGCCACGGCGCTGGGCCCCGGGCGGAGCTGCGCAATCGTCTGAGCTGCGCACGGACTGGCGGCGGGAGCTGAGCCCACAAGTTGCAGGCAGCGGAGCGCCACCTCGTCCCGTTCGCAGCCCCTGCGCCCACCGGCTGCGGCCGGTGCCAGGACGCTCAGCCCTCAGACGCTGATCCCAGATGTGACAGCGGGATCGCGGCCCCATCTCCTTCCCAGCACGATCCACAGAGTCTCGCCTGCTTCTCCGCTGCCCAAACCCTAAGGCTGGAAGATGTGGCAGCCAGCTACTGAGCGCCTGCAGGTAAGGGGCACCCGAGGGGCTTGGGTCCAGCCTGGAGGAGGAGGTGCCGGGCTGACATATCCACAGTGATGCCTTGGCCCATTTCCAGAGATTTAAACCCCTACCTCTCCCCGACCCCCCAATCCTGTAAGATGCATCTACAGGAACTGGATGCTGTGGGATCATCCAGAGCCCTGCACCCATCCAGGGTCAAGGGATGGTGAAACTGATCAAGGGGCTGCCTCCAGCCTTACAACTTTTGGCTTGGAGGTGTTGGTGCGCGTGGTGATAATAAATAGCGTTAGACTTTCTGAACAGCATTTAAGATTGCATCCCACTGACACAATTTACTGGTCTGGGGTTAGGATATTTGAATCTCTCTCTCTCTCTCTCTCTCTCTCTCTCTCTCTCTCTCTCTCTCTCTCTCTCTCTCTCTCTCCTAGGAAAAGACAGAACAAATGATTTGTGAAAGCATGCATTTTGCCAATATAGTTTGGAAATGTCAAGCTTGGTTTGGCTTGGTCGTGGTATGAGACGTATTTTCTTTTCCCCTTATTGATTGGCACTCTCCTCCTTCATGTCCCCTGAATCCAATCTCCTATAGATATTTGAAAGGCAAAAGTTAATTTCTACCAGGAATGACGATGTCCCAGGTCATCCCACCAAAAGTTTTTCATTGCTGTTGTCACAGGGTCTTTGATTCAAGTTCTGAAGCTAGGGAACTGGAAGAGGGGAGGTAACACAGGGAGTTTTCCCAGATCTGACTCATCCAGTGACACTTTGGTCCTTGGGATGGCCCTGGCTGGAAGGTTTGATGACTGCCGTTTGCTCACAGATGCTCTCCAGGGGAGCAGCAGCAGCTAGTCTCTAAATCCTACAGTTAGACTTTTGGCAGACTCAGGGCCACACTGTTGCATAGTAAACTTTGAAGAAGTGTTTAAGCATGGTTGGAAGTTGAGTATCGCCGGGAGACTTACTTTGGAGAGGCCAGGATACTAGCTGACTTGGGACGTTTTTCAAACAACATCTTAAGCTCCAAACACAGACCGTCAGATGCTCAGCAAATCCAACTCCGCCTCCCAGCCCTTATATTATACCCAGCCTTAGCCTGCAGGGGGCATTGCATTTCGCAGAACTAGATTACCCTCACCCCACAAAAAACCCTTTCCAATGTTCCTCAGGACTGCAACTTGGAGGGAGCATGTTCTCACTTATAGAGCCCTAGATTCCAGGCCAATTCTTTCAGGTCTCAAACAGATTAAATCAAAACCTTTGGGTAACTTTGGAGATGAAGAGGTGGTGCCCAGTCTCCTGACCTCCTCTCTAGTTTATTAAGAGAACATCAGAGTGCCCTTGGGGCAACTGGCACAAGGTAATCTAAGTATATTTTATAAGTGGTATCAGATGTCAGTGATGCATTCGAATTCTTCCTCTGGTTCAAGGCCTGAATTCAATTCCAGAGAATCAGAATGAGTGAGTGGAGGTGGTGGTTGCCATCCAAATGCTGAGAATAGGTCTTGGAAATCCTTTCAGAGATGTGGTCACAGGCCCTCAAGGTGCTGTGTATTGCCTGGCACTCTGTGCCTCTGAACCATTTTTATTTATTGAAGTTATTCTTACTGGCCTATTTCATTCCTCTCAGCTCTGCAGCAAATGACCCTTAGCTTGCAAGTGGTCTGCCTTTAATCCCCCTGTGGATATTTCTCCTTGATTGACTTGTTTCCTTGTACTTATGTGAAACATGCACATGTATTTTGGTGTGAGCATTTTGTAGTTTGGGTATGCTATGAATCTGCTTTTATTTAAGGTGCCATGCTGAAAGAGCCTGGATCTTAGGTTTCTGGAAACTGTAGTAAACCCTGTGCAACAGCTAGTCACTGCTGGAGGGATTTGCCAGTACCACTACATGGCTCCAAATTTAAAAATCTTATCTCAGATCTGGAGATCTGTAAAAGTGAGCCAAATGGGGAGCATGTTCTTCATGCTCATGGCTTCTTCCCAAATTGCTCCTAGATTCTTCCTAAAGACATACAGTTTATAGGTTTTTGGTTTTTGCATCTTTGAGAGGGAGTTCTGGAGGCTGAGTTGGTGAGACAGCTGCTTGTAGTAAGTTACTGATGCTGCTTGTCTGGGTCTCTCTGTCAAGTGGTTACCTCTATCATGTCTCTGCTGTCTCAGATGATTTTCAGCCTCCTTTAGTCCTTAAGATACAATCATACAGACATAATGGTTTCTGGTTCTGATGTTTCCATGCCCAGATACAAAAGGCATGGATATGGCAGTGGGGATGGTATTGAGTGGGGAAATTGCCCGAGAGCATGCTTTTCAGCAGATCTTAAGCCCTACTCTCTGCTTTCAGATATCTTCAGTCCTACAAACTCACTTATTTTTTCCCTCACTGATTTTCAATACAAACATTTTGAGAGGATCCAGAGCACAGGAAATACTTCAAGGAAGCATTCCATGAACTTCCCAACAGGACCAGGCCATCCATCAGTTGTATAAACACCTAGACACAGAAGAAGTCCAAGAGCAAAGAACAGCATCTTTTCTTAATTGATTTTTATCAGTTCCCATTGGAAAGCTCAGAGGATCTGGGAATGTGGCCCAACTTTCCCAAGCCCAGACATTCACCCTCTGACTGACTGTCTGTTCAGTGAATACAGTGAGGGATCAGGAGCTTGGAGAATCTTCCATCAGACTGAATTATTATTGTCATCATTATCTACTTGTTAACAATAACAACAAAAATGCTGCTTCTCTTTTCTGATTTGAAATTTAGTTCTTTGACCCAAATTCAGTCCAGACGAATGGACCTGTTGCCCTGGGCAGGGCTGAGCTGGGTAATTTCTCATTCAGTCACAAGAACTGTGGCCACTTCATCTGCTCCCTTGAATGTTAAACTGCTGTGTTGCACTCAAGTTCTTTCCTGGGTGCTTCTGCCATTGAACATATAATAGGATCAAAAGGGACATGAAGACTTAAATCGTCATCCCAATTTTTTAAAAATGTAAATATGAACTCCTCCTTTTTCATGTTCTCCTATGCAAAGTTGACTTTTTTTTTCTTGTAGAGAGTCACGAGAGTTACAGATTTTTAAAGAGGCTGTTTGAGGCAGGATCTTTTCAGACAAGTGGAGGGGGCTTTCAGTAGAAAAGGCTAAGTCTTTTTTTTTTTTCAAATAGAGATATTACTTCAGCTTTGATACTCCAAAATCTGCCTGGGTTTTTTAATAGATTTAATGATTGCTTCCAGTGGTCTTTAGAAAGACAAAACCTAACCAGGTAAGGGTGTTAGTTATGTGTTATAAGTGACACATAAGCCCCTAGAGGAGAAGAAGGATCGTGATTGAAAGACTGTCAAAACAAAGAAGGCCAACACATCCTTAGGGGTGGGGACATTGTGAAGATGGAGTGGATAAGAGCAGATAAGTTCTAGCAAATTCTATGACTGTGTATAAAGCACCTTCTCACAAGATATTCCATAAAGGTTCCAGTTGAGTCATTTCTGGGAGATCACACCCTTTCCATTCTTATCCCTACATCTGCGTTTTGTTTTCTCAAGCCTGGGACCCCTCTTAGTCTCTTCACTCTCATTCAGCCAGTGCCTTGGACAAAATGAGGACGTGCAGAAAGAAAACCACGGCCACTCAGAAAACCATTCTTACCTGGCCTTACTTTTGGTTTCCTGTTAAACTTCTGACTGATAAAGAGGTTGACCTTTTCTACTTGCCCTTCCCAGGGAGATCCATGCGTCCCTCTTTAGGTCCTCCTTGTTAGGCAGCTTCTCTGGAGCTGTGGGTTGTAGTCTGGCTATCCCTTGCTTCACATGGAAGTGAATGAGATCTCCATGAATAAACTGGTGGTGGTGGGGGCAATGAAGGGTAGGGTATGGGGAATCAGAACATAAGGAAATGGGGTGGTCGAGCTGGAACAGGGATGGAATGGGAGAGCAATGAAAGAGATGCCATGATAGAGGGAGACATCATGGGGATGGGGATAAACCGGGTGCTAGGGAAGTTCCCAGGAGTCCACAAAGATGACCCAGCTTAGACTACCAGCAATAGTGGAGAGAGTGCCTGAACTGGCTTACCCCAGTAATCCGATTAGTGAATACCCTAACTGTCATCATAGAGCCTTTCTCCAGTAACTGATGGAAGCAGATGCAGAGATCCACAGACAAACACCAGGCTGAGCTCCAGGAGTCCAGTTGAAGAGGGGGAAGAGGGATTCTATGAGCAAGGGGCATTGAGATCATGATGGGGAGACATACAAAGACAACCAAACCAAACTAGTGGGAACTTATGAAATTTAGACCAATACCTGTGGAGCCTCCATGGGACTGGACTAGGCCCTCTGCATAACTGAGACAGTTGTGTAGCTTGATCTGCTTAAGGGCCCCCCTGGCAGTAGGATCAGGATCCTACAAGCCTGGTGCATGAGCAGGCTTTTTGGAGCCTACTACCTATAGTGGGACACCAAGCACAGCCTTGAGGCAGGGGGAGGGACTTGGACCTGCCTCTACTGAATGTACCAGGCTTTGCTGACTCCCTATGGGAGGCCTTGCCTTCTTGCAGGAGGGAATGGGAGGTGGGTTGGTAGGCGGGGGAGGCTGGAGGGGCGAGAGGAGGGAAGAGGGCGATCTGTGATTGGTATGTAAAATGAAGAAAAAAATTTGTTAATAATCATAATAAAAAAGGTTGACCTTTGCTGGTGCTGTGACAATATAGGTGACAGAGTGACTTTAAAGGGGGATTTCTCTTGGTTCATGGTTTGAGGGAATACAGTCCACTGTATTGGAGAAGACGTGTTGGCACAGCTGACTCCCTGGTAGGGGCACATGCTGCTAGGATTCTCCACCTTTCATATCTCAGAGAGACAGTAACCAGAGAGAGGATGAGAGATGGGGTCCCCGCTCCCTACTCAGTGTCCTGCTTCCTCTAGCTAGGCCCCACTTCTCACAATGAATCCACTAGCTGGGGACCAAGCAGCCAAGCACATCTAAACCATGACCAAAGTTTTCCATTAAAAGGTTTCTTGAGGGTTTTGGTGGCGGGTGGTGGTGGTGGTGATATTGTGTCCCCCAATATATTGTGCATCCTAATAAACTTATCTGGGGTCAGAGAACAGAACAGCCTTGAACTCCTAGTCTTCCTGCTGTACTTTTTTTTTTTTTTTTTTTTTTTTTTTTTTTTTGGTTTTTCGAGACAAGGATTCTCTGTGTAGCTTTGTGCCTTTCCTGGATCTCACTCTGTAGACCAGGCTGGCCTCAAACTCACAAAGATCTGCCTGGCTCTGCCTCCCGAGTGCTGGGATTAAAGGCGTGCGCCACCACCATCCAGCATTTCCTGCTGTACTTTGTCAGCTCTAGGATTGCAGGCTTATGCCACTACATCCATTTTATGTGGTGCTGGGGGTCAAGCCTGGGAGGCTTAATGCATGCTACTCAAATACTTTACCAACTGGGCTACATCCCCAGCCACTACTTACATTTTTTATTTTGGACCATGGTCTTATCTAGTAGTCTAGGCTAACTCTGAACTCACTCTGTAGCCCAGGCTAGCCTGAGGTTTGTGAGCCTCCTGCTTCTGCCTTCTGAGTACCTGTGGTGTCAGTCTGTACTTCCATCCCAGGCTGGCTTTCACATTTCTTATTGCAGCAATGTGGTTGGCTATGCTAACCCAGGGCTCCTTAAGGTTTGATGATTTAGGTCTTTGAGAGAAGTAAGCTACTCGGTCACATGATGGTTGGAATTCCCCAGTGTTCTTTGAGATGCTTTCCCAATGGAGCTCATGGTATTTATCTGGATAGTCTGCCTGAGTTCAGGTAAGACGTGGAGGAAAAGGGGCTGGAAAGATCCAGAACTTGTGCTTCAAAGAACAAACCTTCTCCTCAGAGACCCTGCCCTCCCACCAAGTTCACCCCTTAGTTTGCACTTTTGCATCTCTTATAGCAAAGCACAAAGCTCTATGCCTTCTCCTCCGTGAAGAGAACGTAGAGTGGCTGGTCGTTAATCAGACATGAGTTCCCCTCTCTTAGACATTCACTGTTTTACATCATTGACTTCCTTCAAGCCAGTCAGCAAAATCCCCACTAAATGATTTGCAAAACACTGGCATTGGAAGATTCCGAGTCCTCTAGCTCCTCATTGCTCAATGGCTGTTTCTTATTGACTGTTCTGGTTTATCTTCCAGCATTGGGCAACCTCTGCATTTTGTTTGATGTTCTAGATTATTTCTCCCCTCCCTTCCCTGCACATTGACTCCATTCTGCCCTGTCCCTTAGCCCTGGAGGAGACACTGGTGGAGTCAGCCTGCAGCCCTGAAGCCACTAGAAATCGGACTGTCTTTTTCAGGACTGCTCTGTGACTCCCTGAATAGCAGTGGGCCACCTTATTGGCCAGTAAATAAAACTAGTTCAGAGGTGCTCAATGGCTACAGTGTGCCTCTGGATCCCCAGGGGCTCAGATCTAAACAGAGGCTCCGTAGAAGGAGAACACGAAAAAATAGTTGAGGTGTTTGTTCACAGCCTTCCTCACAGTCCAATGTAATTAGCTTACCATCACCTTACATTAACTAAAAACCAAGTTCTGATCCCAGTTTAGCAGCTAATTAGTGATACACCACCATAGTGTGTTGACCAGATCTGACCTCTGGGTGGGCCTGGGAACTGAGAAGGGAAGGTGTCATAGAAGAGAGACAGAGTTACTTCATACGTGTGGCACTTTTCAGTACCTCCAGTGTCTCAGCAAGGTCTCCTTTTCCATGACTGATGACCCAGACACCTTCTGTAACCTTCTGTTTGCTCTGTGATCTCACCTTGATAAAGGGCCTTCTGGTAATAATGTTATTGAGCAGACTGTCCCAGAAATCAGGCATCATTTGGCTAAAAAGTAACCAAAGAAGTGAACCTGTCTCTTCATAAATAAATTTGATTAAGTTGTTTATCAACAAGGCTATAGTTTAGACTTTGTATGTTTTTGTACATATGTATGCTTATTCATGTGTGTATAGGTCTATGTATGTGCACTTGAACATGGAGGTCACAGGACAACCTTGGAAGCTGTTCCTCAGGAACCATCACCTTGAGTTCTTTGAGACAGAGTCTCTCACTGAGTCTATAAAGCGGGCTGACCAGTGAGCTCCATGGCTCCTCCTGTCTCTACCTTCCCAGTATTGTGATTAAAAGCACATGCCGTTTTGGAGGACAGACTTGGATCCTGCTTAAGTGGCAGGAGCTTTCCTGCCTGAACTGTCTCTCCAGCCCTATGTTTAGTTTTATAACTTCTCTGGTTTTGCTTTCTCCATTTATGCCACAGAAGTAGCCTCTTTGCCAAGATTTCAGAACACAAGGTACCCCCATTGGACAGAAACATGTTTCTTGAGACTGATAATTTTAGATAGTACTGTCACTGTATCTGTGTCTGAGGTTTTGTGCTCTCTCCCATCCGTCATTATTGCACACCTTCCAGATCCCAAGCCTCCTGCAGGGTGAAGGTGAGTAGAGGGAGCTTCTAGAAAGGAAGGATATCATTGTATACTTTGGAGGACTCTTTTTTTTAAAAATCTCCAAGTTGGACTTAGTATTATTTTGTCCCCTGGTGTGTGTCGCAGCTTTCACTGTTTCTGATGGTTCTGGCTTCGTAAGCCAGAAGCTGTGTAGATGGTGTAAACTTCTTGGTGGTTGAGCCTCACTTGGGAAAGCTCTTTTAGACTTGTCTAATGAGAAAGTGTGAGCCATTGCACAGAGTTATCCTCACAGCTGGGAGTTGAGAACATGGGTCCAGGGTTCAGCTCTGCCCCTCTCTCATGCACTTCTGAGAGTGAGGGTGGGGCTGGGAGTTGGATTGTGTCTTGGGAGGGGGTGGGCTGTCACACACTCTGTGGCCCTGACCACTGGGCTCTCTGTTTTAAGGAGACCTAGCTGTGAGTGTTGTGGAAATAAGTCTTTGTTGAGATATTGCTATATCCTTGGTTTCTGCCATATCACAGACATCTCCAGGGATATCATATAAGAGATGATTCTTAGAAAGTCCTGTGTTAATTGGGGTCGGGAGCCATGTATCCAGGGGAAATTTTTAGCTCTTACGGAATTCTAAAAGTTTCCAAGTCCACACTTGCTCTCAGTTATCTGTAGTCACTCTCAGGTATTCACAGCTGGAAGAATAAAGCTTTTAGGTGCTCTCAGGGATATTGGTGCCCAAAAGAGCAGTAAGTCAATGGCATTGTGGTCAGGAACTATGGGCTATGCTTTCTTACATCCTGGTGATGCTCACTCATGAGCTGTCATTTGCCAGGGGATTTATTAGTGACTTTTACATTTCCTGCCAGTTTCAATTAATGTAGGGAGACAACAAAAATATATCCATTTGTTGCAGGCTTATATTCATAGATAATGGTTATTATTAATAGTGATAGTGGTAACAGCAGCCAGTTTTTTTTACATAACACTATGCATGTCAGTTCCTTTGTGTTGCTGTGATAAAATGCCATGACCAGAAGCAACTTATAGAAGAAAGAATTTATTTTGGCATATGGTTCCAGACATGGTCCCCCACCCCCACCCCCAGAGAGAGAGAGAGACAGAGAGAGAGAGAGAGAGAGAGAGAGAGAGAGAGAGAGAGAGAGAGAGAGAGAGGGAGAGGGCACACATAATGGTTGGGGAGACATGGCAACAGATTACTAGCTAGAGCAGGAAGCTGAGAGATCATATCCTCAACTGTGAACAGGAAGCAGAAAGTGAACTGGAAATGGGGGTTAGGCTGTACACTCCCAGTGGCCTTTACTTCACCAAACAGGGTACACCTTCCCAGACAGCACCACCATCTGGGCACCAAATATTCAAATATCTGAGCTTATAGGGGACATTCTCATTCAAAACACTGACCGAACCACTGACTTTCTGGAACTTCCTTATCCTCTCAATACTCCTTGGAGGAAGTGTTGGGGTGTGTATCTGGCTTTCTGGTTTCAAGGCCTGCAACCTATGTTTTGTGCTTCTGTGTCATGTAGAAAGTATTTTGCTATGTATGGAAAGTGTGTTGAACCCCTGAGAAAATCCCAAGAGACAGAGGATTTTCCTCCTTTAATGGTGATAGAATGAATGGCCACTGATGATGGTTAGTTCGTTAGTTATCCTCAGTCCTGCAGTATTACCTTCTGTTAACACAGCCATGACTTGGTCGGGAAAGATGGTCTGGACACACCTATCTCATCATACATGGTCTAAGGCTTTTTAGAGATCAAGTTGGAGCCACTATAATGTAGAAGAAAATCTCCTCCAGATGGCTTACCTTTAGGAATAACAAATGAAGTTTCTCGAGGGAATAACCTTTCCCCCTTTTCTATCTTCTTCCTGTCCTAAGCATAAATGAGATGTGCAAATTTCCCTTTACATAAGGACATCAGTCTCGTTAGATCAGAGAGCTACCTTACTCTAGGATGGTGTCCTATTAACTAATTACAGGCAAGATCTCCCAATATCCAAATGAAGTCACTTTCTGAGATACTGGTTTCAGTGTAGGATTACTCTTCCCCTGTGTTCCCTGTGTTTTCTTTTCCTCAATCCACAACACTTACTAAGATGCTTACTCTTGACTTCTCCCATCCACTAATGTATTTCTTCTTCCTTGGTCAACCATTAAAACAGGCAAGAACAAAAAGTGTTTCAAAGTAGAAGTACAAATAGGAGATGTGGGCTACATCTGCTGCATGCTATGGCTACTATTTTATACTTGATTGGATTTACAATTGTGTAAAAATATCTGCTTAAGGGAACAGGCAATTTAAAGGTATGTATAGAACTTAATAATCGTGTGCTGTACACCATTCCCAATTCTACTCATGAAGGAAGTCCTTTGTGGTCTCTGTGTGTTCTGGCTTAGTGGTTGTCTCCTGGTTTACTTTTTTCAGGCATATGTAAGTTTTTCAAATGCATTTTATCCCAGTCCCTCCTTTTGAGGGGAGTGGTTTGCTTTTTTGGTCAGCACATATAGGTTCCAGTTCACTCCCTTTAGTACCTATACAGAATTCTGTGGTGGAGCTGTAATTTGTCTAGTCATTCCTTTGTGAGGGAGTGCTTAGGGTATGTCCACATTCTTTTGTGCTTTTATGTAAATCATTGTTTAAGAATTTCTCCATATTGGGCTGGGGAGGTAGCTCAGGGATGGAAGGCTTGGCTAGCATAGGTGGAATGCTGTGTTCAGTCTCCAGTACGGTAAGGGCCATTGTAAAGTTATATAAATGGAAACATTACTGCAATCAAGATGATGGCCATTGCATCACATCCAAAATCTTTGAGTTAGAGAAGGATTTTACAGAGTAAAATGACAAAACACAATCAATAGCAAATTGGACTATATCCAACTTTTAAAAACTCGTGCTTTTTACAAGAGACTGATGAGAGAATGGAAAAGATAAGAGATAAAACATTTGCATGTCATGTGTACAATAAAGGACTTGGAATCTGGATATATAAGAAAATAAATTGTCAGGACTTAATAATGGGATAAATAACTTCATTAAAATAGGCATATTGTTTGCACAAAAAGTCATATGGTTTGCAGAAAAACACATGAAAAGATGTTCAATAACATTAATCATTGGGAAAATGAAAATTAAAGCCACAGGAAGTATCACTATGTAACACTGGAAAAGCTAAAATTATGAAGACTTTTCCTGGGCCAGAGGGATGGCTCAGTAGGTAAAGGTGGATTCCTCCAAGCCTGACTTGAGTTACATCTCCAGAACCCACATGGTAGAACGTGAAGACAGACACCTGCAAGTTATCTTCTGTCCTCCACATGTATCTTGTGGTATGTACTCTCTCCACGTCCCACAAAGTAAGTAAATAAAATCTAAAACAGACACATAAGGCTGAAACCAGGCCAAGTGTGGGCGAGGGTATTGAGGAATCAGAACTTCCAGCACTATGGTGTAAAGGTCAAGAAAGCAATATTGTCTGAAAATGGACTGAGAAGAAGGAATGAGGAAGGGGATTGGGGAAGTTTAGGAGTAACAGTGTGTCCATGTCTTGATTATAGCGGTGGTTTCCAGGGTTTATGCATGACTCATGCTGTACCTAATAGTGTGGTTTATTTTATGGTAACTACCCCTACAAAACCCTTTTAGAAGATGTATGTGCATATAAGTATATAAGAGAGTGTGTGTAAGTGTGCATGCATATGTATAAGATTGTATGCAAAGTCTTGTACTAGCTATTGAAGGGGCTAGCAAAGCATTCTTTATTTTGCTATCAATCCCAAATCCTGAGAATTCTCTGTGGCTTCTATTTTCCTCCCAGTTGAAATGCAGACTCTATTTAGACTAGAATCTAAATAATGAACTCTTTTTTTCTTTTTTCATATAGTTCTTTACATTGAAAATGTCTCAGTTATTGAAATGACTTTTTTAGTTTCCTCCTCTCTCTCTCTCTCTCTCTCTCTCTCTCTCTCTCTCTCTCTCTCTCTCTCTCTCTCTCTCCTTTCTTTTTTGTCAAAGTCTTACTCTGTAGCCCATGATGGTCAAACTTTTGGTGCTGTAGCCCCCTGCCGCCGCCCTCCCTTTCCACCCCAAGGGCTGGAATTACAGGCATGTGCCACCACACTGGGATGAAATGACATCTTCAGATCCATTCTTGTTTACCTAAAGATCTTATGGCAAAACCTAATCAGAAATCCAGATCAAAGGTGGAAAGTTAGATTTGTAGTCTTACTAATAGTCCATTCTTCATGGCCCTGCTTCTCGTTCAAGCTCCATGTTCATGTGTTTGGCAGTTTTCCTAATGTACTGGTTTTTCCCAGCTGGCTCAGTTCTCAGGGGCATTTTAAAGCTCAGTATCCCAATGCTCAGCCCCATTCCTGTTGTCTGTAGACACAGAGAGTATTGCTGCTGAAAGGGTACATACACTGCTTTTGCCCCATGTGGCCCTCTAGGTCATCTCCTGTTTTTTCTCTCAGGATAGGAAGCACATAGAGAATGCATCAATGAAATTAGTAGTGGCTCTGGATGTTAACGTGTGACTCACAGTAATGTGCCCAGCAGATGGAAGGGCTGGATTCCTCGAGAAATAACTCAGGAGCACGACAACTGAAGCACGTAGACAGGATGGAGCAGCTGGATCATCGACCACTGACCCAGTGAAAAGCAGTCACACAAATGGCTTTAAGCTAAAGGTTTAAAAGTGTTAAGAGTCGAGGCATTGCACTCAACCTCCCTTACACCAGAGGCAATATGGCTCTGAGAAGTATGTAAAGAGGCCATGTGGCCAATTGTCCAATCTGGGGTGATAGTGACATGCCAGAGACACTGCGTGTAATTAACTGGAAGAAGAATAAATCTAGGTGTCCCAGGTAGAGTATGGCATGGTAAGTGTTTGCTCTTAACTATGTTCCCTTTAGAGTGCAGGCAAGAGTCAGTCCTCGCCTTCCACCATATGGGCTGCAGACAGCTACTTCAGGTTGTCAGGCTTGGGTGCAAACACCTTTTTTTTTTAACCTGCTGAGCTATTTCTCTGGCCCAGGTCAAAGTCTTTTTAATGAGATAGACTGAGAAGAAAGAGGAAAGAGAGGTAAGAAGGTCAGGAAGAAGGAACAAAGTCGAGTTGAGGAGCTAAAGCCTGCACACCCACTGACAGGAAGAGACAGAAGGGTGATGGGGACCACACATTTAGCTGGCATCGAATCTGAAACACATATGACTCAGAGTGAGAAGTCATGTGTTAAATGCAAGTCTTGTGTGTTTATATGTCGAGCACAGACATTCTAGCACTCATCTGCTCAGGGGCTAAAAGCTTGTAGATCACCTGGTTGTTTTTAGACTAACATCGCTCTGCACATAATAATTCTAGAGACTGGCTGAAACACACACACACACACACACACACACACACACACACACACACACACACACACACACACACACACATTCATTCTCAAAGCCACAGTTGGAGACAAATGTGAAATGGTAAGAATTGCTTGTGTCACAGGCTGTTGACTGGGGAAAGATGACGAGGTTTTGAATAGGGCACTCAAGCAGGCACACCTTGCCTGCTTACTCACTGGGGATTGCCTCAGCGACTGTTTTGTGTTTGTGTGTATATTTTCTCAACCTGAAAATGGGGGATAATAACACTTAGCTCTTAGCTGTCATGGTTGTTAACTGAAGTATATGGTCTATAAAGAGCTTTGCATGGTCTCTACTACACCACTGGGGTCAGTATATATTAATTTAGCTCTAAGGGAAAACACAGAACAGAAATATACAACTTTAGAATTGAGTAGAGAGTAGAGATTTGGTGTTTCCCATGGGGCACAAGTTCAGCAAGTTGCTCACATTTATCTTGCCACAAAGAGTCCAGAATTTGAACTAGTTTGGGAAGCCATAGATGAAACAAAGCGAGTCTGGTCATGTAAGACAGGACTTCTCATAGTCTTAGAGGCCAGAGCTCCATGTGTTTCCAAGAGAGAGATGACAGCCCCAGATCCTCAACAGTGGGAACTTCCACAGCCCATGGAGCCTCAGTACAGAGCATGAACTCCTTAAGTTGACATCATATGGACCTGAGGTTTGGCTCCAGCTTCAGAAATACTGGCTTTGGCTCTTTCAGTTCATATAAAAATTTTACAAATTAGTTTCTCGCGTTGAAAAATTACAGGAATTTATAAGGCAAGTTAGATTTCTGATCCTCTTGAAAATTGGAGGGTCAGAGGCAGGGCTTGTATTTTCCTTTGGCAGAATGCATGGCGTCTCCAGCTTGTCCCAGGCTGCATTGGTGTGTTTCATTAGATTACATAGGCTGGTGGTCCTTGTAGGCTCCTGAGCTAGGCATCCTGATCTAGTTAAACTCTTTCACGTGACATGAAAAATGAACTTCAGATTTGATTCACTTAATATTGAAGTCAGGACCAGATTGCTTGCTTTCCTGAGTTTAGATAGTGTGAATTAAGATGGCTTATTTGTCATCATCCATTGCTCGTAAGTACTATCCTGGTAGTCCCCTCTCCTCTGGGGATGGGTGTTCTGGAGTTCATGTGGCTGGAATGGGTACACCCCCCCCCCCTGCCAAACCCTCTTTTCCTGGGCAAGCACTGGCACAGAGCTGGAAGTGTGGCTACTCATAAGATTTCCTAAGCCAGAGTCTAGGGAGGGCTTTGTAGGCAGAAACAAGTGGCTTCTTTGAACTAGAAGAAGGCCACTTCTCTTCTATTTACCACTCCAGGCAACTGAACTTCTTACAGTCACAGTACTGGCCTATTGTGACAGATGCTAAACAGTGGAATAGAGGTATTCCCAAAGAGGGGAAATCTGAAGGTGAATGGATAGTTTTTAATGTGGTGGATTTCAACATGTATATTATTAGCCTGTGCAGAACCATTCAGAAAACCCCAATTGGAAGACATCCTCAAGATGGCCACCCCTTCATACTTAGAGAACCCCTCTTTTCATTAGAAAGATGCTGATTAGCAATTTGCAGACATTTTCTGGTCATCCTGGGAGCCTCCTGGCTTCCATTTTGACTTATCCTCACTGCCACCCATGGCTGTGACAGTTTAGATTCTATTTTCAGCAAGCAAAGTCCCTAGAATTAAGTCACACAGTGACTTGAGTTCTGTAGCAATGATAATCTCTTGTCCTCAATTGTCTTCTTGCCCTATAGAAATACCTTTCTTAGTTCTGGAAGTTTCTGTTATCTGTTTGAGATGGATAAAGTTATCTAATTGTACCATTAAAACAGTTATCTGTTCCTCCTTGCCATTAAAATATACACTTCACTAACTTTTCGTAAATTATTGCACATTATAACTACACTCAAATTTATCTTCTTTGTATGTGTTTGCCTATCTATACTTCTGATTTAGATACTTTTTTTTTGTTGCTGTGATAAAATACCATGAACAAAGGCAGCTTAAGAGCTTACTTTGGCTTACAGTTCCAGAGAGTTAAGTGACTACAACGGTGAGAAAGGCATGGTGGCAGAAGCAGGAAGCTGAGAGGTAACATCTCAACTACACACAGGGAGCAGAGACAGAGAGAGCAGGAAGCTGGGCAAGGGATAAGCTGTCAGAGTCTCTTTCTAGTGGCATACTTCCTCTAACATGGCTCCATAGCCTAACAATTTCATAACCTTCCAAACAGCGCCACCAGCTGGGGACGGAGTATTCAAATCCATGAGCCTGTGGTAATATTTTTCATTCAAACCACAACACCATCTATCTATATTATTGAATCTATTTTCCCATAGTGGCTTTAAAAAGCTGGAAAGTCTTCTGAAATATTTTATGCAAAAGCTTCTTGTTACAAGAACAAAGGCAAAAGGGTGGGGTTGTCCAGAGAGTAAAAAGCCCTAGCCAATGCACAAATCCCAACTACACATTTGCATTACATCCTTATATAGTTCTGCAAAGGTTAGCTTTGGATTAATACAGGGAAAATCATCTTTTGGAATAATTTTTAGTAAAAGACAAAAAATGCCAGAATTAAATTCCTCAAACACCAGTCACATAACAAAAGGAGGGCTATAGTCACATTTGAAAACTTAAAGTTGTAATTAAAATTACGGAGGGGGACAAAGGCTTTCATCTCTGAATGTCCTGGTAGCTCAAGTAAGAAAAACAACAAGGGTTACTTAGTCTTACTACATCGTATTAGAGCACCGATCGGTTCATCCCAAGCCCCATTTTGAATGGAATGCATCATAGGGTTCTTTTTTCCTTCTCTCTGTGTAGTGTGTGTATGTCTCATACTGGGATTGAATTTAGAGCCTTCTACACGTGACTCTAGATCCCCAGTGTGTCATTTGGTTCTTTGTAGGAGATGCTGTCCCTCAGACTTGGACGATGGTGTCACTTGTAGTTTTCACCAAAGTTGTTCCTAGGAATTAAAAAATAATTCAATAGAAACACTGAAATACTTATGTGGAAGTAGAAGTGACATCTGGTTTTTGTTTGTTTGTTTGCTTCTGCTCAGTTTCATTCCCCATCTTCCATTAACAGCACCCTGATTGAAAAGCTTTCTATTTTTCTCCTACTCCAGTCTGGAGACTGGTGTGTGTGTGTGTGTGTGTGTGTGTGTGTGTGTGTTGAGGTGCAGGGGGTGGGGGTGGCGCTTTCCTGCCCATTAACATGTGGTCCTTTGGCTGTGAGTCAGTGGGAGCCCCGAACTAGATTAGTCCCTGAAGCTGGAGTCCTTAATGCAGTGACACAGAAGTTGAAAGGAGCCCTGAGCTCATCCTGAGGCCAGGGACCTTGGTACGTGAGCTACAACTGGTGTCATGATTTGCAACCACAGAGTTCTGATGAACACACAGGTCGAACTTTCCCTTGAAGATCAGTGTTTAGTTTTTGTTTCCTTTCCTAGAAAGTCATACATGGAGCTGAGTGTTCCTGTGGGGAAGAGAAAAGGGGTGACACATTCTTCCTATGTATGTGTCCTTACTTTATTAAGTAACTGAAGAAACATAATCCTAAGTCAGCCATATTCCTGGCCCATGGCTTCCCTGATCTGGCACATCCCTGGGAGAAGATTTCCATCCATGTTTATCAGGGTGTGGGACTATTCTTGGCATCTGCTATAAATCTTAAGGTTTTTATAACTTGGCTGTTTCTCCCACCTTCTTGCCAAGTCTCTGTGCTGAAAAAGCGAGTGTCACCACTATAAGTAATGATGCTTTTACTGAATCCAAAACAAAATCAAGCAGTCTTGGTGTGCATCACACAGGGAACCTCCTCTAGTTTCTGAGTCTGTAATGGGAACGGTATGAAGCATGCAAACAGCTGCTTGGGCCAAAATTGTCAAAAAGACGCCATCTCAGGCTGTTCGGGTTCCATTTCTCGAGGAACGTTTGTGGTCGCTGGTTAACAATGTGAGTGGCTCTGTAAGTTCATCTGAGGACGATGTAGATTCTTTAGGCCAGAAAGTTAAATACCTCTGTTTTTGGCAGTCCTAACCTTCTGGAAAGAGACTATGATATTCCCTAGTCTTCAAGAGCCACTTTTCTACTTTGATTTAATGCAAGGCGGAAATCTTCAAAACAAAGCTCTCTGGATCCAGGAAAGTTCATCTGGCATAAGTTAGTTTGGCGGGTCCTCCACCCTGCTTCCCACTCACCCTCTGTCTATTGTCTAGGAGCGAGATGCTTCATAGAAACTGAATGGTGCTGCAGAAAAGTATGACTTTGGGGAAGTACACAAGCAAAGCAGACTCAAATTAGTATTTCCTTAGAGGGGGTATCCTGGGAGGAATTACATTTAAATATTCAGGTGTAGAATCTGGCCTAGATCTGTTGTAGGAAGTTGATATGAGTGTTACAGTTCAGTACATTTTCTGGAAGAAATGCAGTCTGGAGAATGAAGAGTCCGACGTTTGAAAACACCTACTGATTTGTGTTTCTGTGTCTCTGCTGTGTTCATGGTAAATAGCATAATGCAGATCTATCTGCTGCTTGGCCCAGAGAACTGGCATTTTTCCTCATAACATAATTGAATGCCTTTGCTGAACAGAGGTTGACCCTTGAGCTCTACGTTTGCTCTGAACAGAGGGCATGCACACTGGCAGGCTGCTCAGGAGTAGGAACAACATCCAATAAAAACTTGGAAGCAGTCCTTTGGAAATAAAAGTTAATTTGCATTTACAAGGGTCCCTCCCGGTTTTATAAAGGAGGTGGAATTGCTCTGAAGTTTGGGTCCACTTCTGTCCTCATGCTTCTCTCCTTTCTCCTCACTTTCAGTGAAGTTCAGTCTATCCCTAAATTTCTTTGCATTCTCTAGAGAACTGCTGAGCCTTTTGGGTATTTTTTTAATCCCAAGGGGCGATCGCCACTTCTTCTTTCTCTCCTCTTGCTTTTTCAGCAGCTGTGAGCTCGTGGTGGACTGGAAGTCACAATCACATTGAATGAAAACAAATTTGGCTGTTGCTTCAAAGCTATTGCTTTGTTGTTTTTCTTTCTTTTACCGACTTTTTTTTCTTTTGGCTTTTAGTTAGGAGGGTATTATGTTTGTATTAGATGGCCATCAAAACTTATTTCTTGGACAATAGCAGAAGGGAAAATGCTGGAATGTGACTTAGTGGTAGAGTGTTTGACTATCATGTCTGAGACTTTGGGGTTCCATCCCCAGTCTTGCAATAACAGGAAGAACCAAAGGTGGTGTGTATGTGGAGGGGGAGGGGCGGGACTGGGAGGTACTGTTGATTTCGTGTAAAATGCACCTAAATCTATCTGGTAACTTAGTGGGTGCTTGTTTTCCTTTAGGAACTGATACTTTTTAATCCTTTAATTTCAACAATTGGCCTCTGAATTAGGAAGTTTAATTTGATCTAAAATCTTTTTAAAAAAATGTATTTATTATTTTTGTTTTGCTTTTTAAACTTTCTTTTTATTTATTTTTTATATATTTCACATCATGCATCTTGATCCCATTCATTTCCCCATCCCTTTGTATCACCCTCTGCCCTTGCAACATCCCCCCAAAATAAAATAAAATAAAATAAAATTTAAAAGAAAACAAGACAAAACAAAACAAAAAACACAAAAAGAAAAAAATCTCATCATGGAAGCTGTAGTGTGACATAATAAGTCATGAAGTAAACCCTTTCATCCATATATCTTTATGTGCAAATGTTCGTTGTAAAGAGTCATTGCTCTGGTTTGAGGCCTCTGGTTTCTGCTACACTATCGATACTGGGCCCTCACTGGGACTCCTCTTGGACATCCTGTTGTTGCCCTGTGTTGTGGAGATCCTACAGCTTTGGGTCTGCAGGACCGGCCCCTTCACATGCTTCAGCAGATCATAGATGAGGTGGATCCTGGGTAGTTGCAGGATTGGTCAGCCTGACAGCTCTCCCCTGTTTTTCACCACCAGGGTGAGCTCTCCAGCATTGCCCTGGCTAGTTCACCCCTTGCAGTGATGAGCAAGGGGCAGGGCCAGTTCTCCTGCTTTCACATCTTCAGGGTCAGCTCTCCCATACCACACCTACAGGACCAGCTCTACTGTGTTCGCAGGTGCAGGATCCACTCTCCCAAGTGCTGCAGCTGGTAAGGGGCAGGAACAGCTCTCCTGCTCTTATGATCTCAGGCCAGCTCTCCCACCTGCCACAGGCAGGGGTTGGGAAGTGGGAGGGGGTGAGGAGATCTCTTGCCCATCCACACCACCACATGGCAGATGAGGGGTGGGGCCAGATCTTCCATGCTCATGTTCTTGGGGTGATTCACCCACAATCCTGTCAATAGGGTCAGCTCTACTGTGCTGCTGAGGCAAGGTACAGGGTCCACTTTCCCGAGTGCTGCAACTGGTAAGAGGGAGGGTCAGCTCCCTCATCATCTGCTGCAGGTGGTGAGGGGTGAGGGGCAAGGGGCATGGAGCTAAGGGGGTTTGATCTAAACTCTTAATGCTTGTGGTCAATAAGAGAAGGCATGATAGAATGGTAATTTTTTATCTCTTTCATTTCTTTGTGTATCTTAGACTGGGAGGGATTTTTATGTGACCTAACAATTTCATAATTGTTATCACTGAAAAAATATCACATTGTAAATATGAGCAGAATCCAGATTAGGAAATTAAAATAAGATTAAATTTAACCACAGTAGAAAGCAAACTCATGGCTCTGTGAGAGCTCATATTCTGGGGACTCAGTAGAATAGACTCCATCAAAGCATTCTTGTTGTTCACTAGTAATCCTTAACCTTGGAACTCTAGGTCTCGTGGAGTTACATTAAGACATTTATTAACCTTCTCTTATAGGTAGTCAGGAGCTAGGCTGTGTATTTCCATGTTCTTGGTCTCTTATTTAAGAATGAAATAAAAGCCCTTTAGTGATTGGAAAGTAATGAGGAAATTTTATTTAAAGCAAAGTGATAGAACAAATGAGAAAGAAACACACAGTCAAGAATGCCATATGAATGAGGGCACTCAAGGACCTGGATGATTGGGCTTATAGAGTTCAGGAGAGGGCCGAGTTTGCTTACTAGGGGAATAGTTTGGGTGAGTCTCTATTTTGATTGACAGATATAGATACTGTCAATCAGATATATTTACTCACCAGTGCACACATCACTCCCCATAATGTATCCTATTTTAATCATATACATACCCAATTATGCATGGACATATTAGAGCTTCTCCCTAAAAGTTCACTTTGAGACCATAGTTTGCCTCACTGTACATGCATCCCCAAATCATTTTAGGGTTTTCTTATGGTTCCTGGATTGTGTGCCAGATGTGCTTGAATAGAAACAGCATTATATTTCTAAGGGGAGTAATTTATTTCCATTGTTTAAAGCAGGTATAGGTGCAGCTTGATGCAGATATGAGGTCCTATGTGGTTAACAAGTTGCTAGGTGCATTGTTCAGAGAAGGATGCATGCACATTCCAAGCCAAGTAGAGTCCCAGGTTCTAAACTACCTCCTATGCCTCACTTTAGTGTATTTTATATTTCCTATGAGCTGAGAAAATAGACCTTATGATGTGCTAGTTACTTTTCAAATCACCTAGCTTCACTAAAAGGAATAATTTCTGGATATCCTTATGTATTCATAGTGGCTGCTAGATTACCTGAATATTTTCATTCATTGAGTATCAAAATTCCAAGTACGGGTCAGCAACATTTTGATTTTTTTAAAACTTAAAACAAAAATTCTAAACTTCTTTCTATATTTCATCTAAGCACTCAGATGCAATTTTTTATTGAATGTTGAATTTTTATTGACTATCTGTGTCCCCACATAGATACAAGTGCCAATTGTAAAGAAACATTTTGCTTTATCCAAGTCCTGCAAGAAAATAATTATGGCCCATGGATTTATAAGCAGAGGGATATAAAAGGGAGCTCTAGGTGTTTTCCTCTGTTCTGTGAGGAATATGAATATGATGGCTGATGTTTGAGTGGCCCTTTTAGATCAGTGTGGGAGAATGTCTGCTAGACACAGTAGAGCATTCATACCCTATACCTGTTGCCTGACATGACCTACGCAAGACCAAGCCCATCAACATTCTAGCATGGAGTGAGAAGGAGTTCATGAGCCCTGCCTCCAAAGAAGCAGCCATAGACAGTTGACAGATTCAGTGGAAAGGAGAGTCAGTTTTCCCTAAGGATGTGGCTCCTTGTAGCTCTATCACATGCCAGTGCATGACCCCGCACCCCCAAGTATATAGACAACACAAATTGGAATCAATGAGCTGCTGAGTAAACAAAGGTGGAAAAAAAAGAGGACATGAAACTGAGGGGGCATGGGGGGGTTAGGAATGGATCTGGGAGCAGTTAAAGGGAGCAATGTGTATGTGGGTGAACATAATTAAAATGCATTGTATGAAATTCTCCAAGAATCAATAAAAGTATTTAAAAATATATCATATGCAGATTTAAAATTCTTAAACAATAGAGTAAAACAAAACAATAGAGAGACAGACAAGGTAGTCCAGCAGGTCCCTGCTGTCACAGCACACTAACCTCAAACTTCATTTATATGACTGGGGCAACAGTATCCGTCTTTTTCAACTGTTTTTTCCTTCTACTTTTGCATCTGAAACTACCTCCAGTGATTCACTGCACTTTCTACAGGCCATCCTTGGATTTCACGTTCCATCTGTGTTGTAGACATGGTGACTATGAAAGTCATCCAGCCTCTTTTTGTGTGTGTGTGTGGGGGGGAGTCGGGGGTGGGGGGGGGACGTTTCTTTTTTTCTGAGTAGAACTTCTCGCTGTGATGCGGACTTCCTCCTCTCCATGAGCTGATGGTTCACAGTATCTGTGGTTTGGGGTTTCTTCATGTTGAGAACTCCCACCACTCTCTTTTCTCCTCCATCCCAGCAAACCTTCTCCATGTATAAGTTACTAAATTCCTTCTGAAGAAAATGTGAGAACTGGCTTTCTTAGGAGATTTCTTATCCCATCTGACCCAGCTGGAGACTGGATGTGAAGTGATATGATAGACTTGGAATAATCAGAAAACAGCAAAAATTTAGACTATTTTAAAGATTCCTTGAGCTGAAGGACTTAGGGCAGATTTGCCTGGCACAGGTGTGTGTGTGTGTGTGTGTGTGTCTATGTTTGTACTTTTTGGAATCCACTCATGTTTGTGCTTGTTTGGTGGATGGTTCCTCCTTTGAAACTATTTATTGCTGCTAAGGTTTGCGGCACAGCCAGTCCTACAGATAATAAGTGGGTGTGTGTGCCCACAGCACAGCATAAATAGAGGAACTCACTTCAGCTTGTTTATTGTTAGATTGGTATGCAAGCAGTGGGGCTTCACTCCTCAATTACATGTATGTGTCTTTTTGGGGAGTGGGAATACAGAATATGGGAACTTGAAAATGGACTTGGTGTTCCCTCATTTTCCTGTAAGCATTTTTTTTCTTCAGATGTTACATGAATGAAGATTGCATTAATTTGCATAATTTCCACTGTAATGTTATTTCATGGCCTAAGTGCTGACAGCTATGGAGTTTGAAACATGATTTCTTTGGATGGGCTGACTGAATTGGCTCCCTGACGAATATGAATTTGAAAGATAGCTGGTAATTACTTAAATGAGAAGGATTTATTTGGAGCTGCCCTGGGTGAAGCCTTCCCACTCCTTAAACTCCAGACTGTCCAGACAGGAATTGTTCATGACTATTATGTGCAGATTTTATTTTTATTCTTACAGAAAAGGAGAACAAACAACCTTGTTTTTTTTTAATTTTAATTTTAATTTTTTCAGTCCAGCCACAATAGAAGCCCTTGTCACAATCTGGTAAGCCAAACAAAACAAACAAATGCTACACCAAAGATAGCTTACAACCATCTAAACCAAAACCAAATCGTGGAGGAGTGCATTATAAAACATGGAAGTATTCCTCTTGGCCAACATGGGCCTATATGATAGGAAAAAGAGAGATGATACATCAATAAATTGTCATGAATCCTCAACCCCGTTAGGTGTTCTCTTTATGACTTTGGGCAATTTATACAAACCTATGAGCCCTGGTTTCCACAGTCATTAAAATAAACAGAATAATAACTACTTCATGCAGTTTTGAGTATGAGATGAGATCACACAAGTACAAATATTTTTTAAAATACACTTAAGTGTTTATTAGCAGTAAACTAATTAAAGGAGTGACGTGTACTCCCCACACTTCCAGCCTAGTTTTCCTTGTAAGTAGCTCCTACAAATTTGCATTAGAGATAACAGGGATGTTTATAAGGGTGTATCAGATGTTTTGGCCCAATGTGCAAAGATCTGTTCTGATAAAAATGAGAAACTTTCTCATACAGTCCAGATTTTTTGCTGTTGTTGCTAGAAACTCATGAGAAGGAAGGAAGGCAAAGGAGACACACTGTGCCTTTTTCCTTTTAGACCTTGCAAATGAGAGGTAAGAAGTGCTTAAAAAGTCCATGACAATTAAAGCATTGTTTCCATGTCAGCCCTGCCTGGAACAGTGAACAGCTTGTGCTTAAGATTTATTTTATTTTAAATTTATGTGTATATGTGAATGTTTCTGGGTATGTCTGCCACATGTGTGCCATGCCCAGAGATACTAGAAAGGAATTAGCTCCCCTAAAGTGAAGAGTGTTTGTGAGCTACTCGATATGTGTGCTAGAAAATGAACTTAGGTCCTCTGGAAGAGCAGCAAGCACTCTTAATCACCACCTCTCCAGCCCTGGGGCCCGTGTTTAAGGAATAAACATGACAAGGTCCTCTGCTGGGAATCAACCCATAGAAAGCAAGTGTAAGAGAAAAAGTAAGTGTAAGAGTCATGGGGAGAATTTTGCACAAGTAGGTTTTGTAGAACATTATTCAAGAGACTATGCCAACACCTTAATTAATTTAGATAGCTGTTAAGTATAAAGGAAAATTTGTTTCCTGGTCGAGATAAGCAGATCTACATGTCAGATTTTGATATTAGGCAACTGAGAAACAGATTAACCATTCCTGTTTATTGCATGAGGCTTCTCGGCCCTTGTCATTTTGGAGTTTTTCAGGATGATTCCTATTGTTTTGTGTTCCAAAGTCACTAATACCATGACAAGCCCCTCAGCTAACACAGTCAGAAGTAAACATGCACTGTTATGGTTGTCACAGGAATCTTCTGAGAGTCATTCAGAGGTCAAAGTTTAGGATCTGTAGCTCTCATGAGAAAGTGAGAAAGGAGAAATATATGCCTAAGGTCCTCTTAAGGATTGTTCACAGGCGTGTGCACCCACACATAATTGTGCACACACATGCTCTCAGAATATACCCCCTCATACATTTAAAAAACAAAAACAAAACCAAGGTCATGGCTTTTGTGGATTAGATATTATGCACTGATTGTGGAGATAAAAGAGAAATTTTACATTTTGCAGCAAATACATTACTTGGCGAATGTAAAATGTAATCAAAAGTGCACCATCAGTCTTCTTATAAAAAACTGCCTAATTTAGTTGAGTCAAGATGGAGAAAAAGTGGAGCATTTTGAAGGGTTGATCATCTTTTGTCTAATGATATTGTCTGTAGGGTAGGAATTTCAGGAAAGAGGATCATGAGTAATTTCAGATAAATGCAGTTGCACTTGGTGGCTTCAAGGGACTCCCTGCAGCTTCCACCCCACCCCTGGTTTTCACAGCTGCCTGTAGTTGTTTGTATGATGATAAGAATCAGGGATACATTATTATTGTTGTTGTTGTTGTTGCCATTGTTTTCTCTATTTGAAAAAACAAAACAAAGCAATGCTAGACTACATAAAGGTTTGACCATAAAAAAGCCATGGAGGGTGGGCCCTCTTGGCCTCTGCTGCCCTCTAGGTAAGGACCGTGCCTTTGGTGCTTGGCGTGGGGACTCCAAATGTTCCTAAAATTGTGGTTATGTAAGATTTCACTCCTGCTCTTGAGAACTGAAAAGTAACATATTTTGTTTACCCAGTACTGCTTTCTCTTTATTCCCATGTTTGTATTATAAATGAGTGATTTAGATTTAAAAAAAGTACATGTGAGGCTCTGTGCCAAGGCCTAGCGCCAAACATGAATTTTGTGATTAAAGTATGCAATATTAATCCTTGCTTGACAAAAACCTAGTGAGGATGGTTTTGTTGTTCTTATTAACATTTAGCTAATCAAAAAGAAAGGCATTAGAACTAAAATGCATGAGCTGGGAAGGAAAGAGAGTTGCTCTGTTGGGCTCTGACCAGTGTAGATGTGACCTTGACCTTGTGAAAACAGATTTTTATTCCTTTTGGTATGGAAGGAATGCAGCTAAAGATGATTGAGATTAATGCTATGTCTTCCTGTTTCTCATTCTCTTTGATAGTTTCCCTTGTGTGGTGAGATTATCCATTTTCCATTATTGCTTTTTCATCTCAGAGCTTTAATATTTAAATGATATATATCTATAATATGTAAGGTACAAAAGTGAAGAAAAGGCAATATTTATTTATTAGACAGTGTGACTATTTTTCCTGAGCTTGATTTCTGAGCCACACTCTATACTGGGCGTTGTCTTTGTTCTCTGGGAGCTCACAGCCTTGGGGTGCACTAGACCTGTGAATGAGTGACCATGCAATGACATTAGTGCTGCCATAAACCAGAGAAGGAGAGTTATGAGCCCTGTCCTGTGCAGAAACTCTCCACAGAGCAAGAAAACTCACACAGAGGAGAGGATCCTCCACAGAACATGGGAACCCTCAACAGAGAAGGGGACCTGCCATTGAGTAGGTGAACCCTTCACAGAGGATAGGCCACCACAGAATAGGGGAAATCTCCACAGAGAACACAGACTCTTCAAAGAGTAGTCTAACCATCCACAGAAGAGGGGAACCTCCACAGAGTAAGAGGTGTGAGACATTTTGTAGCCACAGGAAAGAGCCTGGGCCCATCTCTGGGCTCAGGCTTGTCCAGATTATAGTGGACTGAATAGCATGAGGATGATGGAGTAGAAGGACGTGGAATCTCAGATAGAATGTAGGAACAATTGGAATGATTCTTCTGTGGGATGTATCTGATCATGGACTTTATCTTTTAGGCACAAGAGAAAGCAATAAGCTAAAGGAGACAAAAATTTTATAGATGTTAATTTTAGGAAGACAATTTTTGTAGTAGTATAGAAAAATGGATTAAAAAAGCAGAGCAAATACTTAGGAGGCCATTGCAAATGTAGCAGGCTGAAAAGGATGAAGCCATCATTATGAGCAGTGACCCAAGTGAGGTGGCAGGTATGGCAGAAGCTAGAAGAACAAGATGCAGTGACAGCATGTGAGAAGGCAAGGGCATACTGAGGAGGGTGGGAGGGATTAGGGGTTGGACAAAAGAGTGGTGTGTGTGTGACTATGAATAGAAGCAGCCAGATTCCGGAGGCAAGGGAGAAGGCTGCAGTGACTGTGAGATAGTCTGGGTGCAAAACCATGACTGCTTTAGTTTGGGGGCATATAGGACATGTTAAATGATATAAGCTAACTCATGGCACACTTGTGAGTCCTGGTCTCAGGCAGCTTCTCATCAGACAGGAAAGGAAAGCTGTATTTCAATTGCTGGGTTAAATACCCCTTTATACCTCTGATCCAAAGGCTCTGTCTCCCCAATGATAGCTCTATACTTGGTTTGTGCTTCAGTTGCCTGTTGTTACAAGTGAAGAAAACTGACACTAATGAAGGTTAATGAGTTTGCTAAAAGTGCTGAAAACTGAGGCAAATCAGATCAATATTATACGGTTATGTTTGATTCTTGGAAGAAGACAACTTTGATAAGTTAAGAGCTGAAAAATTAAAAACACATTCTAACATCAGCAGATCAGTTATGAAGTATTTTGGTTCTTATTTGGCCTTTAAGACTTTCTCTATATGAAAATAATTTAAGCTTGATTTACAAACAGTGCTATGTGTATATATATGTGCTTGTTCATGTGTATGTGCATGTGTGTATGTGTGTACATATGTATGTGTTGCCTAAAAACCTTACTGAATTTTTAGGAAAAAAAATAGTTTGAGTCTCTTCCAGAGTTATAATGGAGGAACTGGACATATTGAAAACTTGTGCTTATGTAAAGAATACTTTTCCGTATTAATTTTGTATGTCATGTGCAATATTTATACTTACTATACCTAGATAAACAGAATTTTATGGCTTTTCTAAGAAGGGGAATTTTTCATTTTGACTGAAGATGAAAGTGAGATTCATCCTATAAAACAATAAAATGCAAGCTCCACAAGTCAGATACAAGGTGATTGTTGAGTGATGGTAGCTGCTTCTTTGGCTGTAAATTCACAGTTCTGTTACTACATGACAACAGCAGAGCCTCCCCCTATACCATCCTGTACAATTAGCACAAATTAATAATATGGCAGGAAAATAAACCACTGAGACAAGAGAAAAAGGAGTTGATAAAAGCAGACCCTAAGATGACAGAGTTGGAACAGTGATGACAAATTAGCTGTTAATGAACATTCCCAAGGAACAGGAGTTGCATTCCTGCTGCTACAATAAAATACCAAATAAAAGCAACTTAGAGAAGGAATGGCTTGTTTTGGTTCCAAGTTTGACACAAAGAAGTTAGCAGCAGGAGCTTGAAGCAGCTGGTCACCTTGCATCTTCAGTCAGGAAGTAGAGAGAAATGAAGGCTTCAGTTCTTTCCTTTCTAACCTAGGAAATGGTGCCATCCACCTTAAGGATGGGTCCTTCCCACCTGGGTTAACTCAACCAAAATCATCTTTCACCACATAGCCAGAGACTTGTTTCCTAGGTAATTCTAGGCCTTGGCAAGTTGACAATTGATTTTAATCATCACAGACACAAAGAACAATTTTTACTAAATAATGTATAAAACTTTCCCAGATTTGCTAGAAAATATTAATTTTCAGATCTAAGACTCTCCCCTCAAAACCCAATAAGAGAAAAATATCCAACAAAACCACATGTAGATAAAGTAGAGTTAAAATTCCAAGAATCACAATGATAAGGGAGGAAATCTGGAAAGAAGCAAACAATGTACTCTATGTCAGAGAGTGGTGACAGAGATGACCACATATAGAAGTCAGCAGCAGTACCTTGGTGTGTGTGTTGAAGGAGAACAACATTCTGTTAGCTCACACCTGTCTATCTGGGGAGATAAGATACATATATGAAAATAGGATTTTCTCCTTCTTTGTTTGGTGTGTTAGTCAGCTTTGCATCACTGCAGCCTGACAATTGAGGCAGAGAATGTATAAAAAGTAAAGGTTTATTTAGCTTACAGTGTTGGAGGCTCAAAGTCCAAGTTCAGGTGGGTCCTTGACTTGTATCTTGATTAGGGCAAGCATAGAAGCTTGTTCTTATGGGAGCTCATTGAGGGGCAACAGCTATATCTCAAACAGTAGGAGAAGTTGGGGCGATGTGCCAGTAGCCAGGCAGGAAGTATAGGTGGGGTGAGCAGATTAAAGGAATGCTTGGAAGAGGAAGAGCAGAGTCAGGAGTCACCAGCCAGAAACAGAGAAAGCAAGATGACAAGGCAGAACTGAGAAAAGGTACCAAGCTATCTGGCTAAACATAGGTAAGAATTATTGGTTAATTTAAATGTAAGAGCTAGTCAGCAATAAGCCTGAGCTAATGGCCAAACAGTTAAAATTAATATAAGCCTTTGTGTGTTTACTTGGGGAATGCAAGTAGGAGAGATTTGTCCTGACCACTGGCTGGCTGGGACACAGGAAAACTTTTACTACAGTGATGTCCCACAATTTCTATCAAAAGCATTCCCTATGTCTATGGACCTCCCATTATGCCCCATCTCTAAAAACTTCATATCTCATTAATACTGACACTCTCAGGGGCAGCCTTTATACATGTAACTTTGGAGGCCCTCTATGGCCAAAACATTTGGGAACTAGTGAGTTAAAGAAAATAATATTCACTATTGTTTGATTTCTCAGCCATTGAAAATTTCTAAAAAGTGCTCCCTCTCATCCATCAACTTCCAAGTGTTTGGGTGTTTTTGTTATTGACATAGACCACAAAATACTTATTCATAGATTGTCTCAAGGGATTTTGTTTGTGAAATACTTCTGGGAATGTTCAACATCAGGAATGGAATTTGACTACATTTATTCCTTATGTTTATTTTTATGATATTCTAGTTGAAGTGATTTTGGGAAATAATTAGCAATATAGCCTTTTGAGTCTATAATCATGGAAACATGTAGTTTTATCTATATTGCCTTTTCTTTCCTCCAATAACACACTTTCAGAGCTGAACGGTTTTGGATTATTGCCAGGTGGAACATTTTCCAGCAGGGCTAAACTCTTCAGTGCTGCTTTGTTAGGCTATTTAGATATACATGAAAATAGAATTCCCACCTAGAGTTTTCAATGCATATTTTATGAGAGTAACAGTGCCAGGAATATAGATTGAATTGCATTACAATAAAATCGTTACCTTTTGGGTCTCTATTTCATCAGTATTTATGTATACTCTTATGTGTAGCTGTATACAAGGTATTGCAAAGTAAATGCAACAAAAAGCGAGTCATGAAAGTAGTTCAGAACAAATTGCAAATGACTTGAGCATCTAATTAAAGAAGAACTTCAGTGTTTCAACTTTAATTCAGTGAGGGATTAAGTGCTTAGTCCTTCTCTGTGACTGAATGATGATCTTGTCTTGGAGGGTGCCAGGGACACAGAGCTTAAGAGGTAACTTATTTTGTTTTGTATTTATTTGCTGTTCCTATCTCTTATTCCTAAATCCTAAAAGTCTAATGTGTTTCCTCCTATGGCTGAGTTTGAGTTCCTCCCAGACTCCTAGTGCTTCAGCACTGATTGACCTGGGTGGTCATTTAGTGTTACAAGGGTAATTAAAAAATATAATGGGGACCTGAGCATGTAGCTCAGCTGGTGGAACCCTTGCCTAGCGTCCTTGGAGCCCTGGGTTCAGTCCCTACCACTACATAACCTGGGAATGATAGCGCATACCTCTAACCCTTGCACTTAGAAAGATCAGAAATTCAAGGCTGTTCTTGCTTTCACAGCAAGTTCAAGGTCAACTGAGGATACATGAGACCCTCTCAAAGAAAAACTCTACCCCTCCAGAAAAAAATCATAGTGGACATTCATGTATTTGTATTTTTCTCTATCTTATTCCCTCAAGGAATTTGCAAGTCCCAGTCTCTTTTCCCTCTGAGTCGAAGTCTCCTAAGATACTTCCCGCAGTGGCTGTCTACTTGACAATTCCTGGAGCAATCTTCAGTGTCAATCCTTTGAAATCATGTTAGAAATGCATATTCCAGATCCTTCTGCCAGTGTATTAAATCTGAGACTTGCAGGTGGGGTTTCCAATCAGTCCTAGAGAAGCTACCTATCATGGAAGTCTGCAGCTCCAAGAAGGTTGAGAATCACTGTGCAGGAGATAGGAAAAACTTTCTGAATGGCCATTTCTATTCTGTTGGACCACTCAGCAATGGGAATGAAGTGGAATCCAGGGTTCTAGCTGGGTTGGGAATTGATTAGGATGAAAACCATGTTTCAGGTTAGTGGAGAATATTACGCAATTTAACAAAAGTTGGGAGTGACTCGTATTTACTGAATGTTTTTCTGTGGATCAAGCCTTCTGGAGTCTTTAGCTCCTTTCATGCTTGATAGTGTCCCTCAGGTCTGTACCATCACCACTCAGGTCTGTACCATCATCCCTCAGGTCTGTACCATCACCACTCAGGTCTGTACCATCATCCCTCAGGTCTGTACCATCATCCCTCAGGTCTGTACCATCACCACTCAGGTCTGTACCATCATCACTCAGGTCTGTACCATCATCACTCAGGTGTAGCTTGAGTTTTTCTGCCTGACCCACAGTCAGGACAAATCTCTCTCACCCGCCAGTCCCAAGCCGCTCAAACCCGATCAAGTAAACACAGAGACTTATATTGATTACAAACTGTATGGCCGTGGCAGGCTTCTTGCTAACTGTTCTTACAGCTTAAATTAATCCATTTCTATTCATCTATACCTTGCCACGTGGCTTGTGGCTTACCGGTACTTTACATCTTTCTTGTCCTGATGGCGGCTGGCAGTGTCTCCCTCACCCAGCTTCCTGTTCTCTCAATTCTCCTCTCTGTTAGTCCCGCCTATACTTCCTGCCTGGCCACTGACCAATCAGTGATTTATTCATTGACCAATCAGCAACACATTTGACATACAGACCATCCCACAGCACTCAGGTCTGTACCATCACCACTCAGGTCTGTACCATCATCCCTCAGGTCTGTACCATCATCACTCAGGTCTGTACCATCATCACTGAGGCCTGTACCATCATCACTCAGATCTGTGCTGTCATCCCTCAGGTCTGTACCATCACCACTCAGGTCTGTACCATCATCCCTCAGGTCTGTACCATCATCACTCAGGTCTGTACCATCACCACTCAGGTCTGTGCTGTCATCCCTCAGGTCTGTACCATCACCACTCAGGTCTGTACCATCATCACTCAGGTCTGTACCATCACCACTCAGGTCTGTACAATCATCACTCAGGTCTGTACCATCATCCCTCAGGTCTGTACCATCATCACTCAGGTCTGTACCATCACCACTCAGGTCTGTACCATCATCACTCATGCCTGTACCATCATCACTCAGGTCTGTACCATCATCACTCAGGTCTGTACCATCACCACTCAGGTCTGTACCATCATCACTCAGGTCTGTACCATCATCACTCAGGTCTGTACCATCTTTACTCAGGTCTGTACCATCACCACTCAGGTCTGCACCATCATCACTCAGGTCTGTACCATCACCACTCAGGTCTGTACCATCATCACTCAGGTCTGTACCATCACCACTCAGGTCTGTACCATCACCACTCAGGTTTGTACCATCACCACTCAGGTCTGTACCATCATCACTCAGGTCTGTACCATCATCACTCAGGTCTGTACCATCATCACTCAGGTCTGTGCTGTCATCCCTCAGGTCTATACCATCTTTACTCAGGTTTGTACCATCATCCCTCAGGTCTGTACCATTATCACACAGGTCTGTACCATCATCACTCAGGTCTGTACCATCATCACTCCTCAGGTCTGTACCATCATCACTCAGGTCTGTACCATCATCACTCAGGTCTGTACCATCATCCCTCAGGTCTTTATCATCTTTACTCAGGTCTGTCCCATCATCACTGAGGCTTGTACCATCATTACTCAGGTCTGTACCATCATCACTGAGGCCTGTACCATCATCACTCAGGTGTGTACCATCATCACTATTGTTTTACAACAAGGAAGAAGAAGTTGGCCACTGTTAAGTTTAGTAATGGTTCTAGGATTTTGATGTTGGTCAGTTAGTACTAACTTTGATGCCATAAGCCCCAAGTGGTACTACTTAAGACTTCCAACTGGCCTGTCATCTCCTATCCCTGTCTATGTAGCCCCTATAAGGCCATAAACTTGTCTGTTTCTTTTAAAGTTATGCAATAAGTGGAGCCAAATTTCATGTGCTTGTAGATAAACTCCTGTCTTACCCATTTATTTGTGGCTTATGCTACCTCCCCTTTAGATGAATATCTAAAGCTACCTTGATCAAGGAGCATAAACATTACATTTATTGCTTTTGTAAACAAATATTTACAGATTCTTTTCTTTGGAAAGTTTATTTCATTGTGGAAGTAACAAGTTCAACTGATCTTCAGGCTCTGGTTTGTGGTTTTGAAGCTTTCCAAGATCAACTGAGCGGCGATGTGATTTGGCATTTTGAATAGCAGAGGCGGTATCTATACAGTTGGATGATTTTAAGAGCAGTTACCGCTTGAATGGAGACCCCTTCCTCCTGATTGAAGCTCTCCTTCCCTACTTTCAAAGCTTTAGTGGATGATGAAAGATAGCTTTTAAGGTTTCATTCATGAGAACTGAGGACTCTACTTTACCTCTAAGGCATTTTGTTTTCTTAACTACTGCCAATTAAAAAGGAGGACATGTTGTTTTAAATAAGACATGGTATACTAAGTAGAGAGGAAGAGGTTCCCTAAATTACATTTTAATGTGACCATATGGCAATAGGAAAGTAAAAAATTGAAAGTAACCTTCAAAGTTACAAGTTAGTTTTATGTAAGTCCTGTCATTCCCATCATGCAGATTCAATTTAGCAGAGGAGAATAAAAGAAGGACATTGATTTAAAAGGGAACAATTGATTTCACTCTGTTGTACGTCAGTATAAATGAATTACAGTGTCAATATAAATTAACTCCAGTATTAGTAATTCCACAGACTTCCTTCCCACAGTCCACTTCAATAATTGAATGTTTGTCAGACATTCCTAAAATTAAGAAAAGTGTGTGTGTGTGTGTGTGTGTGTGTGTGTGTGTGTGTGTGTGTGTGTGTAGGTGTGCATGTGTGTAGTTGTGGAGAGGGAACAGGAAAGTATGTAGTTACTTCAGAAATGTCAGTCATTACCCCCTTCTGCTAGGGTAGGTTTCAATTTTAAGCAGACTCCCCATAGAAGAGGCATAGTTTCCCTTTCGTTCCTTTCCCTTGACCTGTGTCCTCCACCCTTGTTTCTCATACACATGCAGTCACAAACACAGGAATAGCTTTGTCCTTGACTTTTTCAAATACTTTTTTCTATTGCATGAAGAGTGTTACTATAGATTGCTGTCATCCCCTCCTCTTTTTCACATAAAACCTGTGTACTGTTTAGAGAACAATGTGTCTCAGGGAAGTTTGATGAGACAGTGCTTTTAGAGGTCACATTTAAAGGAATGTAAGAATAAGTGAAGGTGGTCTCATGACATTTTTTATTTTTCTACCCCAAATCACAGGAAGGTTGCGAGTTTGAAACCACAGTGGGGTACATAATGAGCTCATTGCCAGCTTGAGCTATACAGTGAGACTCTGTGTCAAAGAAACAAGGACTTGGCTAGGGCTCAGTGGTAGAACACTTTCTAGCATGTGAAAAGCCCTGGGTTCAATTCCCCACACTACAAAATACAGCTCTGCAAGATTTTACTCCTTTAAAAATATTAAGGAGAAAAATCTTTTATTTTGCTATTTTTACCACAGTCCACTTCCTGTGTCCAATAATGCATAGGTCCCTTGTTCTTCTCCCCTCAAAATGCCTAGAAGCCATCATGTTGCGTCTTTCCATTAAGGTCCTTTTGACCTGTGCCCTCTTGCTCCAAACTGGACTGCTTATTAGTGAGTTTCCTCATATGATATAATCTCTTATCTCTCTAGCTTATCCATTTAAAGTAGCTGATAGAACACAATGAATGTACCCCTAAGCAAGGACTGTGACAGCACGTATCAGATCCTGTGGCAATGGAGGAAAATAACACCACCTGTGTTCTTGTGGTCACCTCATTACTTCATGCCAGCCTTTGTAGAAGATGTTTGCGAGTCAAAAACAAAAACAAAAACAAAACTAGTGACGATAAACCTCCAAATTAAAAATGGAAAACCACTGGGCGGTGGTGGTGCATGCCTTTAATCCCAGCACTCGGGAGGCAGAGCCAGGTGGATCTCTGTGAGTTCGAGGCCAGCCTGGTCTATACAGTGAGATCCAGGAAAGGCGCAAAGCTACACAGAGAAACCCTGTCTCGAAAAACAAAAACAAAAACAAAAAAGGAAAACCATGCACATATAGGAACGTCTGTTTGCTGCTACTGTCTCCTTTGCATCCTTCTCTTGTCCCATGTTGTCCTGGAAGCTACCTCCTGATGTCTCAGTTACCTGACTTAGGTGTGGTCCCTCAGTTTTGTTTCCCTGAGTGGAAGTTACAGAACCAGAGCTTCTGGGCAGCTCCCCTGCTCTGTCTGAATACCTCCTGCAGTGGAAGCAGCATGCACTGATTTCTCCAATCTTGATTTTAGTTCCCTTCTTCTTAGGGGAGGAAGTCACTCCTTCTGAGAGCTCCTTCCCCTTCCTGTGTCTAGCTGTATACTGAGGCTTGGGTCAGGAGGGTTTCAGGAAAAACTACACTTGTAGGAGAGGAGGGGCAGAGAGGAAGAATAGAATTTCCAGCAGAGTGGAGGGTGAAGGGAGAGAAAGAGACTGGAGAGGTCTAGAGGGGCCAAAGGAAGCTGAGAGTCAGTGAGAGATGACAGTGTTCCCACTGATGTAACGGGCTTGATGACCTGGACTTCCAGGATGTAGGAAATTGGACTTGTGGTCATCAGTGATGTAGGAGTAATGGTTAATATTTGTTGAGGATTTGGTATGTCACACCCATGCTAGGTGCCCCAAATATTTCACCTGTTACACTAACAAGAGTCTTTCAGGCTAGAGCCCTTGATGTGGCATGACCACCAGAAACTCCAGGCTTGCTGATGTGGTTCTCTTGGCGTTTTATTCAATCAACACTTGTCTGTAGTCATCAAAACTTCCTCATTGTCTTTTCATCTCCCAAATCCCTGAAACTTGAGAATGCTGTGTGTATTTGTTGGTGCTGATATAGTAAATTATTGAAAATACAGTGGCTTAACATAATACAGAGGTGTTATGGTGTAGATGGGTCAGGTAGTCAGAAATCTAAAATGGGTCTCACTAGACTTAAATGCCTGTATCTTGGAGTTTCTTCTGGAGGCTCATGAGGAGGATGGGTTTCTTTGCCTTTTACAGCTTCTAGAAGCTTGGGATGCCTTTCTGTATTCAACCACAGACAGGTTTTTCAAACATGGCATCAGTCTGTGCTGAGTACTACACTTCCTGTTTCCATATATAGAAGACTCCTGTGCTTACTCAGGACTCTAGTATGAATTCAGTATGAAATGTACCCCAGAGTTTCAGGTTTAGAACTTGGCTCCTAGCTCATGATGTTATTTTGGGGGTTCTGGAAACTTTGAGAGATGGGATCTAGTTGGAGGTAAGTCCTGGGGGATAGCTTGTTTTTGATGAAGTGATCTCTACCCCTTCCTCCCTTCCTTCTCTCTTTCATTCCCCCCTCTCTTCTTTCTCCTTCCCTTCTTAGTCTCTCTTCCCCTCCTTTACTCCCTCCTCCCCTTCTCTCTCCTTCCTGTCTGCTTCTCCTTCCTTCATTTCCCCCTGTTCTTTTGCTCAAGTGCATAGACCAGATGACCATGGACTGAGCTCCCTGAAACCGTGAGCCAAGCTGGAGCCCTCTTCCTCAGAATAGTTTTTCTTAGGTATTTTGGTCACAGCTATGCAAAAACTAGCTAACACAGGCCCTCTCAGAAGTGGTGGGATGACAGCTCAATTTTAAAATCATATGATCAGCAATCTCAATTTCATACCCAAACCCATTCCCACCCTTGTATCACCATACAACTTATCAGTAGGCTTCAGGGGTTGAGATGTGGGTGTCTTCCAGGGGGAGTATATGATTCTGCCCATTCTGATATATCACAAGGCAAAAGGAACTTTGTACATGCAATTAAGATCATGATGTGTAAAATAAGATTATCCTGGATCACACAAACTATTGGAATCACATAAACTCTTCCAAGGAGAGAACTTTCTCTGCCTGGAGTCAGAGATGTGGTGGAGGGGAAGGTGACTAATGACACACAGCTTCTGAGTCAGCCTGTGCACTGCTGCTGAATTTGTTTATATTCCCAATCTGTCTGTCTAGCATTTACAGAAGGACTTGGCTTTCTTTTCATCCTCTTTCGAGCCCAAGGCCTGACTTTACACTCTAGCAGCCAGATACTCATTTTTTTTCTCTGTGGACCTCCCTTCTGAAGTCCAACCAGTTTTCCGTGGCTTGTTTCAGTGTCTCCAAGGTTTCGATTCTGTATGCTCTGCCTTGACTCATGTTCTGTCCCAGGATCTCTTTTCCCTCTTCATCTTTCAAAGTTACTTTTGAGTCTTCAAAACTCTGACTGCTCTGGCTTCTGGGTAGATAAACCCTGTAGCATCCATAATCTTTGGCCAAGTGTCATCTTAAGTACCATTATTTTGTGATCATTTCCTTGTAGTGACTTGTAAGTCATTGCCTTTTGAGGGCGGGGGTGCCTCTTGGGGTGTTTGTGTCAACCACACAACAAGTTTCGCTGTAACCATCAATACCTGTAACTAACTGAGTAACAAAAAGTGTTCTTATGAGAAAGCAAGTTTTATAGGGATTTCTTTGTGGTATAATTTTGTCTCCAGATTCAGTGCACTGGTCACTTTTAGGATTTGGACTTGAAAACCCTCTATTTCTATGCTTCATCTTTTCAACTTGATTTTCAATTCTATCAACCCCCACTCACCTCCTACACCATGCTCATGTGCAGATACCTGGAGTTACTCAGGGATTCCAAGACCTTGTCACATGCCAATCATTCTTGAATCCCTGAAAGTTCGATATTAGAACACTTCATACAATTCTCATCCTTGCAATCTCTGTACATGTAAAATCTCTCATTCTCCTTTGAACAACTAACAACTAATCTGGTCAGAATAATTCAAATTGTATTATGAAATAAAATATTATTAAATAGATTAGTTAACAGACAATCCTGTTTCAATAATTTAAGTAGTAACACAGACAATTAACCATTTGTTTTTTTTAAATTTTGTAACAAAATCAAGCTAAGGGCTGGTGGTTTATGAAGAAACCCATTGCCTTCCCCTCGTGCCCTCTCTGACAGTAGGGGCCTTGGTACTTCTCAGTTGAATTGGTTCAATTCTGCTTTATGAAGAAATGGAACACTGGGCAATTTCTGTGGCCACCAGATGAGAAGCCAACTTGAGCACCACATCCTCCCAATTTCAGTTCAGAATGATTTTTTCTTGCTTCAATTTGCAATGAAATAGTTCCCACTTATCTTTCACGTAACTCATATTTTTTTTAGCAGTTTCCTTCCTGTGTGAGTCTCAAAGGAGCACATACAGCTTTGTAGAAGGCACATGAAAATGTATATGTTTGGGTGGAATGGAGGTAGATGAAGTTTGGTGGGAGAGGGGAATGTTGGGAGATGTCCTCTTGCTGATCACCATCTCTATATACAGGATTAAGGAGTGCTACATTTGCATGTGTCTGCTCCAGATCCAGTTGTTAAACTTAATGGCTCATGAGATGGCATTAGGTGGTGACTGGATTGTAAGTGCTCTTCTCATGAGTGGGATTAATGGCTTTCCACAGTTTTTAGCTCACCTGACCTACCTTCTGCTGTGAAAGGATATTTCTCACTTCTAGAGGCTGTAGCCCTCACCAGGAAGCTGAACTGCTGATACCTTGATCTTGAACTTCCCAACCTCCAGAACTGGAAAAGAATAAATTCCTGTGTTTTTGCTTTCCTTTCTATTTTAAACCGTATTTATTTATTTTATGTACATGGATGTTTTGTCTGTATATATGTCTGTGTACCATGTGCATTCCCTGTGCCCACAGAAGCCAGAAGAGAACATAATATGCTCTGAAACTGGAGTTACAGACAGTTGTGAGTCACCATACGAGTGCTGGGAATTGAGCCCAGGTCCTCTGGAAGAGCAACTAGTGTTCTTAACCACTGAGCCATCTGTCCAACCCCTCCTGTTCTTTTTTAATTAACTAGACTATGGCATTTTTATAGCAGCATAAATGCACTAAGACAAAGAGGGAAAGAGAAGTGGGAGGTGGATTCTGTAAATGGCATTCTATGTCTAGAATATAAAGATGCAGTGGTAGAAGCATACATTATGAAACATCACCAGGGACTTTTATCAAAGTTTGGGAATTCCAGTATAGTTGCAAAAATTCTCCTTTACCATTAAAATCCAAGTGGCCCCAAAGCCACACAACTTTGGGATTATTTCTTGCTCTACTATTTAGTCAGGGAAGTAGCCCTAGGTAGGTGTCCCAGAGTGCCTGATCTCCATTGTGTTTATCTGTAAAATTGGATCAATATTTTCCTCGAAGGTCTAGAAAACGTATAAGTTGAATGTGAGTTACCTGGAAGGTATTCAGCAAATGGGTTCTATGTGAAATAATGTGATGGGAGATAAGACATACTCATATGATGACTTATTTGCCGGGTGAATATATTCCACACAAAGGAATGAAATTACAATAGAAGGCCAATTTGGATCTTGAGTGATTCTCCCATAAACCAAAGGGAGGGCTAGGGTCCGAGGTGCCTTACTTAAAACAGACCGTGCCTATATTCATGGGTGGCCTTGTTGGTTATATTGGCTGCCAGTGGAAGTTTACCCTGGGGCCTTCTCATCCAGTTTCCATGTGGAAAGAGGTGGAAAGGTGCGTGCGTTTTGTCCCTTGTTCCTGTTTTGGCTTCTGCGCTGGGTAAGACTACCTGACATGGCTGAGTCTGTCCATGTAAGGCTTCCATGGTTGATAAGAAGGTTAAACGGTGCTTGGTAGATGTGTCAGTCAGTTAGATGCTTATCATGCAAGCATTGTTTTGAGTTGGAGCCCCAGAACCCAAGTAAGAAAGTCTGGCACAGTGACACATGTTGGTGACGCACCAACCCAGGACTGGTAGATTCTTGGGGCTCACTGACCAGCCAGCTTAGCCTACAGATCCAAGGCAATGAAAGACAGTCTCAAGATCAAAGGTAGGTGGATACTGAGGAATGACACTGAGGCTGACTTTTGGCTTTCGTGTGTGTGTGTGTGTGTGTGTGTGTGTGTGTGTGTGTGTGTGTGTGTATGTATGTGTAACTTGAGGAGGATGGATTTACTTTGGCTCACTCTTGGAAGGTATATACAGTCATTATCAAAGGAAAGATATGGTGGCAGGAGCTTGAGGCAGTAAATATTGTGTTCAACTTGCTTTTTCCTATTTGAGTCCAGGACCTCAGCCTGTGGTGTGGTCTACCCACACTTTAGGTGGGTCTTCCCACATAAATTAAAACTACATAGTCCCTCAAATGCATGTCCAGGGTCTTTTCTCCTAGGTGATCCTAGATCCTGTCTAGTTGACAATATTAACTATGACAGAAGCTAGGAAAAATTTAGTGACTTGCATGTTTGTATTATGAGAAAGCACTAGGACAGTTTTCAGTATAATAAATACTATTGTTCCATGAAAGAAATAGAAACAAGTTAAGAGAAAAATATCATGTATTTTATATACCTATATACTATATTTTATATAGTTTAAGTACATATATGTTTATACCAATACACAAATACATATACTCCATAAAAATGATGTGTATGTAAAAAGCATGTTTCTTTATAAATTTAATTGTGCTGGTTTTGAAAAACAGGTTCTGATCTGATATAAAAAATAAAAAAATACTTTTTTAATTTAATTCCAGTAACTCAGAAAAAACATCACAAGCAAATATTACAAAAGCCCCAAAGGCAGCAATAAATTCCTCTTGTTGATTTAGATTCCATTAGGGCCCAGACTCTTGAAACAAATGGTGGAATCATTGTGCTGACAAACTGGATAAGTGAAGGGCACTTTATCCCAAAGGAGCTCATAGAAGTTATCCACAGGAAAACTTCCAAATGTAAAAAGAGATAAACATGTTTGGCTCTGAGTGGTGTTTAATCTGGATGTACAGTGAAGGCCAGGAAGGATTCATACTGCAAAGCACAGGACTTACTGAAGAGTTCCTGTACTTTCAAACCCTTGAGCTATCTCCAACACTGGCCAAAGCTTACTGCTCTAGCTCCCTCCCTTCTGTCCTCGTTCTTTCCTCTCTCTTCCCTTTCCCCTCACCCTCTCCCCTATTCCCTTCCCCTTCCCCCTCTTTTGCTTTTTTTATCCCTCATTTTCTGCCCCTTCCCTTCCCTCTCTCCCTCTCCTTCTCTCTCTTCCTCCCTAACCCTTTCAATAGCATAGTACATTATGGGACATGCTTTTGGCACCAACTCACAGTTCCAAATACCTTTAAATTATCCGTGGATACATCTAAACTCTCCCTGGCAGTTTATTGGAAATGATTATTTTGTTTTAGATTGTTGTTCATTCCCAGGTCAAGGTTAAACATCACTGTTAAAGCAGTGTATACACAATGAACTCAAATGTCAGAAAAATATCAACTGGGACCGTTGTTTTGCTTTACAAAAGCTAAGGCAGAGCTTTCTCCCAGCATGCTTCGTGTTTTCACAAAAGTCCTAATATGTACCATATGTGTAAATAAAAGAGCTAAATAAAATTTAATGGATCACCTGAGTCAAGTTATTGACTAAAACTTCTGCTTTATTCCAAGTTCAGATTGCAGAATCTGAACATCACATTGTAGGGTGCATAAGATGGGAATCTCACCTTTGAAAATTGGAAGATGAAATGTTGCTCCACCTGTAAGTGGCATATATGGGAGGAACCAAGTGGTATGTAAGACATATCTACTTGAGAGCCCATGGATAGTCCACATATGAGTTGTCTTGATTTTTGATTGAGTAGAAATTAAATAAGAACTCATTTATCATCATCAGGTGACCCCTGTTGTTTGAGACAATGTAACACATCTAATCACTTTTTAAGTTGGGGTCTGAATATAACTGATGGACAGCTTGAAAAACTGCAGTACAGAATGAAGCTGTGACCTTGATGGTAGACGACCATGTAAGATGTGCTGCTAGAGAAGAAACCACATGGCTCCAGAGTAAAGCATGGATTTCATTTCTGGTTATTCATGGATTCATTCATTTTCTTACAAATTGTGACTTAGGCTTCCCTGAATGTCACTGAGGCAAATTCAAGAGACTATGCCTTCCTTTGTGTTTTGAAGAGACTCCACACCATTGCACTCCAGGGGCTGTTGTGTTTTTGAAATAAGGATTATTTCTCACATTAAGTAATGCTAAAAACTGTCAAGGGATATGGTCTCTCCCCATGGAGAACTGAATGTTTTACAGGCTTTTAAACTCCTGTTTTGCTTATACTAACAGTAGCTCTTATGGTTGGCATTCACTCACTAATGACCTTCCTGTGGGTAGAGAGATCCTCCTGTGAGTCTCTAAGATAATTCTGGGAAAGCAACTACAACATGGTTTTAACAAATAAATCTTTGCTTAAGCAATTACATTATTACTTTAATAGACACATTTTGTTTAACCATAAAGAGTGTGAAATTATCTATCTAGATGTGTTTCAGATGCTTATAGATTTTCCATACCTTTACAATAAAGAATGTGTCCACTGAGAAACAGTTTTAGAGTAGAAGACACACCCAGATACACCCAAAGATCTTTTAGACTTTTTAGTATATTGTCATTTAGTCTGTAGTTTTTCAACATGCTTTAAAAATAGAAATATTCCTATTTTCAATATCTATATGAATGTATATCTATATATACATACATATATAAAATAGTAAAGGAAAATTTAATCAAATTCTTTTGTGATTATGTTTTCAGTTTAAATATATGTGCCTCTTGACAAGAAAGTAAAGGTAAGTATGAATTGTTGCTAACTGTTGGATTGTTCTAGATCTACTAATTCAAATGACCCTGTGTGACTTGTGGTGTTAGGGTGATTAGCTGCAGGTCCTTCCCATTATGAATTAACAATGCTGGAATAAATGTGAGTAAACCTCATAGAAACCCTTCACGCAATGGTTTAAACAAATAGGGATTCAAACCTCTACATTATTCATTTTTTTTATTACACCTGTGTTGGTTAGTTTTCTGTCAGCTTGGCACAAGCTCAAGTCATTTGGAAAGAGGAACTCAACTGAGAAAATGCCTTCATAAGACTGGCCTCTGGGCAAGTGTGTCAAGCATTTTTTTGATTAATGAAAGATGTGGGAGCGCTCAGCTCACTGTGGGTGGTGCCAACCCTAGGCAGGCTATCCTGAGTTGTATAAGAGTACAGCTGAGTAAGCTATGAGGAGCAAGCCAGTAAACAGCACTCTTCCATGGCCTCTGCTTGAATTCCTACCTCCAAGTTTCTGCCCTGCCTCCCTCAGTGATGGAGTATTACCTAGAATGTATAAGACGAAATGCTCTTTCCTCTCTAAGGTGCTTTCAGTCATGGTGTTTTATCACAGCAATAGAAATCCCAAGACACACCTATTTATTTGTGTGTGTGTGTGTGTGTGTGTGTGTGTGTGTGTGTGTGTGTGTGTATGTGTGTGAGCACTAGAGTGCTACTGCACATATGTGGAGGACAGAGGACAACTTGCAGGAGTCTGTTTTCTCCTTCCACTGTGGGGGGCCAGGAGACTGAACTCAGGCTCAGCAGTAAGTACCCCACCTTACCCACTGAGCCACCTCTCTAGCTTAGTATTTTGAAAATTAACAAAGTAAACATGCCAATTTTTAAAACAAGTCAAGGACACATATAGGTGATACCTGAAAAAAATTAATAGTGAATAGTACCCATTTTAAAATATACAAAATCCTTAGTAAATCAGTAAATTAAAATGAAAAAAATTAAAACAAAATTGTAGAGATGAGCAGTTGCAGGTCCAGGTCTGTTAGCTCCTTGTACATGCCATTAGAAAGGAAGGTATGCTCTACGTTTTCACACTGCCACGTTTGGTATGTTGATTGTCATTCTCGTGTGCTTACATGAGGAAACTGCAGCATTTCCAGGAAGAACATTTATATTCAATGAAGAAGGAACAAAATATGATATTTTTATGAGGGAAGTTAGTGATTTCCCTGGTCTTCCTAGTACATTTCTGTTCACGTTATGTTTTCCCCTCCTTCCCTTCATGTATATGTATGTGTGGTGTGCATGTGTGTGTGTTCACAGGTTCATGGGTGTGTGTGTGTGTGTGTGTGTGTGTGTGTGTGTGTGTGTGTGTGTGTAAGCCTGAAGTTGGTGTCAGGAGTCTTAACTCTTCCACTATTCTTTTAGACAGCCCCAGAGCTTTCAGATGTGTCTAGTCTGTCTAGTCAGCTTGCTCAGGCTTCCCGCACCTCTGCCTTCTGGGGAGCCTGGAATTACAGGCTAGCTGTTAGACCCACCCAGCATTTATGTGGGTTCTGGGGATTAGAATTCTGGGCCTCTTGCTTGGCATGCCATGTATTATAGCTGCTGAGCCATCTCCCCACCCCTGCATTCTTTTGTCTCTTGGCATCCTATTGGCTAGAATGATATCCCAACCCTACCAAGCTTTCATAGCACCACTAATCTCTGAGGGGGAAGACCAAGGAAAGTGGGAATAGATAATTGCGGCCAGTGATGACATCTGCAAGGTTAGTGGAGTACAGTTTGTTACAACTGACGTGCCATTGGGGGATGTGCATATGTGCAGGTTGAAATGCCTTAATTTGGTGCTGTGAGGGTGAGAGCATCAGTAGCTTTCCCTCATCACTGTTCATGATGGCAACTGCTGACTACAGGCAGCTCTTAAGTCCTTGGAGTATGGCTATTGTGACTAAAGAATCGGTTTTTAAAATTATATTTAATTTAAATAGTCATATGTGGCTACCAGTTTGGACCACACAAATTACACAACTCATCTGAATTATTTTGGAACATGAGATTGACATTTGGAGATGAAACCTTTTGTAATTATGTGTGATTTTTTTAAAATTATAATTTAATTACAATACGTTTCTCCCCCTCCAAACCCTCACATATACGTTCTCCTACTCTTCTTCAAACCCATGACCTCTTTTTTCACTAGTTGTTATTACATGCATATATGTATATATGTTCCTAAATAGAATCTGTTCAATCTATATAATGTTAGTAGTATATATGTTTTCATGGCTGACCGTTTGGCGTTGGACACCCAGCTGGTGTTCTCTTCCATGGGGAGGACCACCTCTACTGCTCCCCATTTTACTCAGTTGTCTGTAGTTCTTTGTGTAGGGTTGTAGCCTCGTAAAACTCTGGCATTTTCACTGGCATCCTCCTTGTTCAGTTCATGTTTGGGCAGTCATGTTGGTGAGACTTTATGGGTGTAGTTTCTGATATTAGAAGGAGACACAATCTCACAGCAAACTCTCTGATCCTCTGGGTCTTACAATCTTTCTGAACCTCTTCTGCAACGTTCCCAGAGCTTTAGGTGTGGGAGTGTTTTGTAGATGTATCCATTACTGGGTGCCACAAGTCTGTGTTTTGATTGGCTGTGGTTTTCTGTAGTGGTCTCCATCTGTTGGAAGAGAAGCTTCCTTGGTGAAGAGTAAGGACTATGCTTATCTGTGAGTATAAGAACAAATATTTATATGGTGGTGTTAAGGATTATGCTGGTTTAGTAAATTAGTGATCATAGAGTCTCTTACAATAACCATGGTTTTACTAGCTTAGAGTAGTTAGCTAGGTTTTCAGTAACAGGCACGGTCTTCCTCTTGTTGAGTGGCTCTTAAGTCCAATTAGAGAGTTGTCGGTTACTGCCTAAGTATGAGTGCCTTCACTGCACCCATAGGTTGATTGTGCCGTGCTGGTTGTTGTGATTCATGGGCATCATAACTGGATAGAGCCGTTGGTTCTTAGAAAGCATGCACATTTCCAAACAGTCTTTCATTCTATATATGTTTTTATTTTGCATTTATCTGTAATTGCTTTATATTTCTTTGCTCAAGCACTGATCTCTAAATTCTAATCTGGAGGCTGCTCTTATAGTTAGGAGAATTTAGCACAATTATAAGAAAAAAATATGTATCAACAGTTCATTTCCTTCTGTGGCACCATTTTAATGCCATTGCAATAACAATGGAGCAAAATGATTCTTATAGGGACCACTGGCCTCCTTGAGTTCTACTGTTATATAAACTACCAATACACCTCCTGCACCCCACATCATGAAATGGTCCCAACCTCAGAAACATGTGAGTTTATTTTGGATTTAATTTTATTCTTGGCAAGTTTCATGAGAAAGAAATATTTGAGGAGCCTGGGGAGCTTGGAGTGTTGAGAGACCTTCCCAGCTCCGGTTTCTTCAGATTCTTGGGTGTTGGTGAGCAGCCTGCCAGTACTCTTTGGACAGAGCTCCGATGAAGTGAACATGGCCAAGCTGGAAGGGTACAGACTTCAGATGTGCTAATAGGAAACATCACAGGCCCTCAGAGGTCTAGCGACTTGGATGGTGTCCCATGGGTTTGGGAGGCATCATGCTGGGTTGGGTTTTGCCAGGATGTATGACAGCAAGTCATTTTGGCCATCCAAATTAGACTGTTTCAGTGACTTTTAGGTCCAACCATATATCCCTTGATTTATGCATGATAATTCAGAAATAAGTAATAAAACTGAGGGGGAATTCTATACTTTTAAAAGAAACTGTTAAACTAATTCTTTAAAAAAATAAGAAAGAAAGTACATGGAAAATCCTTAACTTTGACCAGGCCACAGACTTACATGGGAAGAGAACATTGCTGTTTAAGTGCCAAGACGATAGTAGCTGATGTACAGTGGGAATTGGTACCAGAACCCCCAGTGGGTATCAATACTCATAGGCAAATAGTTCTTTACATAAAATGGTGTACTATTTGCAATTATTTACTTATTACATAGACATATTCTTCTGTGTGCTTAAAATCACCTCTAGATTACTTATAATTTTAAATAAAATCTAAATGATATGTCAGTTGTACTGTTTTTGGAACACAGCAGGAAAATGTCTGTATTCAACTGTCATAGGTCTAATTGTGCAGTATATGAACAATACATCACCTGAACTGAGTGCTGAAGAGAGATGAGTGCTAATGATAGGTGAAATGGCAGAAGGTCACAGCAGGGTGTGCCCACATTTCTTCATTAATGTGGATTCAGCATAGGACATGGCATGTAGCAGATTGAAGTTTTGCTTCTTTGGAATTTTCTAGATTTGAAAAAAAAAGCACTTTCATCTATGGTTGACTGAATCCAAGGATTCAGAACCTAAGAATATGTAAAGCTACATAGAATACTATGAAGAGTGGCTTATCAGTTAAAACAATAATGATAAGATTCATAGCAGCATTCTGTAAACAGAGACATGCTCAAAGGGTTAATGCTGGAGTGACTTAAGACACCATCCACAGGAGGATGGGTAAGATTGAGGGAACAAATGAGAGATAATGAAATAGCAGAGACATGTACTAGTGGGAAACACTTGTTGCCTCTAATCTTTAAAAAGGCCCAGGAGATCTCTGGTCTTGGAGGGGAGGCTCCTGAATAGAAGTTATGTTCCTGGGTATAGGAGAATACCCTTGGAAAGAAACCTGGCCCAGGTAGAAGGGCAAGAGATTCAGTAGTATTCTTGTAGTAGCTTTTTTCCAGAAGTTTCTCATCCATTTCCTGGCTCTTTTTACAAGTCTGTGGTCAAGTCAAGAGTGCAGTATTCAAAGATGAAGGATGACTCTTGAGGGTCAAGGAAAGTGACTGGAATGGTGCTATCCTGTGTACAGTATCATTGTGTGTCAAGGCTGCTGAACTCCTCCACACACTTGGTAATTTCGTCTTCTCAAAGGCTCTGATTACTAATGAGAAGGTTGAAGCTCAAGGAAGACCCATTATAGGTTCTAGTGCCCTGGCCCCTCTCCAGACTCCCATATCTAAGGTTAACTACTGTGCTTGTAGGGATGTATCTGTGGTTAAAGGCCACCGAGCATTGTATAGCAATCATGATTGTAACAGGAGGAGGAACATTACACTTAGTATCCCAATAGAGTCTTATAATATTCCTTGAGGAGACAAAGTATTAGTTTTGGGGCAAATGACTAACTTCCAAACAATCTCAGGCTTAACATTTGAATTTAGGGTTTTTAATTCTGACTCCATTGGTCAGTAAACTGTACTACATTGCTCACTAGAAAATGTTGGCAGTAGAAACAGTTTTACTAAGTTAAGCCCAAACCTGAAGCAACATAGAAAAATCAAAATTATGTCAGCTAGTCTATAATATCTATCTATTGTTAATCTCTTACTTTATATAACATGGTGATTTTTCATTTTGCCCATTTGAAGAGCTTACAAATAATGATGGTCTGTATTTGTGGGGGGGGGGCTGGAGAAGTGGCTTAGTGGTTAAGAGCACTTGTTGCTCTTACAGAGGACCCAGGTTTGAGTCCTATCACCATGTGGTAACTCGGTGCTAACTACAGTTCCAAGGCATCTGACTCCCTCTTCTGGGTTCTATAGGCATTGCATGCATGTGGTTCAGAGATACATGTAGGCAAAACACCCATGCACATGAAATAAAAATAAACCTTTTAAAAATAGAAAGTTTAAAAAGGTTCAAGTAGCCAGGCAGTGGTAGTGCATGCCTTTAATACCAGCACTTAGGAGGCAGAGACAGGGGATCTCTGAGTTTGAGGCCAGCCTGGTCTACAGAGTGAGTTGCAGGACAGCCAAGACTACACAGAGAAACCCTGTTTCAAACAAAACAAAACAAAATAAAAAGGTTCAAATAAATAATGCATGAACCAAAACCAAAAAGAAAATCTTTAAGTAAGTGGGTAGTAATTTCCAGAAAAAATCATATGAAATATCAAATTCTAAAATTAATTCCAAGCAAGTCACATAGTTACATGATAAATCTTTTTTTTTTTTTTATGAAGAAAAGCAGGAGCTGGGCTGAATGGAAGAATGGCTGCCACCCTAGACTCTTGTACTCCAGGAAGCAGTTGCCCTGTTGAGTTTAGGATGTACTTTCTCATCCAGTTTCGTAATAGCCCATTGCTAGAAGTTACAGATGAGATAGTTGAAGCTCCCAAGTCTTCTAGTGACTCCTTAGCAGATGATGATTCCGCCCAGGGAGGACCTTTAGATTTCTGACTCCAGATTCCACAGCTGACCCACCCTGAGGTTTTGTGATTTTCTTTTCATCTTGACTATTAAAACAACATAAAGGAAGAAATGAGAAGTTTCTATACAGAAGACTTATTAGATTGTTATCAGATGAATAATAATGTAGCATGAAGCAAACAGTAGAACAGACCAGGGAATGGATTGACATGTGGCACGATGGTCAAAGGGTTTAATTTTATAACGTCATTTAGTTGACACACATGTAACACCATGTTGCTAAATCGACAAGGCACATAATAAATATTAAGATATGAGGCCTGAGTACGCTTTCTTCAAAGAGTGAGCTAATTGATAATAAAATATATGAAAATTAAGATATTAACTAAGTGTCATTTTACATGCTCCAAAATGAATAATTTAAAAAATTCCTTAGGCCAATGCTAGGAAATAATAAGACCCTTGGTGTAGTGACTATGGAATACATGTATTCTCTTCAGAAAAGCAATTTGGCGACAGTTATAAGGTATCATAGAATTTCCACACACTTAGACCCAGCAATTCCACTCATGGGAATTTATCCTGGGGCCATTATTAAAAGGACAACAAAATTCATGTGTAAGAAAAGGTCCACTGTGGCAATAGTTACAGTGGCGAGAAACTGGAAGCCATTTGAAGGCCCTCAGAGAAGTGACACAAACTATGGGGTTGTGTGCCTGAGGATTCTGTCAAGAAACATAACTGGTGTGTGCGGATGCGGCCGTAAATGGAGAGGGGAATGGGAGGCAGAGAGAGAAAAGGGCAAGGAGGCAGACCGAATGGAATTGGTTGATGTGATAATGCAGGAGACCCATAGACCCAGGACAGCTGATACAGTGGGTTCCAGTGAGTTCTGATCTGAGGTCATGAAAGAGGATGTGCTTGCCTGAAGTTGTTAGGTTTAAGAAACAATTATTTCTCATCAAGCTTGCATTGTAGCAAGACTTTCAACATACTAGATGAGTCTCACCTATGGGGGGGGGGGAGAAAAATTAGCTTTACTCAGTTTACCTCCGTCAGTGAGTTGCTTACCCTAGTAAGTTGCTTACCCTAACATATGCAAACTGAAATGCATGTTCTCTAAGAGAATTGAAAGATGAGTGAAGATGCCAGCTAAATAAATGCTTGTTGTACCGTTTCATAGCAACACAAGAAACAAGTCCAAGCTGAACAGCTGATTCAGTGGGACAGAGTCAGGAATATCGTTTGAAAATATTTTGTAGCAGAAACAATCAAGTGACATTCTGGAGGGTGGGGAGGGAAGCTGAAATTTTTGTTTTTTAATTTTATTTCGCTAAAAAAAAAATCAAGACAGTTACATAGTCAAATCATAGCAAATAAACTCCTGGTGAAAACATTGACACTTTTAATCTAAATGGCTTCCTTATTGAGTTTTCCAATTACTGTTTTATTTATTTGGTTTTAATTTTATGCCTAGGGGAATACAAACCTATAACAACACCTCATTAATTTGCACTAATGGGGAGGTAGAGTGCTGATTGGTATGTGAGAGCATGCTATTTAGACACACACAATGCTAATATATCTGTGGTCTTAGAAAATACCCAAGTCAATGGGATGGAGCCCACTGAACTTTGAAGTTACTTCTTGTTTTCCCAGCTGGGCCCTGAGTGCTACCACCTCCTGGTAGGACTCTCACCACTGACTGTTCCTTGGCATTGCCTTCCAACTGGATTGCTTTTGGTCCTCTGGAGAGCAGGGTCTGTTGGTGTTCTGGCAGCCAACCTGTGTGGAGTTGGGGCCAACCTCCAGCTCTCTGTAACTTGCCCTTCTGTGAGGATGGAAAACTGTGCTTGTGAGTTAAGGAGTCTCTAAGGGTTTCTAGGTCTGGGACTCTCTCCTGGTTAATTGCTAGTTCTACACAAACCATCCAGTCCTGTGCCTTAGTTTCTCTATATAAAATGGTTTATTGGCATCACAGAGTTTAATGACAGTTGTGTATAGATTGCTGAGCACTGCATATATCCCCCATGTTTATTATTATTATTGTCCTCCATCAGATACTTATTAGTTATGTTGCTCATCTCTGGTTAGTGATCTATCTATCCATCTATCACCTATCATCTATCTATCTATCTATCTATCTATCTATCTATCTATCTATCTATCTATCTATCTATCATCTATCTATCTATCTAATCTACCTATCATCTATTTACCTACCTAACTACCCATAAATCTACATGTCTTTATCATTGATGTATTCATCTATACCTCTATCTATGTGCCTATTGACCTAAGTATCTACTATGTATCTACCCATGTATCTACCTGTCTGTCTGTCGGTCTGTCTGTCATCTATCACTTATCATCTCTTTCCTCTCCTTCTTTCCCTCTCTCTCTCTTTCTCCTCTCCCTCTCCTTCTCCCCCTCTCTCTCCACATATCTATCTCTCTTTATATCCATTTATCTATCTATCTACTTATTTACCTAGGAAACAGGATTGTGGAGAATTTCTGTTCCAGTGACAAGAATTTCATAAAATCAGCTATAAAAATCTATATCATGTGTCATGTATTCATTCATATTGAACTGTTTACTTTCCCAGCACCTGCTATATTCTAGGCACTGTTTCAAACCTCTTGTTTTGGCCACTGAAAATGAGTTAGTATGTCATTGGAGGACTGTAATCACCACTCAATGAAAACAAAGAGCTGTTGTAGACATGACAGATTTGGGAGTACATGGTAGTGGTAACCTACAGTTGTTTACAGTGAGGCCAGATCTTCTAGGGCATCCTTAGTAGAGCAAAGAGACTAGGTAAGGGCTTTGAGGAGAGGAAGACATGGTTAAAGAATGGGCTGGTTTCAGGGTACTGGGAGGTGCATGAGGAGAGCAGATGATGCCCTCAAGTGAGAACAGGGACTGTGCTCACAACTACCTTGCAATGCTGTGATGAGCAGGCTTTCCTTAAAACAAAACAAAATAAAAAACCACGATTTTATTTTTAATTATGTATTTCTCAATGTGTGTCTGTGTGGGGATGTATGCACATGAGTGCAGGTCCCTGCCAAAGTCTGGGGAGTCAGATCCCATGGACCTGGAGTATATGCAGTTGTGGGCCTCTGCCTGTGGGGTCTGGGAATTGAGCTCTGGTCCTCTATAGTAGGGATTCTTAACAGCTTAGCCATCTCTGCCATCTCCCATGCTGAGCAGATTTTCTGATGGCGAAAGGAAGTTATTGCAAAATCTGAAAAAGTGAAGTTTAAATGAATGAGTCAGTATGTTCGAGGCTTGGTGATAACTCTTAGGAGTTTCATGTTGGGTGTCTCTGATTTCTGTGCTGCTTTTGGAGGTTTTGTTTGTTAATACATGGCATCCTGGCTGCTCTCAAAAGCTGCCAACCATATACTCATCGTGACCTTCTTGAGAGGGGACTTCCTCCCTATCTCCAGATGGAGCTATCTGCCTCCCCACCGCCACCCTCTATTCTCTAACCCCAGTGACATTGACAAATCTCATTCACTTCAGAGCCAGGGCCAAAGAATGGATTATTTCTGAGTGTATTTACTTGATGCTGCTCCCTCTCCAGCAAGGCACTATCATTAATTACAGAAAAACAAACAAAGCAAATCCTCAGCAGCTGAGCTGCCTGTTTTCAAAGACTCACAAACCTCATCTGCATAAAATAAATTAAATTTGGAGCTTACCTAGCACACACATTCATTCTGATGGATCTTTCCTCGTGCCGCATTACTGTCTGCATCTCGTCCTGCAGAGTTGTCCTCCAGCTCTGATGGATCTGAAGAGCCTTGTGGGTCCTGGAAGAAGTGAGTTCCATCCTCACTTGGCTGCTGCATCCAAGAGGCTGATGGAAAGTAAAGGGCACATGTGGCCAGCCTTTCTCCACAGCTTGGAATATAGTGTCCAGGGCTGTATAGTGTTGGTCTTAGCCTTTTCTGCTTTTTCAGCACTAGCGATTGAATGCAGGACCCTTTGAATGCCAAATTCCCAAACATGAAGTCTCCTACCTAGTTACAGCCCTAGCCCCTCTCATTTATCTATTCCAAAGCTGAATCTGGGTTAGTGTGGTGGTTCACACCTGAGATAGGAGGATTGCCATGAGTTTGAGACTAGCCTGGGATAAATACTTCTGAGTGGCCTATGAGATTATATATAATTATATTTTGTATATATATACCTATATATCTATATATATATGTGTGTGTACATGTGCATATGTATGTATATCTATTTATTTATGAAAAGAAAAAAAGAAAAAGAAAAAAGTGAATCTATTCTTGAGATCTGTAGATTCCACTGATGCTATAATCTAATAGAGAGTTCTAAGTAAAAACAAACAAACAAACAAAGACAAAATATACCAGTTTTGTGCATTTTGAAAAACCTTCCTTCCTTTAAAATGTTTTTGTTTTTAATGAGAGCTTGAAGATTCCCCTTTCAGGAGAAAATTAAAGGGATAATGACAGCAAAAACACCATTTGTGGCTTTGAGTTCTGTGCTTCCTCTTGTGGCAGCAGTTTCCTCGTCTGAAAAGCAGGCATGTCAGGTTCTGTGAGGACGGGGCGGGAGGAATCACAGCAGAACGGGGCAAATGTCTCAGCGGGTCAAGCTTTTGCCACACAAGCCTGACGACTGGAGCATGGGTCCCCAAACCTGTGAAAGCCTGAGGCAGTACTGCAGGTGTCCTGCTGAGAGACTGAAACAGGAGAAACAGTGGCCAGTAGCCTGGCTTATGCAGCAGTCTTAACAAGCTGGGAGGCAAAACCGACACCCAGGGTTGTCCTCTGACCTCTTGGATGTGCTTCAGCATGGACACACAATTACACGTACACTCATGTATCACACACATATACACTCACAGATGCACAAGATGTCAGCAACAGCAGGAAATATAGTTTTATTAATTTTATGAGAATTTGGCACTTTGAGAGGATTGTCTGTATATTTTTTGAAAGATTGAAATTGAAGTATTTAATATACTGAGACTTGAATTCACTGCATTTCTACTATTTTGCTTTTGTTTATGTGTGATGGTGTGTGTGTGTGTATGTGTATGTGATGATGTGTGCGCGCGTATGCGAAATATATGATGGTGAGTGTGATGGTGTGTGCATGTGTATGTTTGTGAAGATGTGTGATGCTGTGTGTGTGCACACATGTGAAGGTGTGTGAAGATGTATGATGATGTGTGTGTGAGTGTTGTGTATGCACACACAAGTGTGGATGCACATGCCTTTGTTCACCATATAGAGGCTGGAGGAGGACACTGACTGTCCCACTCTATGACTCTCTACCTTATTTATTTGAGACAGGGTTTCTCCATGAATCTGGAGCCAGGTTGGTGTTCATAAACCCAATGATCTTACTGTCCACAGTCCTGCCCCTTCCCTCAGCACTGAGGTTAAAGACACATGTGGCCATACATTGCTTTTTACGTGAGGTACTGGGATCCAAACTATGGTCCTCATGCTGTGTGGCAGATGCTTTGACACATTTAGCCATATTGCCAGCTCCTCCATCAACTTTCTGATCTTCTCTCTGATACTCGCAGTCATCTGGATGCTGGCTATCATTGTGTAGTATATTAACTTCTCATTGGCAACGATCTGTGTTGCTCCCTCACACCATCATTTTAAGAGGCAAAGACACAAGAACTCATGGTGTCCAGCAGTTTGGCTAATGACATGGTGCTAGGTACAAACATAGATTGACAGTGTCTACATGGTCTCAGAGGAAAAACCATGGGCAAGTGTCTGTTTCTTCCATGTATCCATCAACAACACCATTGCTAGACCTGTTGAAAGACTCCAGGCAGGGATCATGTTTGCCACCAACCATTGTAAAAAGCTATCTTTCTAGTTTGTTTTGCTGCTGCTTAGGAGCTGTGATGAGGGCCACAAGGCCAAGCTTCAAAGACTTCACCTTTTGAAGGCCTTTCTTACAGTCACATGCCCAGCTGAATGAGGTGGCTCACTGAGGAAGCCATCCTCTTCCATAGGAGAATGTTGTCCTTTTCCTGGTGATCAGTGATTTTCAAGACAGGTCCAGCAGAGATAATTCAGGTGCCCCACATGTGCTTTGATGGTAAAAGGCCTTTGCATTATTTAGAAAACATAACAGAGTGGTGTTAGAGATGGCTGACCATGTCAGCAAAGGAGTTTTAGTGCATTTGTAAATGGCCAGTACATTGATGGAGACCTATGTGTGTGCTTACATCTATTATTTTCTGGCTTCATAATACAGTTTCTACTGTCATGTTTGTGCACACATTTGGGCTATGATATAATGTGTGCCTCATCAGAGCTTAGTCCTGCACAGTAAGGCTCTGGGTTCAAGCCCAGCCCTGTCTATACACAGAGCATTTTCTTGGTAATACCCCACTGAGGCTTGGGTCAGGACTTGGGGGGGCAGGGTTGGGAGAGCTCCAAGGAAGGTTCAAAAGGGCCTGTTAGGCCCTGACTTTGCTCACGGTCATGTGGTTTTTTGTTTGTTTGTTTGTTTTTGTTTTTGTTTTTCATGCTATAGCCAGGTGGTACTTGCTTATAATCCCAGAACTGGGTCGTTGGAAGATCATAAGTTAATTTCAAGGACTACCAGGACTAAATAGTCAGACTCTTCTTAAAAAAGAAGTGAGCAACAACAAAACCCATAACAGAAAACTGAAGCCTCTGTGCTTTACTGTAGTTAATTGAATAAGCACTTAATTTTTTTTAACAGAATTATACTATACACCACTGAAAGACAAATGACACAGTCGGGAAAATATATTGTAAAACATTTGACAAGCTCACAGTCTATTTCATTAATATATGGTTTGATAGCCTCTGTGGAAAAGACAAGCATGGCCCAAATAAACAGTCACAGAGAGAAAGTGTAAGTTTGCAGTAAACATGCTGAAAGATGTTGTTCTTCATTTGACTTAAGAACTATGTTCTAGTTAGCTTTAAACCCCAACTTGCCACAACCTAGACTCCCATGAGAAGAGAACTTCCGCTGAAGAATTGCCTTGATCAAATTGACCTGTGGGCATATTAATATGGAAATGCCTTGATTATTAATTGTTAGAGGGGAGCCCAGCCCACTGTGGGTGGCACTACTCCTTAGGCAAGTGATCTGGAACATTCAATATGGCCTGCTCATCACCCAGCAAGTGGCATCCTCTGTGATTCTTGCCTCACTTCTTGGGTGTGAAGTAAGCTCCTGGATCACAGAAAATACTCTGTGGAACAGCACACAGGCAGCATGGCTGCCTTTGCTCTCTGCTTTGGACTGTGGATGCTATATGACTATCTGCTGGAGTTCCTGCCTTAACTTCCTTAAAATGATGGGCAGTAACCTGGAATTGAAAGCAAAATAAACTCTTTCCCTCCTTGAGTCACTTTTGGTTAGGGTGTTTGTCATAGCAACAGAAATTAAACAAAAACAAATTGTAAAATAGAAAAATAGTGACATCTTGATCCTCTCATCCCACTACTGCCCATTCAACCTTGTATGTCTACCCACAAGGTCCTGGGATGGCCCAACACCAGCCTAGCTTTTATTTGAGTGGTTCCAATCACTAGTCCTCATACTTGTGAGGCAAGTGCTTTATCCACTAAGCCATTTCCCCAGCCTTGTCTCCTTTTTTACAGTGATCATGTAGATATTTAAGTGATAAAGAGAGTTTAAAATTGTCAATATAATTGTGGTATTTGACAATTAATTTACTGACATGATTTTTTTTTTGGATCAGCAGTCCTTGGCTAGCTAGCCTAAAGAGAACAACAAATTGCATGATAATATATTAAGTTTTTAATTGACTAAGTTCATGTATGTCTGAACCTATTTACATATATATACATATATGTATATATATATGTTGTATGGAGGACTGGCATGACGATGTAATGTTTATCTTGGAGAGAGACTGGAGTGTGTGGTGGGTGGAAGTTTGGAGAAGGAGCTGCCAGTAGAATAGACTATGTGGTCAGCATGTTACTGAGAAGCTGGCTGGGGGAGGAATTGTGAACAGAATGTTATTCTTGCAAAGGGCCTGGAGGCTGACTCAACACTTCCTCTGCCTTTCTGGGCTCCGTGTTTTGCCTCTGTATTTGGCTCAGATACTCTGAATTTAATTTCCCTAATTGAAAAAAGCCAGTGCTTAAATCGGATGGACGGTGCAGACAGACGTATTCCTTGAGAGAAATGTCACTCAGAATAACCAGAGATCCTGTTGAGGTTGAATGAGTTTATGGGTGTGTGGTTGACCAGGCATAGAAGGAAGGTTTAGGTTGCCCCAGTATGTTGGGCCCATGATCTCCTCAGTCTCTTCTCAAACACTTTGGAAGTTTGCCTTGGATCTGTGAAGTATAAAGGCTCAGTGGGGGTTAATTTACTTGCCCACTGTTTTCAGGTTAGTAGGTCATGGAGCCTAGATCGGAATAACTTACTCCCTAATTCAGGTGTTTTCTCTCTTCCTTTGATCTCCTTTGTTCATTTTGTGGTATTTAATGACTCACTGAGTATATATATTCCTGTCTCTTGGCATCATTACTCTTTATTGCTGGCTACAAAGGTGATCATATTTGAGCAGTGAGTTTCAAGAAAAAGTTTAGGAGCTCCAGGTCCAGGGATGGGGTTCGGTGAATGTGGATTTTGTTGTGAGGAGGGATGTAGCTAGAGTTTTCCTGCCTGGCCCACAGTCAGGACAAATCTCTCTCACCTGCCAGTCCCACAACCACTCAGACCCAACCAAGTAAACACAGAGACTTATATTGGTTACAAACTGTATGGCCGTGGCAGGCTTCTTGCTAACTGTTCTCACAACTTAAATTAATCCATTTCTATAAATCTATACCTTGCCACGTGGCTCATGGCTTACCGGCATCTTCACATGCTGTTCCTCATCATGGCAGCTGGCAGTGTCTCTCTGACTCAGCCTTCCACTTCCCAGCTTTATTCTCCTCCTTGTCCTGCCTATATTTCCTGCCTAGCCACTGGCCAATCAGTGATTTATTTATTGACCAATCAGCAACACACTTGACATACAGACCATCCCACAACAGAGGGGTGACACACAAGAAAGGGATATGGGTAGAAATCCTGCCTTCTGATTCTCTTTTTCACTTACCTTGCTGTGCTGTGGTAATGACGAACTCTTAGTGTCCTCACTTTTTAGATAATAGAGTAATAGTATCTCTCATAGGGTTATGTGGTGAGTGAAAGGGGAAACCTGTGAAGTGCTTGGTATAGTTTCTGCGTGGTTACCTCTTACCTGCCCCGTGGTGCAGACATTTAGAAGGCAGTAGTGACTCGTAGGTCCAATTCTTACAACAAAACCTTTTAGGACACTGGGGGTGAGAAGGGAGCTTCAGGATATCTTTGTGGCAATTTTACATAGATACTGCTGTGTGGAAATAACAATGTAACACAGAATGTCAGAGAAAGCCTCTGTCCAAACTTAGACCCACTCTTCATCCCCAAGTAGAGCACAGAAAGCCACCTTGGGCTCTGTTCTCTCTTTTTTTGTGTGAATTTCTTACAGATTTTACTCTTTCTACTGCACGAGATTCTGGGATACTTTTATTTTGATGTAAGGTGAGAAAGAAAGAAACCTTACAGCGTATGAATGCTATAACCACTGTCTGTGATGGATTACTGCTTCATCTTCAGGTGAACTTCAAAAAGTTGTACTTTGAAAGGGAATTATAAATTTCTCTTGAAGGAACTTTTAGACACTTAACCTAAGGGAAAGGAGGCAATTCTATCTTAAACACAACTCAGGAGCACAGTATTGTAGCATAACAAGAAACCAAATAGATAGCAGTCTCAACTGGACATTTCTTCATTTTCTGCTCTCTGCCCCTGAAAGCCCAAATTCCAAAGAAAAGAGACCATAATAAAGACTCGGCTTAAAAAACAAACTGGGTGGGTCTGGATTTGTTACATATTAAACCAGTCTAATGCATTCTTTATTTGTGAAATCGTAAAATTAAAATTGATTCCAGAAGAGTGAGTTTGAGACCCATTAACATTCTTATTCATTAGAGAAGTCTGCAGGATTGTGTCCAACTTCAAATTCGGGAAGAAACTCACCGATTAGAACATATGATTTACTTGAAAATTCTTATTAATCAAAATTCACTAAAAGGTTGGAGATGCAGTTAGGTGGTATAGCGCTTGCTCATCATGCACAAAGCCCTGGCACTGGGGGAAAATTTGCTGATAGTATTCAACATTTTTCTCCAAGTTGCATTGGTATATATATATATATATATATATATATATATATATATATATATATATATATATATATATATAGCTGTATTATGATGCTTTTTGCTTGAAAAGTTGCTGTTTTGATAACTTCCTTCATGAAGAATACCATCAAGGTGGGTCTAGAAGCAGATGAGATTATCTGTCACCCAAAAGGTTCCACAAAGCCCAGGAATCATAGTTTAGTGCAGGAGATATGGAGAGTTGCCCACTGCATATGAAAATACTCTGGTTTTGGGACAGAGACTCATGGATTACCCAGTAGCTTTTGAGAACATTTCTAGGCCTAGTACAATTTATGTTCACACAAGTAATAGACATGATCAACTGACTGCTGGATATTACTTATATACACTGTTTAAGAAAATCACTAATCCATAAGTAATTATTTTTCATATATCATAGACAACTGAAGATTTAGCATTCGGAAAGATCACCTACGTAGCTAGACCAATGTCTCTGGCACAATGTCTGTCCACAAATGGCCACTGTTGGAAGAAGAGTGACAGTGGATGACACAGAGCCCTCATTTCTCAGCAGCTTGCTGGAGACATTACTGTCATTTTTAGCAACACTTTGCCGCTCAGCTTTCTGATTTGTGGGTGACTTCTTTTTCTCAGTCTCCCATATTTCGTGACACATTTCTTTGTACACTGTCTTTTATGTGATCACTTCATTCTGCTTCAATCTCCTCACACTCTTAGGGGGGTATATAATACACTGTCACGATAAATAGGGTTTTTTTTTTCATTATAAGGCCATTTTATTTTAAAAGGGATTTTAGAAAACACTAGTTAATGTGATTTTTCAGCAATGGCTGTCTACAGCCACAGAAAGCTTGATTAAATTTTAATTAAAGAAGACTTAATTAAATCCGATTGGGTGAAGCAAATGGAAAAAGTGATTAACCCTCCTGAACTGTTTTCATCAATCCCCTGCTCAGCCTTTAGGTGTCTCCCCTGGAAGGGACTGCTGTTGGTAGCAGATACCCACATCTGTCTGGAGGGATGAATCTGTTCCCTGATTTCAAAGTTCACTGGTGGTCTCTACATCGTATTTGAAACATAGGATTCAGTCATTTTCCCAACAAAACATTGGCGCCTAAAGAAAAAAAAAGCTATATTATTTGAACTTTATATTTACTCATGTAGTAAAAGATATAGAGCAAAGTGTCCTGAAGTCCCCCCCCCGCCCCCCGCTGATTTCTCTAATTTAGGATGACTCTCTCATGCACATTTCCATAGTCTCACCATGAACTTTTCTAAGTTCAAACATTTCCTTTCTTATACCAAACATTTTTGGAGGACATTTGAAATAGAAAAAAAGGGCAAGAAGTAAAACTTTAGGATTCATGCCAATATAAAATATAGTCACCATTTTGGGGGGAGGTATCTTGGGGTTTTGATTACTAGTTATGTAGGGTGGCTTTCACTTGGTCCTTCCTTTTCTTCTGTAGTGATCTTTTCTGGTACCTTTTTACCAGTCTAACCATGGGCATCTTATGAATGTTCTAGATGTTCATTATTCCTACTGCTAAGTAACCATAATTGAGCAGGCATGGGGGAACTACTTCCAGTCAGTATTAAAGATACATTTCTTGACTCTTCTGGCTCCTACACTCCTGGCCCACAGAATCAGCCCTTTGTAGGGGCTCAAAGAGAGTGAAGGGGCAGTTATGGAGCCTGCATGGTCTGTATTAGGTCCTCTGAATATTCTTTGTGGTTGTTTAGCTTGGGGTTTTTGTGGGACTCCTAACAGAGGGAGTTGGGAGCATCTCTGACTCTTTTGCCTGTCTTGGGACCGTTTCCCTCTTACTGAGTTGCCTCATCCAGCCTTGATATTAGGATTTGTACTTAGTTTTACTGCATCTTTTTATGCTGTGTTCAGTTGATATCCCTGGGAGGCCTACCCTTTTCTGAAGGGAAATGGAGGAGCAATAGATCTGGGGGAGAGGGGAAGTGTATGTGGGGGAACTGGGAGGAGTGGAGGCTGCAGTTGGGATGTATTGTATGAGAGAAGAATAAATGATTAAAAAAGTGATACATTGATCTAGGAGAGAAAAGGGAGGCATAAGTGTTACAGCTCAGGTGGAAAGGAATCCTGGCAGCTGGGAGCCAAGGAATACCACAAAGTCACACTGCACAACAAACCTCACACAAGAGTGTTATATGAATCTTAAATGGGTCTTATAATATAAAAAAAACAAACTCAGAGCTAGATATTGGGGTAAATTCTGAAAGATCAGAGAGACAAAGGAACAAGCCACTGTCATGTCTCACCTCGCCAACTCCACGAATCCTCTGTTGAATGCCTCTGAGTCCTCAGCTGAAAAGCCTTTAGTTTCTGTCTCCTCCCATTTTATATACCTTTTTCTGCCCAGCCATATCACTTCCTTCTTAGTGCTGGGATTAAAGGCGTGTGTGCTTCCTAAGCAAAGGCATGAGATCTCAAGTGCTGGCATTAAAGGTGTGAGCCGTCACTGTTTCTCTCCTAGTCTGAATCAATCTCATATAGTCCTGGGTGGCTTTGAACTCACAGAGATCCAGATGCATCTCCGCCTCCTGAGTACTAGGATTAAAGGTGTGTGCCACCACTGACTGGCCTCTATGTTTAATCTAGTGGCTTGTTCTGTTCTCCGATCTTCAGGCAAATTTTATTAGGGTACACAATATATTACCACACAAGAGATTTATTGGGAGAGAAAAGTCCAGGAGGGTGGCTGCCTCTGCTTGAGTGAGAAGCAGCAGAGAACGAAGCACAATACAGGGTTTCTTGGCCGGGGTGGGGGGCAGAACTTTCCAGAGTGGCCTAGGATTGGAGGGATTATGTGGCCTGATCTTGGGGCAGCCTCAGAGATTGGTAGGATTTTTTTCCTGTAGGGTAGGATCTGGCTACTCTCTCATCTGGAGGGGCTGGGAATGGCAGTTAGGGCCCTTAGCCAAGTCTAGGTGGTGGGGCCTGACCAGTGGATCTCCTCAGGTGGGGGCCTGGCTGCTCCTGTGCCTCAAGGAGTCAGACCAGGCCTCAGGGGATCCTTGCCGCCAGCCAGAGTAGTCTAGGAGCCTGGCAGTCAGGGGCTGGGTTACAAGGAGTATGAGAGCATGGCAGGGTCCTCTTGCTGCCCAAGTTGGTGTGAATAGCCAATGTGAGGAACCTTTCTACTTTCACTGGAAGGCAGCTCAAAGGTGATGAAAGATGCTATCTCAAAACCCTAGACTATTGACTCTAGAAAATGTATTTAACAGGCCAGTCTAGGTTGCAGTGGTTAATAGGCTCTAAAATATAACATAAATATAAAATACGATATTTTAAGTCCTTTAGATGTTGATTTTTCAAGAACCATCCAAAGTCAGACTCCCAGACAGACAATGACTCTCTCCCATATGGTGATTGGGTGACCCAGTCTACCACCCTGTGGTTTCCTGTGTGAACCTAGGCACGAGCAGAAAGACATCGTGAAGAGGATGTACTGCTATTTCTTTAACATTTTAAAGTCTCTGCTCCCAATAGACATGCCATTCTTTGCTATTGTTCTTTTGACACAGGGTCCCACACTGGCCTCAAACTGTGTAGCTGAAGCTAGCCCCGAACTCCCGATTTCTTGCCTTTACCTCCCAAGTTCTGGGATTGTAAGTATGTACTACCTTGCCTGGAGCATGTTTTTTTATGTTTGCATTCATTTGTCTAGAACTCAGTTATTGGTTCATACTGAATTTCAGATGGGGGAATATAATTCAGCTTAGTGCCCAGAAAGGAGGGTAATGGATTTTGGGGACCAGCCAACATTCCTTCCATAGACACTGCTGGGGTAGGGTACACACTGGCTGGCCAGAAGGCCACACTTGCCTTACCATGCATTTCATTTGGCCAGAAAAGTGCTTGTAGAATTTTTTTTAATGTCAGCAAGCTCCTACAGACCAGTAGATTGCATATTATATGTCATTTTCTCAGATGTGGCCTTCGAATCTTGAGAGTGACAGCATCAACTCCATATTCTTGCTTGGCACTATTCTATAATTGATTAAGAACCTCTTATTTAGAGGGGTCATGTATTCTTTCATCACACCTAGAAACTATTATTCTAGCCTCATTTTTACCTCTCACTTATAGCCTTGAAAGCCAGGTATTAATTTTCATTTACCAAATAATCCTACTTACACTAGATCGCTTCCTCTCGTCTTTATTACTATGTGATCTAACTCGAGGATTGAAAACCAGAGTGTGGTTCACAGCCCATTGCTACCTCTCTCTTCTTTTCTTGTCCTCTCTTATGACATCATAGGAAACACAAGGCACATTTACGTTGACAAAGATGGTCAAGAAATAATAACATCCTTATTGGTTAGGATATATTTCAGTTAGTTCATAAAATTGTAAATACTATTAGAAGGAAGGAAGACAAGGTGAGGCAGGAGAGGAAGAAAATGCATGCTGTTCTTACGGTGTGAAACTTCCAAGTCTCTGATTAAAATCCTGGCTACCTTCTGTATGCATATGTTTTATAAGCTCTATTGCAAATGGGATCTTTGTCATCTAGAATCAGAGGGCAGGGATTTATGTTTCTTTTTGTAGAAGTTGTTACTTGGGTTTTCTATACATGTAAGGTAAACTTTGTGAAGGTTTCCAGATGGGAAGTGGTAAAAGAAGCATGCTATGGAGGTGAACTGAAAAGCATTCTTCCCTTTTTGTTGAGATGTCTGTTCCTTGTAGCTCAGGAAGCTGCTGTATTAATCATGCCATGAGTAACCCCCATTCCCCTGCCCCTGTGTGTGTCTGGGCACTTGTTCTTGAACAGTACAAAGGAGTGTAAGAGAATGTAAGAGTCTCTGGGGGCTTCTTTGAATGGACCTAGGCACTGAACTTATAGACAGGAAAATTGAATGAAACTATCTCTCTTCCACTGTAGAGGTTTGCACAGAATGATTAGATATTTTTGGAGGAAGAGAGAAAGATGGAGAGGGAGATACAGAGGAGGAGATAGTGGGGGAGGGGGAGGAGATGGAGCCAGAGAGAACCCTCATCCCAGGAAGTGGAAATTGCTGTGCTTGCCTAGAGTGGTAGACTGCATGTCTAGCTGAGGGATGTCTCAGTGACTTAATCCCTCAGCTTATGTATGGGAGCAGAGATGATAGTTATCACAATTTGCTGTTTATTAAACACATTGTCATAGCCCCATGAGGGCAGGTGGCTAGGAATCGCACTGGTCACAGGCACCATTCCTTGAGAGGTATCTGAGGCTGTAAAGGTGAGTGTGATACTTTTTAATCCTTGCTATGGAAGGATCTAAAGATGTAGGTGCTGAGGTTGTAGCTAAGCCTACTGTGTGAGAATTCCTCTAGGCAGGCAGTGGCATCTGGACTTTCAACAAAGGCATCTTACCTTACACACACAGCTTGCAGTGCATTTAATAATAGCACCTGAGAACCTCTGGGCTGAGACATTTGCCCACAGATAAATAGCTGATAAATAGCTTAATAGGGAAAGCAAAACTCATCAGAAGAGGCTTTGGTGTCATGCTTAAAGAGACCCAAACCATTGTTCCATCAAGCCACCATCACAACATGGTCCTCTCCACCTTTCTTTTGGAAGTGTGGTCTTGGGAAGGCAGCATCCACCAGACCTGAAAGCTTGATAGAGCATCATGTGTCAGCTGCAGTCTTTTGACCCAGAATGTGTTTTAGCAGTGTCCCCTAAGTGATTCATGTGTGGGTAAAGTTTGAGGATCACTGTCTTCCTTATCTACTGTTGGAAGCCAGATATTTTTTTAGAGAGATAAGTAGGCTCAGAGTTGTGTTTGTAAACACGAATGGATGGAGTGCTGCCTAGCAGAGCACAAACCTGCAACTCAGTTGAGCAGAAGGGCTGTAGGTAGAACTAGTGGTATCCATCAAATAGAATCTTGGCATTGGTTGCTTTTGTAAAGCTATCAATAGTAATTTCACTTAGGATGTTGGGGTTGAAGAACTACAAAAGAATCCACTTAGCCTAAATCATAAAAACGCAGTAGAATATTCCTTATGGAAGAAATCTTGTCCAACACTTTTTGATCATGAAGAAATTTATCTTTCAAAATCTCTGAGGTATGTGTGGCAATTTATAAATTGAATTTAAACATTTAAAAGATCATAGAGTCAGTCTGTTTAACTCAAATAAGTTTTTATGCCCTGGCTATATTGTTCATCACTCACATGCCCTTCCTAACAACCTTGAGGTAGACTATAATCAATGTTGAAATGTAACAAATATATTAACAATTGGCTCTTTAGTTGCTAGCATCCTTGATCTCTTTTTTTTTTTTAACATGGGAATTTTTCACCCCCCTGTAAGCAAGACTTTCTGATTTGCTTTTAGAAAGACTCTCAGGAGTCCAGCCTGGAAATAAATTTGAGTAACAAAATTCAGCTTGGCAAGTGGTTTTGTATATATTTAAATTTTGTTGTTGTTGTTGTTCTTATTAAGGAAAATCTACATTTTCCCCAAAGCACACAGGATCTATTTCGGCATCAGCCAGCAAATGAGACGGTAATTGGTGTGTAAGCCGTTCATTCTCCAAGTTTTCTCACGGGGCATAATTTGTCTCTTATTTGTCAGGGATGGGTTCTGCAAGACAACACTTCCATTCATGATGGGCACAGCAAATGCACTAAAACATTATCATAGCTGGGATTAATGGTCCACTATGGATTTATGTCAAGAATGTTAATGATTTGTTTGTGAATAAGTGGGCCTGTCGCATGGTGAAACAGTAGCCTGCAGAATTGCTGAATGGACAGTTTGCTTGCACAGGATTCTTGCAGGAAATAAATCCTCTTGCCAGCCCCTGTGACTCTCTAAAGTAGCTACTGTGTGGGATCTGAAAGGTGGCATTTACCTCACCAAGTCCTGTGCTTGCTGCTGTTGCTCTCAAAACTTGAAATTTTGTTCACTGAGAATGGAGGAACTAATCTTTAGAAGACTGAATATGATTCTGTTATTTTTTTCTAATTTAAGTTTGTGAGAAAAAAGTCAATTTAATCTCTTATTAATTAAAGCCCCCTCCCCCCACCTCACCAGGATTTTCTGAAGTATGAATTTGTAGTAGGTTTTGTTAGGTGCAAGTTAGTTACTGCCAAATGGAGTCTAGCAAATGAGGAATAGATGATCAAGATTATGTAATGATTAATACATAATAAACACACAGATTTAAAAACCTCCAGTTTGTGTGATTCTTTGTGTATGTATGCATGTATAACTTGCATGAATGTTTAGGATGAAGTTTAATGATATGTATTTTAGCTACTTTTTAAACATTTGCCTCTTAAGGAACCATGCATAAGAGAAAGGCTTTCACAGAGACAACTAACCTAGGCTCATAGGAGCTCACAGACACTGGACCAACAGTTAAGGAGCCCACATGGGACCGATCTATGCCTTCTACTTAGATTTGACAGTTGTATAGCTTGGTCTACTTGTGAGATTCCTGGTAGTGGGAGAGGGAACTGTCCCTGATGCTTTGACAGGCTTTTGGGAACCTATTCCTCACACTGGGTTGCTTTATGAAGCCTTAGTATGAGGCGAGGAGCTTAGTCCATCCTCAACTTGATATGCCATGCTTTGTTGACACCCATGGGAGGCCTGAACCGAAACAGAGAAGTGGATTAGGGGAGGTGGAGGGGGGTAGGGGAGGGGATGTGAGGAGAGGAGGGGGAAAACTAGTAGGGATGTAAAATAAATGAATAAATTTAATTAATAAAAAATATTTTTTAAGAATTGAAAAAAAGAGAAAGGCTTTCTGTTAAGAAGAAATTTAAAGTAAAATGCTATTCTATTTATGTGAAAATATTAATTTTTCTTTTCTCTTTGGAATGGAATTAGTGTGTGTTTGCCTGGGAATACATCTCAGTAGTCTGTCAGATGCTTGCCTTGCAACTGTGAACACCTGAGTTTGAACCCAGAACAATATAAAACTGTGTCATGGTGGGTGAGACTCATGGTGTAACCTGAGCACTGGGGAGGTGGAGACAAGAGACCCCAGCCTCAGGGACTAGCCAGTCTAGCCTAGTTGATGAGCTCCAGGCCAATGAGAGACCCTGTTTCAAAGAGGTGGACGACATTCCTGACAATGTCACCTGAGGTTGTCCTTGGGCTTCTGCATAGACACTCATACATGTACATGACACCCCCCTCCCCATACATTTAAAAAAGAATTAACATAAGTAAAGTTTTTGTTCAAGGTTACTGGAAGGCTCTTTAATAAAACCTCAAAGCCATTTTGAATAAAGTTCTACCATGTGATCTAAGAAGTTTCACACTGGCTGACATGGAGAATCCTCATACCCAGGCTTCTCTATAAGCAGAAGCAATGCCTACTGTCTATTCAGCAATAATGCTGCCTGCATAGTCAGAGACCATGCTGATCCCATTCCCTTGGTCCTTAGAGCAGTCTCCTGATTATAAAGCTGCTGTATGTAGTCTTGAATAAGTAGTGCTAGTTCCTAACTGTAAGCACAGTCTGCTGTGCAAGAAACCACAGGCCAAAGCCTCTGTGGTCTCTCCCCTTATGTCCCTCTCTGCTTGACTGCATTGTGGTTCCCAGACAGGTAGATGGGCTTGTTGTATGAAGTTAAAAAAAATCATGGGCCCGGATAAGGAGTATAGAACTCCTCAACACGGTGTGAAAATCTTACATGAGGTCATAGCTTCTTTCATCCAATTCTTTAGAGAGCAAAGATGTTTTTGTTTGTTTGTTTGGTTTGGTTTTGGTAGTACTGGGGTGTTGGGGCTTGAACCTAGGGCCTCATGTATGTGAGATGTAAGGCAAGTACTCTACCAGTTAGCAACAATCCTAGCTTGATCAATCTTATCATTTGCTAGATTACCAACTCTAGGCATTTGTCTAATCATGCAGGGGTTGATGATCACATACTGTTTTTCAATTAACATCATTATCATTGTCATCTTTTTTTTTTTGTACAGTAAACATGGTGCTGAAGTTAGGGACTCAAATTCCTAAGTACTCATTTAAATGACTGTCTCACCCTTCCTTGCCTGCCTTTAACTGCAGCCTGGCATTAAACAGCAGACAGATATGTGGACTTGACTTCCTCTGATCATTCTGAAATTCAGCAGTTTCAGTAGGGAGAGCTCTCCTAAGGTTAAGAAGGGAATAAACATGTTTATCAAATTTTTTAAATTCTATTTTCATCTCTAATGGTTTTCAATACTGTTCATTGCATTAGACTCTACTGTTCTAAGAGATCTGGACACTAGACTATTACAATAGTATCCATGTATTCATTATTTTGTTATTTATTATAATTTTTGGTTTGGGATAGAGCAAATTACTGAAGGGTGTTTTAAGCATCTACCCTGCACAAGGCATTAGTGTCCAAGCTTTGAAGAAGGGAAGAGGCACAAACCCCAGGTTGGATGCTAGAAGAACTGAGAATGTCCATCTATATTTTGATCATGATCAGGGTTCAATGGGAACAGAGTTCCTTCATTTCCCACTGCGTGTGTCTCCAGCTCTTGAATGTTGACACAGGAGACACTCCAAGGTAATGATATGCCACTAGAAATGCAGAATCATAGCCTAGTGTACTAGCTATGGAAATGATACGCATATGGATTTATACCCTTTGTTTCCCTCCTGTTTCTGTATCTTGCCTGAAGGAATTCATTTCTCCATCTCCCCCATAGATGCAATTTTAGTAAGAATGAGTCTGTAGAGAATAGGAATACCATCCTCTACCTCACTTCTGTTATGGGAGTGAATGGTTCTCCTGGGGGTTCAAGGACACTGACTCTCCAGCATGGGTGTTTATCAGAAAACCCAGCAGATGGAAATGGAGACCCTTTCTTCTACCCAAGTACTCTTGTAACAATCATCCCAGAGGCATCTAAAATGCAAGGGCTTTGGACATTGTAAAGCGATGACCCATACTCCTGAATTTCTAAGCTCAGGCTGGACACTTGTTCTGGATATAGTATCTGAGTTTTACTTAGATTTTCAACTCAGCCTGAAGTCTAAAATGACTTTATAAGTCATTGTCCTTGTGGGTGCAATAAAGAACACTGATTGAAATCTCTTTGAGGTTGGGAGGGAAATGGATCAAATTCATGGGCAGTGTCATGAAATCATGTCACAAATGGATGGCCCTTAGAATAAACCATGTCTTTATATTCACACTGAGAAGAAAACAGTCCTATTAAAGCACCTAAGAGTGATGATAAGAATTGAAGGCTAAAGCTTGTGTGGGAAGGTCAGGTTTATGTTATACATTATATTATTATTGGTGGTAGTATTTATTAGTATTAGTGTTAATATTACTTAAAAGATTTATATTTATTTTGAATTATTTGTGTGTATGTGTCTGTGTGTGGATATGTTCATTTATGTGCAGGTGCCTGTGAAAGCAAGAGGCATCAGATGGTCCTGGAGCTGAGTTATAAATGGTCGCAAGCTGCTGGTTTTTGTACTGGGAACCAAACTGAGGCACTCTGCAAGAGCAGCACTGCTAATTCCTCCAGCCCAATATTATTTTATTATTTACATTTCACCTGAGCCAGGATTTGGGCATTTGCAGATACTTTCTGAATCGATCAATAGCCCCCGGAAATACTCTTTCAGTTACTGCCTCAGCTCAATACTTCTGGAAATTTTAAGCTCATGACCAGTCCCTTGTCTGTTATTCATTTTCACAGGAATGACATTCATAACTCAGGGCAGACATGGTCATGGCATAGATTAAATAATGATGCTATCAAAGAAACTGGCTTGAATTCCAAGAAAAATTTTTCTTCATGGTTCAAAGAGAGAATTGAATAAAAGGCAAATGGATATCTACCCTGAATTTTGAGCTTCTTCATTCTCTAATACATTTTAGAATGTAGCCTTTTAGTTCAGAACCGGTGATGAAAATTTCGTATTCTTCTTTTTTAATGCTTTTGGACAGCTAAATGAGGAACTAGATTTTCTTTTGGGTTTAAGTGATCTTGTCTCTTTTTGAAATCCTAAACAATTATTTTCCAGATTTCCTGTGACCAAAGAAACAGTCTAAGTACCAGCTTCAATTTTATTTCTCTTTATATAATACTAGGTAGCAGAGAGCAAAGCCAATCCCTCCCAGCCCCCCCAAATACTAATATTGTGTAAACTATAGTCATGTGACTGGAGCTGAATTAATAAACATTTTGATATTGATTATCAGAAAATAAAATGCCATAGAAACCAAAGTGAATGTGATTTTTCATTAGGGAAATGCAAATCAAAACCACAGTGGGATGCCCACTCACACATTAAATCTCTCTCTCTCTCTCTCTCTCTCTCTCTCTCTCTCTCTCTCTCTCTCTCCTGTTCTCTGGATGTAGTGGGCTTGAAACTCTATAAATGATGTTGCAGGGTCAAGAGGATTGGTGAGGATGCTTTAGTGAGCAGTCAATTCCATTCTTCAATTTCATTAGCAAATGATTGTTCCATTCTCTCCAATCAGATTGTCAGGTTAAGTGTGGGGACTGGAATAGAGTTCAAAATCAGGCCTGTTTCTTTTCATCTTTGAACCTGATAGTTCTACCAGCTTGAGGTTCCAAGCTCAACTTTTTAAAAATCAGAAATAGATGTGGGCAATTTTTGTTGTTTGTTTTAGTGCATGGTAATAACTTTATAGTAATGGACCTCATGATATAGAATGGCATGAAGAAGAAATGAAACCTGTGAAGACTCAGTATTAACACTTAGGCATCTGCACTGTCCCTAGACCTTCAGATATAGACAGCCACATGTCTTCACTTTGTGACTACTGTATACCATTTAATGGAATTCTACAATTAATACATTGGTTTCTCTAGTTGCATTTTTAATGGCAGAGAATACATTTAAAAGACTGTTAAATGGTTCAGGGAAAACAATTTCATCCTAGTGGTGGAGGTAATTAAGTCAAAGAAAAGAAGACAATGTTGTTGATGGCTCTAAGTGCAGGCAATTGAGAGACTGGCTGTACAGGCAGTACCATGGGAACTCAGCAGTGGAACTGGAAAGTCTCCCCCAGCAGCAGATGTAGCTGTTCCCAGTTATACTATGGGGTACATAATGTATAGAGACTTAGCCCAGCATTGCAACAACTGACAACAGATACGAGCCCTAGGCAGGGATGAGTTCCTTTATCAAATCTATATTGTATGGGGTCCATAGTCAGGCTATTTCAGCCATCTATAATTTTGTCTATGATATTTTAGTAAAAAGGAGGAAAAAGATATGCTTTCCTAAACTACTTCCCCATGAAGATCCCTGTGATTACTTGGTTGCAGTAGAGAAGGGGGAGCATTCTGATGTGCTTTCATGAGAAAGAATTTTAATAGCCACATAGACATCTGCCAAAGCCTCTCTTTCCATTGGGACTTGGATATGTTGGGTGAATAAAAGAGCTGAATTCTGACCAAACCAAATAGTTGCCCATGTGAACAATATTCCTTCTCCAAGTTGTAGGGCTACAGCTTACATCAGAGTAGTGTGAGCTTCAAGTCCACCTTCTAAAGATGTTGATGTGAAGTACAAATATTGAAGCATTAGAAGTACTAAAGTATCTGTATATATAAAAATATATATATAGGAATATTTTACTATTTGATTACATATTTTGCTATTTGAATTAAAGTTTTTGATGTATGATATGTGTTTCATTATGCAGACAGACTCTGGCTTCAACATTCTGAAAACTTGATCGGAATGCTGTTGAAATTGGCCTTGATAGAAAAATACCCATATGTTCATATAGCTATTTAATTAGGAATTTCCCATTTATGTCAGAGATGCATTTTATATGGAATGTAAAGGCACTTTTAAACTCAACCATGAGATAATTTACAGATTACACAAATTCAAAATTTTTATGCTTAAGGGAGTACACCCTTAGGGGTGGGGAGGTGGCTCAGCAGATGAAGCACCTGCCACTCTGTTTTGAGGCTCTGAGTTCAGATCCCCAGAAACCATGTAAATCCCTATAATCCCAGGAGGCAGGAGGTAAAGGATAGGTGTTCCACTACAACAAGCTAATTAGTTGGCCTAGCTAAAACAGAAAGCTATGGTGAGAGACCCAACCTCAATAATAAGGTGGAGAGTGATCGAGGAAGACATTCAGCATCAGGCCACCATATGCATGCACCCATGTGATCATGTGCATGCATACGCAGGCACCTATACACACACACACACACACACACACACACACACACACACACACACACTCACACACACTTCCATATGGCTAAAAAGTAAGTATATCTCAATGAACCCCTGGGTGCTATGCTATCAACAGTAGAACCAATACGACTGTGGTGACAAGTGACTGAACTCTTACTTTCCAGGGGCTGTCATTTTCATTCTGGAAAGAAATAGCAAACATAGTAGACTAGTATAGAATCAGGCAGTGCTGTGCTGTACAGGAGATAAAATGAGGCAATGTGATTCTGGGGAGGTGGTTGTTTTAATTCAGAGAAGGTTGGCTATCTGAGAAGGTGCTCATTGAAACATGAATATTCATAAGGAGGCTGTCCCATGTGCCTGGTGGGACATATGTTGCAGGCAGAAGTAACAACATCTCAAGGGCCTTATGTTGAAAACAAGCTTGGTCATGGTGTTTAGACCACAGGGAGAGAACAAAACTCAGGAGGAAAATGGGTTTGAGAAAGTGTAAAGAGTTAGATCTTGCCAAGCCATAGTTGGGAGTTTGGAAGCTCTGTTCATCTCTATACCAGCAGTGCATCACTATGATAGGGAGTTTAGAATTTTACCTTATGAGTGACAGGTAGCTCATGGTGGGTCTTAAAGAGTTGACATAGGATTAGTTCTCACAGAAAGAGAATGTCTGACTGTTGCTTGGAGGATAGGTTGTAGTGAATAAGAAAGGGGACAAGAGACAATTGTGAAATTGCTATACTAACTCTAGCTAAGAGATGATGGCCACGAGAATGGAGTCAATGAATGATAATTGGTTTGGGGGATTGCTTTGATTAGAGAACCAGTAGGAATTATCAGTAGATAGGGTATAGACTCTCAGAGAAAGAAACTGTCCCTTAGGATTTTAGCTTAAACAAACCAGTGAATGTTGGTACCATTCATGGAGAAAGCAAGGACTCCAGGGAAGACATGACGGCAGATGGCATTTATTTTCTTTTTTAAAAGAGTGATTTATTCTTCGGACATTGCTTTTGAGATCCTGACTCAGGCACTTAGAACAGAAGGCATATGTATTAGGGCAGAAGTCTTACCTAGATAGATGTATTTGAAATACAGCTGAGGGTTCAAAGCAAGGAGCCAAATGTGATGGTTCAGGGCAGAGAAGAGGTATGAGAACAGGTCCTTTGATGGGTCTTCCTGCATTTGACCTTGTAATGCTGTGTTACTGTATCAACTGTTGCTGAGGACAGATGCTGAATCAAATTATTGCATTCTCTGAATGTTTTGTAAATCGCCTGTCATAACATGTGAATGCAACATTATGAAATCTTCATGCAAAGATCCTCTTGTGCTTCATTTCCTTTGTAGTGCAATGGGAAATATGATAAACTCTGGGAACACTCGATTTCCCAAAAATATTTGTTTGAAAACCTAAGACAGCTCTGTCAATGTGACAATATTTTATAACCTCATTACTTTTAAACCTGAAAGTGCTTGTTATTAGGAAATGGCTGGATTTCCAGGAAGGGCTCCTGGAAAATTTTCCAGGAAGAAAACTTTCATTTCTGTTGTTTCTTGTTACCACCAGTTTATAGTCCTGGGTTTGAGCCAGAACACTTGATGTTAAATTGCTTTAGCTGTTCAGAGTATTGGCTTTTTTTAGTATTGGCTTTGAAACACTTATAATCATAATAGGAATAACATGATGATCCAATAAATATCAACATTGTAATTTGAGGAACTAAAAAATAAAATTCTACATCCTAGGCAAGGCATTGGCTCTCTTGTCCACCCACATTGTGAACCTAGAATGAAAAGCAGGTGGGCTGTGTTGACTGTCCTCTGTTGTAGTTTCAGAAGATACCTTTGTTTCACGATGATATCCACCATTTGTCTTCTTTTACCATCCAGTACAACGTGGTTAGTGCTAAACATGTTGTCTTCTCATCACTTTAACTGGGCTGCATTTAAAATGTAAGATGAAACTTTTATTTTACCTACATATTAAAAAGGAAGTTTACAACTTATAGTCTACAACCATAACCAAATAATAATCACCAAGTAGTACAGTATAGTGCTACTGACAAATTTATATAACGAATTGTCCCCTTTAAGATTCTTATTGAGAGTTCTTATTTATGTTTTTCTTAAGTCTAACCTTACCGTTATTAAGAATAAACAAAGATGCAATATAGAAACCATGGGCACAAAGATGCAATATAGAAACCATGGGCACAAAGATATACAAACAAACCATGACACAGTTTTTACTTTTGGTAAGAGGATCCGATATGTCCAGTGCTGGTGAGGTGGTTGGGTGGGTAAATGAATTTCCACCAAGCCTGTTAACCAGGCTTCCATTCTTAAGATACACATGGTGGGAGAAGAGAACTGACTCCCACAAGTTGTTCTATGACCTATACAGGAGCTCCATGGTACACTAGGCTATTTATTTATTTATCCAAATAAATATGCAATTTTTAAAAGGAGAAGATATTTAATTCTTAAAGTCAGCTTTGTGGGCTGCCCATCACCACTGCAGAATGACTGGACCCTCTATGGAACTATGGTGTTAGGCCTCAACCTCTAGGCAGGGGCACTGGCCTAAGGGATAGCAGCAAACAATGAACCCAGCAGTTAGTAGTTCTTGTTTTCTTCATGATAAATGGTTCCTAAACAGTGAACATTTTTTTCCTGTTATTTGTTTTTTTTAAGAGTTGGAGTCTTATGACATCAATGCCTAACAATTTTTCACTGGAGAAAAGAGGTGATTTTTCAGTGTGTGCTTTCAAACAAAAACAAAATAAAACCTAAGGAGCCTGTTCTTTTACTTAGTAATTTTACTGACTTTTTTTTCGAACATTCTTTGAGCCACCAAGAGTTACTAGCTTTGATTTTTTATCAATTTAAATGGTATTGATGTTTATATAATTCAATTCTTCTTAAACTTTTTCTTCCTACATCCCTCGTCTAGCTCTTAAAGTGCCATGCATATACTCTCTAATATTATTTGTTCTTTCTGGTTTGCATTCTGATGCATTTCATGTTCTCTTTTGATTGTATTTTATTTGTCACACACAGTCTTATAGGTTTTACAGGTCAGAGAAAAAAAAGTTGCCTGCACTCAGGTAACTGCCTGTGTCAGCATGTCCTGCATGGTCTCTTCACAAGTTGTGTAAGTAGCGTATGACATTGATTGTATGCAGCCCAGATTGAGAAACTTTAGTGAGTTAATTCAAACCATTTCTGTATATCTTATGACTGATATACTTAAACTATTCTGATCATATTATTTTGAGCATTCTAAAGTTTTCATTACTTCCTACTACATGCTTTATTGAAGTTTATTCTCTTCAGTGATTCAGAACTATAATTTTTCTCTGGAAATAAGGATTACGTAATTAGCTTTGAGGCATGGTTTTTGAGTGGCATAATCTACATTTTTCTTATCAAAATTTACAAATAAATGGTGATCTATTCCAAGCATAAGTCAGTTTTCTTTTCTTTCTCTATTTTCCAGACTTTAAATCATTTAAGGGTTCTATATTCAGGCTATTATTAAGTTACTGTTTTTGGATTATGTGTATTTGCTTTCAAGACACAGTTTTAACTTTTTAGATTCACTTTGATAGCTAACTGCTTTGCAGATCAGTTTTCTTATATTACAATTTTATAATGCTTGGGTTTGAATATTACTACTTCTTTTAACTACACTTTTAGTACATCTATGTGAAAAGAAATGTGGGTGATAAATATTGCAATCAATATAAATGATCTATTTTTAATTATTTTATTTTTTAATGATCTAATTTTATACAACTCTTACAAGCAGCATGATATTGATTGTAAACTAGGTGCATTTACATGCATTACTATAATTAATGTGTTTAAAACTCTTTAAGTGGAATTATGACAAAAATATAAAGAGTTCCACAAAAATTGAAAAAATTTTTAAGCACACCAGTTATAAATAATGCATGTAAATGGATCCAATTTATGATCAATATCATTCTGGATCATTAAGATGATTAAGTTGGATTAGCAAAAGACTTGGGCAATGTCAAGCTATAAAGCAGATGCCGCCAGGCGGTGGTGGCACACGCCTTTAATACCAGCACTCCGGAGGCAGAGGCAGGCGGATCTCTGTGAGTTTGAGGCCAGCCTGGTCTACAAAGTGAGTTCCAGGAAAGGTGCAAAGCGACACAGAGAAATCCTGTCTCAAAAAAACAACAAACAAACAAACAAAAAAGGCAGATGCCAATTTAATGATATATGGAACTGACATGCTCTAAGCCCTATGTAGTTATTTTAAAAGTTAAAAATTATCTCTAATATATATTACTAAGCTAAAAGAAATCAAATAGGGAAGATTGTATATAGTACTTTATCACTTAAGGAAAACTGTCAAATTATGAATGGAAAACATTGAATATATATGTAAGAGCTTCAGAATCATGTGAATGTTCACATAGGCAAGACATAACACAATTTCTAAAAATGAAGGAAATCTGATAGGATATCTTTGCTGTTTTTAGTAATCACTGACTTCAGGTAATATTTTACAGTAAAGAAGTTGTTGACATTCTGAGCTAATTTTGTGCGTGCACTATATATTCATGATGAACACAAATACATTCAACATATATACAAATAATAAATTTTGGATCTTCTCAAATTCTGTATACCATGTCCTTTCTCTTGCTACTTAGTTGTTCTGGCTTGTAATATGCTCACATACATGTAATACACAGAACAAAATGTATTATAATCTGTTCCTTTGATAAACATTATAAAGTTAAAAGTGAGCTCACCATCATTTTAATGTCATCAATGACCCTCAATTTTAGTAGATATGGAGCCTAGGATAAAATGTAAGCCTTGCAATCATAAACTTGAGTGGGAAATACCTCAGCATGTACTATAATCCTCATTGTTGAACATTCTGCTGATTTTTTGAATAGTTTCTTATAGAAGATGTCATCATATACACTATCACCTTTATAAAATTAGTTTCTAAAACTCCCTTCACTTCTTCCTGTAGGAAGTGGTATGTACATGAAAGCCTGCTTTCACATTTGTCTTTCTGGAGATGTCCTTTTTCCCTCATGGCAGTTTGTACTTTTCAAATGCTCTGTGCTGCTCTTTGCCCAGTTTTAAAAAGAATAGCTAAACTCATAAGATTTTCACTTTATGACTACCTCGTAGCCATAGATCTTACGTCTTATGTTTCTTTAATCCAATTAGAGTGGGGGTTCTGTGTCATTTCATTTTCTTTTTAACTTCTGAACATAAGATTAACCATCTTGAAATTAGTTTTCAAAAAGTCAGAAGGAACTCCAAACCCTTGGAAAAGCCGTGGGTCAGCTCTCAGCTTAAAACAACAAATTAAATTTAATTCCCTCCTAGCGTTTTCATTAGACTTTCTGAGCTGTAACTTGGTACCGAGGGACTAAAGATTATTTTTGTTATACATGGGGGCAGTAAGTCCTCTTTGACAGCATCTTTCCATTTTGCAACTTGAATGTCCCTTCTTAATATTTCTTGCCCTCTTGGGGAGTCACTTGGAAAAGAACATATGGCTTCACTGTTCGATTTGTGAAAAGAGTGTTTAGTTTGGCTGGGAGCAAATTATACTTGACATCAAATTTACTTGTTTTTCTTTCAGGAAGATCTCCTCTGAAAGGTCGTTTTCCAATAAGGCTACATATAATTTTATTAAGTGCATACTATTTATTATGTGCCAATTAAATTCTTCACGCACACTCATGGAGCACACAGCAACAACAAACACAGTCCTCTTCCAAAATTCCCCTGGACTTAACTCACGGGGCAGTGATTTTATCATGCTTGTTTACACGTGGTCTTTGTGGTTAGCTAACAAGGACTAGGGATATGTTGCTATGTTTCTCGTTGGGAGACCAAAGCTAATTCCCCTTCCCTCCTTGAACTTGGGTTGGCTTTTGAGACTTGACAAGAGAATGTGACAGGAATGACTTGCTGTGACTTCAGGAATTGAGGAGAAAGAAACCTGGCAGCAGCTGTCTGTGCCCCTACCTTGTGGAATGTGTTCCCTGGAGCTCTGAGTAACCAGTGAAGTTTGATCAACCTGATATCAGAGAAGTCAAAGGCACATAATCTGGCCAGGGTCTCACTTGAACACGATCTTCTGGGAATTTTGAAGTTCAAAATTCTAAACATATAATACTTATCTGCTTAGAATGATTTGGGTCAGGGACTGATGATATAGGCCTGGTGATAGACTGCTTGCTTGGCATGTATGGGGCTCTAGTTTGATTCTCAGCATATCATAAAACCAAGTGTGGTGGCATACACTTGTTATCGTAGTACTCATGAGGTGGAGGCAGGAAGATGAGAAATTCAAGCCATCCTTGGTTACCTGGAGTGTTTTAATCTGGTTTGTGCTAATGTGTCTCCATCTAAGATAAACACTACAATGATTTGGTTTTGCAAAGCCATATGTATGACTAGTGAGAGGTGGACCTGGATGCTGACTCCATATTCTAATTGTCTGATACTCAATGTGCCTCTCAAACTCACATGACCCTCTCCTCAGTTGACAGGATTTATTTGACTTCAATTTGACTCAAAAAGTCTTTCAAAAATCTTAATCCAGTTTAGAAGTGTTGCTTCATGTATGCATAGCATTCCCTGGCACTTGAACCTATTAATTTTGGTTGAAGTATTAAGGGTGAACATAAGCTCATGAATGAACTTGTTGAATGGATTGAAAAAATACCACTAAGCCTTTTTAGGTCTTAGTTGCAGGGTGTGTGTGTGTGTGAGCTGTTGAGCTCAATTTATTCATTTAAGGCCTGATGAGCTGCTTAGGGTTGCAACATTTCATGTTCTTTCTTGAGAAACCTTTGCATGCAGAGCTGGGCTCTGTGCTGTAGCATCCCTGAGTGGAGAACTAGGTTGTGGAGGAATGTCAATCCACTTCCTCAAGGGAACATACTGGCAAGCTTAGAACTGCTGGGCCCTGTGGCTGAGGTGTGGACTCCCTAGCTATGTGTTAGGCATTTCCTCTAGCCAAGTTGTTTTGTTTCTATTGGGAAACAACTACCTTATTCCTCCCAGGAAATATTTGATAATGGAGACACCTGGGAGATTCAGGTTTCCTTGAATGGATCAAGGTCAGGGAAGCTTCCATATGTCAGCCATGCCAGAAAAACCCAAGGAACAACTTCTGATTCTTCTTCAATCTCACTTTTTTTCCTTACAGCTCCGCTCCAGGGTTATTTTATACTTTTCTCTCATACAATGACATTTTAATACGTTATGCTGTATCCTGGGTTAAATACCATAGCTGTATAAAAAGACTTTATTATTATCTTACTTTACTGCAATAGTAAGAATTTTAAATCACCAAGGAGAGTTTTTAGCCCATTGGGAGATGATGTGGCCCCTGTTCACTGGATCATTTCATAAAGTGAAAATTTTATAAGTAACCTAGCTGCATCATATCATTGAATGAGACTGAAAAAAAAAGTTACCACAGCAATCACAAAGCCTCCAAAGCCAAAAGCAGTAATGGGCTTAGGAAATTAATGAGAAGGCTTGTAAGCAAGAATTCTGTGGGCTGTGCTAACAATAGTCATCTGTAGACATTTGAATACAACAGATCACACTCCTTCTCTTGACTTTCAACAGATAAACCTCTTCCCCCAGAATTCTCTGTTCACTAAAATACTAGGAGATAAGAAGTTGGTGATCATGTGCCATGTCCCCTATGGCTACTCAGTGACAGACTAACTTTGTGCCTTAGTTCATTTTCATAGCATTCAGTGAGCCCTGTTATGTTCTGTGTCATATCCAGTGCTGGCATGCTCCTAGGATAGATAGGCATGTCTTTCTCCTCCTGCAGTCTACAAGGTAGTCCTGTGCTGGTCTAGTTCTGTCATTTGTATAATGCAACCACCAGTGTTTAGATACTGAATACCTCTCCCACATTTTATAGCCTATGCTAACTAAAGTATTTATTCTCTCTTGTTATTAAGTTTTCATACCTCATTAGGTAGCACATTTATTTGAAAGGAAATATTTATGCCCTTGACTTCCATAGGACACTAATGTCACTTGCCATAAATGAAAGAAAAAAAATACAAATAAAAATGGTGGGGGAAAGTTCTTAAATTATTATTTCTGAGGTCCCTAAACATGGAGTCAGTATACTAAAAGGAGGATCAGCATGTAAGATGTTTGCGAATATTGGCATACTATTGACCACATTCTGTCTGATACCAGCATGAAAAGGAATTCAAGTAAAAATATACTTTTCACTATTAGGCAAGATAAACACATACAAAACCACATCTACTCACTCCCTAGAGTCAGCTCCTGTGGCACAGGGTCTTACCCACATTTTAGAATCATTGGTCGGACTAAGCCTGGTTCATTGAATATTCTTTTCTTATCTGGTCTCAACATCAGTAGACAACCACCCACTACTTGAGGCTCTGCATTCTTTTTCCTGTACCTCTGCCAAGCATTAAGCCTGACACAGACCATTTGCATGAGTGAATGAAGTGTCTTTATTTTTCACACTTGAACTTATGGGGCCCATAGGCAGTGCTTGTGAGGACTGTCCTTGGTATAATCCTGGGAATACACATTGGGCAAGAAGAGCATTGTACTTAGCTGCCACTTTGCTGCCTCATACCTTTGGCTGAGGGACATTCTTATGTAGGAGCAACTTACAAAGCTCACCTCGTTACTCTGTGTTTTGGCAAATAAAATGTATGTGAAGAGATATGCAGGAACTTGTGCAGTTTTCTTTATGGCTTAGAGGTGATCTTGAGGCAGGCAAGTATGGGGAATAGTTTATCAACCTGGGACTCTACTTGGCTTGGGCCATGCACATGCCCCTCTTCTAATAATGCCCTTGACTGTGTGAAACCCCTTCCTAGAAATACTATGTGCACATATTGCTTTCTGCACAATGTACCTAGCAACCTGCTAGTAACTTAGGATCCCCCACCTGCATTTGACTATATGTCTACCTCACTCCGTACAATAGAATCAGTTTCTCTTCACATTAACAACCCTCAAACTTAGACAGGCTAGTAATTGTCATTGGGAAAAATTTAATAGGAAAGAATAGACTTCACATAAATATTTTTTAATTAATTAATTTATTTTACATAAAAACATATTTTCCCCTCCCTTCTCTCCTCTCATTACTTCTCTTCACCTCCCCACCCCCACCCCAATCAACTCTTCCTCTGTTTCTGTTCAGAAAGGGGCAGGCCTCTCATGGGAATCAACAAAGTATGGCATATCAAGTTGTAGTAAGACTAAGCACATTCCTTTGTATTAGGGCTGGGCAAGACAATCCAGTTTAATAAACAGGTTCCCAAGAGCTAGCCTTAGCATTAGGGACAGCCCTTTATCCCATTGTTAGGAGTCCCACAAGTAGACCAAGCTACACAACCATCACACATATGTAGAGAGCCTAGGTTGTTCCCATGCAGGCTCTCTGGTTGTTAGTCTAGACTCCAGGAGTTCCTATGAGCCAGGTTAGTTATTTCTATGGGTTTTCCTGTGATGTTCTTGACCCCTCTGGCTTCTACAGTCAGTCCTTCCTCCTTCTCTTCAGTAAGATTCACTGTGCTCAGCCTAATGTTTGGCTGTGAGTCTCTGCATCTGTTTCCATCAGTTACTGGATGAAGGATCTCTGATGACAATTGGAGTAGTCATCACTCTGATCACAGGAAATGGCCAGTTCAAACTACATACCCACCATTTTTAGGAGTCTTAGCTACTGGTCACCCTTGTAGATTTGTGGAGTTGCCCTTGCATCAGGTTTCTACCTGACCCTGAAATGTCCCCAACTTTCCAGTCATTTCTTTCAGTACTCTCTCCCTAACACCATCCCTCATATTCCCATCCACTCCTGCCCCCAGTCCACCCAGGAGATCTCCTCTATTCCCCTTCCCAGGAAGATCCATGCATCTCCTATTGGTCCCTCATTACCTAGCCTCTCTGGGTCTGTGGATTATAGCATGGTTTTCCCTTACTTTATAGTTAATATCCACTTATGAGTGAATATATACCATGTTTGTATTTCTGGGTCTGAGTTATCTCACTCAGGAAGATTTTTTCTAGTTCCATCCATTTGCCTTCAAATTTCTTGATGTCATTGTTTTTAACACCTGAGTAATACTCCATTGTGTAAATGTACCACATTTTCTTTATCCATTCTTCAGCTGAGGGGGGATCTAGGTTATGTCTATGTTCTGGCTATTTCAAATAAAGTTCCTATGAACATAGTTGAGCAAGTGTCCATGTGGTATGATTGAGCATCCTTTGGGTATATGCTTTTCTTCTAGCCTTCTGCCTAGCCCTTCTCTCACCTCCCCTTTCCCTCTGTTTCTCTGGCCCTCCCTTTCTTTCTCTTTCTTTTCTTTACCTCTTCCTTTCCTTTGTTCCCCAGGGGAAAGATAAATGCATTCCAAAGTCTCCAATCATGCACACATTTCCTTTATGGGTCCTGGTGCTGGTGGAGCATAGCTGACCATGAGAATGAATGGAAGCCAGTCCTACGAAGCTAAAGGAGGGGTGGTTCTCAAGATGAGGACTCTGGAACAAATGAATGATTTAGACTTCAGTTACCCCATCTGGGTGGTTGTGGTGACTTATATTCAGTACTATGTAATTTATGTCATATGTCAGAATGGATGAAGTAACTGGGTTTAAAAGCCAGGATCACGGCTGGGGGCATGTATCAGCAGGTAAAGTGCTTGCCGTGCAAGCTTGTATTTGATATCTCAGAACCTACATGCAAAGCCTAATAGAAAAGTTTGTTAATCTTGCCTCAAAGTACCTTTAACGACACCCAAAATAGTGCTTGATGAAGTATCTGCGCACCATGACACATGGCATTAACTATCACAATGGCTTACAAACAGCAGAAACGGATTTTTTCTCCTAGTGAAGGAGGCGAGAAATTCAAGTGTCAACAGAGTTCATTTCCTCTGCTGAAGAATGTATTCCATGCCTTTTGCTCTGCTTCTGATGGTTTCTGGTGATCTTTAGCATTCCTTGGCTTGTAGACACATCCTTGTAGTCCTTACATGATGTGTTTACAATAGAGTCCATCTTAATCTAGGATAGCCTTGCTTTTACTTGATTATTTCTATAACTGCCCTCTGTCCAAATAATGTCACATATAAAGCAGCCATGCAGAGAGCAAGGGAACAGTTGACTGAAGGAGTGCAGTGAGATTAGCCAACAGTGGGGACTGCCCACTTGGCTCTGTGGTCGTGAACTGCACATAAGAGTCATTTGGCTTGTTTGTATTTATCCAGCCAGGGGCAGCTGTGTGCATGCATCCATGACTTAAGCGGAAAGTTGTTTTGCTAGTGTTCTTCTCCAAGGGAATTTGATGTAGTCATTATTAAACATATGTGGAACATATAAGGGAATTTGATGCAGTCATCACTAAACATATATGGAACATATAAAGGAATTTGATGCAGTCATCATTAAACATATATGGAAGGGTCTTGCTATGATTATTGATCTTGGAAAGTAAGCTGGGTAAGAAAGACTAGGGAAATGAGGGTGAGTCACAGGGACAGATGGTAGATGAATAAATTGAGGTCACTGAGTGCTGTGGATATCGCTCTATATAAATAAACACTGATTGGCCAATAGCCAAACAGGAAGTATAGGCGGGACTAGCAGAGAGGAGAATTGAGGAAACAGGAAGGGAAGGGAGAGATTGCCTGGAGCCGCTGCCAGGACAAGAAAGATGTAAGGTATCGATAAGCCACAAGCCACGTGGCAAAGTATAGATTAATAGAAATGGTCTAAATATAAGAGTAAGAGCTAGATAATAATAGGCCTGAGCTAATGGCCAAGCAGTTTAAATAATGTAAGAGTCTGTGTGTTTATTTTATAAGTGGGCTTTGGGACTGGTGAGACTTGGCAGGAGCTGGAGAGAAATTCTCCAGCTACAACTGAGTGAAGATGGTGGGAGTACATGGCATTCCTGAGAGTCAGCTGAATAAACAGTAGATGGTGGACAGTGTTGGGTGCTTAATACGGAGCTGTGGCCAGGGTTCTCTAATTAATTGCTCAAAGTTCAAATGTGTTTCCCCAAATTACTCTGGCACAGTTCTGGGAGGCATCTTTTATAACTTAAAAACATATATTCCATATGTTTTAGAGAATTTGTTTCCAAGCAGAACTTAGAAGATATAGAGAACATATACACACATGCCTGTGTGCACACATGCACTCATGCATACATGAGCACACACCTCCTATATCTATCTTTCTTCTCCAAATGCGCAGCTGTTCCCATTATCAACATCTTCCCCAAGAGTACTTCATCTACCACAATTGATGGATCTCTTTTGACACATCATAATCACCCAGAGGTCATAGTTTACACCAGGCTTCATTCTTTTGCATGCCTCTGAATTTGAACACATTTGTAATGGCACATAACTGCCACCTCAGATGGTCCCACTTCTCTAAAGAGCCTCTATACTTCACTCATCCACACCTCTCTCCCTCTCAGTGTCTGATGACCACTGATCTTTTTTGTTTCTATAGCTTTCAGTTTTCCAGAATGTCACCGAGTTGGAATCTTTATAGTAGGCAGCTCACTCAGATTAGCTCCTTCACTTAGCCATATGCATGTGAGTTTTCCTTTCCTTCTCCAACTACGCCATTCAATCTTCTTTCTGCAGGTGAAGTCAAGGGATGATTAACCTTCCTTGCAAAAGGTAACGGGTGCATGTCAGCAAGCCTCACTGTAGTTCTTAGGCCTTCATCACTTGAGTGACAGACATTTATGGTAATGTCTACAGAGGGACGTAAAGCAGAGTGTCATTTCTTAGCTGTTCTGTTGTAGTTCGGTGGTCCATGACTTTAAATGCATATTTTGCATGCCAAGGATACGGAAGGGATTTGAATCTCTTCATGCTTAGTGGTGATGTCTTGGAGAAATATCCAGAGAAATGACACCAAGGTAACTTCCTCTCTTCACTCTCATCTTGCTATTTAAAAGAAGAAGAGCTGATTTCAAAAGATATTGACAATAGATAGGTTAATCTTGTCACATCCTTACCTCAAATACTTATTGGTTTCTCAGACTCTATGGAATATTCTCTTTTGACCTAATCCATATCCATTGTTTTAAATATTAATTTCTGTAGTCACCTTTTTGTATTGTCTATTTCATCCAAACTAGACTGCCCACCACTGCTTCTCAAATATATATATTTGTTTCTGCCATGTATTTGAGATCCCTCTTCTGAAAGCTTTCTTCTGTCATATTGTAAGCATATTGCTAGCATAAACTTAGGAAGCAATAATTATCTACCCAATGCCATCTGTATGCTCATGGATTGCACACTTCACATGGCTTATTAATTTCTAACAAATTTTAATGTCCATAACACTTGAAATCTACTGGACTCTAAGCTATGTCCTTATACACATCAGTCATGTTGGCAGTCTAGAACACAATGAGCCATTTGAAGATTTTGCAACAACTGAGGAAGCAGAAGTTTAAAAGAGGAAGAGGGTGTCTGATTTGGAATCTGTCCATAAAGTACATGTGGTTGTAGCCATCGAGTTTGTTAGCACTGGAAAATCAGCCAGGCCCTTTGATGGGGTGTGTGTGTTTGGCCCAGATTTTGGTTTATGCTGCCTGAGAGTAGAACTCTTGAGAGACTCTGCTGAGCAGAAAAGGGACAAAGTGAGACTGGTCAGATTGAGCTGTTTCTCAGCAAAGGACCTTGTGACCAAGGAGAATCCAGCCTCCCATATCGCTTCAATTGGGGCCAAATCCAGGACAAACAAATGACAGACATGCCTGTAGCTGCCTTGTAAATCAACCCAGCAGGATGTGTTCTAACAGAGTGAGATAAAACCTGCCATTTACCCTGTAGCTAGCTAGATACCTTTGCTTTGGGAGAGTTTACAAAAAACAAAAATTGAGAACTTGGAATCTTGTGTGATTGAGTTTTACAAGGTTGCATTAAAGGGAAAAATACAAATTCTGAGGTTATTAATGACAAGCATTCCATAGTTTCTAAAAGATGTTATCATGTCTTTATAAATGCTATAAAAACTTCAGCATGTCTTTCATCTAAAACTTCCATTTGAGTGTCCTGCAGTCCCAATGGCTTTTCTCTTTCTGGATGGTATTTCTCTTCATCACTTTATTTTGAGCATTCTCGGCTGTGATGAACATCAGCAGTTATGGGCATCTGTTAATGTCTGAGCAGGGACAGAGTGGTTGGGCTGTTTCCTGATCACCCAATAGGGTTGATAAGAACCATTTTAACTCCTGGTTTGTAGGCTCTTTGCAAAATAACTAACTATGCTATTCATTGTCCAGTTTTGTTTGTTTGTTTGTTGTTTTTTCCTTTCTGCCTGGCTTAGGGGAACCCCAGGGCACACACATTTTCACTGTGTGAATGTAAGTGTGGCGCAGCACCTCAGTCTGAGGAGAGACAGCACTGGATCCTAAGTGGCAAGATTGGCTGTGACTTGGGACCCAGAGGGTGAATGAGAGTCTCACCTTCCATTCCTAGACACACCCAACACGGAGGGGTGAGTGGAGAGCAAGTCAGTAGTTAAAGGGTACATACACAATGTCTTTGGACCACATTTTCATATCTGACCTTTTCTGAGAGTGTCTGGTTGGGTTTTCTCTGTGAACTCAGACAGAGGGTCACTCTGATGTCAGCTTGGCTCCTCTCCTGATTACTTGTGTGTTCTTTTTGCTCTCCCTTGACTCATGCTTACTGAACATGGTTGGTTCTGCACCTTCTCTCATACCTCTTTCTTATCTTTTAGATCATATAAGATCCTTTCCTCTGAACTCCTTGAGAGTAAACAGTCTTACCCACAGTCTGTCTCTAGTATTTGACACTGAAGTGGTAAAAATGAGTCTTGATTTGAAAAGATTAAATGCCTTTATAAATAATAAAATATAGTTTACTGAGTCCAACTAAGAAATATACATACATATGTTTTTTAAAATTTCTTAATCCAATTAAGAAATATACATACATGAACAGCCTGGTTTTTCAAAAGAAATATTTATAGTGACTTATTAAAGAAAATGAACCATAGAATTTAGGACATAGAATTTGAGGAGGGCTCAAATAACTCACAAAGGTCTCCAATAATGATTAAAAGTGAGGAAACAACATAATCACCACTAACAAAAAAAATTATTACCCAAATATTTTTCCTTTAAAAATAATCACTGAAGAAATACTTGTATATAGAACTCTTTAATTGCAGTACTTTTTGAGGTCATCTGCTCACTGGTTTGTTCTAGAGAGTGCTAATGACTACCAGAAAGGGTACCAGCAGCAGACGGCTCAGTGTGTGCAACTCACAGGACTGGCATCTCTACTCAGATGACGTTCCATTGTGGCCCCTCCCATGATAATACAAGGTCCTGAGCAAGTTTCTTCTTTTTAAAAAAATTCTATTTATTTATTTATTTATTTGCTTACTTACTTATTTATTCATTAGCTTTTGATAGAAATTAAAACATAGTAATAAGGAAGGGTTTAATAATTGGTTAACCATTTTGATTGAATAGATATACACTCTCAAGATGGAGTTAGGGAAATCAATCACAAAACAACCTCCAAGAAAGGAAAGGTAACTGTCAGAGATGTAGCCATAGGCCCTGGGTTATATATCTCCATCACTGAAAAAAAAAGTTTATAAAGAAAGCCAGGAGAGAATGTAGCCTGGGCTTCAGTTCATGTCAGGGTTGACAGGTACTCTATATGGAAATTTGGGGGGAAGGATGGCAGATTTAAGACCTGTTGAAGTTGAGCGGCTTGCATGGGGGCTAAGTTATTTAATCTTTTTGTTCTCCAGTTTGACCTCTGTAAAGTTGTTTTATTGTAGTACCCACCTCAGAGGATGGTAGTGGATATTTTCTGAATCACAACAGCTAAAATATCCATGGAGATACAAGTATCTGGGTGACAACCAGGATGATGATGAAGATGAAGATGATGATGATGACAATGATGATGATGAGGAGGAGGAGGAGGAGGAGGGGGGTGATGAAAGTGCTCTGAGGTTTTAGTAGATCCTTTCCCTAGCTTGTCTGACCAACACTTTACATATCAATCCTTGCCTTATTGAAGCCAGTAAGAATAATCTATAAAACTCACCCATTATTAAGCAAACAATAGGTCACTGGTGAGATAGAAGATTCAAAAAATATTTTAAAACATCAATGCAATAAAGAGAGGAAGAAAAAATACACAATGAAGAAGTGAGAAAATGGAAACAGCAAAAAATAAAAGACAACCTTCCCCTCAACAAAAACAAACCAAAGGATGTCATGAGGAACTAGTACTGAACAGTCAGGCAATGAGTATGATTAATCCTACAGTGCTGATGGCTTGGTTTACAATTATGGATAAGTCGAAGACAGGCTATGTGCTTGCTGGATCTTACCTGCTTCATGTTTATGTAGCCCTGTGATGGGCTGATACTATGGTCATCTCTGTCTATAGATGGCGAACTGAAGTTTGAAGGGTTAAGTAGGCTCCCAAGCTTGTGCATTTAATAAAAACTGGGACAGGGATTTAAGATCGGCTAACCTGAAGTAGGGATATCTCATTAGAAGTAAAGCTACTCATAAACAAGCTTACCTATGGGTTTTTTTTTCTCACCCATAGTAGATAGTTTTGCTGTCTTTTGTTAATTGCCTGATCAAAGAGAAATAAAAACCATGGAAATACCTTATAAATTAAATATTTGGTTTATAAGGCTTATGTAGCGTCTTTCTATTCATCATAGTAAGATTGACTAAGATAGAAGCAGCAATGGATGATATAAGAGCTTCAGACATTTACCCAGAATGGTTGAAGCCTGACTAATCTACAGACAGCATTATGGGGGAAGATCTTGTACTATTAAGTATCATTGGCATTATCAGTGTCAGCAAGAGTTTGTGAGACTTTCTACAATGTGAGCTTTTGAATGTGGGGACTTGGATATCTAATTGAAATAGCGTATAGTGAAGGCTGCACTGGCAATGCATGCTGGATTAAAGAATTGAAAATTATATGCCTCCAGGGCAAAGTCAGCTGGGTGTGTGACTGAGCTGAGCCAAATGGAACCAATTAATGTTGACTTGGTTGTGGATTAAGGTTTGTTTACCAAATCCATTCCCTGGTGGGAAGTCAAGTTTCTTTATCATTCTTGTTTGTAATTTAATTTGCTAATTGGCTTTTTAAAGTTTGTGGGAACTTTGGGTTAAGCTGTAGAAATCCAGATTTTATGAGCATGTTGGATGCAACTAAGGAAATGTAAAAGTTGTTTTAAATTTACATGCTAACTAGGCACCTGTTTTCAATTTGTTGCCTTGAAAGATGTTACTTTTTGGAATAAGTTCAGGGAGCCAGAGTTGTATTTGAAGCAGAAGATGGAAGGAAGCAGGCAATGGGATGCTGAAATCCATCTTAACAAGTCACATAATTTCCCTGGCTCTCACTCTTTCTGTTGCAATCAATAGGGGATTTTATGGGAGATGCGGTACCCAAATTTCCTACATCCACCTATGGAGCTGCAAATAGAGTAAATTCCAATAGTACCATAAAAATAATTCCTTGTAATGATTCTAAATCATAGATGCATGGGTCATGTTCCAGGTCAGCAGCATGTGGGGGATGGAAGTCATGATGAATAAAAGTATTATATGTTTTAAAGCAAAATTTAATGTTTAAAACCAGTATAGCTTAAGAAAGGATCTGTGTGGCCCAGGATGGGTGTGTATGAGAATCACTTAGTGCTTTCTCTCATGTCATGATGCTGTATCTCCAGATAGTGCTGAACCTGTTTGCTCACCCAATATTTTTACTTACTTATGTTGTAAAATACTCTTTTTGGTCCACTTTTTAAAAGTTGCTTATTATGTGGATGTATTTATCAGTTTTTCCCTGTTTCTTGGAAATATGGCATCCTTGTTTATGGAGACCTGGGATGGTTTTATTTACAAACTAATTGGATTATTAACAAGAGTAACCTTGTTTAAAACATTGTTTTTGACAAGAAAAAAAGGACCTTTTTCTCCTCATTAGTAGTGACTTGGCCACTTAAGAACCAACTCCTTGTTTACCCAGTGTCTGTTGTTTTAACTGCAGCACAGCAGCTGCACCTTAATCTACTATTTTGGCCAGCAATTGTGACTCCACAGTTACTGGCCTGCTTCTCTGGCAGTGGCCTGGCCACTCAGGCCACAGCCTGGTGGAAATTCTGTTCCTGCAGGCACTGGATCTGCCTCTTCCACTGAAGGTAGCTTTAACTAAATCTCTATCATTCTATTTATAAATAAGACTTGAGATTCAGAGGCTGAGGTGAAAACCTGCTAGCTGAGAGGGGTTGAATAGCACCTAGCTAATTTTCTCTCCATGTTGGCGTCTCCTAAATAGAGTGTCCTTTTGTTCCACCAAACAAACAAACAAAAACCTGTGTTACTCCACAACCCTCTTTACTTTTTCCTGTCCATCTCTCTATCTCTTCCAGGTGCCTCTGATGCACTATGATTACTTTCCATCAACTAGCTGCTAACTCAGCCTCCTAACCCAAGGTTAATTTTATTTAATTAACACATATGCAAACTCAGGGTTTATAATGTGATCAAATATCCCCCAAAAAATGTCTGCTCAAGTTTTAGGCTGTGGGACATGTGAAAACCAGTGAACAAAGTCTTCTTCATACTGGGAGGTAAATATGTAGTGGACCCACTATGTGTGTTGGTTAACTTTGAGTGATGTCTACAAGCATGTTCTGGTTTTTGTTTGTTTTTTGTTTTTGGTGTGTTTCAAATTAATTTCAAAGTTGGTTAGTTAAGTCAGCAAGCAATAATTTATTGTGCCAGAATCCTTCAATTTGGACAGGACTCCAGGAGGCAGCTGGAACAGTTCATTTGGAATCTATGGTCTGCTTCAAGATGGCAGCTTCAAGAGCTGATGGTGTTTTAGAGGAACAGCAGCCTTTCAAAATGATTTTCCATGGCTGTGAATTGGTACTGTGATGTTAGTGAGGACCTGAGTTGGACTATCCTGCTTAGTCCCTATGTATGCCTGCCCCTGGGGCTGTTTGTGAGTCATCATAGCATGACAGCTGGATTTCCAGTTTACTGCTTGCATTGGGAGGGACCTAGACATCTTTTCTGATGGTAGGTATATCAAATAAGTCATAACTAATTTGACATCTTTTCCTTTGCCTATATAAGTTGTTTATTTTAGTACCCATTGGTATTTCTTACAGTGTTCCTTAACTTGTACTGCTTTTTTGTTATTATTTAATGTACTTTCAATGGGTATAAATTTTAGTTCTTGGTCAAGGATGAGAGGCATTTTAGGATTTATAATGGAAATGTTTGTAACAGAACAAAAGAATACATAAAGCATAAATGTAGTATTTCAGTTTCATAAGTGGTGGGGAGGTCTCTGGGGGAGAAAAGTGTCATGAAGGCTCAACTGAAGGGACAAATTATAGAAGAAGTTTGAGGAACAGTGAATTAATTCAAAGATAGATTCATTTGTCCTCTCTTCCATAGAGCAGATTCCAGCTCAATCCCAGGAGTCAAATGTATGACCCATCTTTTTATACTTGAGGCTCTTTCATTTACCCTTCTTCCACAGCATCTTTCAGCTGATTGTAAGAGGCCTACTTCTCTTCCTCCCTTACCTAACACTGAGATACTGGGGCTGTATGTCACATGCTTACAAAGTGGCCCACAATCAATGTTCAGTAGCCTAAATTAGAATGGAAGAAGGGGCAGTGGGCTTCGTCTTAGTTTGGGGGTCTTCCTGAAGTAGTTCCTGAGATAAAGGATTGAGTACAAATTGATGCTTCTTCAGCATAGGAAGCACTGGTGCAGATGAAGGAAGTGGACGGGAAAGATACTAATTAAAGGGGTGCTGTAAAGCAAGCCACAATAGGGACGTGAGGGGAGTCCTTAGAGGGAATCCTTAGAAAAAGATTCAGAAATATGAAAAATAAAACAACAAACAAACAAAACTTCACCATCCCTAACTCAGAGTTAACCCAATTGAAGTGCCTGGCAGCTGAGGTGGGAATCTACACTCTCATTTTCTTATCCATTGGTTGAGGACTCCAGGGATGTGAATTAAATTGTACCTTTTTCTATGGCTTTGGAAGGAGTCTTAGGTGCACAGGCAAGGGCATTCTTAGTGTTGGCTCTATTGTGTCTTTGTGCTTTATTATTAAAACAATGAGGATGAATGACCTCTGTTTGGAAATGGGTGACTCTCAATGGCAATATCCCTGGTTGAATTTCTGCTTTGTGAAAACAGGAAGCACAGCTGTCCTGTTTAACTTTGTGTGCCTCAAAGGGTGGCTGACTCAGTAAATAAGAGGATTAATGAATTTGGTTTTATAAGCCTGCAAGGGAATTTAAGATGTGTGTTTTTTATTGTGTCAATTCAAGGGAAAATTGAGTTGTGGAATAGAATATTTGTTTAACTATGTAAAGATGTGTTGCAAAAATAATTGTTTAACTATGTAAAGATGTGTTGCTTTTGTTTATGCTGTGTTTAATTATGTAAAGGTATGTTGCTTTTGTTTATGCTGCATTTTTTTAACTATGTACAGATGTGTTGCTGTTTCACCTTGCCTGTCTAAGGTACCTTATTGATCTAATAAAAAGCTGAATGGCTGATAGCTATGTAGAGGAGGGCTAGATGGGGCTGGTAGGCAGAGAGAAAAAGGGGCCAGTCAGCCAAACATGGAGGAAGCAGGAAAAACAGGATGGACAGTACATAAATGAGGTAAACAAGTCTTGGGGCAGCACATAGATTAATAGAAATGGATTAATTTAAGTTTAAAAAGCTAGCTAGAAACAAGCCTAAGCTAAGGCCAAGCATTCATCATTAATAATGTCTCTGTGTCATGATTTGGAGGCTGGCAGTCAAAGATAGCTTAGCTAGAGACATGGGGGTTGGTAATGAACCCTGGCAGGTGTTTAGGTGCCCTTGGCTTTTATAACCTCATAGAAATAAACCAACTAACTACAAAGTAAATCTGTTGTTGGTAGCTTGAGCTGCTTATTGAACCACTTTTATTTTTTGTGACTATGCAGCCTAGAGTTCATGCCCACTGAGTTCACACCCTCAGGCCAGCCTAATTCCACTGGTGTAGATGTATCCAACCTTCTTATTAAATAAGAAACACAGAACCAATGCAAAGAAGAAAGCCAAGAGGTCAGAGCTAAGAGCTAAAACCTTACCCTTCTTCCTGCAGTGGTCCTACCTCTCCGAACCAGAGCTACCCCTGTGTTAAAGTCTTTATATAGAGTTCCTGTCCTGCCTTCTCATTGGTTGTAAACCCAACCACATGACTGCCTCCTCACGGCCTGTCTGTATAGGCCTCCAGGTTTTCCATGATTGGTATTAAGATTAAAGGCATGTGTATCCAATAATGGCTGTATCCCTGAACACACAGAGACTTACCCAGCTCTGCCTACCAAGTGCTGGGATTACAAGTGTACGCCACCACTGCCCTGCTTTCCTATGGCTTGCTAATAGCTCTGACCCCCGGGCAACTTTATTTATTAACATACAAATAACATTTTAATACAAATAAAATATCACCATACACTGGTGTCTAGTCTTGGGTATTTAGGTTTAGTTAGATTCAAGAGATGTAAAAACAAGCAATATTGATGAATGATGAGCAATGAAATGTCTTTGCTTAGGTGAGCAACCTTGGTGGGTCTGTCTTCCCTTCCCTTCCTATGAGATGAACTGTGCCCACTGCTTTTGACATATGTTTTCAAATACTACATGCTATTACATCAGAATGTCACTGTATTTGAAGAAAAGGCTGAAAAAGAGGGAATGAAATTACAGTGAGGTCATTCATAAGGGTCCTAATCCAACATGACTAATCTCTTCACAAAAAGAAAATTTGGACACAGAGCCAGAAACAGAGGGAAGATAATGTGCAAACACACAGGAGAAAAAAAAGGACCACATATTTGGATCAATGCAGCTACAAGCCCAGTTTTGCTAGGGATTTCTCATAGCTGGAAGAGGCAAAGGAGGCTTGTTTGCTAGAGCTGTCAGTGATTATGTATGATCCTGTTGACACCTGCTCTCCTACTTCTAACCCCTAGATTGAAAATACAACAAAGTCATTGTTTAAGCCAACTAGTTTCTGGTATGCCACTACACAAGATCTTTCCACCCCGCACCCCCCCACCCACCCCCGCTCTTTTTTGTCAAAATCTTTTTCAAATAGTTGTCCTCTCCTCTTCTGACTTTTTGTACCCTTCCTTTTGCATGCTGTACCTGTCAACATTTTATGTGTACTCTGAGTTCTTCCTGAACATGCTACACTCACTCCATTCAGAGGAAGGCTATAAAGCTTCCGCCTTGGATGGTACAAACTTCCTCATTTTCTCACTGCTGTGGTTTGAGCTCTTGCTGACAAAATGGGAGCTGTTCCTGTTGCTGCAGCTAAGAAAGACTAGCTACGGGGCAGCCTGCACCTTCTGCGTGCTTCTGTATACTACTACAGAGTCTGCCTTGTCAGAGGAAATTTGTGAGATTTCATTGGACTCGAGTGTATTGTAGCCATTGCTCAAAGTCCCTGTGGCACAGAGTGTTCAGCATCATTGCAGTGAGTCTGTGTACTCGGTTGCAAATTTGGACCAAATGCATTGTCAAGGTGATTTCTAAGATGGATTAGGGCAACAGAGAGATGGAAGGGGATCAAGTGGGAGGAGAATTGCATGACTTCGGTGTTGTTTGCCTGGAGACATTGCTTTAACATTCTGATTGCACTCTGCCTAACTCACGTGTTTATTCCCTTACTTATTAAACATTCATTTGGTGATGATCATGAACTATTTTGTTTGGGACTGTTGAGATGAAAAGAAGCCAATGTGTAAACAGAGCTGTGGGGTGTCTAGCCATGGAAATACCAATTATTGACCAGCCACAAGGCAAGGAGGGAAGCTGGTTCTGCATAGGCCACAAGGTGAGAGAATGCAAAGAAGTCTAATTAATGTGATGGCAATTGAGAGGAGTGTCAGCGAAAAAGTAGAGTCACTGTATCTGAAAATGTGTGCAACTTTTACTTTAAATAAAGGAAACTCCCCTCCAGGCATCATGTCTAGCAATTAAATCCTCCTCTATAGATGACTTTGCAGCACGATGACCTCCACTGAGTCCTTATCAGAGTGAACTCTGGATTGTCAAAGCTCTGGCATGTCACCTTTCTGACCACTTGAAGCCCAAGGACAAAATTATTTTTAATTTCCTTCCAAACTGCCAGAATGATGCTCTTTCCTGCATAGCCTTGTACATGAGTCTCATCTAGCACAAACCAAGTGGAAGGAAAACCAAATGTGTATGAACAGAAATGTAATTGTGTTTATAGCACTTGTGGGCATGTGTTGCGTTCTGATGAGCAAGCGGTTCATAGTCACCATGAGGCAAAGCCTTTCTACTCAGGATGTGAAGGTGACCTTGAGCCTGTTCCTGGGGAACTGAAATGAAGTCCTTTGGGGAAAATGTGAGAAGGTGTTTGGAATCTTAAGCTCATAATATTTGGTCTGATTTCTGAAGCTTCCATTGTCTTTTATCCTTTTCGTTAAAAAAAATGTTTGCTCAGATTTGCCCTGAGTCTCTGCCCTGAGCTCTTGCTCTTTCAGAGGAAGATAAGCACACTATGTCCTTTCTCCTGTGCCCTAGCTTTGATTGGGTTTTCAAAGGAGGCCCATTGTTTAATGAAGCTCTCCTCTATCAAAGGACATGGATGGGATCTACTTCATCTGTGCCTCAGCTGCTATTGTTCCAAATAACTTACATGACACTTTGCATGAAATCCTTGTGCACTGGCTTTTTAAATGATAGGAAATACAAATTAACAAAGAGAAGTAAGAAAAAAAATTACAAGCAGTCCAACAGCCTAGGAATAGCTCATATTCATATGTTTGCATCTGTGTTTCCAGACATTTGTAAGTAGTTGTCTAGAAGGGAAATGATAAAGACTTGTGTGTGTGTGTGTGTGTGTGTGTGTGTCTCTGTGTGCATGTGTATATGTGTAAGGGCATGTCTGTGTGTATGTGCATGCTATGTCTATTTGTGTGTCTGAATATGTCTGTCTCTGTGTGTATGTGTGTGTCTACATGTGTGTCTCTGTGTGTGCATGTGTATAAATGTGTTTGTATAAGTGTGTGCATGTCTGTATCTGTATGTGTGTGTGTGTGTCAGTTACTACTCTAGCTATAAAATGAGCACCATGAGGAATGAAAATTTATTTGCCCTGCTTTTGTTAAAGTATTATTAGAAATGTAAATGTAAATAATCTTTACATTGTATCTGATAGTTGATACAAGATGACACACACACACACACACACACACACACACACACACACACACACCTTAATTTTCCAGGAAAGATGTTTTATGAAAAGGCAGGAAAGGTTCAGAGAAGTATATACAACCTAACCATAGTCTAATATTTTGATATGTAGTAGAGTTAGTATTTTGGGAGTTCTAATGCCTTCTAATTCATAGTATGATTACATTAACATTACAAAAATGAGGTATGTTAGCCAGTTCTAAAGGGTGGAGTGACAGCTTCTTTGTCTTCTTTAGACAGAAGTAGCAGAAGAGACCTATGAGGGCATGGGCATGTTGATTAAAAACTGAGGCAGCCATCAGCTATATGGACAGGTGATAGGAGTCACCTGGAAGGTACTTCTCAGTACTATGTAATTCCTCAAGAGGGTTGCAGGTCTATTTTCAACATTGACTTATGAAGGAGGGTAGTGTTGATGTCTATGAGAAAAAGTGGTGGAGGAGGGAGGGTTGCTGACCACACTAGATATGGGTTGGCATCCAGGGGGATAAAAGTATCTAGTAGGAAAAAGTCAAGATTTAGAGGGACTGGCAGACAATGCTGATGTGTGCTTTAGGACACTTAAAGCATGTGCATTCCAAACATTCTTTGATGTCCTTTGTTTTTTAACTTACTAAAAATAAGAGGTTTACTACTGGCTTCTGTCTAGGATGTAGAAAGCTGGAAAAAGCATTGCCTTCATTTTGTTGACAAGAAAAAAATAGAATTAATGAAAACATACCTTCTCTTAGACACATAGACATACTCATCACCATCTACTCCATAAAGAAGTTTCTCTGATGAGGGTTGAAGTTATACTAGTCTATGGTTATAACAATAAGTTATTAGGAACCAGTTTAATACCATGTCCCTTTAGCAGAATAATAGTAATAGGTTGTTACCCATGTCATGGCTAAGCCTAGGTTCTTGGACCCAATAATGGTGACAGATATGAGTTTCAACTTATGGAGCAGGCCTAAAATTCAATCAGGAAGTTATTAGTTACTTCCATGATGTTAGTGCCACTGTTACACCAGGAGGCACATCTTGTCAGTCACTATTGTTACTCATAGAGTTAACAGATGATTACTTTTCTTCTTCAATAGTATACATAGCACCTTCCAGCAGTATGGAAGCTAGTCAGTAGGGGTGAAGCTTCCAGGTGAGTACTAACTTGATATTTTCATGTTCTGTGTCTTAAGCATGTGATATATTCAACCATAGGGTCTTTCTGTCAAGTTGCATAGGGTGACCAAAAACATTGAAAATAGCCTGTAATATTTAGGGGTCAACTTGATAACACTGATGAACAACTACAAAAAACTAATACATTTTTAGTTCTGCAATTTTCTATTTGTTAGCCTGTGACATCCAGTGGGGGTTTTGTAACCCTATTATAAGGTAACTCTGTTCCCCACTCTCCCCATCCTTCCCACTGTTTCCACCCTATCACTGATCCACTATCAATTCCTTCCTACACATTAACATATATTTCCTAGAATAGGATACACTGTTCTCAGAGTAACTGTTTAATGGGTCATCCATTACAGTGTTACGGTGAATATCAACATTTTATTCCCTTTCATTTTTCTGATGCACTTAAAAAATCTTTTAAACCTATTTTTTTAAATCTTCCATCTAATAAGGAAAACTTGGCTGTTTTTAGATTTTACTTTTTTTTTTTTTTACTGCTTTTAAGTATTTAATTTTTATTTAATTGGGATCATTATGCTGTTAAATGTCTGCTCTGCTATATTAAATATCTTTTCCTACTACAGAATTCCATAGTGTAGAACGTGATATTCTTTTTTATATATAATTTTTACATACCAACCTGTTCTCCCTCACTCCTCTTTTCCTGCTTCCCTCACCTACCCCCATCCCACCTCTATCCTCTCCTCATAGAGAGTAAGGCCTCCCTTGGGTAGTCAACACAAGCTGTTATACCATGTTGGGGATAAACCTAGCCCTCCCTCCTGCATCAAGACTGAGTAAGGCATTGCACCATAGGGAATGGGGTCTAAAAAGCCAGTTCATGTACCCAGGGTAAGTCCTGGTCCCATTGCCAGGGGACCCACAAACACATCAAGCTACACAATTTTGACCCACATTCAGAGGGCCTAGATTTGACTTTTAAAAATATAACTTGTTCTGTGTGCATATATCCTAATCATCAAATTGTTTGCTTCTAAACTGTACAAGATTTGTACAATGATCTTATGTCACTCAACCTTGGTAGACTCAGTCATTGACTTAAATAGTAGTTTTTGATTAATGTGGGCTTGTCTTAGGTGACTCATTGGAAATACAGACGGTTTTACTTTTTACTTTTCTAATATGGAACCTATTAATTCCTTTTGCTTGTTTTATTGCACTGGCTAAAGCCTGTGGTACTTGAGTATATGGAAATGTCACTCATGCTACTACCGGCTTATCGTATCATGTCGGTTCTGCATAGATTTTGGTCACTTGATTTATCTCCTCATGGTGAGTTTTAATTCCTTGCCATTTTGCATGCCCAGTGAGGTTTCACTAGCTATAAGACATTTTGAATGATTTTTGTTGGATGCTGGCTAGAGAGTTTTTCCTTGTGTGTTCTGATTCTTCCACTCTCTATTGTTTATTTCATGAATTACCTGAAGACAAGCTGATCTTTTGGAATCTTCTTTTGAAGATTTGCAGGGAACAACAGGGTTGCATGTAGTCTGAGTCATAATTATTACCCACCTTCCTTGAATGCTGCATCCACAGCCCTGTGACTCCTGTGTTTCCACCTTAACTGGAATGAATAGACAGCTTGTACAGGCTCTGTGTGCATATCAGAAAGTACAATCTCTAATCCTTTCCAGCAGTTCTTTTCCTGCCTTGGTTTGCTTCCTTTCATGCATATGCTGATCCCCTCTCAGATGAATATTTAAGAGAGTCCTTGCAAGCCTTACAGAATGATTTCTCTTTGTGCATTTCTCCTCTTTATTTCCCTAGGTTTGACCTCTGTCCCCTTAGCTGGAGAATAGTGAGTGCTGGACTCTGACTGTTTTTGTCCTCTCTGCACTTTGGCCTATAAAGGTCTTCAAGGCAGTAAGCTAGTCAGTAGAGTGACCTGTGTCACTGGGTTGCATCCCTTAGAACTCGCCTCCTTCATTGACAGTAAGATCTGCAAGGTGGTAAGATGGTCAGTAGTGTAATCTATCTCACTGGGTCATATCTTTGAGGGATCACCTATTTTGTTGACAGAGGGCCATTGCCTCAGTTTGTTGTTTCATAGATTTTCAAAGTTGTCTTATTACTTTAAGTGGAGATTGCTCTCAGTCCTGTTAGTCCATGCTACTTGAAAGCAGAAGTAAAAACACAGAGTTTACCTAGTTGTTTCAGGGTTTCTGTTGCTGTGAAGAGACATCATGACCACAGCAACTCTTATAAAAGAAAACATTTAATTGGGGTGGTTGTATTTTTGGAGGTTCAGTCCATTATCATCATGATGTTACATGGTGGCATGAAGGCAGACATGGTGCTGGAGAAGGAGCTGAGAGTGGAGAAGCTACATCTTGATCCACAGGTGAGAGGAAGTGAACTGACTCACTGGGTGTGGCTTGAGCATATATGAGACCTCAAAGCCTGCCCCCACAGTGACACACTTCCTCCAACAAGGCCGTACCTACTCTGACAAAGCCACACCTTCTAGTAATGCCATGCCTTATGAGCATTTAAACTACCACACTAGTTAAATTTTATTCAGTCAAACAAAATATACCACCAGTAGTAAAAGAGTTACCTGCTTAGAGAGGGTTCAAGTGTATATTCCTGCCCACTTGTATTGAGTGGAATGATGGGCAGCAATATTGGCCTGTTTGTTTTATTGCTTCTTTATATCTTCCACTCAGATACTCTCTATTAAATTTTTATAATTTAAATACAACAATTTAATTCAGCCATGCTTGAAATTTCTTTTATGAGAGGGTAAAAGTTTTATTCTGTGTTCTGGTGTTTGTCATTTTTTACACCCGAAATTGCAAATCCAAATGCTTTTAAGGGTCAACCAAGTAATGGATAGGAGTGAATTGAGGAAGACATAAAATGACTATTAAAAAGCTACTGGTACTTATTCAGGAAAAGAAATCTTGCCCTGGGGGTAAGGGGAGACTGTGGTCAATTACAGAGGAAAGCCCAGGGTCAGTAGAGGCAAAGGCAATAGCCAGCAAGAGCTAATTACTGCCTTGAGGGAATGCATGTTGTTTTGCAGACCTGTTGATTTTTTAAGAGAAGTAGAAAGCAGATTTTAATTATGTATCTAACAGTTTTTGAATAGCTTCAAATTTTAATCACAATGCAATCTTTGAATCAACTAGCATATAACCTGCAGGCCAAATATGCCTCTGGAATAATAGCTTGCAACCCATGCTTAGCAATAGAAGAACTGCTCACAATTAAAAGACTAGAAAACTAACTTTTACTCAGAGAAATAGTTTAGAAGGTAACAGAAATGACTTAGGAATGGAGCATGCCTTTTTTGTTACTGATCTGAGAGATCCATATGGACAGAGACACACATACTCTACACATACACACAGTAGACTCTCCTTATCTCTGATGTCACTCTTTGTTGTTTTGGTCATTCACATAAATTGCCGTGTATTTTGCTGTGACAAAATATCTAACCGAAGCAACTGATGGAAGAAAGGGTTTCATCTTGGATCACAGCTGAAGGGACAGTCTGTCATGTCAATAGGAGCTTGAAGTGGGGTCACATTGAGTCTTCAGTCTGAATTCAGAGAACAGTAATTATGCCCAGGCCTTCCGGTCCTTTTTCTGTAGCCTAGGACCTCATTCCAGGGAATGGTGCTACTCACTGTTAGGGTGGATCTTTACATATCCATTAAACTAATTAACATAATTCAGACACGCTTAGGGACTAGTTAATTTCTCACAGCATAGCCTAGAAAAAAAAAAGCCTCTGAATTAGTGGTTCTCAACCTGTGGGTCATGACTCCAAAAGACCATTGGAAAACACAGATATTTACATCATGACTCATAACAGTAGCAAATTACAGTTTTGAAGTAGCAATGAAAATAATTTTATGGCTGGAGGTCACCACAACACGAGGAACTGTATTTAAGGGTCGCAGCATTGGGAAGGTTGAAAACCACTGTTCTAGATGATTCCAGAACCTGTCAGGTTAATAATTAATACTATAACAAACAGTCAACAACAGACCAAACATATTAACTGGGAAATTTCATAAGTAAAGAAAAGATAAATTTCCAATCGTGTTTCATTCTAAGAGGCATGGTGGACTCTCAGTATATGCATGAATGTGTACTGGCCTTTTGTATTATGCAGTATACACTACCCAGCTGTTAATAGTTTTGTGGCCCCCTTGATCCTTCAGTTTGACTGTGGGAAGGTGTTACAGTACTCTGTGTTTATCAGCCACTGTCCTACAGTCTAACAAGAGTGATGCTGGCAATTCAGACCCACTGAGGAGAGATGCAAGGGTGTTTCCATTTAGTAGAAAGAGAAAAGTAGAGTGCTTTGAGATTGTAACATCTTGTTATAATCATTCCCTTGTATTAATTATGATTCTTCATCTCTTACTGTGCCAGTTTACAGATTAACTTCATGATAGGTATGCATGTGAAAGAAAAACTGGTTTGTCCAGGATTCAAATTCACCTATAGCTTCATTCATCCACTGGGAATCTTGGAATGTATGCCCTCCTGTGAATAAGGGAGGGATAGTCCAAGAATTGAAACATAATTTAATTAATATGTATATGCACACATGCATATATGAACATGTATGGGTATATGTTTATTTATATACACACATATATTTATATGCACACAGTTGACATAGGCACATACAACCATCAATTCTCTGAATGAGGAGCCTCTCCTTGCCTAGAGTTTTTTACATGGGCTTGCTGACTGGGCATGTAGATATTTATGTGTTCCTCGCATGTACTTTCCTGAGCAATTCTGTGATGCTGAAAAAATAAAAATGCTTCTACAGTCCAAATTGTGAATAAATTTGGGTGTGTAAACACAACTATTTTCAGTTAGTTTAATAAAGATAGGCAGGCTTTTCAATGTACGGGTGTTTAGGTGCAGGCTTTTGAAATGAAGCCTGAATTGTTTTGAGTAAGATGTTCAATGGTAATGATTGACTTGGAACATGAAAGTAAATGTCAATATCCCATAGGTCTTTCTTTTCTTGAAACAATAGTCTAACAAACTATATTAAAAAGCTAATTCTTGAAGCCAAATGGTCCAATTTTATATTTGTTTCCTAGATTAGGGGAGATTATCCAATATGGATTTATTTTAAAAAAGGACAAATTAAATAGACAGACAGAACCCTTTACATTAAAAATATTTAAATAAAAGTACAATTTAGTTAGGTAAAAATTTCCTTTATTCACTCTTGATTACTTCTAATTATGTATAGATTATTTGCTATTTATTTTAAAAGCTATTTTGATTTTAGACTTTTTCTGTGAACTGAATGAACAAAATATTTGGAAATGTAAAAATAGGCAAAATATCTTATAAAAAGTGATCAAAAAGCACCACCATGATTTCTTTTCTCATATTTGGTGTCAGAATATACTTTATTTAAAGTGGAACAAGAGTGAACCCCCCGGGAGCATCATTCTTCTTATGGATGCTTTTGGCTGTAGTTCCAAAGCCTGTCTATGGATTTCGAGTACTTGTACAAATTAGAATTTGCTCAGAATACTGAAGTTTCCCATTACTGTCATCCCCCACTTATTCTTTCTGGTCCTCTTCAGAACATTTAGCATTTTTGAAGCTTCATTAGGGCACTGCTGACCTGGTAATGCAGAAGTTACAACTGACCACTGGGGTTGGCTTTAAGAGGTAAGGTGAGTGAAAGATTAAAATTGTGAATCCATCCTAGTTTGAGAATAGAGTTTCTGGAATCTCATGAAAAGGGGAATAGGACTTGCCTTCCAGAGATGCTTTATGTTTTGGATACTGAATCAATACAAAGGTGAGATACACCCAATTTGAATTGGTAAAATATGTAAATCCTTGCTGCCTAAACTCTGAGAGATTAATGTCTGAATAGGAGTAGAAAGTGATGCCAACTGTAAAATTATACAGGGCATGGTGATTACCCCATCCACATAATGGGGTTTGATTTAGAGGCTCTATTTTGGGATCACACATAAAGCGCCAAATGCAGAAAGCTGAGCTTTGTCTCATTTGTCTAGGGCAGTGCCCTAATTTTCCCCATTATTCACTTCCCCTTCTGAGTGACACATTTTCTTTATGGAGCTCTTTGCAGCTTCAGTTCAGAGGCAGCAGCCGTTCCAGGCTCCACTGTGCCGTTCCTCCTTTGTTGCTTTTAAATAATGCTACTGGATTGCGTGCTGTGAAGTTGCATTATCCTCACTGCACCTGTTTAGCTGTGTGACGAGTCAGTGGTAGCCTTTGTTGACATGTCCGAGTCTAGCATTGGAAAGTTGATGGACTTGAGGAGACTGAGTCTCAGGTGAGGGACAAGGCCATGGAGTTCTGACAGAGTTGGGAATCACACTTAGGTCTTCCTAATGTAGTAAAGCCATTGTCATCAATTCATTGTCATTGCTGGTACACTATGTGGCTATCTCTCGAGACCTGGAAATTATCTTGCTGTGGCACAGTTCTGAGAACTTCATCTGAGACACAACTGTGGAATTACATGACCTATTTTATATCATGGCTTCTTATACACTTTGTACTTGTGAAATATTTTTACCAAGAAATTTTTTGTGACCTCTATGGATATGTGTATGTAAAATAGGCATGGAAGTCAACTGGTTACTGGTAAACCATAAAGATTATTTTGAAATAATTCCCTGGCAGACACATAATTTTATTATTTATTAAAGATGAAAATAATTTCACCTAATAATGAGGTAGACATGCTTATTTATTTTTACAAAGTAGATATATCTTGACTGAATGTGTGATACTGAGGACATAGAGTAGCTTCAACATTTTTCAGTGTTGATTGGTATTTTATTTTTATAATTGCCAATGTTGAGAATGCTAGTTTGTTTTGTATAAACACATAGTACAAAATGGCAAAAATGCACTTAAGGACATTTTAGAAACTGCCGAAAATTCTGTCCTTATTACAAGTCAACAACCCAAGCATTCTTTTTTTGTTTTGTTTTTTGAGTCAGGGTTTCCCTGTGTAGTTTTGGTGCCTGTCTTGGATCTTGCTCTGTAGACCAGGCTGGCCTTGAACTCACAAAGATCTGCCTGGCTCTTCTTCCCAAGTGCTGGGATTAAAGGCATGTGCCACCACCACCCGGCCCAAGCATTTGTTTTTAAAATCAAATATTCTAGTACTACTGTGATAAATGTTGAGGAATGACTAGGTAGGAGAATATAGGAAGTTGTGCAGACTATCATATTTGTATGAGAACAGAAAACTTTGAATGTACATTACAAACACTACAATCCATTACGTATGAGAGTCTCTAGTATGAGCCAAGGTGGTTTTAGGCAGTCTATTGGTGTTACAGTGTGAAGGTATGTGCAGGGCAAAGTGTACATGTTGTGTGTTTAGAACCAAGGTGTAATGAGATCATGCTACACATGGCAGACTGCTGTCAGCAACACCTGCATTTCATTACATCTTTGATTTTGAATTAGGTTTGATCATTGCACACTCATAAGCTTTTTCCTATTGCCAATTTTGGTGAACCCCATATTCAGTTACTTGACCAGATTTAAGGTTGCAAGCCATTTTATGAAGCAGTGTTTTAGCAAAAATAGTATGTTTGTGTTTTGATGATTTAAAAATGTAACCTCATATCAATTTTGTTAGGGGCTGCATTTTATTTTCGTGGATATATTTATTTCATTACAAAATAATTTGTATTGTGTTATTTTTATTTACAAGGAATAGGTATCTGGATTAAGCCCACTAAAGCAGGAAAAAGAATGTACTGATTCATATTGTAAGAGCATCAGACACATCTGAACTGAGGAGCTGAAAGATACCAAGGGACTGTCTCTCCACATCACAGATTTTCTGTTCTCTATGGGTTTTCAGTCTAAGACTGACCTTGAAGGATAAGAAGGTTTCATTACCTATCTAACAGCCAATGTGTTTCTCTCCTAGAAGAGTCTTTTCAGCCAATCTTGAGTTTCCTATAAACAAATGCTTTTAGACATGGTACTCAGTCAGCCTATGACATGTGTATTTTCCAAAGCCCAGGATATAAATATTGGTGAAGTTTCCCCTAGGAAGGGAGCAGCCAAGTGTTCTTAGCAGAAATAGCTCCCATACTTACAATTGTACCCAAGACTTATAATAGCAAGGTCAAAGTCAGATTTAATATTAATTTGCCATAAAAGATGAATCACTGCAGACACAACAGCTCATCAAGTATCTACATGATTTCCCCTCTTTATCTTCATCTTTTTCCATAGGAGGCAAAGAGGAAAAAACTATTAGCAGACAGAATTTCTATTTAAAGAATCATTTTCTTATCTTAGCTTTTTTGATCTGTCTTAAAGAGATCTCCCAGGCCTGGTATTTGTCACGTGATTTGAGTCTCTACAAACTGGCGGGAGCCTCCAAGCAGAGACTGACATTTTATTTCTTCTCCTGTTGTACTGACCCCATATTCATCTGAGCACAGTTATTCAGGAGGGGTGTGTGGCATGAATCAGTGAGTGACAGTTTGACCAGAGCCTGGCTGGCTATGGACACCCAGGCTCTGAAGAGTTAGGTGGCTGAGGGTAATACAACCTAGCATGCTGAAGTTATTTTCCTACTCCTAATTTTGTCTTTCCTACCTTAAAATGTTTTAAAATTTTTATTTATGTATATATATTCCTGTGAGTGCAGGTGCCATGGACGCTGCTGAGTCCTCAAACTGTCTGGGGCTTAGTTACAGGTGTTTGTGAACCATGATGTATATGCTAAGTGCTGAATTTGGGTGCTCTGGAAGAGCAGCAAGCTCAAAAACTGGGTTCAGTCTCCACCTCTACAAAATAATGATAATAAGACTTGGGTGGTGTGTGTGTGTGTGTGTGTGTGTGTGTGTGTGTGTGTGTGTGTGTGTGTGTGAGTTCTCTGCTTTGGTGGAGTATTTACTAGTACTCTAAATCACTGAGCCACCTCTCCAGCCCTTGGGTTTTCTTTTTAACTGTTCAGGTTTATTTATTTATTTTTTTATTTTGCTCCCTTGCTGGTTAATCACAGGTTAGCAAAGGGACCTGTTGGCAACTTCTAATCTCCTATGATAATGGCAGTAGTTTGGTGGTATTGTGTTCCCCAAAATATTGTGTACCCTAATAAACTTATCTGCGGTCAGAGACAGAACAGCCACTAGATACAAAGGCTAGAAAATGGTGGCACTCACACCTTTAATCCTAGCATTCCAGAGGCAGAAATCCATCTGGGATCTCTGTGAGTTCAAGGCCACATTGGATACAGCCAAGCATGGTGACTCACGCCTTTAATCCCAGAAAGCGAGCCTTTAATCCCAGGGAGTGATGGTAGAAGGCAGAAAGGTATATAAAGTGTGAGGACCAGGAACTAGAAGCATTTGGCTGGTTAAGCTTTTAGGTTTTGAGCAGCAGAGTTCAGCTGAGAGCCATTCGGATATGAGGACACAGAGGCTTCCAGTCTGAGGAAACAAGATCAGCTGAGAAGTTGGCCAAGGTGAGGTTAGCCATGGCTTGTTCTGCTTCTCTGACCTTCTGGTGTTCACCCCAATACTTGGCTCTGGGTTTGTTTTATTAATAAAAACTCTTTAGGATTCATGCTACAGTAGTGCCATGAAGATAATCTCCAAACTTCTAAGTAGTGTGACTATCTCACCTTCCTGAAAAGGAACCCACAGTTAGTGTCATTTTAGGAACTCTCTGTGTGTCAGGAGTCAGAATGAGACAATGTGGATCAATGGCTTCTTGAAGCTCCCGGAGTCTCACTGCACCATGGTAGAAGAGATTGGTGGCAACAGGCCCCTGCTTGAGAGTTGGTCTTCTGAGTGTCTCTTCTATTTATCTCCCTCATCTTTCTGCCCTAATTTCTTTCTCAGAGGCAGTTTCTTTCTGACTTTATTCTCATGCTCAGTGACCCCCCATGATGTTCTTCAGAGAACCTACAGCACTCTGCATTCCCAAACTCTACACTCCCAGTGGACAGAAACCATCGAAAGGAGCCACACGAAGGCTTTCAGCCTAACATGAAAACTTGAGTCCTCCTCTCCCTTCCCTTCCTTCCCCTCCTTTCCTGTCCCCTCCCCTCCTGTCCTGTTCCCTCTCATCTGTCTAACATTCTAGGAAATCTAAGGACAAATCTCTCTTCCATATCAGAGTTGGTCATTTTGTTTCCTAAAAGGTGGCTGCGTCCATCAAGTTTCAACCAGGACACAGAACTAGTAGAATATAAAGATCCCCCACAGAGGAATTCATGTTTGCAGTTTTGGGAGCTGGCTAGGTAAGCCAGAAGTAGAGACTGTAAGGCAGGCTGTCAGGAAAATGGGCTAGGACTCCAGGGCTTGGGGCTAGCACACAGTAGATGTATTCTTCCTCACCGGGGAAGCCTGAGTTCAACTCTTAAAAGTCTTTTAGTAGATAATCCCACCTGGATTATCTAGGACAGTGTCACTTACTACAAACCTTCAGTCCTGTCTGCAAAACACCCTCACAGCAACAGCTGGGTGAATGTCAGGTTCAATAACTGGGCACTGTGGTGTCTGCCCACCAAAGTCCTCATTTGAAGATTCCTAAAATACGTGCTTTGACATGCTATGAATTCCCAAACCTCTGCACCTTTACATGAGTTATATGAAGTAGTTAAAAAACTGTTTGGGGTCAGGCAACAGTGGCACATGCTTTTAATCCCAGCACTTGGGAGGCAGAGCTAGGTGGATCTCTGTGAGTTCGAGGCCAGCCTGGTCTACAGAGCGAGATCCAGGCCAGGCACCAAAACTACACAGAGAAATCCAGTCTCAAAAAAAACAAAACCAACCAACCAACCAACCAAACAAACAAAAAGAACTGTCTGGGACAGTTTATTCTTAAATAAATATACTTACACACATACAGTATTGAAAAACAATGGGAGGTCTAGGAAGGACAACTTGGATAAGGTAGCTAGAAGATAAGTCTATGAACTTTGATTTAGAGGTCATCACTTTAAATCTGTGGTTTTTTTCCTTTCAATTTTTCTTTCAATAAATTAGTTTCCCTACCTTCCATAATGTTCCTTGGATCTCTGTGGTTATTGAGGCACCATTTTAGGCCCCTCTGATAGTTCATGGAATTAAACAGCTTGTGCATCTGTGGTTCTTATGTTCTTGAGAAAGACACACAGGAAAACAAAAACAACTACAAGATTATATAGAGGTGATAAGGTGTGGTGAATGATAAGAATAATAAGGGGAGGGGAGAGACAGTGCTGAGTGTATGTGTGCAGAGCTATCTACATAATATGCAGGCTCCAGTGCAAAATGCAAATTCAGTGTCTCCTAATCAGAGCATAGGAAAAACACATAAAGCTTTCTGCTTGGCTCGTGAATCTCTTTCTGGGGACGTCCTCGTGGTTTCTCATCATTATTTACTATTTAATTCTGCTCCAAGGAAAGAAAGCAGAAGCTCTAGATGACTGATGAGCTTCTACGGTGCTATGCTCACCTTCAGTGCAAAGGTAGAGTGTAGAGTAACAGCGTGCAGTTGGCATTTCTTAGTCGAGCCTGTGGTTTGCTTTGATTCAAAGAATGAAGGGGCCTGCCCATTTGAATTTTATTTCTTGATATATGTGGATTGTGCCTCACCTTGGGCCAGGTGATGAGCAGGGAAGGACTGCAGGGGCAGTAACTGTGGTTCTTCCACCTCTCCCTTTCTTCCTGGGCTGTTATTTCACTGCAGGCTGTTGCCCGGTACAGTGAAGGGATACCAGGGAAAGCATAGGAGAGGACTGCTGATCCCTTGTGTTTCTAGAACACAGCAAACTTTGCACTTGAAGAAAATTCTGGCTCCTAAGGGTGGCCTCTTGGGTTGTCTGTATCCCTGCTTCCTCAGTCATATGTTTAACCTCTTACCTTATACTCACCTCGACTCGATGCATTCTGCATATCTAGTCCCATCAGAATTCTCAATCATAGGCCATCATTGATACAAGAGGGAAATGGAATGGGGATTGAGGAGGTCCTTGTTGTTACTGTCTCCTGAATGGCCATGCTCTACCCTGCCATGCAGTATCACTTGCAAAACACCAATCCAAAGATATAGTTGTTAAGAATTTTGAAACAAGAGTACTAAGCTAAGCAAGAAATCCTGAGAGGGTTTGGCTCTCTTGAGCATGAGGTTCTGTGTGCTTTGCAGGTTGCATGTGCATGTACACACTTTCAGATAGTACCGATGGTAGGGATATGTGACAAAGGCTTTTATGAAAGTAAGGAAGCCAGCTTTCCAGACACCTTGGGTAGAGGCAGCATGTTTAGAAGTTGCAGGACACGTGTGTCTTTGGTGTATTCTCAAAAACCAAGGAGGCCACAGTGGCTGGATCCATAATTGAAAGCATGGGGTTGAGAGAAAAAATCCAGTGGGACAGTGAAACTCTGAGTTATGGATAGCCCTAGCAGCTAAAGTAAGAGCTGTAGGTTTTTCTATGATGAGACAAGGATACTTGGGAGAGTTTTAGTAAAGGTATGGCATACCATACCATAGCTGGAGTTTAGAAGAATCCCTTTGGCTTCAGTGTGGTGATATTTCATGTAGGGAGAAAGTTGGAAGTGAAGGAAACAGTTTGGATGCTGTTACAATAGTCTAAATGAAGATAACACCTAGGGCTGGGTGGTATAATGTCCTGGTTAGTTTCTATTGACAGTGTGACAGGATCTAAAGTCACCTGGGAAGAGGAAACCTTAACTGAAGAAGTACCACAACCATACTGATCTGTGGCCATGTCTGTGAGAAATGGTCTTGATTAATGACTGATGTGGGAGACCCTGCCTACTGTGCGCAGCACTATCCCCAGGTAGCTGGACTTGAACAAGGCAGTGAGTGAGCCAGTAAGCAATATTCCTGCATGGTTACTGCCTCCAGATTCCTGTTCTGAATTCCTGTCCTGACTTTCCTGAGTGACAGACTGTGACCTGGAAGTATAAGCTGAAATAAACCTTGGATGCTGCTTTTGGCTAGAGCATTTTATCACAGTAACAGAAAGGAAATTAGAACACCCAGAGAGCAATGGTTAAACACAGTCACATTTGGAACAGTTTTCAAAACTGATGCATTGGACTGCCTGTGCAGAAGGTATGTCCCTAGAATCCTGGCTGGAGACAACAGAGAAGAACAGTCCACTGAGTAGAAAATTTCCCAAGGCCAGTTCAGGAAAGAGCTTGGTAGGGCAGAGGACAGAAGCCTTATGAGTTTTTCTCCATTGAGCACCTCTTTTGTCCTTTCCTGGTCATCCTTCCTGGGAATGCTGAATCTATACAGATTATATCTCTAAGAATCCATACACATGATGCCTTGGAAAAGCTTCTCAGATGATCAAGTTCTGGGTGAGATGACACCACCATGAACTTGGGTCTTCTTGTCTCTGCTGGAGACTAGCTGCTCCCCACAGCTTCATTTTAGTTCAGTCTTCATAGGATTTTGCCCTCTTCGTTGAGTAAGTATCTCTTAGCCTCACTTACTATAACAGAGTTATTAAGACAAAACGTTTGCTACTAAGTTTGATGTGCAATTGAATCAAGATATACTTCTAAGTGATTTAATGCTCTTGTCTTATTTCTCTGTGTTTTTAGCACTTCCAGACCATGTTGAAGTCTAAATTGAATGTCCTAACACTGAAAAAGGAACCTATACCAGCAGTCATCTTCCATGAGCCGGAAGCCATTGAACTATGTACCACCACACCACTGATGAAGACAAGGACTCATAGTGGCTGCAAGGTAGAGGACACAGGGCCAACAGAGCTTCTCTTGTGGGCCAGACACAAGCATTTGTGACATGAGGGTCTTATTCCTAAGTGGCATTCATGTTTCAAGAAGGCAAATATTACATGATTAGTAATTAATGAATGATATTAGTTTGAACTCATATCCTGATTATTTTCTCTCAATAATATAACATTCCTCATAATTTGGGGGTCATACATTAACCATATAGGTTTTAGTATGTGTGAATAGAATAGTATTCTTATTGTTCTTTCAGTGGCTATATGGAACTTTAAATTTCATAAAGGAAGTCTTATTTTATAAAAATGATTTTTCATGCATTGGTGTGTGTGTGTGTGTGTGTGTGTGTGTGTGTGTGTGTGTGTGTGTGTGTCTGTGCGTGTCTGTGTCTGTGTGTCTCTGTGTGTATGCATGCAGGTGCTCGTGGAGACTGGATGAGCAGTTATGAGCTGCTGGATATGAGTGCTGGGATCCAAACACCAGTCTTCTGCAAGAGCAGCAAGTGCTCTTGATCATTAAACCATTTCCCTTGTCCACAGGGAGCTGTGTCTTTCATGGTAGGTCCTCCTCTTGTATTTACAATCTGAATAAAACATATCTTAAAGAATGAAAATATCCAATACCAAACCAAAGCAAAACAAAATACTCCTCCAATACTTGAAACTTCCAAGTCTCTTTGGGGGTTATTTTGCATTTTTTTCTTTGCTTCTGCTCTCAAATTTTATACTAATATTCATGCCTCAGAATCTGTGAAAAACAAAAGCACTTTTTTCATCCATGCAAACTACAGTGCTGACATGGGAACAAAACTAGAGACAAAATGTCCAATTTGGGTAAGTTTTTAGATTTTTTCTCATATTCTTTTTTGCTTCAGTGAGTGAAAATAGAAATAAGTTTAGAGATAACAAAAATATGTTTTGTGCATATTTGCCATCAGGAGCTTGTTTAGGGTAGAGAAAATATAATAAGGAGAAGGGAGAACGCATATTTGTTTATGATCTTTTTAAAACCTCTTGGATCCACCCCTCTCCTCATTTCTTGTTGTTGGAGAAGCAGGTCCTGCATAGCTGTGGTCAGGTTGGAACCTGCAGCACTCTGGAGTGATGGTAGTCACACAAACCCTCACATACATCCTTTCATTCTACACAAACTTACTGTATGCTCAGTGCCTGCCAGACTCAGGAGCAGAATGTGGACAAGACCCACAACATCTTTATGGAATTTTAACGGCTAGTTTCAAGTCAGGGGAGGAGAAAATGCATGGTCAAGCCATTGCCTGGTGAGAGCCAATTTGTAAAGAGCTTCCAGGTAGACCCTTCGAGGTAATCAGAACAAGGAGTGCTGAATCTTCCAAATGAATGTGGGTTTGCTGTCATTTTGAAGGGAAGGAAATGGGTCAGTGTACTTGGGAGACTGAGGAAGATTTGAGTGTCAAACTAGACAGAGTTTCATGGTCATGCCAAGGAGTTTTGATATTGTTCAAATTATAATGAGGATTTAGGCAAGTAAGTTCAGACTCCATTTTTAAAAGAGTAAATTTGATGAGGTAACTCTCCCTTCCAAGAGCAGTTGACTGGATGGGGAGAATGTATGCAATGGCCTTGGGTCCACCATGTGAGAGCAGTTGACTGGATGAGGAGAATGGATGCAATGGCCTTGAGTTCACATGTGAGAGCAGTTGACTGTATGAGGAGAATGGATGCAATGGCCTTGAGTTCACCATGTGAAAGCAGTTGACTGGATGGGGAGAATGGATACAATGGCCTTGGATCCACCATGTGAGAGCAGTTGACTGGGTGGGGAGAATGGATGCTATGGCTTTGGGTCCACCATGTGTAACACTACTGGTGAAGAGCCAAAACTAGAAAAGTACTGATGACATTTGGAAAGTGACTGGAAATCAAACTCGTGCACACCCTTTAGGAGATGTGCTCACCTCATTGTGAATTCTGTTCCTGTTAGAGAAGATGGTGACTTGAAGCAAGATGAAGCAAGTAGGAACAGATAGGAGGACAGCTTAGTTTGATGGAGTCTACAGTGTGCACTTAAAATGCAAGGGAGAGTTAGATAAATGTTACAGAATGAAAATGGTGTACTGGTACACTCATTTAATCCTGTCACATGGGAGGCAGAGACAGGTGGATCTCTGAGAGTTTGATGCCAGCCTGGTCTAAATGGTGAGTTCTGGGACAGCCAGAGCTAAATAGTGAGACCCTGGCTTGAAAACAAAACAAAAGAAGTCATAGAAACCTCAACCACACATGAAAGTGTGTGTGTGTGTGTGTGTGTGTGTGTGTGTGTGTGTGTGTGTGTGTGTGTGTCTGTGTGTGTGTCTGTGAGAGAGAGACAGAGAGAAACAGAGACAGGGAGAAAGGGGTGATAGGAAGGAGGGGAAGAGAGTAGAAAGAGAGAGACAGAGAGGGGAAGGGAGGGAGAGACTGAGGGACAGAGGGGAGTAGAGATGGGGCATTTTCTAGGAGAATAAAGGAATAAGACCGTAAAACTTTCATTTTTCTGGAGAGTGTATAGAGTTTGGTATTCATCTTTTTTCCATGTACATGTACTGCCCTTAAGCTGTGCTCATTTATTTCACTTCTAGAAGGATATTGAGGGTCTGAGGATCTGGGGAGATGGGAATCTGGGGAAATGGTTCAGTAGTTAAAGAGCACTTATTGTTTTGGTAGAGACCAGAATTTGGTTTTCAGCACCCATTTCAGGCAGCCTACAACCATTTGTAACTCTAGCTCTAGGGCAGTGGTTCTCAACCTGTAGGTTGTGACCCTTCTAGCGGGGAGGTTGATTGATTCTTTCACAGGGGTCACACGGCATATCAGATATCTTGCATAACAGATATTTACATTTCAATTCATAACAGTAGCAAATTACAGCTATGAAATAGCAATGAAAATAATTTTATGGTTGGGGGGAATCCTCCAACTTAAGGAACTGTATTAAAGGGTTGCAACATTAGGAAGGCTGAGGATCACTGCTCTAGGGGATCTGATGCCCTCTTAGGGCATCCACAGTTACCTTCACTCACAGATGCAATACTCATACACATATACATATAACTAATTTTTTAAAAAAGAAATTGGGAAGAAGAGGATTTCAGGTAAGGATATTTCAGGGAGGCTAGCAGTGTGCATGGCCAGCGTGACAAAGGTAAGTCATCTGTGATCTGAGCTAAATCCAGGGAAGAGTTTCTGTAGCCAAGGTAGAAAACATCCCATTAGACCATCAAAGAAACTTATGAACTCTGCATCCTTAGAAATGATGGAAATTCAAGGCCTAGATACTGGTACTCCTAGAATCAGGAGTCAGGGCCAACAGCTCTTCAGGTCTCTGAGCATTTCCATTTTATCTGACCATTCTATCTTAAGGAAGAAAGCCCTCAACATGTGATTCTCCAGCTGAATGCTATTGACTTAATACCCATAAAATTTTACTGTCAATATACTGGAACTGCCTTTTTTTTAATTTTCAAGGACAATACCATCCTTGTTTTCAAAGTCATATTCCTTTGTTTATTTTTCAAAGGGTAGATCTTGGAAATTCTGACATTTCTATTTTAAAATCCCCAAACCTCCCCCTGTTTCCCCCCAGTCATCTTCAAGAACAAAGTCCTGTGTTTCCTCTCTGCTTCTTGCCAGTGAGTAACTCAGCTCACAAGATGCCAGCTGCAGAAGGAACTCTCTCTTCGACTCCTGAGTCCTAGGAATAATGAGTGTAATGTAGCACTGGGCAGCTGCAGGGCCAGGGTTTGGGACCCTCTGTCTTTACACAGAACTGGTTCTTTTTTCCTAATAGCTCCCGAGATATACTTGCATAACTTTTACTTTGAGAAGGGAAAGAGGCAGGAAGAATCAAAAGGGAGGGGAGCTGAGAATGGGTGAAGGTTAGCATCATTGAGACCCTTGCTCATCTCAGATATCCTGATTCCCTCTGATCTGTATTCTCAGTGGGTCCTGGAGAGATTGCCCTGCCAAGCTATTCATGTTTCAGGCAGCTGGGTCTTTGTGTTTTCTCTATTGCTGCCACTTTCTTTTTCTTTAGTGGAGTTTTTTCTTTCTTTTTCTTTTTCTTTTCTTTTCTTTTTTAACCAGATAGCCCCTTGCACCCCCCTAGGACTCTCACTGGAGCGTCTTTGAGCATCATAGGCCATATAGGATTTTGCAGTCGGGTGACTACTTGTTGTTCCTCTCTCCTACATGATGGGATTCTGGGTGTCTTTGCCTTCTTACACACATTTATTGAGTCAGCACAACTTGAAAGTTCACTGTATGTGGGAGTCATGGAGAAAGGGATCGTAGGAAATGCAGTGTACAAACAAGCAGAGGGAATAGGAGTGCTCAAGTCAGTTAATCTCAAGTACTTTTTTCTGTTTTATTTTTTGTAAAAGGTCTTCTCGATCCTCATGGTGGGTAACTGTTTACTTAGAGAGAATGTGTGCACACATGTGCGTGCAATGCCTAGCATGCAGAAGTCAGAGGACAACTTCTTGGGAGTTAGTTCTCTCCTTCCGCCACATGGGTCCTGAGGATGGAACCCAGGTTGTATCTGTCTTGGCACCAGGTATCATTATCTGCTGAGCCATATTGATAACCCAATCATAAGGACTTTTTATAACGTGTATGTATATTAGAATTCCTGAGTTCTTCTTCCTAGGAACTAAACTTTAGTGATGCAGCAGGAGCCTGCACTCTAAAATATACCCTGAAATTTGGTGCTTGAGACTATTTGGTGCTTGAGAACTTTGCCCACAGATGGGTGTGATGGAGTAATATAAATGTAAGTAACCTGGGCACTGACTGACCTGCACATTATGGTCTGAATGGATTTGACAAAGCAGGCGAAGACATCTAAGGGTTGAGACAGGGTTCTGGAGTTTCTGGACAGACTTGTGTGCTCTGTGCCTCTGTGTGACTTATCCTCAAGGGGGTGCTGTCCTACTTTGCACAGACTCACTTCCAGTTCCACTCCCCTCATTTCTGAAAACTGTAATAAAATAGAGATTATGTTGTTATGATAATGGTGATGATGAGCAGTGACAAAAATACTAATGCAGGATTCTGGAGAGCAGCTGTTTGTCAACACATCTAGTGTTTACTGTGTCTATGAGCCTTTCCTTGTATAGAATGAGTTCATCCTCTTGACAACTCAGTGGGTTAAGGACCATGTGCACCCCCATATCACAGATGAGCTAGTTGAGGCAAGAAGGCATTCCTTATCCTGTCTTTGGCACCCAGTGAATAACTGACAGAATCCAGGTTTGTCCCAGTCTCTGTAGTAATGGATTCAGGTGCTTCTTCACCACCAGACTTGTGGCCACACCCCTCCATAGGTCTCTTTTGAAACTTCTTGACCATTTGTACCATCAAATTTGAAGTCACTTTTTTTTTTATACATAGCTAAGTTTCTACACTGCTTAGGGGTCAGAGCCAGGGTGAATGTCTATTATGGATACTTTTTCCATTCTCTATTTTTGCTGAATTATAATTTTAATTATAAAATTTAATTGGGTACTATATGCAATGATCAAATCATAGCATTTAACATTTCCATCCACATAAATATAAAAAGTTATTAACACATGAATTGCTCAAACATATGCAGTACTATGTATACTTCAGTAATTATATATGATATGTAGTGATCAAATCATGCTAATTAATGCTTTCAACTTTTTATCATTGCTGTGTGTTTAGAGCCTTGTAAGTCCTCTCTAATATTTATCTGGAAGTATTTAATAGGTGACTATGAGCTGTCGCCATCCCACTGTTCTCTGAACATCAGAGTTTATTACTTCTGTCTGAGTAATTGCTTTCAAACATTCATTATCCCATCTCCCCCCTTCCTCCTCAGCCTCTGCAAATCACCACTGTACATTGCCATGGATTCATTATGTTTCAACAGTCACATAAGATGTATGTGTTAGTTCTCCATTGCTCTGACAAAATATTTGATATTGACAATGTGGAAGGAGGAAAGAATGGTTTTGGTTCATGTTTTCAGACTGTAATTGCTTGTCTGTGCTGCTTTGGGGTAGTAGCAAAGCTGAACATCATAACAGGAAAAACATGGTGGAATGAGAGATGAGACAGGGGAAGGAGGGGGAAGAGAAGGGGCCATGTTTCCAGGACTCCCCAAGAGCATGCATGCCCTCTTCTTCCTACCTCTTTCAGCTATGGCTTACATATTAAACCTTTTACCACCTCCTGATAATGTCCTCACCTGGGACCACACTTTACATGTGATCACCAGGTGCCATTTAAAAATCTTAACCTCAGTTGGTAAAGTACATGCTGAGCAAGTATGAATTTGGGTACTCAGCACACATGCAAAAGGCTAGGCATGGTTGTACTTGCCTGTAACCCCAGCACTAAGTGGGTGAAGGACAGTTTCAGAGAAAGATGGATCTTTGAAGCTCAATGACCATCCAGCCTGCCTGAATCATTGAGTTTCAGGTTCAGTGAGAGACCTTGTCTCAAAGAAATAAAGATAAAAAACAATTGAAGAAAGACAATTGATGTTGACCACTGGCCTTCGTATCTATGTGCACATATGTGTACCTGCATAAACACACTCACACACATTAGCACACACTAAGTAGTGAACCCACCAGACACTACCACCACATACACACACCACACAGAAACAATTTAAAAATCCAAACCATAATAATAGAGAACGTGTATTTTCATCTGTTTCTTATTTTAATAAGAATATAACATCCCCCAGTTGCATACATTTTGCTTTAAAAGATAGCATTTCATTATTTTATGGTTGAAAAACATCCCACTTTCTATATCTGCCATATTTTATTTACTGATTTATCAACTAGGTTGATCCTTTAGTTGTTCTTGGGACAGGTGAAGCAACAATGTGAGTGTGCAGATCTCTCACTAAACTGTTGATATCCTTTTCCTTTGTATCCATATTCCGAAGTGGTATGGCTGCCTCATATGGCAGGTGAGGTTTTTGTTCCTTGAGGACCATCCATACGGTTCTTCATAACAGCTTTACTATTCCACATTTCTGCTCACAGTGTAGAGCATTGTCTTTCTTCCACATCTTTGCCACCATCTTTCATTTTCAGATCAAAACCATTCTAGCTGAGGTGAGGGTCCATCTCATTGCAGTTTGGGCTTACATTTCACAGCTGCTAATACAGTTGGTTAGAGTTTATGAAATTGTCACTTTCTTCCATGGAGAAGTATTTATTTATATCTCTGTCCCATTTTAAAGTTGGATTATTTGGGGTTTGTTTGTTAATTGCATTTTTAAGTTCTGTAGACCAAGCCTTTGCAAGATGAAAGTTTTGAAACTTTTTTTTCTCGTTCTGTAGGTTGTCTCTCTACTGTTTGTTTTCTGTGCTGTGCTAAGTAAGAGACCAAAGACACAGGAAGAAAAGCAAGGAGAAAGAGTATGTTATCTGATCGTCATGCTTATCTAAGGGTGCAGAGCTCAGGAACTTATCTTATTTAATTGGCGTAGCATTTTATCTTTTCTTACAAAAATCACATGGCAGCTCAAAACTGTCTGGCTCCAGTTCCACCCTCACATGAACATACATGCAGGCAAAACACCAATGTACATGAAATAAAAATAAATTTAAAAATTAAAGGAAAAAAAGCAAAAATCAAGATGGCAGTGTGCTGTGTATCATCTGGCTTTACTCAAAGCATACCAGGAATTCAGGTTCTCAAATTCAGTTTTCTAAAAAAAAAGGCATAGTCTATACTTCAAAGCAATATACCTTATTATAAAATACATTATATATAACATGAAATACTATATGTGTGACATAAAATTTACTAGGGAAAGTCATATACATATATACATAGCATGCCCATACAGCCTTGTGGATGCTTGCTCTGCAAAACCCATTCCACGGAGCTCCTCTGCTGGTTCCTAGCACATACAAGTTTGAGCTAAAATATCAGCAGTTTGGTGGTGAGGGACTGAAGCATTTCCTACATCATGTGTCTCTTATTTAAAGCATTTTATAAAGCTCATGGTTGGTGGTCATTTCAGAGTACAAGGATTTCTATAAAGTGAAGGAGCATGATGCGAGGGAGCATCTTAATGGAAGAATGCAGGTCCAAGTGCAGGAAGGTGGGTCACAGGCAGGTAGTGCCACGGAAGCCCTGTTTGGAGCTGAGTTTGTCTGACCTGCCTCTGGATTTACCTTGTCTTCACCCTACAACTTCCCAGTGCATCTGGAAGTTATGAGGGGTGAATGGTCTGCTGGGCCCTGTTCCCTGCTTTGAACACTGGTGATATATGAGGAAATGGGTGACTTTTTCCCCATTCTCTTCCCTACTATCCACACAGGGAGTGACCCTGTCTTCTCTCTGAAGCTTGAGGAGTGTCCGATGTCCTTTGTCCCTTCATCTTTCGTGGAAAGCCACATCAGCAAGCCGCTTAAGCCTGCTGTCTCACTGAAATTCCGACACACCCTCTTCTCCCTTTCCCTGAGCCCACTGAGCTGACACTGCAGAGAGCCCCATCTGCCGACTTGGAAGTCCTCTTCTCACTGTGAGGTCAGAAACTATCCAGCAAACAGAGTTAATTGTTCATAAGCCATCAAAATGTGTATGTCACTTTTCCTGAGATTCTTTGAATTCAAGTGCAATAGCAATACTCCCCTAGCTTTCAGGAAGGTTGTGTGTAGGCAGAAGTTTCTCTCCTGTTTGCCTGTTCCCAAATATCCAGCAGTCGCTTCTTAAATAATTGACTCTGAGGCTTAATATTGCTTATAAATGCTCAGCTGGTAGCTCAGGCTTATTACTATGTAGCTCTTACACTTAAATTAACCCATAATTCTTATCTATGTTTAGCCATGTGTCTTGGTACCTTTTCTCAATACAGCATTCTCATCTTGCTTCCTCTGCATCTGGCTGGTGACTCCTTGACTTCACCTTCCTTCTTCCCAGCATTCTCAGTTTGGCTTTCCTGCCTAACTTCCTACCCAGCTACTAACCAATCAGTGTTTTATTAAACCAGTTCAAGTGACAAGTCTTTACAGTTACAAGAGGATTATTCTACAGCTGATGTGTGTGTCTTTGATAGGATTTCTATAGCTGTGATAAAAAAAAAAAAAAAAAAAACCATGGCCAAAAGCAACTTGGGAAGGAAAGAGTTTATCTATTTTACACTTCCAGGTAATAGTACATCAATGAGGGAAGTCAGAGCAGGAACTCAAGCAGGGTAGATACCTGGAGGCAGGAACTCAAGCATGGACCATGGAGGGGTGCTGTTTAATTGCTTGTTCCTCATGGCTTGTTCAGCCTGCTTTCTTATACAATCCAGGATGACCTGGCCCCTCCCACATCAATCACTAATTAAGAAAATGCCCTATAGACTTGCCTATAACCTCATCTCACCAAGACATTTTCTTAATTGAGATTCCCTCTTCTAAAATGACTCTAGCTTATGTCAACTTGACATAAAACCAGGCAGCACGATGTGGTTCATTTATTGTTTCATGGGACTGAACAGAGACATTTTTGAGCTGGAGGTTTTACTGGCAATTCCCAAACCTTACCATGTAGTAGTCATGTAAAATGGCCAATCCAAGAGGTGAAGTTCAGCAATTGAACTTGTGATAAAGGCTCCTGACTTGAACTTAAACAAACTTGAAATCAGCACCACATGTGTCTGTTTCCTACATTTGAGCTTTTGTGTTTATGTGGCTGGGTGTGTATTTAATTAGAAGTATAGTCATGCTCTGGCACATTTTTCTCATTTTAAACAAAAGCTCATTTTTTTTTTACCCATTAACACCCATTCACACACAAAAATCCAGTGATTATGTAGATTTTCCTTTTCAAAATAAGCTTCTTATTTGAATATCAAAACAGAATTCAAGTAAAACGAAGAAGTCATATTAGTCACTTTTGTGTCACTGTCACCAAATAACTGACATAAACAACTTACGAGGAAGAAAGTTTATTTTGTTCATGACTGCATGGGGTTGTATCTGTGCCTGCTTGGCTCCTGTGCAAATGGACAGAACTCTTGGCAATAGAACCCTGTGTTGGGACACTCACATCATGGGATACAGGAAGTAGAAAGAAGGAATAAAGAAACAACCAACGCAACATGTGGGATGTCTTTCCAGTGAACTACTTCCTTCATCTCAAACTTACATCCTATCTTTCACCACTCCCCAAATACTACTGTCATATTATGAGTCCATCAAGGGATTTATCAATCCACCCTGTCAGAACCCTTGTGATCTAATATGTTCTGGAAACGCCATCATAGCCACACCCAGAGATGTGGTTTATGGATCTTCTAGACATTACTCAATCTAATGGAGTTAACAATGGACAGCAGCGGTCACAAACAGCTATGTGTAGAGTACACTTAGGCCCATGCTCCTTATTGTTACTGTTCCTTTAAGTCAGAGTGCGTGTTAGCTAATCCATGTTTCCTTTCTTCTTTCTAAGATTCCCTTGTAAGCAAGTCTAAGCACTCCAGCTTCTTGTCTCTTTAAATTTAAGAAGGGAGGGAAAAGCTGACAGTGGCCAAAAGCTATTGTCTAGTGGATAAGCTTTAATTTTTTAATTTTTAAATTATTATTGTCAGGGGCCACACAAAGGTCAGAGGACAATTTGTAAATTTGATTTTTCTTTCTCTTTCCAGTTTTATATGGGTTCTAGAAATTGAACTCAGCTCCCAAGTTTGTATTGCACTTTTTACTCAGTAAATCTCCCCAAGTTTTTAACTGACCCATCTTATGGACCCTAAAACTTTTATTCTTTTTTTTTCTTGTACTCTTTACTCCATGTGGAGACTTGTGAATTTCTTGAGGTTTTACTTCCTTGATTCTGCTCTCTTTTCCTCACTTCCTCTCTCCTCCTTACCTCCTTTTCTAGTTTTCTTTCCTCATTTATATCACAGACTCCCGAGTGGTCTGGACACTAATGAAAAACAAAGATAAATAAGAATCTTGGATGCTATGGGCTAAAATAACAGAAAAATCAAACTATCTTAACCTACTAAAACTTATTTGGATTCTCATCTGTAAATTCTAACAGGAGGGTCGACTGTGATGTATTCCAGGCCTTCCCCTGGAGGTCTTGCTTTATATAATCAGACTTCTGTTTGTCCTCATGTCTAGAGTTCTTCTTAGGCTAGATTTTCTTATGTTAACACAAATTGGCTTCAGAGTTCCAGGCTCCAAGTCTGCCCAACAACAGAGCACTGTAGAAGGCAGTCTTAGATGATCCCATCATTCTAAGCAATTGCTTTTGTACGTCTTCTGATCGTATTGGATGTGTCACATGTCCACCCTGAGAGCAGTGTTATGTTTAGAGCACAGAGTGCTCTTGATGCTTGTGCGCCATTGAGGTGTTCTGCTCTGGAGCTGGGAGGGGATCCAGTTTCCCTGGACAAGGGAGTCAGGTGTGTTAGAAAGGGGAAAATACGTGCTGCGGGAAGATGTGCCACCGTGCCCAAACTTTTTTTTTTCTTTCATTTTACATACCGACCACAGTTCCCCCTCCCTCCCCTTCTCCTGCTCCCCACAACACCTTCCCTCAACACCCCCCATCCACTCATTAGAGAGGGTGTGTCCAACCTTTTAAAGTGTACTTTTTTAAACTTGGGTTCTGGCTATTGAACTCAAGTTCTTGAGCTTACAAGCCAAGACCTTTACTGACTAAGGCATCTTGCCAGCTCAGGGATACTTATTATTTCTGTAAAACTATTAAAGAAGAAGAAGAAGAAGAAGAAGAAGAAGAAGAAGAAGAAGAAGAAGAAGAAGAAGAAGAAGAAGAAGAAGAAGAAGAAGAAGAAGAAGAAGAAAAGAAGAAGAAGAAGAAGAAGAAGAAGAAGAAGAAGAAGAAGAAGAAGAAAAAGAAGAAGAAGAAGAAGAAGAAGAAGAAGAAGAAGAAGAAGAAGAAGAAGAAGAAGAAGAAGAAGAAGAAGAAGAAGACTACTCATGGCTCTCTCTTGACTGTGGGTACAATGTGAGGAATTATATGCGTTCTCGCTGCCTTGACATCCTTGCTGTGATGAACAGTACCCTAGAATCAGGAGCCAAAAGAAATTCTTACCCCCTTAAAAATAAAATAACAACTCCCAGCTTCTGTTTAGAATATTAGAAAAAAATGCACTCTGAGTTATAAGTATTCCCTGGTAACAAGGTGTGGGTAAAACTTTTGATGTGATTTTTTAAAATTTTTTGCTTACTTTCATTTTTCCTAAGTTTTAATATTAAATCAACATACCCTTTGAAATAGGTTCTAAAAGTTGATAAGGAAAAAAATTCTTGGTACTTGAGAAGTTTGTCTAGAATGTTATATGCAAGAAACTCTATCCTAAGTAGCATTTTTTGAAGACAGCTCCCTCTAAGCCAGTGACTTGAACATTTGTCTCTTCTTTCTGCCCAGATCAGAATTTCCATAGTTTCAAGGCAATTGACCTTTTCTGTCTAATTTGTGGCTTGTCTTGTGTCAAACTTGCTGGTATAATTGCAGGCTTACTCAAGTGCACATGAAAGGATTCTGTTCTGGGTTTCTGAAGGCTGCTTTGTGGCTTCAAACAACAGAAGTGTATTCTCTCAACATTCTGGGAACCAGAAGTCAAAAATCAGCTTCACTGGGCAGATGTCATTAAGGTATTAGCAGAGCTGTGCCCTGCTGAAGGCTCCAGGGGAAAATCCATCACCCTTTTCAGCTTGTGGAGGCTGCAGATGTTCTTGGCTTGTGAACCCATCACTCCAGCCTTTGCCTGTGTGGCCACACTGCCTTTTTTCCTTCAATGCCTTCTGCCTCTCCCCTCTCTTACAAGGATATGTGTAGCTGGGTTTAGTGCCCATTAAATAATCCAGGATAATTCACCCCCTCAAAGTCATTAATTTAATCAAATCTGCAATGATCCTTTTTATAAAATAACATTTAGAGGTTGAAGGGTTGGAATCTAATGTCTTTGAGTGGCATTATTGAGCCCGCCAGAGATGACCATGTAATGGGGAAATTTTAGAGATTCAGCAAGTTTCATGATTGTGTCTCAATACCCATGTATTGTCTCCTGATCCCTCAAGGACACCAGAATTGCATGATGTTCAGGTACCTTGTATGAGATCAGACAGTATCTTCATATGACCTATGCAGAGTTTTCTAAACACTTAAAATTATCTTTGGATTTCTTATGATATCTCATATAGTTCCAGTGCTACCCAAGTTGTTGTTTTTCTGTGTTGGCTATGGAATAATGACATTGTCAGAACAGAGGTGTTGGGTTCATTGCTTTTAAAAGATATTTTGATCAGCAATTGAGTGTATCTATGTATGCAGAACCTATGAATGTTGAGGGTACACCATATAGTATCCATTAAATATATAAATATGCATGGTATATAATAAATACAAATAATGTTTATAAATAGTTCATTTTTTAGATTAAGTTTGCCATTTCTTGAGCCTAAAAAAATTCTTCCATTGGGATTCACAAGGCTATTAAAACTAGAAAAGTAAAGAAGATTCTTCTGTGGAAGAAGCATTTTGTCTTTATATTGGTTGAGATTGCTTTGTCTTATTTATTTCCTTTCTGAAAAAGACATTCTTTAAAATTCTATATGGTGTGTGTAGGAGCTAGAGAGATGGCTCAGGGGTTAACAGCATACACTGCTCTTTTAAAGGTGCCTGGTTTGGTTTCCAGGAACCACATGATGGCTTACAACCACATGTAACTCTAGTTCCAGGGAATCTAATGTCCCTTTCTGGTCTCCACAGACACACATATGGTGCATATACACACATGCAGGCACTCATATATAAAATAAAAATTAAACAAAATCTTTAAAAATTAATACAAAAATCTATATGGAACATGGGTTTCATATCCTGGGTTATGAGCATTACAGGTCATGGATCAGTGTTGTGAATATGTTAAACATTGGCAAAAAAAAAATCAACCTCACAGTTCTACTACAGGGATGTGACTTGATGTTTTCCTACCCATTCCCAGAAAATCTTGAAGCATCACTTTGGAAAGCAGCATGGAAAATATGCACGTGATGGAAAGCCCAGAGTAGCCAGCCCCCTGTTAGGAAGTTACCCCCCTACCCTCCAGAGATTCCTTGTTTGGACAGTTCAGCTTTTCAGTTTGTTGGCTTAGCTCTGAATATTTTAGTTTAATTATTATCTGTATTTTTAATTTATTTCCCTAGAAAGTTTGTTAATGGTTCTGCTTGCTTCCTGTATTTATTCTACGTATATAATATAGTTCCTGTATGGTGTATTCTAGTGGCTAGGCAGCTTGCAGCAACACCACATAGAAAATCAATTAAAGTGCCGTAAACTCATTAATATCATATTTTAGGCTTCTGTAGAAGTGTGAATCATGTAAGTTCTTAGAGACTCTTTGAAGGTTAACAGCTTCAAAACTAAAATCCAGTTTAGTCAACTAGAATTTTTGAAGATTTTCTTGTTTATACATTTCTGAGTCAACGCTCTTAATGATGTTTCTTTTTCCCAGTGTTTCATTCACTTGTTGCGTGAGAGGTATCTGTGCAGAGGAAATGGTCTGTGAGCAATGTCAGCTTGCTATTTTAAGGCTAGTTGAATTCATTGTTTGCTTAGTGGAAAAGTATTAGTGAAGCATTACATTAGGTAACTGCAGACTGCTGAAGTAGCCTCATGTAAGCTCTGATTTGGTTTCCAATTGTTTTTATTTCTTCAGTTGTAATCATAGCAAAGTTATAGTCACAGATAAAAATACCTAATAATGTGAAAAACTAATCATAGAATATTTTTAGTTTTGCTCCTCATAAACATAGTTCTTTTAGGTATTTTTCCTCATATTTATTTTTGTAAATGTTCTCCCTGCCCTCTCATGTTACATAATACCTCCTGGCTCTCTATTTTGGTAGGTAGATTTGTGTCTGTAACAACCCTACCCATTCTCTTTCTGCTAGCTTTCTTATGTAATTATTTCTGGAAGTTCAGTTAAGCCATTATCTGTGAGGTAACTATAGTGCCCATCAATGCACTGTGATTTTATTTGCTATCTTACACAGTTTAAAACAATGTGTATTATTTTTAGAACTGACAGTTTTGTATTTTCGTATCAAACTTTTATTTGATTATCCTACAAGGCCCTGGCAGGTTTGGCATATACCTATCAGTATGCTACCAACTTAGCAATTCCATCATAGGACTGTGTTCTCTGTCATCTCACAGACACCTCTCCTTCATTAACCTTTGTCTTCCTCCTGAGTAGATGTTTTGTCTCTAGGCCAGTACAATGGGGACTCTCTGCAACTGTCTATGTTGTTGGTTATTCTCATTTTCTCTTTATAACTTCACTATGCTAGAGTACATTACCAAGAAATAAGTCTCATTCTTTGAACATATACAAACACTTCTTTGATCTTTTGGAAAACTCGGCTGAGTATAAGAATATTGATTGTCCTGTCATTTGAATCTTAAGTGTCACCCAAAGGTTTATGTGATGGAGTCTTGCTTTCTACCCTGGTGTTAATTGGAAATAGTAGAAACTTTAAGAAGGGGGTCATAGTGGCAGAGCTTTAGGACAGTGTGGGGTGCTCTTGTAAGGAATTGTAGATCCTGGGATTTTGTTTGTTTGTTTGTTTGCCTCATTCTCCCTGGCAATGAGTTTTACAGTTTTGTTTCTCCACAAACATTAGCAATATGTTGCCTCTTAGGCCCAAATGTAATAAGGCCAATGAGGTAGAAGGAACCTTCACTATTGTGAACCAAAATGAGCCTTTACTTTTCATAAATTAATATTTTTAGATATTCATTATAGAAATGAAAAGGTAAAAATGTTTCCCGCTTTTATGAAGAGACTAATCCTTGACATCTACCCTGCCTTCTCAGGTATCTTTTAAGAAAATCATTTGATTTAGATACTATTATTCCTTTGCATTTGATGCTTTCAGTCCATACACTGCAAGCTTTTTGAATCTCCTGTTTTGGTTTTGGTACTTTGAAGTATCATGATGATGCACATGAACTTTCCTTCAGTTCATCCAGTCTGGCGGTTCTCTCTAATTTGGAGACTCTGAGTCCTTGGTAGTTTAAGCAAACTGAAGTAAAATCCTGGCCCCCTTTCCTAAGTCCAGAAACCTTTTGAGAAATATGGACATGGGATACAGATGGAGAAGCTATTCCTCAGTTTACCAAACCTGCTTTGGATGATGTGGCTCCTATGTATAGATTCAGCCAGCTGTCTACAACTTCTGAATCTCTGCCACAACCTCTGTGTTCCTTGTGACTGTGTTCCTTCCCTTTCATTTTATTCTTTCTTTATAGAACTTCAAATTTTTCATTATGATCAACTTGGTAGAGTTTGGGAGAGGGGGAAGATAAATATTTAAAGTCCTTGCCATCTGTGCTCACAATCCCTGTCTGAACTACTAAAACCTCCCTAAAATTAATTTAAGCTATTTGAACCTTTCTTTTAAAAATATTTTTATTGGTGATGGAAACAATGAGGTTTAATCTCACACTTGAATATATATTTATAAGGCACCTGGATCTTTTGCCATAACCAGACCTATATAAATAAATAAAGGTTACTATGGAAATCCAGACAACCCCCCCGCCCCCCTTGGTTGAATGTAAAAACTAATGGAGTTTAAGCCAACATGGTAGTGAGGAAGATACAGATGTTCAAGTCTCAGTGACTAACCACTGGTCCTAAAGAGTTCATAAAATGCTTTTTAAATGTGAGGAGTTATTTCTTATGATATCTCTGGGTGTTTCAGCTTCTGACAACCCAGCTAGCAGGAGATAACAGCAGCTGTGGCAGTGGGTGCAGATGTGTTTCTCCTTGGTGTACTGGATGCTCATTCCTTTGTTTTTACTGAAAATAGTTTACATTCATTTATTTGGCAGGCAAAATGATGTCTGGGCTCCCGTGCATACTGAGTTCTGTAAATGAGACATTAGTCAGATTGGCATTCATGAGTCACCAGGCATCTTCATAAGCCAAATCCAGGGATTATAAAGTCATTTACTCAGGAAGTAACGGGATAAAGGAAATTTATCATTCTGGGAGCCAGGAAAGTTACCTTCTGAGCTAATGACCTCACCAAAGCTAGAGGTTTTTTTATTATTTTTTCTATGTGTGGGGGTTCCACGTTGATGGATCATGCCTTCTCCTGAAAAATTGTTTCTGGGACACTCGGGAGCAGTGCTAAAAATCTTTTGTCACCACCTGCTACATCTGCAGTGTCTGCTAAGGCCTGGAGGTGTCGTTTATTATCACAGAGGCATTTTCCTACTACAGTGTTTACAAGATGCATGCTTTCCCAGCACAGAGAGCACCAGGTCATTCAAGGTTTTGTTACCTTCCTTCTCTTTTCGAAGTTAATTCAAAGTCTTTGTATACCTTGATCTTTCCTCCAGCCCCATCCCCTACATGCCCAGGTTAGGAACACCACAGGAAAGGCTCTTCAGGGCTCTAGGCATACATGTTCTGTAAAACAAACTCTTATTGCTAGGGCAGTAGTGGTGCATGCCTTTAATCCTGGCACTCCAGAAGCAGAGGCAGGCAGATCTTTGTGAGTTCAAGGTCAGCCTGGTCTACAGATGAGTTTCAGGATGGCCAGGGCTGTTACACAGAGAAACCCTTTCTCAGAAAACAAACAAATTCCTGTCATGATGACTTCAGTAACCTCCTTTCTATAGGAAAAACTTGGTGTATTCACAGTCACTACATAAAGAGATTCTGGCATTTCAGCCAAGGAAGCAGGAATACTTTTTACTAGGAACCCCTAGTGCCTATAATTGTCAGGACCCTAGAAGAATCTTTTTACTAGGCAACACAGAGCCACCATCCACACTCCCTTATGAACCAGAGAGGAAGCAGAAACCATGGAACAATACACCCACTTAACAAAGACAAGAGCAGATAGAATTAAAATCAGCATCTAGAATTACGATTGTCTCAAACCCAGATGTCTAGAACCTGGTGTAAAAACGCAGCAAGACCTAGGACAATATGTCTCCACAAGAGCCCAACAACCCTACCACAGTAGACCCTGAGGGTTGACACACAGCTGAAGCACAAGAAAAAGCCCTGAAAATAACCTTAATGAATATGATAGAGGAAATTAATAAATCATTTAATCTATGAAAACCTAAACAAAAGTAGAAGAAAATGAATAAAACAGTTCAAGATCTGAAAGTAAAAAGAAAATCATTAAGAAAACCCAAACTCAAGTTTTCATTGTGTCTTAGATAGGGTTTATTGCTTTGAAGAGACATCATGACCACAGCAATTCTTATAAAGGAAAACATTTAACTGGGGTTGGCTTATAATTCAGAGGTTTAGTCTGTTACCAATCATCATGGCAGGAAGCATGGTGGTATGTGGCAGACATGGTGCTAAAGGAGCTGAGAGTTCTATATCTAGATCTGCAAGCAGCAGAAGGAGAATGAAGCACACTTCCTCCAACAAGGTCACACCTCCTAATAGTGCCACTCCCTTGGGGCCTGTGAGGGCTATTTTTATTCAAACTACCACATATTTCATTTGGAAATGAAAAAATGTAGGAAGTCGAATAGGAAATTCAGAGACAAGCCTCACCAATAGAATGCAAGAGAGGGAAGAAAGAATCTCAGATATTAAAGACATAATGGAAGAAGTGGATACTTCAGTCAAATAAAATGTTACATATACAAACATCCAGATAATTGGGACACAATGAAAAGACCAAATCTAAAAATAATAGGAATTGAAAAAGGAGACAAAATCCAGGTCAAAGACACAAAAAATATTTTCAACAAAAGATCAAAATTTCCCTAACCTAAAGAAAGAGATGTAGCTAGAGTTTTCCTGCCTGGCCCACAGTCAGGACAAATCTCTGTCACCCACCAGTTCCACAGCTGCTCAGACCCAACCAAGTAAACACAGAGACTTATATTGCTTACAAACTGTATGGCCGTGGCAGTCTTCTGCTAACTGTTCTTACATCTTAAATTAATCCATTTCTATAAATCTATACCTTGCCATGTGGCTTGTGGCTTATTGGCGTCTTCACATGCTGCTTGTCATGGCGGCTGCTGGCAGTGTCTCTCCCCTCCTTCCTGTTCTCTCAGTTCTTCTCTCTGTTAGTCCCGCCTATACTTCCTGCCTGGCCACTGGCCAATCAGTGTTTCATTTATTGACCAATCAGAGCACATACAGACCATCCCACAGGAGATGCAGAACATCAAATGGACTAGACCAGAAAAGGAAATCCTCTTGGCACACAATAAAGCATTAAACATACAAAACAAAGAATTTTAAAAGCTGCAAGAGAAAAAGACCAAGTAACATATAAAGACAAACCTATTAGAATAACACCTGACTTCTGAATGGAGACTCTAAAAGCTAGAAGGACCTGGACAGATGTTCTATAGACTTAAGACACCACAGACACCAACCCAGACTTCTATACCCAGCAAAACATTCAGTCATAATACATTGAGAAAATAAGACATTCCATGAAAAAAGCCAAATTTAAGCAAAATCTTTCTATAAATTCAAGACTACAGAAGGGGCTAGAAGAAAACACTGCAGCCTAAAGAGATTAACCACATCCAAGAAAACACAAGAAATAAATAGTCCCAGACCAACAAATCAAAAGAAGGACACACACACACATACACACACACACCAAACAATCAAAACAACAATAAAAAAAAGCCGCCACAAATACCATCACAACAAAGTAACAGGAATCCACAAAAAACTTCTCATTGATACCTTTCACCATCAATGTACTCAATTCCTTAATAAAAAGACTAATAAAATGAATATGAAAAAACAGAATGGATCCATCCTTCTGCTACATCTAGGAAACACACTTTAACCTAAAAAACAGACAAAGGATAAAAGGGTAAAAGGATGGAAAGAGATATTCCAGGCAAATGGACCTGAGAAACAAGCTCACATAGCCATTTTTAATATCTGACAAAAATGACTTCAATCTAAAACTAATCAGAAGAGATAAGGTTTTACATATTCATCAAAGGAAAAATCCACCAAGAAGGTATCAAAATTCTTAACATCACCAAACACAAGGACAAACAAACAAAAACTACTACAGCTTAAATCACACATTGATCCCACACACTAATGGTGGGGACTTCAATACCCCACTGTTGCCAATAGATAAGTCATCCAGACAAAAACTAAATAGAGAAATGCTAGAGTTAACTAACATTATAAACCAAATGAACCTACCAGATATTTCACAAACACAAAAAAAGTATCTTCTTTTCAGAACCTTTGTGAACTTTCTTCAGAATTGACCACATACTTGTACAGAAGCAAGTCTCAACAGATACAAGAAAATTGAAATGCACTATATCCTATCAGACCACCAGGGATTAAAACTAGATATGAACAACAACAGAAACAACAGAAAGTTTATAAACTCAAGGAAACTGAAAAATCATTGAAAAATGGGCCAAGACAGAAATCAAGAATTAAATAAAAGACTTTCTAGAATTGAATGAAAATGAATACACAACATACCCAAACTTATGGGATGTACTAGAGATGGTTCTAAGAAGCAAGTTCATAGCACTGACTACATAAAAACTTTGAAGAGATCACATACTAGTAATTAACATCACACCTGAAGCTGTAGAACAAAAAGAAGAAATCACACCAAAAGGAGTAGACAGCAAGAAGTAATCAGGGATGAAATTAATAAAATAGAAACAACAACAACAAAACAATAGGAAGAATCAATGAAACAAAGAGTTGATTCTTTGAGAAAATCAGTAAGATTGATAAACCCTAATCCAAACTAACTAAAAGGTAGAAAGAGAATATCCAACTTAACAAAATTAGAAATAAATAGGGGAACATAACCACAGACATTGAGGAATAGACCACTTTTGGGCATATAACCAAAGGTCACATCATCCTACCACAGAGAAACTTGTTCAACCATGTCCATTGCTGCTCTATGGGTAAAAACTAGACACTGGAAACAACCTAGATGTCCCTCAACAGAAGAGTGGATACAGAAAATTTGGTACATTTACATAATTGGGTGTTTCTCATCTCTTAAAAAATGAAATCATGAAATTCACAGATGAATGGATGGAACCAAAAAAAAGTCATTCTGAATGAGGTAACCAAGTCTCAGAAAGACAAATATGTTATATATTCACTTATGTGTGGATATTAGCTGTTGAGCCAATGATAACCAAGCTACAATCTGTACAACCACAGAGGTTAGAAGTAGCGCAAGGGACTGAGGGGAAGGTGGGACAGATAGAGCTTCCTAGTAAAGGGAAATAGAATAGACAGTTATGCACGAGTGGGGGTGCTGGAACAGGACTATCAAGTGGAGAGGGGTGAGGGATCAAGGGAGGGAATACTGGAAGAGACAGCTAAAATTAAGGACCATTTGAGGGGTAGTATGGAAACCTAATGCAGTAGAAACTTCTTAAAATATGTACCTATACGAAGGATAATTGAAATCACTAAATAATGGGGGACAGAGCCTCAACTGGGAACCTCTTGTCACCAAATGAAGTTTCCAGTACCATGATTGGATTATATGTAATCGAGTTGTTAGACTAAGGGCTCCCGTGGAAATTCGCAAACTACTCAAACTGTTGCTCTCTACAATCTGATGGCAAGGCCCCATTGCTGAAGACAAACAACTCATTGAACATGGAGAAAGTGAACTGGTGACTACATAGAGCCTTCACCCCTGTGTTCCAGTTATCTTTGGTATAGGAAGATACTCTGCCAAAGGATAAGCATAAACACTAACCCAGCTGCAAACCCTTTGATCTCCAGTGCTGTCCTGCCTGCAAGATATGCTAGTGCAATGGGGGCACAAAGCCTGTGGGACTAACCAACCAATATCTGTTTTGACTGAAGGCCCACTCCATGAGATGGAACCTGTACCTGGCATTGCTTGGGTGACCAAGAACATGAGACTAGATAGCCCAGGGATCTAGGATAAAAGAAAACACTAGTGCTCTAAAACAACAGCAAAATGTAACAATAAAAAAATGACTCCTAATGACATTCTGCTATACTTGTAGATCAGTTCCTTGCTCAGCCATCATCAGGGAAGCTTCCTCCTGTAGCAGATGGGAACAAATGCACAGACTCATAGCCACATATACAGAGAATGAGAAACCTTGGAACACTCAGCCCTAAATGGGATGTCTCCATCAATTCCCTCCCCTTGGGGCTCAGGGAACTCTGGGGAACAGGAGACAGAAAGAGTGCAAGAGCGGGAGTGATGGGGAACACCAAGGAAACAAGGCCTCTAAATCACTGTAATCGACACACATATGAACTCACTGAGGCAGCATTCACGGGGCCTGCACAGGTTTGTACCTCATAGGGTCTTAGAGCTGAAAAGAGAAGTGGACACATGTCTCCATCCCTGACCCAGAAAACAATTCCCAATTGATAACCATTTCCAAATGTAAATTTAGTTTCCTCCAAGGGAGTCTCACTGGGGCAGCAAACTACTCTTACATGCCCAGCAGTCAATGGACAACAGAAAATGAACTCAATAGATTCTTTGGAGATTCCTCATCTCATAATGTTGTGTCAGGGCTCTTCCTATTTTATTTTAATTTTATCTTACTATTTTACATTTTTATTTTATTTATATATGTGTTTTTCTTCTCTCTTTTAACCCTACAGATCCTTTTTGTATATATTATGGCTTCCAGATTCGTATTTTTCTGGATTCCTAATTGGGTCTCTGATTCTTGTGCCTTCTCTTTTCCTTCTGTTTGCTTGTTTTGTCCAATCTTGATGCATTAGTTTTTGTTCATCGTATTATGCTACTTTATGTTATGTTACATTATTATTATTTTATTTTATTATTATCCTATAGAAGCCTGTTTGCTTTCTAATGAGAGACAGTAACAGGGAGGATCTGGATGGGAGGGGAGGTGGAGAGGAGCTGGGAAGATTAGAATGAGGGGAAACTCTAATCAGAATGTATTATGTGAGAAAAAAATCTATTATCAATAGGGAAAAAAGAGAGAGAATGAGATTCTGTGTTTCTTTTCATGAAGTGTGACCTCCCAAAAGAGTTAGAGCAAACAGGCAACCTGCCACATATCTACTGGGGTTGCTTTGACACAGAATCACAGGGCTGAAATGAAGACCTCGTAGAACACTAAGAATTTAGTTTATTGAGTTTGGCCACTACAGTTCCCTACTCTGGATTCTGTACATGGTTTTTCTTTTTAAATGATATGCTTCCTTAAAATAAAGCACTGCTTCTAATTGCAAATATATTAGCACACAGGCTAAACCCATGTGCTGATTATTAGGTATTATGTATATTTTCAAATGGTTAAGTCAGGAGCAAGAAATATTGTGTATGTATATTGTTGGTTGTAGTGGGGTCATATCAAGGATGAGGTAAGACCTTTCCTGAATGATAGTGGACACAGAACCAGGTTTCTCATGGGATTGATAGCTTCACTATTGTTCCACTGATTTCTTTTCAGGTACCCTTGGGTCACCATTTGCCATCCCATAACAAGGAAGAAAACTGATTAGATGTCAGCAGAAAAGTATTCACATCACTATTTTGTTATTGTTTGTGTTTGTATACATTTTTATAGAATATGAGGATAGAGAAATGGCTTGGTATTGGAAGAACCCTTATTATTCTTCCAGAGGACCTGGATTCACTTCTCAACATTCATATGGCAGATCCTAATCCTTTTAACTCTAGTTCCAGGGGATCCGATACCCTCTTCTAGTCTCCACAGGCACCAGGCATGCAAAGGGTACACATATGTACATGCAGGCAAACCACCTATACACATAAAAATAATCTCAAATTTATCATTCAGTTGCAGGAATCTCATCTGGGTTTTGTTAAAAGTAGACTGTATCATACAGAAATATGGATTTCTAATATTAGAAAATAGTAGATTGTGTTATAGGCAGATGTGAGCTGAGTGGTCACGTGGCTTAGGTGTCCCCTCTACTCCACTGTAGATTTTAGGGCACTTTTAGCCATTTGTGTGTGACGATGTCCATCTAGCAGGTGGATTGGCCAAGGCAGTTGTGTCTACCTATATAGTAAACATTAGAAACACCGAGCTTGTATTACATGTCTGAAGATAACATAACTACTGATAGAAATGCATGTTTTCTTCTCAAATACGTGATCTTGTTATGCACTTGCTGGGTATATGGTGTGTATTTTGGAGATGATGGCCCAAGAGTTCTGACTGAGGAAGAGGAAAGATGCCTTTTGTTTTTGTACAAGAACATGCTAAGCTCATTCATAATTACCTGCTGTTGCTTCAGGAAATAGTAACATGCCATGTCAGATAGTTGGATCTAGAACAAAGCCCTCTTCTGAATCCCAGATCGTGGGTGAGACTCAATGACATTAACAAATGGGTGTTAAAGCAGCACAGGCATTGAGCTCTCTTGGTGTCTGGACTAATGCTTCAGTGACACTGTTCCTCTCTACTGTATCAGAATGAATTGTATGGATATGGAGGACTTAAAAGGAAATGTGGCTTGTGTAGCTTTAGCTACACTCTAAGATTTATTGGCAAGTGAGAACCAGTTTCTGTAGCTACGGTGGGTCATCAATTCTATATTTGAAGATAAGATCCTTGGTTTTTTTCTAGGAACAATCTTCTCATGGTGTGGGGAGCTTAAAACAAAAAATTATTATAGTTATTTATCAAATAATATCATATGTTCCTGAAAGAGAAAGATGCTAAATTGTGTCATCTCTAAAATATGGAAATCTATAGATCATGTTTAAGTAAGAAAATGCATTTTCACTGTAGTTATAGACTAGATTATTCATTTAGTTAATTAATCTGTAGCATTTATTTTTACCATTAGCATTAGATTCATTAAAGATTCTGGCATCATTGTAAAGGAAGTGTCATTGGGGACACTGTTTCTTTTTCCCTTTTTATAAACATGGCTGAGTGCTTTGACAGTGATAATAATGCAAGAGAAAGAATACATGTATCGAGGTTGGGGAGATGATTGAGTGGGTGAAGTTCTGGGGAACAAAACATGAAAACCCGAGTTTGCATTCCCAGCACCTGTGTAAAAGCTGGGGATCATGGTGGTGTCGGGCTGCAATCTCTGTGCTGGGGAGGTAGAGACAACTGGGTCCTTGGAGCTTGCTGGCTAGCTAGCCTAGCTGAATTTGTCATCTCTAGCTTCAATAAGAGACTGTGCCTCAAAAACTAACGTAGAGACAGTGTAGAATACAACTAAAATGTTAACCTGTGGTTCCTTCATGAGCACTCATCCCTAAACACACAGACACACCTACACACCTACACACACACACACACACACACACACACACACACACACAGAGACAGAGTCTCACATACACACATATAGATAAAAACCTGTCTATCTTGCACTCAGTCAGTCAGAATGCTGGGTTGAAGAAAGTTTTTTTCTGTTCTGTTGCCCCTTCTTTCTAGTTTATACTTATTTTTCTTCTTCTTTGGTGTCTTTCTTCTCTTACTTTTTTTTTTTTTTTTTTTTTTTTTTTTACCATTTCCAACATCTTCCTTTGCCCCTTTCTTACTTCTTCCTGTACTCTGTCTCTCAAATGTCCAACAAAAGCACCCAAGTTTGGGTCCTACTATCCAATCATACCCCTCACCTAGATCAGAATGAATCGTTTTGGCCTGGAGGGAGGAACAGTCTCAACTGAGATGTGGTGAAGCTGGGCCTAGCATCAGGGCTGCTAGTCCCCCCAAAACTTGAACTATTAAAGGTAATCAGATATTCTGAGGAAGCAGGGGGAGAGAGTGGACCCTGGGAAATAGTGACATTGTCTGCTCAAATAGCAGATGAGAATGAAGTCTGCATATATGTCACACTCAGTGACCATGAGACCGTCAGACCAGCAGCAGCACTGTGTCTGGTGTCTCTTGCAGTCTTGGTTGAATGCTGACCCGAGTCAGCTGACTGTGCTCTAGTGAGTGCTAAGAGGCTGTGTGGGGAATTCTGCAAGCAGTTCTTGGGATCTGTGTTGAAGAACAAAGGGTCTCAGTCAGCTCTTAGTGATAAGCAAATAGAGGAGACAAATCCCGTGAACTAAAGTTCAGGCTGTTTGAATGGATAAACCCGGGGACTTTAGAGCACACCTAGTGCGCTCCACTAGCCTTTCCACCGGGCACATGTCACTGTTGCTTCCCTCCTTCTTCAGAGGTTCTGAGATGAAACAGGGACCTTTTGCTGTCATTTAGTCTCTGAGTTCCCCTGTCGTCTTTTTCTTCTTTTCTCAGTGTGTGGAGAAGCCACACCCTTTGCTTTTGTCTAGCCCTCTTCACACACCTGTAGAAGGCAGAGGCTTTGTCTATTCTAGGTAGAGAAGTTGATGGGGATACTTGGGTCCCAGAAAAATCTCTTCTAGTTTCTCGAGCTGAACAACGGGAAGTTCATCTAGTACATCTTTCAATCATCTTGATGTGTCTATATTTGTAAATCAGCCAAACAATGTGCTTTGCTATGGAAAACATAACTCTTGGCATTGGTTTATGGAGCTTAAATTACCTGCATAATTAAGGCAGATACATTTGCCCTAAGTCCACTTACCCCATCTGCTCCTACATAGTGCAGCCAGACTGCCTTTAATGTTACTTAGTTTATTATTATTATTTTTGAGACTGTCAGCGTGACAGGATAGATTTCTCTTCTGGGATATTGTATATGTCCCACCGTTTGTTCATTTCTCTGTCTTGATTCAGGAAATATTTTGTTTAAACCATTAATATTTCATTGGAAACATCGGGCAGGACTTGGTGTCCTTGATTTGAAATCTAGTTGGTATTAAATATTAGTCCTCTGGTGAGAGGTAAATGTCATCTTTACTGCGAAGAATTAGCTATGTTTTTATGGCAAGGGATGATAAAAGCATAAGTGAAGACACTTTGTTTTCCAAGACAGGACCTCAGGTTCTTTTTATTGAAGCACACTAATCCCAATTAAGCTATTTAGTCACAAAAATATGCATAGCATATTTGACAGCGATCACTCTATTCCCTCTGCTCCTTTGTTCCTGGCATTCTCTCAAATGTATTAAATGGAGCAGCTACTTAGGATGAATCAGAAAAGGGCATCGCCTTGCACATCTTATTTTCCTTGAAACTGATGACTTACACAGAGATTTTGTGATGGAAGGAAAAGGATCATGAACTTAATTTAATAAAGCTCTTAAATGCATAAAAAATGTAAAAAAGGGACTTGCCCTTTTCTTGTATTCTCCTCTCTGTTATGGGTGAAGTAAAGCAATGTAGTAGAAAATCCCCATTTGTTTTGAGGGAGCTGAAGATTCCTTCTGCATAGACTCTAGTCCATGCTTCATTTCTTCACTAGAAACATGTCTCCTGTTTACTATGAGGGTGTGTAATGGATGTTGCTGTGAGGCATATGAACCTGAAGCTTAATGGTCCCCTTACCGTTGTTTCCCATTTCCTCCATACCCGTCACTGCTTTTCTCCATTGCTGCTGCATAGAGTTTTGCGTTAAAGGAGAGTGAAGAATTTTGAGGGAATTATTTGCTGAGTTTCCTCAGGAAATCAAATAGCTCTAATAACTTCCTTTGTTAATGTGTGTCCCTGAGGCTCTGGATAACCAGCCAGTAGATCTAAATCAAAGGGAGAAAGTGCCAACCCTTAATTGATTTTTTTTAATGGAGGGTAAACAGTCCATTATCTATTGTCCTAAACTCACATAGAAAGACTGAAGAAGCTGTTTTCATAAGTTGGATGATTTACTTGGGGGCATGATTATGTGGCTAAGTCTAGGAGGGAAGAGTATTGCAATTCTACAATTCTTCTCTTTATTTTTATTTAATAACCAGCAAGGTATCAGCAAACATAGCTGTATAGACCAAGGTAAAGTGTCATATGTTGCCTATTGTTATGAAAAGTTACACTAGAGTCAGTGATGTCAAAGAACAAACAGGCTGCCATAGCTTCCGAGGCTTAGAAATCTGGTGTGGCCAAGCTGGCAGTCTCTGCCTCAGGGTTGTTCTTGAAGTTGCCAAGAGCTGTTGACGGGAGAGTGGTCTCCACTGCAAGTTCACCTGACAGCAAGTCTCCTGCCAAGTACACTAAGGATTATTGGCAGGATTGGCTTTTCTCGAGGTTGGTGGCCTGATAATTTCTGTTTCTTGTTGGCCCTGAGCCAGGGCTGTTCTCGATTCCTTGCTACAGGAGTGTCTTCCTGAGGTTTGGCACAGCATTATAACTGGCTTCCATTCTAGCAATTGAGTGAAAAAACAATAGAGGGACAGACTGACAGAAAAGAGACTCTTTGTGTGGAACCAGAACTTGGGAGTAAGCTACTGAAAGCAAGTCACAGCCATGTTCAGCCCATACTCGAGGGGAGACTATAGACCATAGGTTTAGGGAGGTAAGGCTATTGAGTGCTACCTTAGAAATTGCATGCTACAATACTGACTAGTCTTTGTGATGCCATTCTATTCACCAACCAACAAAAAGAAAGCAAACATGTTGCTAATAATTTTTAGTTCTGCATTTCACTCACCTACCCTTCTTTCTTCAAATATAGTCCATTCTGCTTCAGGCCTTACACACTCTTTTGAGCATCCTTCCTGACTTAGTGAGATGAATCCACATGTCACATCAGTCCCCCCTATACACATTTGTACCTCCAAGTCAACACTGCTTTGGATTTCTGGAAATACTGGAGACTGATCTCACTATAGTCCTGGGATTGCTGTAATGAGTATATAGTGTTTAGCTGCCTGCCTCTGCTCCAGGGTCTCTTGTGTTAGCTGCTGGCTGGACAGGGATCACAAATGAAAGCTTATTTGCCTGCAATTTTGTATAGTGCTTTGATTCAAGTAGCACTTAGAAAGGGCTGACACCTTTGAAACAAGGCAGTCTCTTTGGGTATAAATTTGTATAGCTTAGCTCGCATAGCTTCTACTTTCTAGTGACACTTTACCTTGGTCTTTCTGTAAGTAGAGCAATTATCATCGTCATCATCGGGGCTGGAGGATGTATTTTCTAATTAATTTAGCCTTTGTTGAGATGAGAAATGTCCTCTAGGCAGGTGATGTAGGGACTTTTCTCTTCTTTATACCTCTGTAGACTGCCTGTCTTGGTAACATAGGAGGCTAATATATCCTGAGGCAACAATCACAGGGTCCATCCATCTAGTTAACCTGGAGTCCATCCCTAATCCAGACTTTTGGATCCAGAAGCAAATTCTATTTCTAGCTTTCAGGAGTTGCCTATCCTTGAACCTCACCACCTGGGTCTGGCTCACAACATTTGGAGAGTGGGAGGAATAGTCAGTCACCTGACAAGATATTGACTATTCAGTCAGGTAGTGGCTCTATGTTTCCCACTCTTATTTTGATTTGCTTTAAATTCTTTCAACTCAAGTACTAAAATGTTTCTGTAGCATGAATCCTAATTGATCTTATAATAAAAACCCAGAGCCAGATATTGTGGTAAATGCTGAAAGATCAGAGGAAACAAACCGCAGCCACTTCTCACCTCGCCAACTCCTCAGCTGAAAAGGGAAGATCCTGTCTCCACAAATCCTCAGACTGAATGCCCCTGAGTCCTCAGCCGAAAGGATGAACTCCTGTCTCCTGCCGCCTTATATTCCTTTCTCTGCCCAGTCATAACATTTCCTGTCTCAACCTCTCTAGTGCTGGGATTAAAGGTGTGTGGCTCCTAAGTACAGGGATAAAAGGTATGTGACACCACTGCCTGGCTCTGTTTCTCTTTTGGACTGGATTAATCTAGTGCAGTCCAGGGTGACTTTAAACTCACAGAGATACATCTGGATCTCTGCCTCCCAAGTGCTAGGATTGAAGGTGTGTGCCACCACTGCCTGAGCTCTATGTTTAATCTAGTGGCTGTCTTTGTGCTCTGATCTTCAGGCAAACTTTATTTGTTAAGAGTACACACAGAATATCACATGTTTGTGTTATTGTTTTTCACTCCTGGCCTTTTTCACATTCTATAAAATTTACCACTTTAACCAGTGTAGAGAACACTGCCCAGTGGCATTCAGTCCACTCATCACTGTGCCACACTCTCACCACCCTCCCCTCATCTTAATCATCACCTTACAAGGAACCCTCATTGCAATTGAGCAGTCTTTTTTTCATCTACTCTGCCCACAGCCCCTGGCAACCACTAATCTACTTTCTGTCTCCGTGAATTTGCCTATTCTGGATGTTCCATAAAAAAGAATTGTGCAAATACATGCTCTTTTGTGTTTGGTTTCTTTCTCTGAGCATAATGTTTTCAAGGTGTCTTGATTGTTTTTGTTTTATGTAACCGTTTCACTAATGTGTGTTAGTCACAGAAAGAATTGAACAGGAGAAAATAATTTGAAGTGTATGCTCTTAGAATGGTGGGTAAGGGCAAGATTATCTTTGTGGGAAGAGGAGACACATGAGCCAACAAAGCCTGAGAGGAAAGAAAACCAGGGAGGTGCCAGTCAAGGCCAGCTTCCACTGAGCAAAGTCCTCCCCTCCCTTCTCCATACTTCCCTCCTCCCTCTCTTCTTTTTCCAGCTTCTAGTTTCTGCCTCTGTCTTCTCCTCCCATTTGTTCATTCTTCCTTTCTACCTTCGTCTTTCTCCTTTGTTTCTTCCTCTCTCTCTGTGCCCCTTGTAGAGAAGCACATACAAAATGGCTTAGTGCTCGAATTCCCTCTTGTGGGGCTTTATTCCAACAGCAGAGTAAAAGTCATGTGCATTAAAAGTCTTGACATAAGAAATTGGTTTTTTAAATGTATGATGTGTCACTTGAAAGAATACTATAAAATCATTAAATTATGCTTGATAAAGTAATAACACAGGATATATTTAGAACTAAAAGGATCTTTTCACAAGCTAGTACTCCATGTCTCTCTAAGATGTTAATAAGTCAGATAGTATTACAAAACCCTAGACACATTCTTATGCAGAAAAAAATTTAAGGTGGTACAATAAAAATGACAGCAGTTATAATCTGGAACAATTACGGTGGATTAATTTTATTTTTTATTGTGCTTTCATTAGCTTCAAACTTTTCTGTAATGTGCATGCACTAACTTCAAGATTCTGATAGGAAGCTAACACTGTTATTGAAAGTACACTAATAGCATAGCTCAGTCCTCAATAACAAAAGCAGGAATCTTTGTTATATAGAAAGATCACTTGTGTACTATGTCCTCAGTGTGATGTTTTGCTTATCCACTTCCTTGTGATGTCTGGTAGTGTCTGGATGTATTTTCGCTTGTCACACTAGGTAGGTGTTACTGGCATTGAGTAGGTGGAGGCCAGAGATACTGCTAAACATGTTGAATTCATATACCATGCTTCCCCACAGTCTTCAATATGAAAAATGTCAAGGATAAGGAACCCACTAATTTTCTACTTAAAAGTATTTTAAATTAGTTCATTGAATAATGTCAACAGCCATGGAAGAGGGCAAATCAATTGGATCATCTTTAACAGGTATGGAGAATTAATTTCCCTTTATGTCACCTGCAATACTACCCTTACCTAAATCTGTATGAATCTGGAGTGAAGTCAAATTGCTGTGTGCTTTTACACATCACCTTGAACACTGATGTTCAACCTGCAATGTGTAGCTCAGAAAGAAGCCAGGGATTTATTTGAGGTTAGGCAGTTGATGGTAATTTAGGTCACAGCATTCTATGGAAGAAATTAATAAAGGTAATTGCCAGATAGAGAGCATTCAAGTCTCATAGAACTGATAGCATATTGGCCTAGGGAAGAGTGCCACCTACTGAATCATGTTTGTGCTTTCTCTGGTTCTAATTTATGCAGGGCTTATGCTTGAAGTGTTAACTTCCAGTTATTGAACTGGGGCATTGAGAGTTATCATTAGGTGTTCCTCCTAGAACTTTAAAGAAAACTTAGTAGTAAAGAGTACTTGTTATCACTATGAAGAATTCCACACCAATCTAGCCCCTGAGGTCACTAGCTGGACAGATCCTGAAGATACTCATTTATACAGATGGTACCTGGAGGTTTCTTTTGAGTAGAATGCTGTGAAACAGACCCATTTTACCACAACTACCAGAAATAGTTAAAAATTCACTGTATCATTTCCTGGTGTTACCAAGACAAAAATGTTAAAGCACATAGATAGCCTGGGCTACAATAAAAGCATTCATACTTTATCCTTTGAGATATCAGTTTTGATCTTTCTCCTCTGTGTGTTTTTAAAAAGACATTTTATATTCCCTTTATGTGTGGGTTTTTTTGAGGGGGGGGGGCTTTAATCCATTTCAAAAATTTCAGCAGTGCAGTATATAAATTATGATACAGCTGTTTAATAATGGTTGTGGTTTTCAGTAATTTGAAAAAATCATTTTCAACTACTTACTTAATTGGATGGGTCAGACAATTTGTTGCCATGGTGAATTTCCTTATTGAGATTAAAGGGTTTGTCTCATAAAATTATATGTCTCTGTTTAATATGTTAATTCATGCTTCCAATTAAACATTTAATTACATAATGAGGCCTCGATTAATTTCTAACCGGAATCCAAAATCTAATTCACATAAATTCAGAATAGTATATATTAGAGTCAAATTAAGAATTTCTAATTGGAAACTTTTTTTAAAGTTTTGTTACTCTGTGTATTAATAAACACGATGGGCTTGGGTTATAGCTCAGTGATACAGTGTTCATATGCATATGCATGAAGCCCTGGGTTCAATCCTCCACATGAGGTGGGGGGGATCTGAACCTTAGCACATGTGAGTTCTCAGACAAGGGACCCAAGAACACACAGCAAAAGCAAATGCTGGTTTTTTTCCATATTTATTTATTTGTAATGAATTGTGCAACTCAAAAGACATGTAATGTGAGCCATTCACTTTATTTCCCTGTCACATGAAATTTGTTTGTTTATTTATCTATTTATTTATTTTTAATATAATTTTAAAAGATTTTTCCTTTTACATACCAACCCTTGTTCCCTCTCACTCCTCTTCCCCTGCTCCCCCCATATTCCCATTCCACCCCCACCCCCTCCTCATAGAGAGCAAGGCCTCCCTTGAGTAGTCAACACAAGCTGTTATACCATGTTGGGGCCAGACCTAGCCCCTCCCTCCTGCATCAAGGCTGAGTAAGGCATTGCACCTTAGGGAGTGGAGGTCTAAAAAGCCAGTTTGGGAGGGGAAGGGAGGTGGGAACATGGGAGAGAGACAGGGAGGGAGAGCAATGAAAGAGATGTCTTGACAGAGTGTACCATTAAGGGGATGGGGAGAAATCTGCAGCTAGGGGAAACCCCAGGAACTCACAAGATTGTCCCCAGCTAAGACTCAAAACAATGGTGGAGAGGGTTCTAGAATTAGCCTTCCCCTGCAGTCAGATTGGTGTCTAACCTGATTGTCATCATAGAACCTACATCCAGTGGTTGATGGAAGCAGATGCAGAGACCCACTTGGCCAAGATTCTGGAGTTCAGTTGAAGAGAGGGAGGAGGGATTGTAAGAGCAAGGGGCGTCAGAATCATGGTGGGAAAAACCACAGAAATAGCTGACCCAAGCTTATGGGAGCTCATGGACTCTGGACTGACAGCTAGGGAGCCCACATGGGACCGAACTAGGCCCTCTGAATGTGGGTGAAAGTTGCATGACTTGATGTGTTTGTGGGTCCCCTGGCAATGGAACCAGGACTAATCCCAAGTGGGCCATATTTTTAAGATAATTGGCTTTCCTGCTGTCACACCTGGAGAAGAGAGAGCTGAGGTCTTTGAAGTTCATTATGGTTATGATGTTTAGAAAACAGAAACTGCCATATCTGTGTTTTAGCTCTTTACCCTTGGATCAAGAATATGTCCTTACATAGCCTTGCATTCTTCTAATTGATTTTGAGCCATCTGACCCTCAGTATGCCTTCAAAAGGATTGGTCCCACCAAGAGCTATTAAATAAATGAATCAGGTCACCATGTCTCTAAAAAGAAAGAAGCTAAATATTAAGGTAATTGGGTCCTAGGATTAGAAAGATGATCAGGGTCTTCTGGCCTTCTTATATGACTTGAGACTCCATTGGAGGGTGTGTGTTCCTGGATGTGAGGATGCTCCTGCTATACCTTCGAGAACTAGCCCTCTTGTCAATGTACCTTAACAACAAATAATTTTGAGACAGATAAACATTAGTATTTATTTCCTCCAAGACTGAGCATCATTGCTCCTTGAGTAAAACACCATCCTCCTTTTTTTTAAAAAAAGAAAATATTATTTCCTTTTAAAACATAAATTTTAATTGTGTGTGTGTATGTGTGTGTGTGTGTGTGTGTGTGTGTGTGTGTGTGTGTGTGTGTGTGTGTACCAGGTGGAGCCAGAAGAGGGCACTGGATGGTCTGTAACTGAAGTTATAGATGGTTCAGAGCCATCATGTGGGTTCTGGAAACCAAACCCAGGTTTCCTACAAGAGCAGCAAGTGTTCTTAACCACTGAGCCATCTCTCTAGCCCCACTAAACTCTTTTAATAATAGCATGTTGCTTGGTTAAAACTTTGTCATATCTCAAACTTAAAACTATATCAGTTCTTGAGATCATGGCTTTTAATCGCTAAGTAAGGTTGATTAGTGAAATCCAAGTCAGATAAGAACATTTTTATAGTGCCTTTGAGAGAATGGACACTTTGCCTGGTGTATTAAATTATTTCAAAGTCTAGCTAGAATGGTAACTTTATCATGTGTGAAGATACTCAGTTTACATGATTTTACCCTTTAAAAAATCAGTATTTAAATTAAAGCACCGTGTTCAGATGTTATGGGTTGAATTGTGATGTCTCAAAATTAGTGTGTTGAAGTACCAACTTCCATTGCCTCAGAATGCAGCCTTATTTAGAAGTAAGGTTGTAGCCATTGTCATGAGTAACGAGGGTCATTTTGTAGTGGAAAGAGACCCTTATTAAATAAGATCAGTCTGTATAAAAAAAAGAGTTGGGCACACAAATATAGGGAGGAGGCCAGGTGCTGGACAGATATACACACATGGAGAAGGTCATGTGAGAGAGTTACACCGAGGACTGCTGGAATCTAGGCCTGAGATCAATCTTCCATTGCCTGGCTTGAGAATACCTTGGCCTTAGATATCTGGATATCTAGCTTCTTGAACTATGAGATCATAAGCTTCATTTTGTCACACTTAAGAAGTGTTACCTTCATCAGCTATGATGGACATTGTATTTCTGGTTGAGTTCTGCTAACACCATGAGCATCATCTCCATGCCAGAAGCTGGTCTCGGTGCCAATGACACAAAGCAAGTTCAGTCTCCCAGAAACAGTCTAGTAGGACAGATATGGGTTAGGAAGCTTGATGTCTGAGATGATTGATCTTATCAACTTGACAGGATCTGGGGTTGCCTAGGAGACAACCTGTGAGGTTGTCTGTGAGGGAGTGTTTCGACTGGGTTAATTGAAGTGAGAAAACCAACACTAACTATGGATGGCACCATCCCATGGGCTGGGGTTTAAAACTAAATGAAAAGGAGAAAGTGAGCTGAACACAAGACTCTCCTCTGCTCCTGGTTGTAGATGCAGTGTGACCAGTCACCTCATGCTCCTGCTGCCCTATGTTCTTGGTTCTGGTGGACAGGATCTCCTCAAACTGTGAACCACAGTTGCTTTTGTCACGTCCTTTTGCCACAGCAATGTAAGACATAACCAATGCAATGTCCTTCCAACTTCCTCCTCACCAACTTCAAATAAACCCACGAAATTGCCTGTAGGACACACAGGTTTCTTGCCCAGACATATACCACAATGACTCTTTTGTGTCTGTGTTATGTATGTATACGTGTATGAGCATGCATGTGAGTGTGGAGGTCCAAGATCATCCTGCCATGTTGTTCCTTAGGAACTGTCCACTTCGATTTTAGGGCAGGGCCATTCACTCACTGATGCAGCTAGGCTGAGTGGCCAGCCAGCAGTCATCCAAATGACTCCTTATCAAGACTTGTATGACTCTCAGAGTCACTCAGAGCTGTGACTCCCCAGTTTAGTTGTAACTAAGGCTCAAACATATTACCTTTAACTCCTTTTAAAAGCCATCAGTAAGAAAACTGCTTGATTCTGTCAGTGACCCTGAACAGATACAGCACTGGCAGAGGCTGCTTAAGATCAAAACAAAACATCCTTGAGAAAGGTTTCCTTTTCTTCAGGTTTTGGTTGGAACCAGTCAGAGCTCCTTTGCTCTAATTTGTGCCAGTGATGTTGCTGGCAGGTTGCCATGGTTACCTGAGCTTGCTGGGCAACAGGGTAGATTTTCATTGTAATGAAAATGAACACCACAGCAGTGGCCATGGGTGCTGCTCTTCAAGGCACCTGCCTTCCTCATTAGCCCAGGCAGTCACCCACCTCACAAGAGAAACCTTTCATTTGGTTAGCTCTACTCTTTTAAGTGAAGGCACCAACTAATTGATGTGGGAAGAGAGACCAGTAATGTTATTGTTAAGAATATTTTATAATAATACTTTCCTATAGATCATCACTACACCAAAATACTAATAAATAAAAGCCCACTAAATAGCTAAGAGTTTAATTCAGTTTTATTACCTAGAACCCAATATGTTATGAAGTTGAGGAGAGCTGCCAGGCAGTGAAATGAAATTAAAGTTCTTATTACCATAGTGACCTTTCAGTTTGGGTGTGGAGAAGTACCTGTGATTGCCAAGATTGAATTTGAAGTCAATGAATTTTCTATAGAGCCATGTATAGCCTGGAGGGAAGACAGCAAAAGCTGCTGGGCTTCAGAATAAAGAGGGTTCCGATTCAAATCTGGCTCTATAACCATAAAACTATATTGCAAAAATCACTCATTTCCCTGACCCCCAGGGGCTTCATCCTTATAATTATGACATAAATACCCATTTTGCAGGATGTTTGCAAAAATTAGCTATCACTAACATTAATGACTACAGCAGATATATAGTGTTTATTACGTTTAGATTAAACTTAGATCAGAAGAAGCCTTCCAGCCCTCACTGTGTTGTTTGTTTGGTGCCCTTCCGAGGCTTGTGTGATCTAGGTGTTGCTCTCTAGGGGTAAATTCACTCTATTCATACAAAAAGACTGTTGGATTTTGAACAGTTTCTTGTCAAAAACTCCCCATTTAACAATGAGAGTAATAAATAAATTCATCTCAGCTTGAAACACTTGTAATCTGGTGTAATTATATGACTGAAATGCAACAGCTATTTAAAGGGAGACTAGTATTTGGATCAAGGCTGAGAAATATTTTCTAGCCAATGGATTTTAAAGGGAAGTTACATTTGGAAGCAGTATTGTGGAATGAGGCTGCAAAGGTCAGATCTTATTGTCTTCACCTTCAACTGTGAAGAGGATTTTAAATTTGGGGGACTTTGAAGTAGAACACCCAATCTATGTGCCTTTTGTTAAGAGATTGTTTAGAAACTTACCTGCTATAAACATTCTATAATAATGACATCCTGGGGGAAGCAGGGATGCAGACAAAGCTCTACATGTCACTGTCTATGAAAGATGTAAAACTACCTCAACAGATCAGCACACCTGAGGGAAGTTTGCATGCCGCCATAGGAGCATCAAGGAGGCTGGATGAGGGAACCAAAGAATAAGGCTGGTGGGTCTTGCCAACACTTTCTGAGAAACAGAAAGAGACAGAGGCAGAGGGAGAGATGGAAGAGAAAGGCAAACAGATAGAAAGATAGGTAGACTGACTTAGGTAGAGATGAAGATAGATTGACCTACAGGCAGACATTGTTTCTGGCATGTAGGTTTTCCCCAACCAAATAGCGGGCTGTGACAGTATGTTATACTTTTTCATGATGTAGAGCAGTGGTTCTCAGGATATAGAGTTGGGGTCCACCAGGGACATCTGACACTTATGGAAGACATTGTTGGTTCTTTCACTTGAGGAAGTACTAAAGGCATCTGGTGGGTAGAGCCCAGGGATGCTGCAAGAAGGGATGATTTGGCCCCAGATGTCTACAGTGCCATGGCTTAGAAGCTCCAGTCACTGGGATAGGAAAAAGTAACCTTCAGGCTGTGCCATATCTTTTCTCTCTGACCACTGTATGCATAATACCAATACTGTCCTCTGATGCTTTTGTTAGTATTTTTGACTATATCAAGCAAAGAATGTTTTGTATGCTCGTGGATGTTCTGTTTCATTCTTTGGACATAAACTAGGAACCTCTGTGATTTTCAGCAACCTGTGCATTGCTCAGCTTTGGGGTGTGGGAAAAATAGAGTAGGAGTAATAATGCTTAGTTACAATTCCTATGTTCATTCTACAGAGCAGAAAGCAGGAATGTCAGATCCTAGCAGTCAAAGTGAAAAGTAACAAAATCCTTTCCCACTCTTTCCCAACTCTGAGCTAGACAGCATTTCCTAGTCCTGGGTAAGAGAGTGTTCCATAAATCTGCACACAACCAATGAAATGTGGACAGAGGTGGTGCATTCCTTGTCCACACAGCCTATTAAATATGTGGGCTGTTTTGCATTCTTTTTTCCCCATGACATCTTAATAAGAAGGGCTCTGGTAATCTCGAAGAGGATGGAGCCATAAGCTAAGAGCATCCCCAATTCTGACTTGATAAGGGAATGCTGCCAGTAAGCTTAGCTCTGTATGTGGAATGAAGTAATGAAAATTAAAAATTCCTTGTGTTAAGATACTGAATTGTTAGGTAATAGCTAAAGAAGCTTCCTCACCTTGACTACTAAGACAAGTGTAGGCACCAGGGGTATGGCTTGCAGCTGTCTTTGGTTATGTGTAGAAATCCACTCAATCAAGTGTGCAACAGTCAATACCTTTACAAAATTGGTGCCTTTGAATATGCTCACATCTTATTTGCACACCCTTTCATCTGAATCCTGTTGAAAGATTGAAGTATACATTGATATACACGATAGAGGAACGCTTTTACAGCTCAGACTGTCATTTTAGTAATTTCAGGTTCCTTCGCCTTGCTTGAAGATTTCATGAATCCACATATTATTGCCTAAATGTTAAGTGCTACATGGGATTTAGTTGGGTGAAAAAAGTGGAATACACAGGATTTTTTTTTTTTATCAGACTATTCCCAGTTGGTTGGGCATCTTAGGAGGCAATGCTTATTACTTTCCTGGTTGTAATTTAACTTGTTAAATTGCCTCCACACTCATCTTTTTCTTGTAGCACAATGGTTTGTATCATTCTTATTTCATAGGAAATTGGGGCTGGAACATCTTAGAGGTTTCCATTTTGTAAATTTTGTTTTTTGAAACATGTTCTGTCACCTCTGGTGAATGTGGTTCTCTCTGTGCATTTTAAACACATGCTATGGTCGTGTTTTAAGGTCATTGTGGAAGGCTCTGGGGAGAAATTAGGCCTTATAACTATGCAGAGAATCAAGCTGGTAAACACATTTCCAGTGGTTTATCCTCTGTTGCACCAAGGATTGTGGAACCATAGCTACTGCAGAATCCAAGCAGAGGCTTTTCCCCTGGGCACAGTCTGCTTGTGATTCTCCCACAGAGAAAGCTTTTAGTGGTCAACCCACTGGCTTTGTGGAACCCAACTCCCATGGCATGCCACACATGTGGAAAAATGCCCACACAATGTACACACCAAATATGATTATTCATGCAGTATTCCATGTTAAAGTTTTTGGCAAACCTACTTTTATTTGGTCTTTATAATATTTTATTTATTTTTGTTTAATGTGCATTGGTGTTTTATCTACATGAATGTCTGTGAGAAGGTGTGTTAGATCCCCTGGAGGTAGAGTTACAGACCGTTGTTAGCTGCCATCTGTGTTCTGAGAACTCCTCTGGAAGAGTAGTCAGTGCTCTTAACTGCTGAGCCATCTCTCCAGCCCCTATTTGGTCTTTATAGGTAGCCATCATTGATAAGTAGGTAAAAAGTGGTATAACCATCAAATGGAATACTGTTTGGCATTTGGAAGAAATGGGAGATAAGTACTTGCTACAGAACTCATGAACCTTGAAAATATTATGTTCAATGAGAGAAGTTTGGCTGTTGAGAGTCCTAGGGCCTGCTGTCCGAAAGGTGGAAAGGAAAGAAATTGGTGATATAGCTTATAATGTGCAGGCTGGAAAATTGATGAAGGTGTAGCTGTTACTGTAAGTCTGAAAACCTGAGACTCTGAAGAGCTGAAAACAGGGAACTGCTGCTATCTCAGCCCAAGACTCATGCACAGGGGATCAGAATGTAGGTTTCTTCCCACTTTTTGTTGTATTAAGTTTCCCAAGAGACTGACTGTGGTCTGTCTACCCATACAGGGGAGGGATTTACTCCATCCACCCATCCATGAGCTAATCTCTCTCTCTCACACACACAACTATCTTCAATCAAGTGTCAGTTAAGTGGATGTAGAAAAATGAACTGTCAAATTCTACTTTTTCCCAATAAGCTCAAGGTCGTTGACTCTCTTTGTGCAGTTCCTTTACCACCTTGCCATTTTCAAGTGGTCTTGTGGGAAGATTTCATTCAGCTTAAGGAGAACTTCCACCATTCCTTAGACAGCAAGAGTGGCTGTCATCTGTGATGGCTTTAAATAAGGAATGGATACTGTGAACATAAGCACTGACGTTATCTTACCTACTGACTGGGAACTAACTTAAATTATTTAAACTCTTTGGGTATTGCTCCTGTTCAGAAGAAGGCAGAGCAGTAGGAGACACGCTGCCTTGACAGCATACTGATGATGCAAGTTCAGACAAGTAAGTTGATTTATTTAAACCACAGATCTTCCCACCCCCACCCCGGGGTCTTAAGTTGCAGTCCAAGCTATTCTGGATTCACTATCCTTCTGCCTCTACCCTTTGAATTCTGGGATATCTTTTTTTTTTAAATTATTGCTATAAAAGAAAAAACCCAGTGTCTTGCAGGTATCAAGATGGTAAATGAAATGGTACATGTAAGAGAGCTTTGTTATAGAAGGCTACATGCAAATAAAATCACTATGGCCACAGCATGCATTTTGAGAGTCAATTTGTTTCCTTAGAAACTAGCTGCATGACCTCTCCCAGCTTCATATCCAGTGGTGTTCTTGGGTAGGTAAAGCCCTGTAAATAATATTCACTCTGGTATTTCAAAAAGACAGTTCAGGTAAAGAAGATAAATTATGTGTAATGACTTTGAAGACAGCCTGAGAAGTAGTTTGCCCAGCTGGAACTGATTTAAGCAGGTAAAGGTTGTTTCATAACATTGGCTGAAGATATGTGTGTTGAGGACTCTTGCTCCTGATATAGACCCGATTTCTTTCAATCATTTCATTACTCAAAATCTTGGGAACTCTTTTTTTTTTTTCTCATTCAAAAAGATAGCACTTCCTTAGAAAAGACCACGCCCTTCTCTGCAGAACTGAGGTAATTTCCTGTCTGCATATGTTACTTCAAATCCTTTTATGTTGAAGACATTGTCCCAAGAACAACATGGTAGAATTATTTGAATGGCTAGTGGGCACACATGTAGTTTTTGATTCTGCTTTCATGTGTGCAGTGTGGTTAATAAATCTCTGTTGAAGATATTAACCATTCCTTTTGTTCTTATAAAAACTGTTGAATCTCAAAACATAGGATGCAGAGGGTTGCCTGTCACCTTCGTCAAAGAAATATCGGGGCAGCAGGTTATTAAATGCCTTAGTCTTAGTTTCAGAGCCAGTTAGTGACAGAATCAAGATCTTTTGTCCCTCATAGTGCTAAGGGTATGGCCTTGTCATTCCTCTGATGTCTAATGGAAAGGAGACTCCTTTGTTAAGCATAGAGAGCAAAGAACACTAATCTAGTGCTGCTTTCAATATTTATTCTTGCCAATCCTTAGTGAGAGAGACATCCCGGGAAATATATTACCATGTTGCTTTCTCTGTGTGTACACAGGGAAAATGAAAGTGATAAATGATTTGCATGAAGAAGGCCCTAAATAATGATAAATGAACAAACCACATCTTCTTTTCATCTATTAGTTCATCTATTTACAGATTTATCTCATCTAGTATATATAGGCTACTTCCTCTATGCTATGTTCTTATTTAGTCTTTGAAGATAGAGATACAAAGAAAGTAGGAATTATTCTGGCTTTATGAAGCTTCCAATGGAAAAAAAGAATGGGGTGGTATATAAGAAACCACAGATTACTATAATTGCAAGGAGAATAAATGCTTGAAGAAAAGACTGGGGTGGCAGGACATCACTTTAAGGCATGGATCTCTAGGAGGTTCCTGGAAATAAACCTTATAGCTAAGACCAGAAATATGCAAGCATGGAAGGTTCTGGAAGTTTGGTGGCAGGGAACAAGGAAATAATCTAGGCCAAGGAAGAGGATGTGCAAAGATCCAAAGGCAGCAAAGGTCTAGACATGTTTCAGAAACAAATATATAAAATAAGACAGTGAGTGCTAGGACACAGCGATGACTGGCAGTTATCATTGATAATCTGTATAGTTGACTTTGGAGATCATACAGAAGATTTTTATCTGTGTCATCTAGCATGGAAGTTATTAAAAGCTCTAAGCAGATGGCAGTCACATCAGAGAAATGAAAGATGGAGACAGGCAGGGCTATATCAGAGACCCATTAGGAGATCATGGTGATAATCAAGGCCGATGGTAATGTTGCCTTTGATGTGGAGAGAGCTGGCAAGAGGGACATGAAATGTTTCAGCTGGACTATGAAGACAGACCTCAATGGGCGTGGGATTGAAGGAAAAGAAGACTATAAAACTGTTCAAATTTGGGTGTGAGGGATTGGTGAGTGACTTGATAACTAGAGGAAACAAAGCTTTGTTCATTTGCGACAGAGAGAACAATAGTGGAAGAGCAATCCTTTGCTTGCTGAGTTTGCATGTGTCCTGTGAAAATCAGTGTCTTAACTGTGTTGATTCAGAGATCGGAATGAAGGGCTTGCCTGAAATTGACAAACAGGCCAATGGAAGGGAAGCAGGAGTACACCAGGAAATCGGTGTGTACACATGAGAGCTATCCACTTAGGGGAGCTTTAGACTCTTCTTATCACTCTGACTAAACACCTAACAGAAGCAACTTAGGGAGGGCAGGTTGATTTTGCCCACTGTATCAGTCCCTGTAGTTGGGAAGGCCTGGTACAGTTCAGAGTGGCTAGCTACAGCTCATGCCAGAGGCTCCTCATGTCTTGGTGGATCAGGAAGCAGAGAGCTAAGGCCAGAAGCAGAAGTGGATATTGCCTTGAGGCATGGCCCTAGTGACTCACCGCAGATAACTAAACCATACCTTCTACATAAATGTCCCACACCTTCTACAAATTGTAACCAAAGTGACAGAGCACTACAATACATGAGTCTTTGGGTACTTTATATCCAAACATACATCCTAACATAACATAGGTTGTAGAAAAGCAGGTAGATGATGTCATCCAGGAGTAATGCAATTGAGAAGAGAGCTGGACTTAGTTGACTATCCCATTGGGATGTGAATTATGGGAAAACATATCTGTGAAGGATCACAGTGGGGGCAACAAGGCTGAAAGAAGGTAGTGCCTAGGATTCAGAAGGAACATCTCCCATCATACACTGGGAAAGGGCAACAGGGCAAAAGTCAAAAGGCCAAGAGGGTGTAATGGAGGAATGCAAAGTCAGATGTTTATGGATGCTGTTGAAGGCAGGGACAGGGGTTGGTGCCATTAAAATAATAGATTCCCTAGCTCAACCCTGGAAAAACACCACAGCCAAAGTGTGGGGATTGGATTTTGTTCATCTGATGGCTCATTATTAAACTGTATAAAATTCCTCTACTGAATATTTTCAAGTATTAAAATGACTTTTAAAAAAGTCACTGGAAAACTAGTTGTAATGGAGAAATGATGAAATATTGAGCATGGCAAATTCTCATCTGGATTTGGGACCAATAGAAAGCCCATCAAACATGGTAAAGGAAAGGCTGCTTCCGGCTTGCTGAGTTTAGGGAGTTAAAGAAATAAAATATTCAAAATAGATTTTTTTCCAGGACATCTAGGTGAAACAGGGTATGTCTGGTGTCCTGCTGCTGTAACCAGTGTTCCCATAGCTTCCTGACAGACTTTTTGAGTCTTAGGTACGAATAGGGCAATATCTAAAGAATAAGACTTAGGTGAAAGATTTCAGAGACACAGATTGGGAAATAATACCATTTGAAGGATCCAAAACCATGCATTTCCTCTCTTTAAGTTCTTCTCTGAAACCTGTAATTCAAGACAAATCTATGGAACCTGGTAATTATTGTTTAGGATTCCTACTGAGGAAGGCAGCTGCGAGCTTTGCTGAATTGGTAGAACAAAGGAGCAGGACGACAAGAAAACTGAAGTCTGAATCGGGTGTGAACACTACATAGGCTATTATTTGGAAAAAAAAAAGAAGTTTACAAATTTAAGCTTTCTCTCCTCATACTATCATAATGAAAAATAACAGATGCAAGAACATCTCTACCACCCAAGTTAAATTAGGTCTATCCCTGATTGACTGAGAGTGGCAGGCTACGTAGATCTCACTAAAAGGTGTGGAAAGACCAGTGTGCACTCTTCTAGAGATTGATGAGATGCAGACCTTGCCATCAGAGGGTTCACAGTGAGAATAGGAAGACAAGACAGGTAACTACAAACAAGGTGATTTCTGTCTCTGTTAGCAAGATGCATGTGTTCTAGAAGCTCAGGCATGGGATGGAGGCTTTTAGGGGAGAGGATGTGATGGTGTGAACTAAGTCATACTAGCTGTTACATTAGTGGTATAGGGAGGGGTCATCTGGCACTCACATGAAAGTGAAGATAGTAAAGTGACATGAGTTGATTTGTAAAATTGGTGGAGACTGTGCTGCCAAACCAAGGGGCTATGGAAGGACCCCCCTCCCAGTAGTTATGCATCTTGGGAGATCTCTGGCTCTAATGAGTGTGGGAAGCAGGGCTTTAGGCAGAGAGACTAGGAGAATGGTCCAGAGGAGGTAGATGACAATATAACTGGTGGAAATATAGTTGAACCCTTCAAACAGAACCACCTGTGAAGAATGAGAAAACCCCTGGGTTCAGAGAAACTGAACCAATAGCATGTGTGTATGTGCGTGGCTCCCTCCCATCTCCTTTCTCCACCCCTCCCCCAGTCTCCACTCTCCTCTCCTGTCCTCCTCTCCCCGCCTTCCTCTCTTCCTCTTCCTTTCTGTATGCTTATTCTGAGGAGAGATTTAAATGAACTGTGTTTTGTGGTTGTGGAGGCTGAGTCCCAAGTTAATGGGGTTGGGGCTGCAGCAGGATTGCCCAGGGAATGGGTGCTGGTTGCTGTTTCAGTTCAAGGCTTACCTATTAGCAGAATTCTTCCATCTTCTTGAGACAGTCAGTTATGGGCTCTTCAAGCTTCCAACTGATGGAGTGAGGCCCACTCATATTAGGGAGAATCATGTGCTTTACTGTCAATCTACTGACATAAATGATAATACCACCCAGAAAAATACCTTCACATGAGTGTCTAGAGTAATACTAAACAATATAGCTAAGTGCTATGGCCTAGCCAAATTTACCCATAAAATTAACCATCACCTTTACTTGTTTATGTTTGGTTGGCTTGTATGAGCTGACTAGAAATCAGACTTCAAACTCTGAGGCTCTCTCCAGTGGTTAGATTTGAATCCCAGCCTCCCATTGTATTTTATACAAATGACAATAGCCTTTCTGTGTTTTACTCTCCTCATTTGTAAAATGATGTGTAGTGTGTGTGTGTGTGTGTGTGTGTGTGTGTGTGTGTGTGTGTGTGTGTGTGCGTGCGCGCGCGCATTTATGGTTAAAGTCCTAGGTGACCTAACACAGCGTATTGTCAATACCTGAGTCCCTCCTGGTTTCTTTGTGGATGGAATGATGATACTAGACTATGTAACATGGGTCTGTTCCAGTTCAGAGCCAGGATACACTTATTCTCCCATTGACAAAGAGTTAAGAAAATACTGCATAATTTAAGAATCTAAAATTTGAATCTATGGGATATCTTTGTTAACCCAATATAGTCATAGGGTGTGCAGAAGGTTAAGTTTGGGTGACTGATTCAAGTCACACAATCAGGTTGTATCATTCTTGTGTCAGGATACAACACTATGCAACAGGCACATTTCTTCAATGCATTAAATTATTTCTCATAACTTATGTCATATTTTGACTTAATATGCCTGGAAAGAAATCTTATATGGGGCCTGATGTGAAAGGCCCCATATCTTAGCACATGCAACTCAGTTTTGGGTATGTAGTTCACCTACACAGAGACTGGTGAAGGGGGTCATACTGTTCATACTTTGAAGTATTGCTCATGCTATAAAATTGCTTCTTATAACATATTGTTTGTGCCACAAGGCTGGATTGGTGGATTATGTAGAAGGACAGTTTTTGAGACATACTGACATCTATGGCTAAGTATAGGGTTTCATTTTTCCCTTCAGGTGTGAGATAAGCAGAAGACAGAAGGCTCATTTTTTTTCTCCAAGAAATTCTATTTTAGAAACACTTTATCCCTTCCACTTAGCAGAAGCATTTTTAGATGTGAAGAGTATTGATCCAGTTGAGTATATTGCTAGCAAAGGTCAGATGTTTTCATCATGAACTGGAACATGAGGGGAAATTACTTTGCAAGTCATCAGAAGAATTTTCTTTTCTTTATGTTTTGGAGGGATGCTGGTTTGTGTGTGTGTGTGTGTGTGTGTGTGTGTGTGTGTGTGTGTGTGTGTGTGTGTGTGCTCACGTGCGTGTCTCCATCTGTATGTAGAGCCCAGAGGTTGACATCAGTGTTTTTCTCAACCACTCTCGACCTTATTTTTTGAGGCAGGGTCTCTCATTGAAGCTGCAGTTCAGTGATTATGCTAGACTGGCTGGCTGATGTGAAATGTGAATGTTCTTTCCTACCCTCTGGCTTTTCATCCAAGTGCTGAGAACCAAATTCATGTCACCATGCTTTTGTGACAAGTCCTCTGCTGACTAGTCCATGTCTCCAGTCCCTTGAGACATTTTCCTGTTAACAGTGAAGTGGGGAGCAACGGCCAATAAAGTCTAAACTTATTTGTTAAAATGTCCTGTCTGCCTGGAGCAGGGCTTCACTTAGTTTTGTTTTGCATAAGATGAAGTAACTGCAGTGATGATGATAATGGTAATAATGGGTATATGTGAGTCAATGAAAACCAAGACCTTTCTGCAGGTGAAATAGTTCTAGCATTGAGATCCAAGAAGTTCCTGCTACAGCCAGTAGAGATTCCTGCATCCATTATAACTTTCTGATCTACTGCAGGCAGTTTGAGGCATTTTATGACATCAGATACTCATCTTTTACTGCAATCACAGCAGTCAAAATGTGATATTCATCTAAGGTGAATTTGGCCAGCTTTTTCCTCCTTTTTTTTTGCAGAGCTCCACTAGAATTTCGGTCTCTGACATTTTGAGCCAATTTTCAAAAGATTATTTCCAAATTAGTTTAAATCACTTTCATTGACATTTGATGCCATTTAACTATTCATATGATTAGGACAGAAGGGCTCACTGCTGCCCTTGAACCTGAGGCTTTAAGTCTACTTTACTTCTTAATCAATATATTTTTATTAGAAGACTTAAAAGGGATTTAATGTACATCCATTAAAATTCTGACTTCTCGTTTTAGAAGGTTGTTTTCATTGTTTCGGCAACATGAAAATTCAATTTGTACAGATAAAGAAAGACCAGAAAGATACTCATTTCCTGTGAGTTAAATTGAAGTATGGGGAGTTAAATTGAAGTAAAGTAGTTTGCTTTTTATTGTAATGATAAACACCATGATCAAAAACAACTCGGAGAGAAAAGGGTTCAGCTTACACATCCAGGTCACAATCTACCATTGAGAGAAATCAGTGCAGGAACTCAAGGAAGGAGTCTGGAGGTAGAAACTAAAGGCAGGGTTTTGCTTCCCCTGGCTTGCTGCCTTTTTGTACACCCCAGGACCACCTGCCCAGGGGTGACACAATCTACTGGACTTTCCACATTCATCATTAATCAAAAAATGCTCCCAGAGTCTTGCCTACAGGCATTTTCTCAGTTGAGGCTCCCTCTTCCCAAATGACTAGATTGCATCAAATTGATGAGAAACCAACCAGCATAGAGCAAAAAGTGGTATTGTTTGAATTCCTTTGGCTGCATTGATTTCTTTCTCCCATGCTTGTGTGTTTTCTGCAAAAAAGATTTCAAACAAACATGTAACATTTTAACTTCAAATTTTTTGGCCAGAATGCATCACCACAGGCTGAGTACTTCTTAATGGAAAAATGACAATCTGAAATGCCCTAGAATCCAGTACTTTCTGAGTGTCCTCATGATGCCTCATGTGAAAAAGTCTACACATGATATCCTGTAATGGGTCAGTTAAAATGTAGATGAACTAAAAGGTTTTACATCACATTACCTCTATGATAAGGGAATACAATTATATGGAATATAAATAAATTCTGTCTTTAGACTGGGGCCTTTCTTCAAGATAAATCATTATGCATATGCAAATATTCCCAACTGCATATGCAAATATTCCCAAATCTGTCTGGTTTGGCTTGATTCAGCATCACGGCCAGGAAGGTTTGCAGGTCATAAAAACTGTGGTGCATATCATAAGACTAGGAAAATGTGTGTAAGACTGCAGGGTCTTCCTGATGTGTTAACTGAGCCTTTTCAGCCTAAGAGGGCTGTCAAACTCAGAGGCACTGATTGGAGTCTGAGGTTGCCTTGTGGAGTGAAAGGCCAGGCCATTGCCCAACAGATGAGGAGTGCACTCTCAAAGACCCTCTCCATCCCAGCAATAAAACAACTAGAGGTGATACCTTAGGTTACCAAGCAATTAATGAAAGGGCTCCTTTGCACATTCTGTAGGAAAAGCTCAAACAGGAGGCTTATTGAAAGGGAGATATGTGGTTTGTAATGCAGACAGCTGCGATGATGGCTGGGTCTACACTGTGCTGAAGCCTACAGCCCTGGCCAGACCAACCCTGCAGCTGCTATTTGTTCAGCATACTCAGATCTGCTGGGTTGGTTTTTCCTGCCCTCCACCAACCCAGGAGGCCAGGCCTGGCCAAGGAGGAGTCCACTCCAGGAGTCACATCTGTTTCTTTTGGATGCATGTGCTCTAATTAAAGATATAAAATACAATTATGGCAAAAAAAAAAGGAAAACAGATATCATGTCATCAGCTTTCTGTTGAAGTATGTCTCTACTATGCCTCTCCATACTCAGTGATTTAGGGCTGCTATTGAGAGTGGTTCTGAGCCATCCATCTCTTCTCAGCCAATACCTTCTATGACAGCAGGTACACACCAGCAAGGCAAGCGGGTGGGAGGTAATGATGCAGCTTGTGTCTAGCCCACATGGGAATCAGTACCACATCCTTCACTGCATTCACAAGTGTGCTGCTGACACAAAAGGGCTTTTTTATTCTCTAATTGCCTGGAAAATTTCATGTTGTTTTCCTGATTCCATGCCATGAACACACAAATGCACAGTGTATGAGAAAGAACTCAGGAACTTCTGTAGCCTAGAGATTTGAGTTCACACATATCTCAAATATCCCTCAATATTTCAAAGGATCTGCTCAAGTAGATGATTTGGCTGTCAAATTGCCATGATGGCTTTCACTGTAATGTTTACTTCTGTTCTTTTTCACTGTTTTGTTTTTTGAGGCAGAGTCTCACTCTGTAGTCCATCCAGAATTCCCAATACAGACAAGGCTGGCCTCAAACCACAACATTCTACTTGCCTCAACCTCCCAAGTTCTGGATCACAGACATTAGTCAAACACACTTGGCAGACTTTCATTTTATTGTTTTATCCAAAAAAATTTAAAGACTTAAATCTGTTGCCTGTTTTTATCACTATACAGTTACTAAGACCTACAAGTTTAGGTATTAGTAACTACCTAAACTAAACGTCCTTGTGACATTTCATTACTAGAGCTGTCACTGCACTGCCATGACCATGTGATGTACCCTAAACATTTCTTACAGTTTCTACTATAGCATCATAGTATCTAATTGATAAGCTATATTTTGCTTTTTAAAAAACATGTTAGTTTTTGTTACTACAAAACTAGTCAGTTGCTCTAGTTTCATATCTGTTACTGTGACAAACAGCCTGAAAGAAAACAGCTTTGACAAGAAAGAGTTTGTTTTAGTTTACAATTCCAGATTCCAGTTCAGTGTTGTGGAGCAGTCAAAGCCTTGCATCCACAGTTAAGAGCAGAGGGAGAGAGAAAATAAACACAGAGATCTGTGCTTACTTGCTTTCATCTAGCCTTCTCCTGTCTTACATAGTTTGGTCCTCTGTGCCTAGACACTGCATTGTGTCTTCCCACCTCAATTAACAAGATAATTCTACATAGACATGCCCATGGGTCAACCTGGTCTGAATAATTCTTCAGTTGAGACTGTTCTCAGGTAGTTCTAGGTTGTAGCAAGTTGACAATTAAAAACTATCACACTAGGAACACAACATAAAAGGAGGACTTATATTTGTTTTAGCTCATAGGCTTAGAGGTTTTGATCTGAGGTCAGCTGGTTATGTGTTTCTGGGCCTGTGATATGCCCAGAACAAGATAAGAAGACACAGTAGAGGCGAGATACCCCCCCCCCCCAACAGAAGCCAAGAAGAAGAAAGTAATAATGGGAAGTGTCCAAAGCCAAGATTTATCCTTCAAGGACATACACCCACAGCAACTCACATATGTCCCTTCTTGCACATTCCACCATCTCTCAGTCATTTATTAAAAATTAGAATCCTTGGCTGGATCAAGCCATTGGTTTTGTCAGAGCCTTCATAGGCTAATGTCCTCTGCAAATACTCCAAAAGACACACCTGGAGGAGGGCTTTGTAATCTGCTAGGCATCTCTCAGTCTAGGCAAATCAAATCAAAAGTCTTGTCAGTCAAAATTAATCATCATGAGACCATCCTGTCTACAACTTCCTACCAAACAATTTCTAAACCATGATTAATCTTCAAATAAAGAAAACAAAAGATCCTGATCCCATCTAATAAGATGTAACTGTCCAGAGTATCATTTTAAACATTCTAAATTGCTTCCTTGAAGTCTCAACCATTCTAGTAGTGGTTGAAAGTTTAACCAGTTTCCAAAATCTCCTTCAGGAAAACTCTTAGCTCTGTCTTTGTGTTAATAGAAATAATAAGAAAGAATGAAAAGAAATAACAGTTATGTTCTTTCAATACACTGTGCTACAGATTAAATATTTCCACTCCAAAAGGAAGGACTAGAAGAAGAATGAGGAAAGGTTTGGACCAAAGCAAGATGAAACCTAGCAAAGCAAACACTAAATCCTGAAGCATTGTGTCCAGTATCCAGGTCCAATGGTGGTATAATGTGTGTTCCTAAGGACTTTGACAACTCCTATCCAATGGTTTGACAGCTGAGGCCCACACAATTCTCCTTGGGCGGCTTTCTTCACTGCCTTCAGCTTCCTTGGTCAATGAACCATGACCTTCAAACTTCCTAAGTAACATCATTGGTGTTATTTGCTGTTTCACACATTGACCTCACTGGGCTTCTGACCTTGATAAATACTGCATGGCTTCCTAGATATTCATTAGAAATCTGGGTAGATAGCTCCATGACTGCATAATCCTTGCTTCCTGCGTTCCTGCCACACCAGTACCTTGTGGATGACACCAAAGTCTGCCATGAGCTCCACAAGTAACTGGGCTCTCTTGAACTATGGCCATAACATCATTTGTTCGGCTGGGCAAGGGAACATAGTGACACCAATCCTAGAAACAATTTTCTCGGTTTTTATTCACAACTGAAACCTAAGGAACACAGCCCTATCTCTGCATTCCTATTGGCATTCTGGTCCTCTGTTTTACAAGGCTCTTAGATTTCTCTCAATCCAATTAAGCTGACGAGGTTAACCATCACAGGAATGTCCCAGATTTTGCTAATATTATATTAAAAATACAGTTTTCTTTTTTTAATATTGAGCCCAATGCGTGGCATACTCTGGAGAATTCAAGGTTTTCTTTCTTCCTACTGCCAGAAGGACAATAGCCTGCTTATCACTCACACAACAGTGTCCAGAACTTTTGGCATGGACAGTGTTAACACCTGCTTCTGCCCCTCCAGCTTCCATTTTATCATCCTTCGTTCTCACTGCACATTTCACAGTTCTTAGAACTCCATTGTCTCCTTCACCTCCACACTTTTGCTTGTGTGGATCCTTCTTTACCAAGTCTCGTGGACATCATCCTTCAGGTCTCTGGAAAGACCCCATTTCCCTCAGGAAGCATGGCCTACTGTAGATGTAACCAACGGTCTTATTAAATAAGAAGCACAGAGCCGATTCAGAGAAGAAAGCCAAGAGGTCAGAGTTAAGAGCCTCACCCTTCCTGATTCAGGGATCCTCTTCAGCCAAGAGAGCACTCCAAAAAAGGGGCCTACTTCCTGTGTGTATGTCTTTATATACTCTAGCTGTTCTGCCTTCTCATTGGTTGTAAACCCAAACATGTGACTGCCTCGTCACTGCCTGAATGTACCGCCCTCCAGGTCCTTAAAGGCGTGCGCCACCGCCGCCACGCACTTGCTATGGCTCTAATAGCTCTGACCCCCAGGCAACTTTATTTATTAACATACAATTAAAATCACATTTCAGTACAAGTAAAATACCACCACAGCCTACTCTTTCCAAGTAGAGCTAAATTGGCTCTCTTGGAACCAGGGACTCCCTCTATTCCAGATCTTTCCTTGTTATGCCAAAACATGCTGTGCTGTTGCAAACTCTGCAAGCAGTGGTGGGCTCCTGTTTGCTAACCAGTACATTGATGTCATCTGTCTCTCAGTGTCGTGTGCACCAAGGTGGCAGGGTGTGTGGTGGCCACCTGGTGAGTTATATGGGAGCACTAGTAAACGGAGTTAATGATACAGCAAAGCCACAGCTGGAAAAGGCACTTTACAAAGCTCTGCCTCTGGTCCTTTGGATTTCTGAGATTAAACACTAATACTACATAGGAGTATAGTCCACTTAGGAAAGTTTCTATTCAGTTACTACAGTGAGACATAAAACAGTCTTTGTTATCACTTGCCTTTCTATTTTAATTTCAAGAAAATGTATAGTTCTTGCTTGTCAAGGTAAAGAAAATTAAGTAGGGTAAAGCATTTGTGTGGCATGTTAGATTGGGGGGGCAGGAAGTGTGTTTATGGATGTGTGAGTATGTGAGGCTGTGAGTGTGTGTGTGTGTGTGTGTGTGTGTGTGTGTGTGTGTGTGTGTGTGTGGTTTGTGGATTTCTGGACATTTTCTTTTAAGATGATCTAACTGTATGTCTGCTGAAATAGTCAAATAGTAAATGCTTGAGAGGAGAGCTTTTCAACTTTAATGTCTCCACAAGACACCTGGGACTTCTGTCAAAATGTAGATTCTAGGTTAGTTGCTCTGGCAAGTGTCCTGCGAGTCTGCATTTTCTTACCAACTTCCAGGGGAAGTCAGTGCTACAGGCCATAGAGCACACTGAGACTAGGCAGCATTAGCAGTCATGTGGTGTGTTTCATTATTTCCAATAAATGAGACTTAAGTGCAAACCCGTTTTCTTCTGCTTCAAATGCTAACATAAAGGAACTACTGTCAACTTGACTATGGGAAACTAGTGTAAAATGGACAGTCATCAGTCTCATCTCATGCAGAATATTTTCGGGGTCTGTTGGAATTATATATATATATATATATATATATATATATATATATATATATATATATATATATATATATATAAAACCTTCCTTCGACTTGGTGAAGAAGAGAATACCCTTTTAGGGGAATATCTATCATTGTATCCAGAGGCTAGGAAATCTCATTCAGTGATTCCAAAAACAACCTTCTATGTATTAACATGTAGGGTTAATGTTGGTTGCCAATTTGATTGTATCAACAAATGCCTCAGAGAATTAGGAAATCCAACCCAGAAAGATACACTGTAGATGTGGGTGGCCATAGGTTTGGAGTCCTGGTGAAAGAGCAAACAGAAAAGATGAGAGAGCCCACAGTGTTGGCAGGTGTTTTCCTCTGGCTCCTGGCTGCCACAACGTAGCAGATTTTGCTACATGCTTCTGTTGCCATGCTTTCTGCTTCATCTCAGCATCACAGTGATGAATCTAGCCCACCATGGGCTGGAACCCCTGAAGCTGAGTTCTGAAACAAATCCTTCCTGCTTCAAGTTCTTTTCTCAGGTGTTTGTCCCAATGTTGGAAAGTCTGATCAATGCATAGGTCTACAGCAATGAAGTGCATCTTATTTGGTGGCTTAACACTGTAGTATGGTGATATTTCATTTGTACTGAGATGTGATTTTATTTGTATGTTAATAAATAAAGTTGCGTGGAAGTCAGAGCTAATAGCAAGCCATAACAGAAGCCGGGCAGTGGTGGCGTACACCTTTAATCTCGATCACATGACAGACAGATCTCTGTGTGTTCAAGGATACAGCCAGTATCGAGACACACGCCTTTAATCTCAGTACCAACCATAGAAGACCTGGAGGTCTGTATAGACAGGCAGTGACGATGAGGTCATGTGGTTAGGTTTACAACCAATGAGAAGGCAGAACAGAAAGTCAATAAAAAGACAGATACACAGGTCTCTTTCTGAGGGGAAGGACGGCAGCAGGAGTGAAGGGTAAGAAAGGTTTTTTAGTTTCAGCTCTTAGCTACTGCTCTGACCTCTTGGGCTTTTAACTCTGCATTTGGTTCTGTGTTTCTTATTTAATAAGACGGTTACATCTGCACTGTAGATATGTATACTCTAACGGTTCTGGAAGTCAGAAACTAGGATCAAGGCATTGGCAGGGCCATGTGCCATGTTCTTGATGAGGGCTCCGAAGAAGACTCCTTTCTTCTAGCTTGTGGTGTGTCCAGGTGTCTTCAGCTTGTGGTAGCATCTGCAGCTCCATCCCTAAGTATTCTTCCTCCTTGTATGTCCTTGATTTTTGAATCTCCTTCAGTCTCTAATTAGGGTACCAGTCAGTGGATTGGGATGCCATCTAAAATCTAGAATGATCTTAAATCTTTATCTTGAACTCAATTACATCTTCAAAAGACCCAATTTTCAAATAAGCACTCATGCATATGTCCTAGAGGTTTGGATTTAACAAAGTCACTTTGGATATTTAATCTGCTATACTCTAGATCCCTGAAGCTATCATAAATGCAGAATATCAAGATTGGTGTCCCATTCAGTATGTGCTGCTGTAACAAAATTCCCATATACAGAAATTCAATCTGACAGTTCTAGGGGCTGAGAAATCCAAGCCTAAGGGAGCAGCAGATTCAGTGTCTCTGAAGACTTGTTCTTTGCCTCATGGATGGCACTGTCTGTGTCCTCTCACATAGAAAGGACAAGTAAACTCCTTGGGACTTTTTCTTGAGGGAGATCACTGTGGTTTGAGTGTGAGGTGCACCCCATCCCTGCCCTACAGACTCATGTGTTTAACTTTAATTTCCACATGGTGGTACTCTCTGGTGAGTCTGTGTAATCTTTAGGAGGCAGGGCACAGTTGAGGGAAATGGGTCCCTGGGATGTGCACTTTGAGAGTTATAGTCTGGACTTGCTTTCTGTCCCTTCTCTGTTTCTACTCTATGAAGATGTGAGTAAGAAGCCTCCCTCTGCTTCCACCATAGCTGTGAGTGGGTCCTGTTGCTGTCATGATGGTCTGTATCCTCAAGCTGTGATCTGAAATGAATCCTTCCTTCTCTATATTGATTTTGACAGATACTTTGTCACAGTGACAAGCACAGTGACATGGGAGGGCCTCATGACATAATCATCTCCAAGATACCCCACCTCTTGTTACTATTATATTGGTGACTACATTTCAACACTTGAATATTGAGGAGACCTACCACTCAGATTATAGCAATGGGTGTGAGAGAGTAATTTGTGCATTCTGTTCTATGCAGAGCTCAGATGTTTCATGTCTGTGTATCAAAAGAGAGGAGATGAGGCAGGTACCTGTGTCATAGTCCTTGCTCCTCATGAGGGAATTGGCACAAGGGAACAAAACAGTGAGCTGTTCCTGCATTTTCTTTTTGTAATGCTGAGGATTTTACCAATGGCATCACTCATGTCCCTGTGCTAAGTAACTATTCAGCATCCTACAACTGAAGTCTATCCCCAGCCCTTCAGTCACTGGATCAAACAGAGTCCACACAAAAGACTTCCTTGAAGCTGTTGTTTAATCTTTCTGCTATGAGATGCCTGACACTGAGTGTTGTAGCTGGAGAATTTCTCTCCAGCTCCTGCCAAGTCCCACCAGTTCCAGAGCCCACTTATAAAATAAACATACAGACTCTTACATTATTTAAACTGCTTGGCCATTAGCTCAGGCCTATCATTGTCTAGCTCTTACTCTTATATTTAGCCCATTTCTATTAATCTATACTTTGTCATGTGGCTCGTGGCTTATTGGTACCTTACATCTTCCTTGTCCTGGCGGCAGCTGTAGGCAGTGTGTCCCTCTGTCTTCCTGTTCCCTCAATTTTCCTTTTTGTTAGTCCTGCCTATACTTCCTGTCTGGCTACTGGCCAATCAGTGTTTATTTGTACAGAGCAATATCCACAGCACTTCCCCTTTTCTTCTTTTTTAAAAAGGAAGGTTTTAAATTTAACATAGTAAAAATAACAAAACAATTATCAAGCAAGAATTACAGTTACAATATTAAAGAAGATATCCTATCTTATATTTGTGAGTTTAAGGTTTTATATCTAACTTATCTTTTATCATAACTAAGGAAAATTGTAACTATCTAGCTTTAATTACATCAAAGACCCCAGAAGGATATAATATTACCTGAGAAACGGGAGAAGGATGCAAGCAACTTTTGGGAGTCTTGCAGGGTAGACAGAGACAGCTGACAGCCTGGACAGTCACATCATGTTCCTTTGTAAAATTGGGGCATCTGTCTTTAGGCCACAGGACTAGAGTTTCTCGGTCATTTTTTTTAGCGTTCTATAGAATGTCTGGCAGTCTCCTCTACGAAGCAGGAACCTGAAGGACCATCTTGTCAAGCAAAGTTTAGTGGTCATCCTTCCATGGGTCCTACATGTCCAGTCGATCAAGCAGTCTAGGCAAGAACAGTTTCTTGTCCAAATGGCTATCTTTGCCAAGGTGAAGATAAACTCCATATGGAGTGTCTTCGATGCCCATCCTCCTCTCCAAAGTAAATCCAGTGCTGCCAGGAGCAGACATGTCTCACTGTCCAGAAAGTCTAAATTTTTAAAAGTATTTTAAATGCCATATTCTGTAGGTCTTTGAAGTATTTGAAGATTACTTATCTATCTGAAATATATCTATGTATACATAGAAAACTTAACTAACATGGCCATAAGTATGATTATCATAGATGACTATTAATCTATTTAATTATCCATTTTAATCTAAATGAGTTACATAAACATAATACCTCAAATGAGAATAGAAATATATATACAGTATAGCAAAATTAAGTTTAAACTTGTATCAATAAACTAAAATCTATACCAATGTAAAACATTTTGAACATAAACTAAAATCTATACCAAATGTAAAACATTTTAAATAAGTTGTTGTTTTTTAATAGTAGGTTTATTAATCTACCCTACAGAGTGTCACTGGTGACTGACTCTTGTGTGTGAGACATTTCCTACAGAGTTTATTTTTTCTTTGTTTATTCATTCATTTCTTCCTATTCCTCCTTTAATCTATTCCTTTAAGTCTATAGCTGGCTTTATATATGTCTTTCTACCTCCCCCCACTTTTCTAACTGCCAAATGTCCAACACCATTTGTACTTACTTCATCTCATTCTAGAAAGTTCTAAAGGTTTTTCAAGAATATGGATTATAGTACATGGAAAGTCTTGTTTTGTTGTTCATGTGCTACTTAGATGCAGAAGAATTCAGGTGATTGCCTCTTCCCATGTGGAGGTAAACTGGAAAAGGTCATTCTATAGATCTGAAATCCACTTATCAGTGGTCACTTGATAGCAGAAGGCAGGAGTGTTTGCCTTGCACAAATTAAGTTCCATTTAAAATTTTACATGTTATTTTATGTGTAGGGGTATTTTGCCTACACTGTATACCACTTGCGTGCCTGATGCCCTTGGGGTCAAAAGAGCATGTAAGATCACCTAGAACTGGAGTTGCAGCCGATTATAAACCACCATGTGGGTGCTGGGAACTGAATCTGGGTCCTCTGGAAGAACAACCAGTACTCTTAACTGCTGAGCCATGTTGCCAGCCTCAAGTTCCATTTTTAACCACCTGCTTCCTGGGCTAGGTTATTTCCAGAGAGCAAGATAGCAGATAGCAAAATACCCAAAACGAAACAAAACAAAACAAAAAAACCAAACCCTTTTCATTGTACCACTTTACCTGAGTGTTCTGAGGTTGTTTGCCTCTAGCTGGAGACTCTGTTCTTACTGTCCACAGCACTGGCTGGTTAGCACAACATGGAGTTCTGGGGGTGACACTGTTTCTTTACAAATCCAGTTCCACAGCCCACCCTGAGCCATCCCACAGCATTGATCTTCTTTATTTGAGGCTTTGTTTTCGGGCTCTGGTATAGGTTGAAACCACTTTTTCCAAAGATCAATGTCATTGCATAGGCGGGCTTCCCACACTGTAACTGTATCCCCAGAAAGGCATATTCAATTTACTCCTTAGTGGACAATGAAAGCTAAACCAGAATCCAGTGACTCCAAACTGCTCCCTTTAAATATGAGACTATGTATCTTATGCCAGACTTATTACTAATGAAATATAACATCACTACGGGAAAACATTCTACTTTGGTTTTTCCAACTATTTGGTCCTGGCATCTGAACTTGAATTTACGGGTAAGAAGCAGATCCTTTAGCAGGAATAATTTAGGAACACTTTTTCTTTCTTCAGATGTTTCTCTACATATTTTTACTTGTGTGGGTTATAGTGCACAGAAAATGGTGGATATAGTATGGTAGAAGTAAAACGATGACTGTGTTTAGAGTGGATTTGGCCTCTGCTTCTCACTAGTATGTGAATTTGGAAAAAGCACTTCTTTCCTTTGTGCTTCAATGTTCTCATCCACGAAATAGGACCAATTAGAGCTTCCATGTCATCGGGTTAGTTGGGTGGCTAAGTAGGAAATATGTGTCGAGTTATAAACCCAGACTTGCCCTAAAGCTGCCCTACCCAACAGAGATATAACATGAACATTATGGTGTTTTTTAAAAGTGTTTTAGTAGCCATACTAAAAAGGTGAGCAGAAACATGAAATTCACTTTAATGTTTATTCACTACCAAATATCAAAATAGTTTTATTTCAGCATGTAATCTACATAAAATGATTTATGGTATGTATCACTTTACTTTTCTCTGGTCCCCATCCCCAGTGATTCTGATTTCCTTGGTCTGGGTGTGGAAACAGGGGTTTCCAGGTTTGTGGTTTAAGACATAGATAAAGAATCTTAGATATTTGTACCAAGTGTAGGATACCTCCCATTGAGTAAATTGGTCAGGGGTGTCTTAGAGAATCCCCAAAACCCAATACAGATTACTGACATTGCTTTTGGTTGCTCACCAGAACTTGATAGTAATACCTGGTTGCTAGAAGTAACATGTACTCTGGTCACAGGACATAGAGACAGGAATCTGGTACTAATCTGGATGATTCCTCCTTGCTGACCAGCCTTCACAGTTCCAGAAGACTATATGAAGTCTGCTGGGAAGAAAAGTCTTTAATAGCCTTATCCAGTTGTGAACCCTGCCACTTACAATAATGACAAGCCTGGCAAGATATGACCATGGGTGTAATAGAGGCATGTATGTTTTGGGGCTAACAGATTTCCAAATAGATTTAAGACATCCTTCATAAGGAGTGCTGTAAGTCATGGCTGGGCAGGTCATAGGCCCCATGGGTGAATCTAGTACTGCTCTTATTTTGTTAAATGGATATAGTATCTAAATGCCTTCTGACTGCTTATCTTTATACCCATAGATTAGTGCAGCTCCCAGTCCTTATCAGAAAAGCTTCTCCATATGGTGGGTGGCAGTGAATACAGACACTAATGGCCAAAGTGCAGAGAATAAGTGACTTATGGAGTGCCCACCCCTAAATGGGACTATTATTTATTAAGTGGTGCAATGTTATTCATTAAGTTGCTCTATTTACCTTGCGAGAAAAGCTATAAGGTAAAACAAAACCCACTGTAAGATTTTATTAAGGGAAGGGAACAGAAGGGATGTGCTTAGGCCTATGGGAATGATCATGCGGGGAAAAAGCGGGCAGGGATACGTGGAACCCACTTTTATAGGTGTCCCCCTCCCCACCCCACCCCCGCACATGTGCATATGGGCTTATGTAGCTACACCACACATGCACATAGATTATGTGATCACACTGTGCGCAAATTACGTGATCACGCAGGGCATGGATTACATAGGATTATATAGGACGTAAGACCCTGGGATGACTAAACGTCTTGCCTGGCTACTGGACAGCACATGTGCAGTCATGTAGCTGGGGGAGTGGTTAGGAATTCTAACAGGGACATCCTTATCATACACTCTCCCTAGAACCACTAATGCCATGAGACTTGAGGAACAACATGAGTGAGGAAACAGAATGACTGTAAGAGCAGGTCTGCAGGGACTGGGACAGAATAATGCCTTCTGAACATGACAGGGTTATTACATTCCTGAACTCCCAGCAGCTGTGCTTATTTGCACAAGACCTACACACGATCAAGCCAGTTAACATTCTAGCATGGATGGGGGAAGTGCACATGAGTCCTCCCTTAGGAGCTGTTGACAGTTGATGGCTGCTGGAGAAATGAGAGCCAATTTTCTCTAAAGGTATGTCACGAGGTAGGTTGACCATGCTCTAGTAGATGCTCCCACATCTGTGCACATCAGCATAGCCCTAATTGGACTTAGTGGGACAGCTGGTAAGTGGCAGTCATGCCTTCAGTGACTTGTCCTAGAGATGAGCTAATGCTTTGATTCCAGTCACTCTGATGTTCTCTTGAGTAGATATGTATTTGCTGAAAAAGATGTCTGATGTGTACTTGGTCTGGGCCTGGCTGGATGTTTGAAGGATGGAACATGCTTTTTTTTGGGGGGGGGGGGTTGAGACAGGGTTTCTCCATGTAGTTTTGGTGCCTGTCCTGGATATCACTCTGTAGACCAGGCTGGTCTTGAACTCACAGAGATCTGCTGCCTGGCTCTGCCTCCTGAGTGCTGGGATTAAAGGTGTGTGCTTTTAAGGGTCCTATTCATTAAGGGCAAATGCCAGCTCCTTCTGATACTAGCACTGTCTGAGGCTTGGGTTTCTCATTTGTAGCTGGGGTAGCCTTTGGTATGAAGCCATGCTTTCTTGAGGGCTGTTGGTATGAAGTATTGGGCAGGCAGCAGCATTGAGCTCAGGCTCTGGTATCCTTCCTGTGCATTCTGTTGGGCTCTGTGTTCACGTGATCAAGGACTTGCAATTCTCACTGGAGCATTTGAGCAACTCCAAGACCTGGTGCCTGGGATGCTCATTCACTTGCCCCTCCCCCATTCACATGATACAGATTTTCCTTTCCTAGCTCAGATCTCAGGGGCTTAGTCAAATCCACGTTCAAACCGACTGTTTCCTCTGTCCAGAGGTGGGTGTTAGGCTTAGCTTTGCTGAACTGGAGGCTCAGGGTTTAGCTGCGGCAGCTGGAAGGACTCCCTCTGTTGTTGACTGAATCTCCTCTCCAGAGAGGAAGCTTCCTTTGCATGTGCTGCTGGAGTAAGTGAGTGGGCCCAGATCACATGGGGAGCCTAGCTAAAGGAAGTGCCTCTGATCTCCCCGACTTACGGAAATTCCTTCTTCTTATTCTAAAACTAAGATAAATGGAGCTGCAGCATGTCACAACAGCACAGAGAGGGGTGAGCCTTCTTGCACAAGTGTGCTTTGAATGTCTGTTGGTCACTGAATCATTTTGAAGTTTTTATTTATTAAAAGAAGCTTGCCACAAACAGTCCCAAAGCACTGTTTACATTTCTTCGTACCCTCTTTGGATCACTAACATGTGATTTGTGAAGTTCTCACTGTTATTGTCATAAAAGCTGATCTTTATTTGATCTCACAATGTATGGAACTTATATTAAGCTCTTTCCACAACATGAATTTATGCCCCACCCATATATCATTCTCAAGGAATACATGAAAACACAAATGTGTGCCCAGCATAGGTTTTTCAGGAAGCAGTACTCTGGAGGCCCTTTTACTTAGTACTCCTGTGAAGATTGTGCTTTAGTCATTCAGGAGTGGAAAACATTCAGCTGATCATGTCTGTGTGTAATTTGTGCAATGACTAAAAAGCTTATAAATGTCCCTGTCTTTGGACTTGTTGGAGAGACTCTTGTTTCTGTACCATTTCTCAAGTTTTCTCTCTGTGTATATGCATACCTATGTGTATATGTAAGTATATATGTATGTATGTGTATTTGCATGTGTATATGTGTGTATTATGTGAATGCGGATGTGTGTGTGTGTGTGTGTGTGTGTGTGTGTGTGTGTGTGTGTGTATGTGTGTGTACTTTCCAGTGCATGTACCTGAATGGATGTGGCCTTGTATCATTAGGAAGAGAAATTATGGAGGCTGGAGAAATGGCTCAGTGGTTAACAGCACTTGGTCTACCAGAAGGCCTAGACTGGTTCCTAGCATCTGTATCACATGGCTCACTATTGCCTATAACTCTAGCTTCAGGACATCTGATGTCCTCTTCTGGCTTCTGAGGCAAGTACACACACACACACACACACACACACACACACACACACACACACACACACACACAAATAAGAAAATAAATCTAAAAGAAATTAATTAAAAATAAGGAACATGGAAAAAAGTATATTAGCAATTAAGGGGGAAAAAAAGACAGCATGAGAACCTGAAAACCTCCATGGGCATTCCTGAATGACCATTGCTAGTGAGTCTACAAGTTGCAAGCTTACCGTAACCTTTAGCAATGGCCCAGGAGTTCAGAGAAAATGCAAGCATAGATAGGATGGTATGTGGTCCATTCCAAATGAACCACACAGTCAATAGTTTCTACACTGTCTTGGGATAAACTTGTGTCCAGTAAATTTGGACGTTGAAAATTAAAACATATCTGGTTGGTTATTCAAGACTAGCCGAACACTGTAATATTCCACGGCTCAGTGTTAACATTCTTGCTTGTGTTTGTATCATACTTGTGTCTTATATGCTGTCTTCGTTGGACATTTCTGAGAAGTCTTTGCATTCACATTATTCCTTTGTGAAGCTAATCAAAGACTACTCCACAGAGGGCTGTGTAGCACTTCCCAGGTAATTTAGTAGACCGGTTATGGTTGTCTGGAACAGAAGGTCGTCTGTGGCAGGTGACTCAAATCTCCGTCATTCATTCATTTATGATTAAGGACAACACATTTGATAACATTATTTCTGGTGGAGAGATGAATTAGCTACTTGCTTCCAGAAACCCAGGCTCTCATAGAAAAGATAAGTAACCAATTCAGGTAGAGTTGCTTGTACACAGAATTAAAATGCCCAGTAAGAAGATGGCTAGTGTTAGAGATCATCTTGTTCCTGGTGAGGTAATGACAGGTTCTGGGAGTTGCTTGCCAAATCACCATCATTCTTGGCAAAGTCCATATGTAACTTCAGCATATTTGTTCTAGGCTTGTTTTCATAACTAGTGGCCAAACACGCCTGGTTCAGAAAGTGGGCCACTTCCTACATGCAGCCAAGGCTAGTGTAGCTATCAATGGAGAGTTCTTCTCCAAGGTACAGGGCCCCAGCTCCTGCCATTCAGGCAGTGATTTGGTGTGACGCAGAACTTTGGCTTCTTCCCCTGAATCATTTGCACTTTTGGCGATAGTAGAAGAGAGATAAAAGAGATCAAGTCCCTTCACTACAAGTGACTCATATCAGTGCTTCTCTTGTTGCATTGACATGTGACAGTCATGTGATCCATCTTACTGCAGGGACTGAGGACTGTCCTATAGCAGACTAGCCCAGCCTCAGATGTTAATGGACACTGGATGTATCTTTCACACCTAGAGACTTAATATTATCAAAACCTGTGATCTAGAGAGCAAGTGCTATTGCTTGGGATCAATGTTCCAAAAGCATCACTTTAAGAGGTATTATCATGTGGGGTATCTGGCTCTGTGAATAAAGGCATTTGCAGCCAAGCCTCACAACATAAGCTTGATTCTTGTAATTCTTACGTTGCAAATAGAGAACTATCTATTCCCACTGATTCTCCTTTGACCTACATATACATACATTGACTGACATGGACACAGGCAATCACACACACACACACACACACACACACACACACACACACACACACACACACACACACACCTCACAAATAAATAAATGTGAAAAAAGAAATCATAGCCCTGGAGAGACTTAATTCCTTTGAAATTTGGTATCTGCTGGGCAATGTTGATTCTCCCTGCCTGGAAGACCTCCTGTCTCTCAGAGGTGGTATATTTTTTCCCCAAAGCCTCAAGGAATGTTGCCTTGGACAGTGTGCTGTGTGGATGGAAATAAGTTTACTGGCCTGGATCTTTCCAGGTCCCCTGTATGTGATATTTTTGCCCACTTTTGAGTACTTTACTTTCTGCTAAATTGAGGCCTTCTGGAACAAATACCGTATAGAACAGGACCTGGAGGTAGGGAGGTCTTTTCCTGTGGATTCCATTAAGATGACAAACAGTTGAGTTTTCTGAACATGAAAGTTTCCCCACACCATGGTGAGAGCAGCACATTGCAAAGCACCAGAAACCATGCATGGCACTTCTCGTCGAACAGTTTGACTTATTTTCCAGAAGAAAGCTGTCTGGTCTAAACTGGTTTGGGAGGCAGCAGCTCTGCAGCCGTCTCCCTTGCTCCTCATCGCTGGCCCCACCTGCTCCTTCCTCCTTTGTGCACCACAACCCAAAACATTGTACTTTTAATTTCCCCTGGCTACTGTCACAAATCAAAACAAAGTAAATAGCTTAAAACACAATCTTATTTATACGTTTCTTTTTTGTAAATCCACAAATTTTGTTTATTTTTAAATTTAACTTTAGAATATTTTTATATGGCATCATATAAATCACAAACTGAGTAGTGTGAATTTCTTCAGATCTGACATCTGCTGTGGCTCTCACAGAGCTCAGATCCAGGGGGTCAGCACACTTACAATCCTTCCTGAGGGATGGAAAGAGAAAACACGCGTTTGCCTTTTCCAACTTCTAGAGGCCACTTATGGAGCTTAGAAGCATGCGGTATGATACTTGATACTCTGTTGCAGTGTTGCACGGGTGTCATCAAGCTGCCACTTTCAGCCAGCACACAGCCAGGAGGCTAGACAACTGACACTCCACAAGTACTTTGTTGTTAAGCTGTGTTGCTTAGTAGGTTAGGCATATTGATTGCATTTTTGATTGAAGGATTTTTTTTTTTTACATGCAATGTGTTTGCTGGGATATAGTGCTATCATAAGTCAAATGGCATCTCAAATACCTTCGTGACCTCGGGCAGCTGTCCTTTGCATTATGTAATAGACATAATAGTGAGACTGGCTCATAAATGATGCTTAATTCAAATCACATGGTACATACACACCCCTTTCCCATACTATTTGGCATAGTCAGCTGTTGATATTTACTGGATTATTGTTGCTGAACACCCAGGACATAGTGGTGTACTATACAGATCATTTTCTGCATGTGCCTGTGTTGGGTTTGGCATTGTCTAGGTGCAGGTAGAGTTGTTTGTTAGTTGCTTAAAAGATATTTAGAAGCATCAGTACTGTCCTTATTTGCATTTTCCATCCTGTGCTGAGCCTGAATGTCATTGTTTCCATGATGAATATCCAGGGATACTATGTATGCTTCAAGGCAAGAGCTCTCATCCATCCTCCTCAAGTTCTCGGTGGGGAGGAAGCCCTTGCTGGTCAATTTCATCAATTACTTGGGACTGTGCAAAGCACAGTGTATGTATTGGGTAAGAGATCACTGAGGATTTATTGAGTGTGGACAGAGCAGCTCTATTTCTAAGATGTGGATGGCGCTATTTAAATGAACAAGGGCTGTCTAGTTGCCAGACCTGATGTTGTGATGCCAGGCTTCCTGAACACCTGGGTTGCCAAGGAGCAGGTAAGCATGGGGAAGAGTTTCTGCCTTGGACTCTTTTACTATCAATCATTGATAGCAGACAAACCCTGAATCTGCTTCAGTTTCAATGTATCTCTATTACCAAAGCAGACCTAGGATGAATTCCATCTGTGCACTGAGTCTTTTAATGGAAGAGACATCTAGAAATCTAGACAATCTCAGAACTGCATCTATATGAGTGAGGTTGGGGGTTGGGTTCTGTACATTCTATACAAGCAGGTAGAAGACAAGAGAATCTGGGATGCATGTATTTTCACATATTACTTATTTATTGCCTGTGTCAGAAGCAAGAACAAACCAATTCTGTATTGTTCATATTATATACCTATACTCTTGTTGTATGTGAGTAGCCTGAGGGGCTTTACCCTCTGTGAACACATGCATGTGGCCCTTTAGAAATCATCACTTCCTTTGTGCTTTTTCTAATTTGATTTTCTGGAAATACATTTGGTTTGATTTTTTTTAAAAAAGAATTAACTGACTCTAGATTGTCAGCACTGGGAGAGGGAGATGGCTCATGAGATAAAGGTGCTTGCCACACAAGCCTGATGACCTGAGTTTGATCCTCACAACATCCTTAAAAAGCTCAGGGCAGTTGTTTACATCTGTAATCCCAGCACTTCTGCAGGGAGATGGGAGACAGAGGCAGGAGAATTACCCTGAAGAGCAAGCTTGCCAACAATAATGCAAGTTGGCAACGAAAACCACGAGAGACATTCTGCCTTGAAATAAGATTGAAGCAAAGGATGGAATCCTGAAAAGTTGTCATCTGATCTTTTTATGCTTGCTGTGATACATGTGTGCCCTCCCCACATACATCCCAAATTAATTAATTAAAAATTGTAAGTAAGCATGTGGAGATAAAAATGTTAACCTGCATGATCTTACTATGATTTATTACACTTTTTATTTTGGAGCATAAAATGGATATAAGAAAGTGTTAGTCATCTGGAGCTGCTCTAACAAATTCTACAGATTTGTGGCTTCAACGGCAGAACTTACTTCTCCCAGTTTGAAAGTTGGGGTGTCTGAGATCAGAGTGCTACAGATTCTCTTGTCTGTCGAGGGCCTCTTCCTTGTTTGTGAGTGGCTAACTAACATCTTGTGTCCTTGAATAGCATTGAACAGAGAATGAGGAGAAGCATGTTGCTTACCTAGTGCTATACTTAGAAGGGCACTAACCCCATTGTGAGGGTTCCTTCCTCATGACCTCTTTGCCTCTGAAAGTCTCACCCCTGATGTTATCACATTCGAGTTCCATAATGAATTTTGGAGGAGGGAAACCTTCCCAGTAGACCAGAGTAAGGTGTCTCACCTTGACGTTATAAGGAGAGAAACTTCTATGAAAGGCAGAAGGGATAATCTCTACTCTTAAGTGTTGAAGAAGTCAGTTTTAATCCTTTTTTCTTTTTCAGTTTAATCCTTGTAGTCAGGAGAAGTTTTTTTTTTTTTTTTTTTTTTTTTTTTTTTTTTTTTTTTTTTTTTAACTATGTGGCAAGTCTACCAGGCAGGAATCTAAACTTTTAAGTGCTTCTTGGAGTCTCTTCTCTTGCTGAATTTCAACTCACAGTACCACTTAACAGTGGGCTTAAACTCTCCATTGTGTCTACTCCATGTTTACAACTAAACAGGTACAATTTCTGTTATACATTTCTAATACAGCTTAACATTATTTATTTATTTATTTATTTACTTACTTATTTACTTATTCATTTATTTATTTATTTATTCATTCATTCATTCATTCATTCATTTATTTATTTATTTATTTATTTATTATTTATTTATTTATTTTTATTTATTTATTGTGTGTGTGTGTGTGTGTGTGTGTGTGTGTGTGTGTGTGTGTGTGTACCACATAACGTATGTGGTTGGAGAACAACATGTGGGAGTCAGTTCTCTCTTTCCATCATGTAGGTTCTAGCACTTGACCTTAGGTTGTCAGGTTTGGTTTCCAGTGCCTCTATCCACTTAGCCATCTTGTGGCCCACCCTCCCATACTTTCTTCAGCAACAAGCAAAGCTTATATTAGTGCCATGCCTTTTGGTGTTGTTTCCTTCCTCAAAATGGCCTCTGTCAGAGACAGCAGGTGAAAATTTTCCTGTGCAATAAAAGTTGTTAATAAACCCATATGTGCTGCCTCTACATCTGCTATCTCCACAATGTGTGGTGGTGCAGGGGCTAAAACAAGATTTGGTTGTGTTATTTCTACTCTTTATTTTTGCTGCTCTTCTGCAGATTCTATCCTTTTTTATCTTTTTGGATTTAAAATTACATTTTTTTCTCCTTTTATAAACACATATTCTAGAAACATTTTCCATGATCACTAACTTACTGATTCAAGAGTTCATGATTGGGAACAAGGAATGTGAAACTTGTATTTTAAGCTGATGGACTGGGATATAGTTCAGTTGATATGTTTGCTGTGGGATGTTCTGTATGTTAAATGTGTTGGTTAATAAATAAAACACTGATTGGCCAGCAGCTAGGCAGAAAGTATAGTCTCGACAAGGAGAGAGGAGAATTCTGGGAAGTGGAAGGCTGAGGCAGAGGGACGCTGCCAGCTGCTAGGATGAGAAGCAGATGTTAAGATACCGGTAAGCCATGAGCCACGTGGCAACTTATAGATTAGTAGAAATGGGTTAATTTAAGATATAAGAACAGTTAGCAAGAAGCCTGCCATGGTCATACAGTTTGTAAATAATATAAATGTCTATGTGTTTATTTTATAAGTGGACTGTCGGACTGCTGGGGCTTGGCGAGACCCAGAGAGAAAACTCCAGCTACGTATGTTAGTTAGGGTTTCTATTGCTATGATAAAACATCATGACCAAAAGTAAGTGAAGAAAGGGTTTATATGAGGAAGAAGGAGTTTATTTCATGTTACACTTCCAGAAATAGTCCATCATCAAGAGAAGTCAGGGCAGGAGCTGATGCAGAAGCCACGGAGGAGGGCTACTTATTGGCTTGGTCCCCATTGCTTGCTCAGCCCGCTTTCTTATACCATCCAGGACCCCTTGCCTAGGGATAGCACCACCCACAGTGATTTGGGTCCTCCCACATCTATTATCAATTAAGAAAATGCTTGATAGACTTGCCTACAGGCCAATCCTATGGAGATATTTTCTCAATTAAGACGTCTTCTTACTAGATGACCCTAGTTTGTGTCAAGTTGACATAAAAACTAGGCAGCACTAGTTTAACTAGTTGGTAAAGTAGTCATCTAGCATGGGCAAAGCCCTCTGTTCAGTACTGTATAAACTGGGAGTGGTGGTGCATGCCTGTAATCCCAGCACTGGGGAAAGAGGTAAAGGTGGGAGGATCAGAAGTTCAGTATTACCCTTGTCTGTATAGCCAGGTCAAGGTCAGCCTAGGTTACATGAGATACCTTCTCCAAAAAGAACCCCAACCAAACAAAAATATTAAATTAAATGTTTCCACTTCGAATGTCAATGGTAGAAAGATGCAAAGCATTATTAGAGAGGAATAAGAATTCTGGTTCTTGGACGTTTTCAGGTGCAAGCCAGTTCCCCTAGTGAGGCCACAGGGTGTTGGTTGAGGCCTGTCTGACCATGCTGACAGGCAAAAGAACAGAAGTCCTTAGAATCCCTTTAGCATCAGAGAAATGTGGTGGAGCATAAAGTCAAAGAATGATGATGGAAAAGGAAGAAAGTAGTCTGGAAAAAGAATGAATTTGGAGAGCAAATCACTCTGGGCTGCCAAAGCACAGAGCCCATTATTACCTTACTAGCTCTGAATGTGAACTCATGGTGCACTGCGGGGAGAGATACTCAGAAGGAATGTGGGAGCAAGTTTCCAGAAAGTGAAAGAGATCAAGAAGAGGAGAGGTGTGTATGTAGTTCTGGAGGTAGCCACAGGAATACGCAGGAGATTGAGAAAGGGTTTTGCTTAGGGAGTAAATTGTACTAAATCAAGTTCCATTTTACTGAGTAAACTGCAAATAAAAGAAATAAATGAGTAAATGCATTAAAAGCATAATCGTGCTTCCTCAATTCAAATTAATCACATTTTTTCTAAAGTAGAATAGGAAAAGGCAAGGTGTATCCTTCTCTCTGGTTTTGAAACAACCATCTGCTTAAGTCCAGAAGGGTAATTGGAATGCAAATATGGCTACCTCATATATAGATGATTAGACCATTTGGCTTGTAGACAAAATTGTAAGCTTTATGTAAGTGCACCATAAATGTCTGTTGGAATGAAATATTTTCCCAAACTCTACAAAAGAGTAACTACTATTTGAACCACAAGAAATATGTTTCTTCAGAGACAAATAGAAAGTTATGGGCACTTAGTGGTCACTTACTTTACAGCTATTGAGGAATATTTTCACATGCTTTCAATATCTGAACATTGGACAAAGGGGCTTTTTTCCTAGGTCCTGAGAAGTCTTGTTATAAAGAGACCATTCTCTTTCACAAGAGTTTTAATGTTTATTAAAATACAGGATACTCCTGTCTGCTGCTTTTCTCTTTCACGTTATACAGGTAGGTACTCATTAGTGAAAAGAATTCTGAAGGAACACTTGTCTATCTCATTCAGTTTACAACTGGGGAAAGGAGCCAAAAACAATGTCAAAGATCCTTCCTTTTGGGATTTTAGACTGAGACTAGAACCTGTGTTTTGCACACACCCCACACCTGCTGTCAGCTGTTAGCCTCTTAGAACAGCGGTTCTTAACCTTCCTAATGCTGCAACCCTTTAATATAGTTCCTCATGTTGTGGTGACCCCCAACCATAAAATTATTTTTGTTGCTACTTCATAATTGTAATTATGCTATTTTTATGAATTGTGATATAAATATCTGTGTTTTCTGATTGTCTTAGGTAACCCCTGTGAAAGGGTTGTTTTTCCAGCCAAGGGGTTGAGAATCACTGTCTTAGAGGCCCAGCCCCTTACCACTAGGTAGCAGACTCAGGCTATGGTGGCTCAATGATGACTCTGCACTGAACAAGACTTCTTGGAGTCACACCATTGCATGTTCTAAGTAAGAAAAACCTTGACAATATAATACTGACCTTCCAGAATTTTGTCTCTGATTGATTCAGATAAACTTTCTACTCCATCTCACTTACCTCCAAGTTTAACTATTGAGAGCAAGGTTTCCAAGGGCTTCCTTCCTTTTACCCATCTCCTCTGTGGAATCAGACAGATGATATCTCAAAGCAGTCCTGTCCTTTACATCTTTGTTAAAGCTCAAGAAAGAATCTTTAATCATGTTAATAAATGAAAGAAGAATTTATAAATGTTGTTTACCAAAGAAAATGGTGGTCAGTTTTACATACTACAATTAACCTAAGGAATATAGGAGCCATTCCTTGCCATATGTTCAATGACACTTCACTCTATATTATGCACTTTTTTCTTTTCAAAATAATTCTGTTTGACATTGTCAATTAAATGAGTTCTTTTACACATAAACACTATAGGTTTCATAATATCTGATGCTTATTGTTTTGGAGGAGCCATTGGGAAAGAAACACACCCACATCTAATTTAAGGTATGAGTTTCTCTGATGTAATGACTAGTTTAGTTTTCACCTTGACACAGTCTAGTATCACCTGGGAAGGGTGTTTCAATGGGGGATCTTCTAGGTTAGAAGATTGACTTGAGGCCATGTCTATGGGGGATTATATATTGATATTGTTATTTGGGGTGGGAAAACTGCCACTATGGGTGGTAAAATTTCCTAGGAAGGGGTTTCTGAACTGTATATGATTGGAGATAGCAAGCTGAGCACTAGCATGGATGCATTCATTGCTCTGTTTCTGATTATAGATATGATATGACCAATTCCCTCAGGGACCTGCAGCTATGACTTTCCTGCTCTGATAGACTTTTTTAAATTTATTTTTTATTTTTGTTTTTTTTTGAGCCAGGGTTTCTCTGTGTAGCTTTGGAGCCTTTCCTGGAACTCACTCTTAGCCCAGGTTGGTCTCGAACTCACAGAGATCCCCCTGGCTCTGCCTCCTGAGTGCTGGGATTAAAGGTGTGCACCACCACCACCCAGCTGCTATGATAGACTTTAACCTGGAACTTTGAGCTAAAATAAAGTCATTCTCCTTTCTGTTGCTATTGTCAGTGTATTTTATTACAGCACCCATAAATTAAGCCAAGAAACCTCGTAGATATACAACCCAAGACAGCTCTCTTAGCTACAGCAACCCATCTTTATATGCTCGAGCTTTTAATCCGATAGTTTCAGACCTTGAGTTAGATGGAGTATGTTCCCTCAGAGTGTTCTAAGTGTAGCGTTCTCTTTTGTGACAGAGACAATGGATGATGGGTAAGAACAAGGTATTTGTTTCTTCTGAGGCACAGTTACACCAAGTCAGATTTCTCCAAGGGAGGTTTCCAAGAAGGCAGCTACATACCAGTGTAATGTGAGTTTCCCCAAAGAGGTCAAATGAACTGCATTTTCACTTACATTCCATGCTTTTCCCCATTGCAAAATCCTTGAAGCCTTCATTTTGTCTTGCTACAGTGGTGAACTTCCAACATGGATGTTTGGGGTTTTCTTTTTTAATCAAACACAGGATGACGTGGACAGGCTATTTTCACAGCTGAGATCTTATTGCCGGGGATTTATGGTGTCTTTCATATGTTCCTACTTTGGTCTTTTCTGCTGACTTATTTAGCTTTCCTGACATATCCAAATGCCTTCTAAGCAAGACCCTTGTCTTGAGATCCAACTGTGGAGTTGTTAGGATAAGGACACATGCCAGGGGTGAAGAGACACAGCTCAGAAATTGTTTTCTTTTCTGATAAGCACAGGCATGATGCTTTTTCTTCCATGGCAATATAATCCAGACCTGAATCTCTGAGAGCTTTGAGTATTTAGGGTTCTGGTGCTTTCAGTATGACCGTGTGATCATCTTTGGAAAGCCTTACTTCATTATCTCTAGCTGAACTACTAGGTGGGAAAGATAAAGAAGGTGAAGCTTAAGTCAGGGCTGAATTCCTCACATTGTCTTCTCTGTACTCTGTGACACACTTAGTAATCGCTCCAGGACTTAGATGTCAACTGTTGGAGATTAAGCCATCTTTATTGATGACATGTTAAGGGAAAATTGCTGAATAAAGAGCCTTCTGTATGAAGACTGGAAATTATCTTCAATTCATTTAGCAAGAATATTGCCTCCAAAACAAATTATTTAGATCAATGCTGACACTGTCCAAAAAGCAGCATACCCCTTTACTCAGTAAAATGAGAATATTAGCAAATGCTGACATTATAATTCCCTTCCTTAATTTATATTTTCCAAAGTAAAAGAGGCAAATGGCTGCCATTTCCTTAGCTCCAATCTTGAAGCAAGCGTCTTATAAGTTCTAAGTGTAATTCTTTTTTTTTTTAAAGATATATTTATTTTATGTATGAGTGCTCTATCTGTATCACCCCTTTATGCCAAAAGAGGGCATCAGATCCCGCTATAGATGGTTGGGAGCCACCATGTGGTTGCTGGGAATTGAACTCAGGACCTCTGGAAGAGCAGCCAGAGCTCTTAACTGCAGAGCCATCTCTCCAGCCCCTCTAACTGTAATTCTATTACACATATGGCTGTTTTGCTTATAGGCAATTGGACAGTTTTGCTCATTGAATTGGAGATTTATATGCAGATGTTTCTCTCTGAGTTACTTCTGGGACTATTCTTCAGAATTATCTGACAGGCTTCTAGATGTTTCCAGTGAATTCAGAGTGAAATGCAAGAAGCTATTATGGTTTACTTTATCTTACATTGGCTTGTTGCTAACATGGGTTTGTTTTCCTTACCTAAAAATGTGCAAAGCAAATTGGATAGAGCCAAATCCAGGAATGACCAGAGAAATGAGTCATTATCACACACCTAAGAGTGAACAGTAGCTTTATGGCTACAAATCAAAGATGTTTTAGGACCCTGCCTTTATCTAGAAGTGTTTTTAGTCTGTGGCCTTCCAGCAAGGGCTGATGAGTCTATTTGAAGTTGGAGGAGTTGGGTGCAGCATGACTAGGGTGTGTTGTGCACAATGAGCTGACAGGTCCCAGTGTCTATAATGAACATCTCTGTATGAATGGTTTCTGATATGAAAAGAAATTTGCTTATCAATGCAAGGAAAGCCATTGGGATGCTAATTTTATGTAAACGTCTTTTCACTTTCTAATTCACGCCTCCCCCAAATGAAGTGTAATTGGGTGTCTAAAGGAACAAACATAGAAAGTAATTTTAAAGTAACTTGTTAATCAAAAATGACTCCAAATTTGTACAGTTGTTAAAAAAAAAAAAAAAAAAAAAAAAAGAGGCTATGGCACTTTTGTCCCCAAACGCAAAATGGCTAATTCCCCCTAAATATCACTTGAAGGAGGCTTACTTATTGTGACATGTAAATCTCAGGGGTGCTTTAAGTTCTCCCATTAGAGAACACAACCCCATTTTGTGGGGTACTTTTTTCTTTTCTTTGGACTTTGAGATGCAGAAGCCCAAGTATGAAACAAAGGGCCAAACTTTTGCTAGGTTAATCGTTCTAAATGCTGATTGCTGAGTTTTGTGTCTCTCAGCAAAGAAACCAGTGTTTTCCAGGGTCTAAGTGAATAGAGAAGACCAGGAAGTGTAGCTTTGCTGCATTTTGGGGTGGGAGAGAATCATGCTTTCCATTACAGGAATCATGAGGATAAACCATGTACTATATGAACTGAAGTTTTCAGAAAACAGCTGCACCTACATTAAACATTCTACAAGGCTGGCTGATGATCAGAACATCAGATTCACAAGAGGAGTCACAGTTCCAGAGACACATTATCTAAGGCTACTGTTAGCACCCTAAGTAACTGTTTATTGCCTACCTCTGTGTGTGACATAATATCCTTGTGACTATTAGGTTAATCCTCCCAGAATGTACTAACAGGCCTCTAACTTCCACCAATGCAGAGGTTGAGAATGTCATCAGACAGCATCTGAGGTTCCCTGTTGCTGTTGATAAAGCAATTTAAGGGAAAAAGGGTTTACTTTAGCCCACAGTTCACGGTACATTGTGGTGGGGAAATCAAAGAAGCAAGAGCTAGAGCAGCTGGTGATGCTAAGTGTACAGTCAAAAGGAGAGGAGCAATGAGTGCATTGCTGCTTCTCAGCCCTCTCTCTGCTTACACAACCTAGGATCCCAGCCAAGGGAATGGTGCCACCCACAGCGAGCAGGGCTTCCTACCTCTATTAAAGTAATCCAGATAATCCCTTCCTCTCTGGAATGCAGTTGGTTATACCCATAATGGTTGTAACATTATTGCACCAGTGGGCACACTTTCTTGGCAGATTGGTATTATACATAATATGAAGGCTCCATCACAGGGTCAGACCACTAATGTCTTTTTTCTCCCAGCATCTTGCAGAGCACCTTCCTACACCAGGAAAGGAGGAACTATATGATGTAGTCTACAATTTTTCTTTTTTATAAAGAATCAAAGTTGACTACCCATATATGATTTTGAGTTCATCCTATCACTTGCTCATTTCCGTCTGTGTGGTGGAGTTGATGACAGATCTTAGGTCTAAAAGTGGCTGCTTGTATCTCTCTTTACCCTCCATTACCATTGCAGCTAGTGAGATGTAGAAAGCTAACTCTCTAGTCTAGACAAAGAGACATAAAACACAAAGATCAGAGCCTGAGGCAAGTCTGACTGAGACCCCCACCTGCCCAGCTGAATTCTGCAGGTACCTGAGAAATGAATGTTTCTGTAGACCACTGACATTTTTGTTACACAGCAACAATTAACTGAAGAAGGGTAGCTTGATAAGAAAAACCAGAGAAGGAGAGATAGAATCGAAATTTTGAAAGGAGAACTAGGAAGAAAGAAAATAGCACAAACTACTGCAGGGTGGGTGTGCTGATGGTGAAGAGAGGCCCCACAGTGTGTTACCCCAACATCACTTTTAGCCTTGATAGGAAATGGAGAGCAGAGTTGAGTGCTCAGGGGAATAGATGTCAAGTTAGATGAGAGTGAGCACATCATGAAGTTTCATCTAGATTTACAGACTGTGCTCACCCCTTTTGGAAGGAAGAAATGGATTGAGAGAGGTATGCAAAGGTCTCTTACTAAAATAATTTTCACATGTAATGTATTCAATTTTCATTTTGTGAGAGGACATATTTAAGACCGAGTCTAAATGATTTGACTTTCTGCACATATTTAGTTGTGTCCTTGAGATCTGTGTGAGTTCCAGACAGTGAGGTGAATACAGGGACCTTTAGGAGCCTTCCTAGTGAGCCCTGAGGGGAGAGCTGAAAGACTACTGACTATTAATGGGACTCTTAGATATTACCCACTCCTCATAGCCCTTACTGTTTAGTTGAGTGGGAAACTATACCTGCTACTTCTTTACTGGAATGATTTTTGAGGTGGACACCTTCTCTCAGAAACCAGAGAGAAAATGTAAGGAAGATTCCTCAAGAAGGCCCATCAGCCATTGGGGATCCCTTGGGCTGGTTTCCCAGCATTACTGTATTCTCTTTTGAAAGATGGATACAAGGATCAGGTAGTCAGTTTAATTAGTAGAATTGCCAGAAGCTCTCCCTCACTAATTTCAATTTTTTCCCTCTGTGTTGGACCATCTGAAACCCTCATCTGACAGCACATTTCTTAGAATCATAGTTCTGTCTTCTGCCCTTAAAGAAGAGACCCTTCAATACCATGACACTAAACAGCTGCTTAAATACTGAGCTGAACTAAAGTGTTAGCTTGAGGGTTATAAATCCATATTTGAGGTAAGTTAAGAAATACTTTGCTGCTGAACTTGTTAGTCCTGTCTGTGGATGCAATAGGCAGTCATCAAGACAGGACCTATACACAGGCCAGGGTAGTTGGCATCAACTTCAAAAAGAGCTAATGGCTTTCAAATAGCTTAGCTGAATGTGCAGTGAGATATGATGTATCATCAGTATATGTCTGCAGTGAGAGTAACATGTTAATCTGAGGATACAAATAATTCCTGTGAGACAGAAACCTGATACTAATAGATGCTGTGTTCATCAGACTTCTCGGCTGTGTGACGAGATGCCAGAGCTAAACAACTTAAGGGTAAAAAAATTATTTTTGTTCACAGTTTCAGCCCATCATGGTGGGGCGGTGTGATAGAGCAAAACAGTCCTAGCATGGTAGACAGGAAGGAAGGAGGGAGGGAGGGAAAGAGAGAGACAGAGACAGAGAGACAGAAAGAACAGAGAAAGAGAGAAAATAAATAAATGAATGAATGATTGAATGAATGAATGAATGAATGAATGAATGAATGAGTATGTGAAAATGTCTGTGCTTTTTGGACTCTTCCTTTTTTTCTTTTTACTACAGCCTACAGGACAGTACTACCCACACCCACACTCAGGACTGGTCTTTTCTCCTCAGTCCTATCTGGAATTTTCCTCACTGGCACACCCAGAAAAGTACTATACTAATCTCCCTGGCCCTTCTCAATCAGTCACGATGTCAGGCTCGAGGGTTGTAAATCCATATTTGAGGTAAGTTAAGAAATACTTTGCTGCTGAACTTGTTAGTCCTGTGAAGGCTCCCACTGCAGTTTACTGTGTAATATGGCTGGTTCTCATATCACCTGATAAATACAACTAAAAAAATTGGGGCTGCTTAACCTTAGACATTTCAGCTTAAAAACATGGATTTATTTCTTACCATAATGAAGCTGGGAATTTGAAGATCCAAGTGCCAATGAGGGGCTGCTTCCCAGAAGGCCATCTTTTCCCCCTATAATCTCACAAGGCAGAGGTGTTAAGGATCTCTCTATGGCCTCTTTTATAAGGGCACTGATCCTGTTTGTGAAGGCCCCACCATCATGACCTAATCTTCTCTCAATGGCAGCACCTTGTAAAACCACCATTTTGGGAGGTCACATTTCAACATAGGGATTGGGTTTGATGGTGTTTCCTAAAAATGGAGCTACTCATCAGTTTTTGTTGTTGTTTGTTTGTTTGTTTGTTTGTTTCTCCCCCAGAGGGAATTTCAGTGCATATTCCCTCATTCCTTTGTGGTCTTCTTTTACATATTCTGTGCCTTTTTTTTTTTAATTTTTTTTTTACCCTGATACAGGGTTTCTCTGTGTAACCCTGGCTGTCCTGGAACTCACTCTGTAGATCAGGCTGGTCTCAAACCTGCAGAGATCTGCCTGCCTTTATCTCCCAAGTGCTGGGATTAAAGGCATATTCCACTACCACCTGGCTTCTGTACTTTAGTACACTTGCTTCTGGAAGGCAATTTAATCCCCATTCTCCAGGATGACAGAAACTATTTTAATCCAATGAGCAACAGTGTTATGTTCATTGTTTATAAACTGTTTTGTGTTTATTTTCATATTATAGCACTAGTATTTACAGATAGCTTGGGAGAGAATTACCTCTTTGAACTTGCCCCCATGTAGGAAATCTTGTACTAGACAACAGAGAGAATGGGTAAAAGACATGTAGGCAGGCTATCCAGTGAGAAAGTTCAAATGTGGTTCAATTTAGAAGGGTGTGATCCAGAGGGACTAAAAATAGTTCTCTATTTCACTCCCTCTATCCTGCTCTCTTAAAAGGTCAAAATTATTTAGCAGTTCCATTGTGTCTACCACATAGTACTTGCTCAATAAGTACTTCCATGGGTAAGTTATGTAATGAATATATTGCATCTCTGCATCCATGAATGAATGATGTTAGCTCATCAGCTGACTCGCCTCTCATTTCTTTGCTTAAGCTCTGACTTTCTGATTTAGAGCACCCAGGAGGATTAGCTGCAGAAAACCAAAAGTGCTAAGTATATTAGGCAGGAAGGTGGATAGTTTAAGATTGGTGGAGGAGCTGAAAAGGTGGGACTTTTTTGTACTGCATGAGAATGCTCTGGTCTTGGGGTCAAGAAAGCTGCAAGCCACCAGCTTTACACCTGTACTGCAGCAGCTGCCTGCCTTCATGAATTGGCAGGGAGATACAGACAAAGCAGCCAGAACTGACATCCAGCTTCTTCCACCATGTCAGAGAGAATAACAAGTAGCAGAACCTAAATCTTGAATTCAAATATTAAATGAATAAGGTGATTAAAATGAATTTAATCAGATCAACCTATTACTTGACCGACTGCAGTTTCCTCCTCCTTGTACTGTGTTGTATGGATTCTATTCACTTATTTCTAAGTTGATTAACTTACTTGATTAGACATGACATAACGGGGCAGATTGCCATCCTATGAAGTGACTGACATTCAGCACCGGCTAGTTTGAGATCTTTATTGTGGGAGATCTGAAAGGAGGGTCTGAATTGCACTTAGGCCCTGCACAGTAATTACCTTTGTGATCAGATCTGGTGGAGATAAATGAGCAGCTTTTGACCAGGAAATAGCAATAGCTCACATATGTTTCATATTAGGTGTGCAAAATTCTTTCAATCAGTGAGGTTCTTTACTTAGAGAACCACAGGCCACAACCCATCACAATTTTGATCTTTCTCACTCTTTCATTCTCCTTTCTACCCTCTGCCTTCATCTATCTGCTGTGGAACACTTCACTGTTATATACACAGAAATATACCTTTTGTGAGCTGATAACTATTTCAACTGGCAAAACAGAACTCATCACTGCAGTCTCAAACCTTAGAAACAAAGGAACCTTTCCTCAACAAATCACCAAGAGTTAGCTCTTTAGTAGTCAAGTATTAAGTGTATCACCTTGGTATAATTAATTAAGCATTCCATAGATGTTCAGCCTTGTTTCTGCTGTTAATTAATATGCCTCCTAGCATTTCGAAGATTTCATACAATGAAATTAGCAAGAAGAGTTTCTTTGTGTAAAACGCTGGGGAAGCTTTTTATGTTTTTACTTAATTAGTGTGACAATAAGAATCCCTCACCAGGGAAACACTGGAGTCTAGGGATGAAGGTTATTCCAAAGCCTGGCTTTTTTTTTATTACCTTTTGCCTCCAAAGGAGCCCAGTCTACACAAGGCTGATACAGTATCTCAGAAGAGATCAAATAAACCCAAGAGATCTATGTGACTGAGGACAACATGTAACTCTGAGGAACAAGACATTCCATATCCAGTGCTTTTTCAAAGTTTATGAGTATTTTCAGACAACATTAAATATCTAGAGCATTGGGAGTTCTTTCAAGTCATAGCTGCAGGCTGTCAGCATTTTACTTGTACAATGTAAAATTCTCTTCATTTTACTTGTACAAAACTTTCCAAACAACAGAAATTTTCTGGATGGATGTGATTTGTGTGTGTAATCACAGATCTTGCAGTGGGAGTGGGGGTGGGGAGAGACAGGGTGATGCTGTGAGTCTGAGGCTAGCCTGGGGTACAGAAACTTCTTAAAGATAAATAAATAAATGCAATTGGAAATTCAAAGAAGAAACCGTCCAAAACTAAACATTTAAAGCTGGAAATACATTATTTGATATATTCCCATCATAGTTTTGACTAGGTCCAGAATGTAAATATAAGTAAATAGTATAAAACTATTTACTTATATTTACATATCTCCAAAATGTTCATTTGTATGGAAATCTATTGTCATTTTCAATGTTGTTAATTTAAAAATAAATGTATGTATTTTAAATAAAAGACAAATTTCTTCTAAATTTATTTTCTAGAAACTGTTTCCTCATGCACTAAATAATTTCAGGGTTGTCCAATTAATGCTTTCTTCTGGAGATGAAGTGCAAGTGAATTTAGTTCTGTGGTCTGATGGGCCAGTTGAACAGAGGAAGGACAAAGAGACATATGCAATTGATAAGAGCTTCTTTTCCATATGTCATAGGTTACTTGTGTCCTTATTTGTCACAAATGCAGATCAGGTGCATGTAAGTCATGCTTTTAATGGGTCTGTAGCCACCATGTGAACCTGAGCACTGTGACTGGCTAGGTCTCTTATTATCCAATTCAGTACAATAAACATCTATTGAATACCATTTAAATATCTGGTATAGAATTTGTGAGAATGAAGGACAGATGAGATATTTTTGAAGATTGATTCTCCTATGGAGACAGAGAAATCTAGACTCATTCCCTAAGTTTTCTTAATGAATTTCCTGAAGGACCACGAAGTTATATCAAATTGTGTCATTAAGTTTCCCTCATGAAGATAACACTTGTTCTCTCTTATTCTCACAAGTATTTGTAGTGGAGGATGGAAGAGATATATGCAATTGTGCTCTTAAAGCTGTCTGTGCTGTTAACATAATTGCAATAGGCACTGCCATTTTCAGAGTTTATAGAGAAAACATGGTGTGTCTTATTTCAGGTCACTGCTTGGGAAATTTTGTAGTTCAGCTTTGAAACTTAAGCCTTGGGAAGTTTTGATTTAAGTTTCATTTGTATCTATTCTAGAAATGAAAATGCATAAAGAAATGAGAAGAAGAAAACATCTTTTTAAAAATAAGTGATTCTATTTCCTACTAACACAAACCATCTCCTTTGAACTATTAAGGAAAATAAAGTAATATTTGTCTTGGGCCATATCCTACTGGAAAATTGAGCTGCTTGCTCATTGTGAATGGTGTCATTTTAATATATGAGACAAAGCATGCTTTGCTCAAATGACTGGAGGGTTAATACTGTTTCCTGCCTGACTTAACATTCAGTTAAGAGTGTGCTGAGAAGACCCTGTTCTTCCTTTGCTTTTGGAAGTTTTCCTATCTTGGCTCTGTGTTTGGAGAGTTCTTTTCTAAAATAGTCATAAAATTGCTGTGGTGGTTGAAGATTGGTTGGCTTATTTTTACTTCATGGTCTGAGTGTCCACATTTGTTGTTAATCAGGAACATGATTCTATGTGGAGCAAGGAAAAGATAAAATTTCTCATGGCAGGTTGGGAATAGACAGGACCAGTTTGCATGCCTGTAAGCCAACCAGCTGAGTCAAATCATTACTGCAGGCTTCATCATGTTAGGTTAACCTGGAGACACTGAGAAATGTCAACACCATTTCCAGCTACAAAAAAGAGGGATTTCCCCCCCACTCCCATTTACTGGTATTGGAAACAATTAACATGTCCTAAGATTTGCCAAGAGACTTTTCACTTTGCACGCTACAGTAGCCACAAAAGTATTGGCTAGATGATGCTTAGAACAATGAATAATGAGGAGACAGCTGTTAGCAGGAACATGTGTATTCTTTGGCCTACATTCTGACCTTGTCATATTTTTTTTCTCTTTGTGAGAGATAGTGGCTTGGACAAGGAAGATCAGGGAAACCTCCTTGTGTATAGTTCTATTTTTGGACTTAAGATGCTACACCCACAGTAATAAACACTGTCTGGTCAGTCAATAGAATGTAGATATTTAAAGGGTCCCCTTGGTGGTGAGTTATTTCAAAAGCCTCCTTTCTCAAACCATTCAGTAAAGTAAATGTTTCCTCACTTACAGACTTCATGTGGTAGGTTTCTCAACATCTCTGCCTGGGTAGAATGGTGTGAGTAATGTAAACAGCCAACATCTGTTGAGCTCCCTGGCTACTTTGTCACTGTCCAGTTAACCCTTCCCATCACTCTGCTGTAATGTTTGTTACAATGACAGGTCCCCTGTGACATTGACAATTTTAGTGAAATGTTAGCTTTCTGTTGCTATGATTAAACACTGTAGCCAAAGCAGCTTATAGAAGGAAGTGTTTATTTGAGCTTATGATTCCAAAGGGATAACAATCCATTATGGAGGATATCTTAGGGTTATTGCTGCGATGAAACACCATGACCAGAAGCAACTTGAGGAGTTAAGGGTTTATTTGGCTTACACATCCACATCTCTCTTCACCATGGAATGAAGTCAGGGCAAGAACTCAAACAGGGCAGGAATCTGGAGGCAGGAGCTGGTGCAGAGGCCATGGAGGGGTACTGTTTACTGGCTTGCTCTCCATGGCTTGCTCAGCCTGCTTTCTTATAGAACCCAGGACCACCAGCCTAGGATGCCAACAACAACAATGGTTTGGGCTCTCCACCCATCAATCACTAATTAAGAAAGTGCTTTACAGGCTTGTCTATATCCTGGTCTTATAGAGCAGTGTTTCTCCACCTTCCTAATGCTCTGACCCTTTAATACATTCATTATGTTGTGGTGACCCCCAACCATAAAATTATTTTCGTTGCTACTTCATAACTGTAATTTTGATCCTGTTATGAATTGTCATGTAAATATCTGTATTTTCTGGATGGTCTTAGGCGACTGCTGTGAAAGGTTCATTTGACTCCCCAAAGGGGTTGTGACCCTCAGGTTGAGAACCACAGTTATAGAGGAATTTTTCTCAGTGATGACTCTCTGATGACAATAGCTTGTGTCAAGTTGATATAAAGCTAGCTTGAATAGAGAAGTGGCAGACACAGGGGCAGGCAGGGCAGCTGGAACAGGAAGGTGAGGGTGCACACCTTGAACCACAGCACAAAATAGAGAGAGCAAACTGGGAGTAGGGTGAAGCTTTCTCAAAGTCTTCCTCCTTAGTGACATACGTCCTGCAGCAAGGCCATACCTGCCAAACCCACCCAAACAGCACCACCAACTTAGGACCTAGTAGTCAAACATCCTCTGAGCCTGTAGGGGATATTCTTGTTTAAACCATTATGTCTAGCTAACACATGTGACTATGAATGATCTAATTGAAATGGTTTGATGGTTTGTCTGGGATTAAAAGCAGATACTCTACTTAGGATAAACATTCCACTTCTAGACAGGTGAGTCCCCATGAGTACCCTTGGGTCAGTTTCATTCTCATGGAACCACAAAAAAGCTAAATCATAGAATAGCTTGCAATAATTGCAAAGGATAATACACACAGATTTTGACTATCTTAGTGAAGAGATGGTCTGAATCAAATATTTGTCCTGTATAATCATACTTTTTCTTAACTTCTAAATCATTGATACATGCTCCTCAATGACATTCACCTCAAGCTCTTTGGCCTAACAGTAACTTTTCTGGCTGACATTAGTTTGGTTTTTGGCCATAAGCTGTTTTCCAGGTCTAATTTCATTTCCTGTTCCTGGTAATATTGGGTCCATCTTCTCTTTCCTTGGGATGGCCAGCAATAAATTGTAGCATAGCTAACTGGTCATCCTGACCTTGTTTTTTTGGTGTGGGTGTGGTAGGCAGTCCATTGCTAAGTATGCTCAGCCACTCTAGTGAACACTGGATTGATCAATTGATTGATTGATTGGAAGTTTGTTTGAATGGATGGATTCACAATAGTTGTTCTTACAAAGTAAGACATTCATTGAACCAGGTAGGTTTTTCTGAACAGTGGGGCAAGATTATACCTACAGGGTCGCCTTTCCTCCAGGGTGCCTTTTCAAAACCTGTTACTCTTGGATACTCTTTTATAACCCATAGTTTTCATTGTCTGATCTACTCACTTACTTTGTGAAATCACGTAGAATGGAATATATATTCTGTTTGTCTTGCATGGATAGCAATTGATATGTATTATTTAATAAATTCAAAGGTGAACCCAGTGGCTTTTGCTGCTATTACAAGTTACTGCAAATTTGGCAGCTTAGAGGGATCCTAAATTATTATCTCACAGCCTTTGTGAGTCAGAAGTTATAATGGTCTGGGTCAACTGCATTGCTATGGTCCTCGAAACCTGAAATTAATGACAGGTGAACTGGGTTCTAAATTGCAGGTATGAAGAGGCCACTTCAAGGATGTTCACACTGTGGGCAGAGTCCAGCTCCTTTGGGTGTAGGACTGACTACATATTTCCTGAGTGGCTGTCAGCCAGGGGTGTCACTCCACTCTTGGAGACTACCTACATTCCTTGTCACATGCCCTGCACCACCTTTGAATTAATAGTGCTGCTAGAGACTCTCCGGTCCTCCTACCCCCTCTGCCATAAAGTTCTTTGCTTAACAGGTTTGCTAATGTGATTAGACCCTTGTGTGTAATGTGGACAGTTTACCTTTCTTAAGGTCTGTGATGAGTCCCTTGATGCCACTCTTCTGCCAAGACATCTAATGATCTTACTAGGATAACACAGGTGACGGTCAGGTGATCCATCTCAGGATTCAGACTGCTCAGAGCAGAGGACGCTGGAGAAAGTAATGCCTGCATACTTGCTTGTGACCAGTTGGGAGAGGAATGCATCCCACCACAATCACACCCCTTCTGCTCTACAAAAGCAGTTCTGGGTGTTGGGACTGCCCGAGACATCCCTTGTCTCGATGGATTCCATGGCAGCTCCAGATGTATAAATAGCATTTGGAGACTGCCCTAATAAGGTTTCTATTGCTGCAATGAAACACCATGACCAAAAAGAAAGTTGGGGAGGGAACAGTTTGTTTGGCTTACATTTCCACATTGTAGTCCATCCCTGAAGGAAGCCAGGACTGGAACTCGAACAGGGCAGGAACCTGGAGGCAGGATCTGATGCAGAGGCCATGGAGGGGTGCTGCTTACTGGCTTGCTCCCGGTGATTTTCTCAGCCTGCTTTCTTATAGAACCCAGAACCAGCCCAGGGATAGCACTACCCACAATGGACTGGGCCCTCCCACATCAATTACTAATTAAGACAATGCCCTACAGGCTGGCCTACAACCTGATCTTATGGAGGCATTTTCTTAATTGGAGTTCCATTCTCTCAGATGACTTTAGCCTGTGTCAAGTTAGCATAAACTATCCAGCACAGAGACTATTGAAATTCCATTCACATTTTTCTGTTGGGTTAAACCTATAATTCTATGGTGCCATCATTTGACAGATTAAATATTTTGAGAAGCCAGCTGGACCTACTAGACAGAAAATGTCCCTTGATGCTCTTTGCTTTTCCCAGACTCCCTTGATGTTGAGTACCCTGTGATATTCTCCCAAGGTTGTGAGCACCACGCAGTAGATGAAAACAGGCACTGTCTCCTGCACATAACATCACCTTTTTTTTGTCCAAGGCTTAACTTTTGGCAGCATGGTTTCTTTCCTTCTCTTAATGAGATAAACACCATTAGTGCTATGTAACAACATATTTTTATAAGGCAGAAAGCCTCATTTTATAATTCAGGACAAGGAAGCTCAGGTCATCTCATACATGCCCTAGTGAATTCAGCAGGCTGCCAAATAGTGCCTCTAAAATGTCACTTGCATCAATATGCCATTCCTCTCCTAAGCTTGTCAGTGGCTCTCCAGTGGCTGCTAAATCAGTCTGAAGCCTCCTGACCAAATTTATTTTCCCTTGCTCCCTAGATTAAAGCCTTTGCTATAGCCAGATTCTGTCTCAATATTTTCTCTCAAGTCTTACTTCTGAGCCATTTACATACCTTAGCACTGCACATTTTGTGTGGCATTATAATTACATCTTTTTGTATTTGGTTTTCCCTGCATGGCATGAAACTTCTTAAGCATACTAATATGTCTCAACTCCCTTCGTTCCTTCAGTGTCTTGCAAAAGTTTGCTATCTAGTAAGCACTAAGGGAATAGTGGTTAAGTGGATTTGAATGAATCTATCAACTATTCAATATTCATGCATTCATTCATTCGGTGTTTATTACATCCTTATTTTCTTCTTGTACTTTGCTAATAGCTACAAGAAGCAAGACTAGATAGTGGCATCTGGCACAAAGATGATCCTAGGCTCTTGGAAGAGGACATACATTGGATAATCCTGTAATATCTCTAATTTTAGTGTTGATGAGGATGAAGGATTGTACACAGACTGCTTAATTTCATCTGGTGCCTTAGAGATGATGTTTGTGTTGCTTTTGAATGCAGAAAGCATTCACTGAAAGAGTCCAGCAGCTAGGATGGGGCTGGGCAGCCACTCCAGGGGGAAAGAGCAGACAGAATGTATGCAAGCACAGAAGTGTATAAGGGGAGTGATCAGGGCAATGCATTAAATTTATTTGACCCTAACGACTAGGACAAAAATGCGGCTGCAAAGAGAGGGAGAAATTATGTAATAAAAACCTCAAGTGCCTTGAACTTCTTCCAGGAGACAGTGAACAAGTACTGCAGGAATTTAAGGAAGGAGCAAGATAAGATTTCAGATCTTGCTTTTATTTGTTCTTTCACATGAACCCTGAAAGCTGAGAATTTGCTTGAGTCTGCTCTTGGTCAGGTGAATGGTGCAGGCATGAGCTCTCTGGTGTTCCTAGGTCATGTATAGGTCATAGAGGGCAGACTGGAGGAAGGGTAGGAAAGAAAGACCCTAACTTTGTCCTGTCCCTTCCTTGTTGAAGGGCTGCACAGATGTCTCCTCTGGCCAGCACAATCCTGGCGCATGTCCCTGGATCTATCTCGTATCTTCCATGTCAAGGATTCTCACCCAACACTTTCCTTTTTTGCCTCCTGTAGCTTCAAACTTACTCTGGAATATTCATAAATGTTTGTGTCTGACCCCCCCCCCACACACACAGTTCAGTCCCTACTATACAATAGATACTGAATATACATAGTCACCGAGCCCAAGTTAAAAGCCCAATGTTCTTTTAACTTTGGATATACTGATTATTAAAAGCTCATAAAATTTTGACTCATTGTATTTCTCTCCATGCTTTTATTAATCTTCTCAAATGAAATGATGTAAGATATTGAAAATCTTGTTCTTAGAATGATAGAAGTATCCATTACTTAACCTTGGCTAGATGGTCTCTAGGTTCAACACTCAGTAAAGACCTGTGCCTGAGTGAAACACTAGGGAAATAAACCAAAGAAACCAAGCAGGGCTAATTTAAACCAAAAGATGGAGGGCACAGAAGGAAAGGGAATCCACAGAGGGATTTTTTATGACACTTTTCAGAACTGTCCCTTTTTTGTTCCTTAGGAAAAGTCCAAAGTTAAAAAATTATTTAATAGGGATATTTGTTTTTATTAGGGAAATGCCTTTACTTCGTTGGAATAGTCCTGCATGTTAGAGATTGAATCGCTGAGGGAACGCTTTGTGTAAAACAAGTGTGTGAATAAGCTATGTCTCAAAGAGGCTTTTCTGGGATTAAACTAATCCAGAGACTAACTCTTTGTCCATCTATTTAGGTTTATGCTCATCCTAGGATGTGATTTATAAATTTAATCTGGGTTTGGATGAACAATGACTTGAAAAACAAATGGAACAAGGTCTTTTGAATAATGGCTGCTGAGAGGGAGTGTGGGGATATGAGATGAAGATGAGAGAGAGGGAGAGAGAGAGAGAGAGAGAGAGAGAGAGAGAGAGAGAGAGAGAGAGAGAGAGAGAGAGTTTTCTTTAAGGATTCTATCCCCAAGCTCCAGCAGATGGCCTCACACCCAGGCACATGCTGGCAACACTAACTGAACTCAGTGAGGAAAAATAAGCAAACAAACAAACCAATAAATAAATGTACACATGGAATTGAGAGGGAATAGTGTGAAGGACTGAGTGTGGACTTGATCAAAACACATTATATACATGTGTAAAATTCTCAAACAAAAATTTTAAACATTTTCAGCTTATTTTATTCCTTTTTATAATTTAAATTAGAATTCTCACAGGCTCTTGATATTGTTAAACAAGTTTGTTTTGGAAAGTAACATGGCTTGTTTTGTTTAAACAAATATTATAAAATGATTTTACTTAAACTACACTTCATTATTTTTGTCTATTTTCCTGATTATTCCCTGAAAATCAACTTTTCTGATAATGATATTGAAGAACAATAAAAATTAATTATGTTCACTGAGCATAGTAACATACATCATTAATCCAGCAATGGGAGACAGAGGCAAGCACAGCTCTGTGAGTTCAGTATGACTCTACATAGTGAGTTCTGGGCTGGACAGGATTACGTAGTGAGACCCTATCTTAAAAAAATTAAATTATGCCGGGTGGTGGTGGTACACACCTTTAATCCCAGCACTCAGGAGGTAGAGGTAGGCAGATCTCTATGAGTTCGAGGCCAGCCTGGTCTACAAAGTGAGTTCCAGGAAAGGCGCAAAGCTACGCAGAGAAACCCTGTCTCGAAAAACCAAAATAAATAAATAAATAAATAAATAAATAAATAAATAAATAAATAAATAAATAAATAATAATCTGGAAGCAGTGCATGTTTAATCTGCTAACCAGAAAATACGATGAGTTTTTTTAAGTTTTGACTTTCTGAAAAAACATTTTTAAGACCCACTGGAATATATAGATTTAATACTACAATATTTACTCTTATGCAACAAGTATAGGCACTCTTAGATTAGATATCTATTTTTCCTCTAAAGATAATACCTTTGTGGTTCACAGAATACCTCTATTCCCTCACAATTTCATAAGTTCTCTCTGTCTCTATATTTCTCTGTCTCCACCTCCACTCCCAAGTTCACTTAATGCTGCTAGCATGTGCTTGTGTGTGAGGCTGTCTACTGGAGGATTGATAGATCTCAGAGACTACATTCTCAAAGAAAACTGACTCTTTCTCCCACAACCTTCTAAATATAGATCACTTCAAAGACTTTGTTCTGTATGTTTGTTTTATTTAGAAAAGTTGACACACCAAAATTACTACCACAGGATCACAGTGTATTTTTGGCATAATAGGTGGGAACAAAAAAATATCAGATATAACCTTTGGCATCCATATCTATGAAGTATGGAAGAAGACTGGAAGACGCATATTTGTGGACTGTCAATGTGAAGATCTTAGAAGTACAAGAATGAGTTACTTGAGAGAGAATACCTATGAGGCAAGGTTAGGCAGGAGGCAAAAGTGCGGCAAGAAAACATGATCTAAAAGATGGGGAAATGAGATGGTACCATCTGTGGAACCAAGAGTGTGAGAGAACTTGTGAAAGACAGAGGTTGATTCAAGAGAGGGAATGAGGAACGAAGGCTTGAAATCAACAATGGGCATGTTATTGGAGATCAGGGAGAATAGTTGGGGATTTTCAGAACAGGAGTTACCCCTAGGCAATTAAGAAGGTATTGGGTGTTGGAGAAAGAGAACAGTGATTCTCAAAAATCTGCTCAGGATTCATCTTTTTTTTTTTTTTAAAAAGATTTATTTATTTATTATGTATACAGAAGAGGGTGCCAGATCTCATTGCAGATGGTTGTGAGCCACCATGTGGGTGCTAGGAATTGAACTCGGGACCTCTGGAAGAGCATTCAGTGCTCTTAACCTCTGAGCCATCTCTCCAGCCCAGGACTCATCTTTTTAAACACATGGGCTACTGTGTCCTACAAAGAAACTTATTGAGAAGGTCTAATGTATGTGAGGAGAGCCATCTATGGAATTCACCCTGCCTGATACTGAATAGTGGGTGATCTGAAGACCTCTTGTCGAGAAATGCTGGGCCAGAAGCAGCTGGTGTATCCTAAAACTTCTGGAGGTAGAAGGGTATATAAAGGGTAGGAGTGGAAATCTAGCTATCTATCAGGGAGTGGTTCTGAGTTAACACAAGTTATTACCAGGGGTACAGAGACATGTGCAATACCTGCACCCTTAAAACACTTCTCAGGAGAAAAGAACTTAGGAGTTGCGTTGGTTTTCTGTGAGTGACAGTGAGTGGCAGAGACTAATGAAATGTGCAGCAAGTGCCCTGTGGTGGTTTGTTTTTCTGAACTTATTCTTTATATAACAGGCATCCTTTGTTGCATATTGCATACTTATGTGACTATCATCAATACAGCATGAGTCTAGTTACTTTTTAGAGTTTCCTTGGATTTATGGGATTAAACATCAAAGTTCATATATTTAAGATTATGGAGTTGTTCACTGAAAGCTGCCAGTCCATATTTACCGACATATATATATATATATATATATATATATATATATATATATATATATATGGTAGGTACAAGCTTTGATGAAAAATGTGAAAGCAATGAAAAATCGTAGTGACACATTTTCCTAAAATACTGATATAGACAAATATCACAATTTATATATCTTATGTAATTATAAATTTTACACATTTAGCTACATGGACAGAAAAAAAACCATATTAATGTTTGAACTAATTTGTCAAACATTATTTGTAAGGGTTTTCCATCAATAAGTGTAAAAGACTGAAATCTCAGTGTATATTTTGGCATCTTCTAACAAACTTTTGATCTCTTAAAGGAAAAAGAGATGTCACTTGTTTTTTTCTCCATTTCTACAACAGGTAAATGTCTTCCCACACTTGGGATCTGTATAGGCATACCTACCTGAAGAGTTTATGGAGAATCATGAGATGACAGTTAATGAAGAAAAAGCCATTGTCATCTCCTAAGTATTTCATTGCATAAATGTATATTAGATTTTACCAATGAGCCAAAGTGTGTGTCTAAGATATTATTAAAAGCTCCCATGGAATTTGGATTTCTTAGGTTCACTTCTCCTTCTCTCTCCCTCTCCTTTTTTCTTTTAACCCCATTTTCATGCATCTGCATTTTAACTGTCACATCTTCGTCATTTGTCTTCTAACGACTCTTTCTTCCACTGAGGGATGTTTTGCTCTGGGTCCTTTTCTGAGAAAACCTAAAGGAGAAATCAGGTATCTTAAACACTGTTACCTGAACAGATTGTAATGCTCTGGAAGATTCTTTTGCCACCGTTATATGCAGGTTTTACCATCTGACTTGCTGTTTTATAGGCCCTGTAAAACCAAGCTGTAAATCTGACAGTTTGTCAGCCTGCAAGCCATTGATTCATGCTTCAATCATTTCTCTTTTGAAGGAGACTTAACAGCTCTACATTTAATTTAGATGATGTGGGGTGCTAAGTATGGCCATAGGATTGGAGAACATGCATGAATTTCTCCCAGTAGTGTGGGAATGATAGTGTGTGTGTGTGTGTGTGTGTGTGTGTGTGTGTGTGTGTGTGTGTGTGTATTTGTACATATTCTACCTCCATGGATCATTTTCTAGCCCCTAAAAAGTAAGGTTTATCTTGTTAAAAGCTTGTTTTCTCTCAGAAAACAAGAGCCAACGACTTTAACAGATTCTGAAATATTCTAGCTTCTTACAAAATTATTTCATATGACGAATGTTTATCAACTCAGGTGAGTTGCTTTCATTCCTATTTTGGTTAAATCCAAAGGTTTGATATTAGCAATGAATTTTGGATTTGCATGCTGATGTTGAGAAAGGGCAGTTCCAGCTATTGGTGAAATTATTAAGGCCACTCCACGTAGTTAAAAGGAGATTTATTTAATGGCGTAACTTACAAATTAAGGAATAGGTAGGTCGCGGAGTCTGGGGAAGGTGTATCACAGTCCAGCGGTGTTCTCTGGAGCTCTGCTCAGTCCACCTCCACTATCCAGGGTCCCGCAACCGAGAGAGCGCCCGCCGATCCAGATCTCGGGTCCCCCGGTGCCTCCCTTGGCCCCGCCTTGTAGGTGTGACAGTTGCTGAAGTCTCAATGGGGGTTGGAACTTCCAGATCAAAGCTGGAATAGCTACCCACTACATCCAGCTGTGTTGGACTTAATGATATCTAGGCTGTTCACCGAATATTTATGTTAGGACAGCACACATCTTCTCTTCCCTCTGGGTAGGCAGTGGTAGCTGTACTCAGGACTGGAGAGGAATGGTCTGTGAGAGGCTTGTCCATTCTAAATATCGCTAACATGATGCATGGGCCACAACAGAATCAGCTGCCTTTTAATAAAGCTTAGTTTTGGCAATAAATTGTCTTTTTTAAAGTCATGACCTATGACTCTTTGCCCGAATTATAGCTTAAGGATGGCAGCAATTGCCCAGTTTGTAAAGACAACTGCATTGTAGGCCCTGTAATTCAGTTTAATCTACCTTACTGAGTAGTTATGTCTATACCACAGAGATAATGGAGAGATCTTTTAAGCTTCAATTCCAATTTGTGCACTGTGATACTGTGGTAGCTCCTTGCATCCCAGACGTTCTTTTTGCACTTGATTATAAGTCTTTTTCCCTGATTAAACCTCTCACATATCTGTTAACAATTATGTGTAAAACATGTATCAAGTTTGATGAACACCTTGGCTTTGAAAACAGTAGACACAAAACTGCTACATCCGTAAGAATACCTCCCTCCCTCCCTCCCTCCTTCCCTTCCTTAACCTCTAGAACAATTTTATTGGAGTTTAAAAGAAAAATCTCAGGTCTAGCAAGCTGTAAATCCTGTCAGCTGCCTGGAGGAGACCAGAGAAGAACAGGAAAAAAAATGCCATGCCATTGATTTAAACCAGCCACATGGTCCTAGGCAGCCATGGGGCAGGAAAGGAAGCTTTAGAGAAAGAGTGAAGCCCACCATGTTAGAAAACATTCTTAGGAAAGAGGGCCAAAGAAAAGAAAAGATTGGGGTTTTCTGAGTAATTTAGAAAACCTCATATTGATAGATCACCCTTAATGGAAACTATAGCCAAGACTACCAGTAGAACTAAATTCTTTAACTGGGCTTGGGGAAACTATTCATAGCCTTATGGAGTTAGTAGACATCTACACATTAGAATTATAATTGTTAAAATGTTGAGGTTTTTTAACGAGCTCCATTTCAGTAGAAGATATACAGCATTTTTGTTCTTTTGGCTTTGTTGACCTATTATTGTTTATGAACCTCTAAAATGAAGGACATCTTGTTCACAATGCACTGATGAGTTGTGTTATTTGATTTCTCATAGGATGCACACACCCCTATTATGTTTTGAAAATGTTGGTTCTATTGACAATAGGGGAACGAATTTATTATTTTTGTGGATTTATGTATGATCCTCTGGGTATCTAAAATTATGAAGAGTGATATTGAGTCCATATGAGAGTGTCAAATAAGAAAATGTCAGTATTATGGCAGTGACAGACATTAAATTACTTTTAGAAGGATGATGTGAAAAATGTTTTCTCTCAGTGTAAAGAGATCTTTCAAAGCTAAGCAGAGACTCCTATTTGGGAGGAGTCAGAGCAGATGCAATAGGCTGTTCTTTATTCTTCCCCCATATCCTCATCCCGCAGTTACCAAGTTGGTTATGATTATAAAATAGGAAATGTCGAAGAGTTTTCTCTTCTTCAATAGACTCTTATTTTCCAGACATTCTGTTATAATCTTGCAGTTACAATTTCTTCCTGAGGTTTAGTAGCCTCAAATATAACTTTACATGCCTGTAAGTTTATGCATAGAAAGATGGTAAAGCCAAAACATATGTATCTAGAAAATGCTATAGAATGGCCAACTGGATTCCATTTGTCCTGCTTCTTTATCAGTAAATGGGCTGATCTCAGGACCTGGTTTACATGACTGTTGTTGATGTAATACATAGAATCCTTAACAGCCATGGGGCAGGAAAGGAAGCTTTAGAGAAAGAGTGAAGGGTCTGGTGCCTCACAAGTGTGCTCAACAAGCTGCAGCTATTACATCACCTTCTCAATGCCAGCACCTGAAACAGGTGTAATGGAGAGCCACTTAAACTCCTGTTGCATTGGGGATCAGAAGGCATTGTGGGATGTGGAAATTGTGACTCTCCCAAGGTCAGTTCAGAGATAATCATCCTGGATCCCCATGACTAAAACTTTTAACTCATAGATAATTCAGCTCTCACCAGTAGTAAGTTCTAAAACTGCAACAAGTCCTTGGCCATCGACATCATAATAATACCTGCAGCTCTCTGCCTCACTATCTAAGTTCAAATCAACCCTAAAGCATATTTCTCTCTTGCAAAGATTAAAAAAAAAGTTTTCAACTGTGTTTATTATAAATTTATCTGACTAATAATTTGTTTTTAGGAAGATGGGATATGGGAGAAAAATGTGTAATTTCTCTGCTTAGACTGGCTTCCTTTTCTAATGGCCCTTAAATATACTTTCGCATTAAAGTCCAGAGGAGAATTTGGATTAGGACTACTTAGGGATTAACATTTTTAAAACTCTTTTCAAACTTGGAGGTGGGCCTGAGGAGTTTGAGAAAGGTTAGAAGACAGCAGGCTATCTGGAGAGATTCCAAGACCCTTGAGAGGCAGGTGGCTCTAAATGCCAGGCACAAGGACTTACCAGGTTTTACTGAACACAGTAGTTCCCCTATGGACAACTTCCTTAGTTAGCCTCTCCAGATATCTCTCTTTGTTTACCAAGTGAAGACTTTAATCCTACCTAAAGGGGTCATTTGGGTAGGAAAATGGACAGTGCCTAGAAAGCTCCAGTTCTCAGTCTGACCTCTGCCAGACATCCCTTTTTTGAATTAAGTTCTTGTGACCACAGGACACATCACCTCATCAGTGTTTCATGACATGGGGGTTAATGGTGCTAGACTATAGTTTAGATCCAGATGTACTTTTGATCTCAGGGATACTAGAAGGCTTTATTTATTTATTTATTTATTTAAGTTTTCTATAAAAGGATGAAAAACACAAGATTTGTCATTCCTAAATACTTACAGCTGACAAAATATCACACTGGAAAGGACCAGGACACCATATTTCAATTGCCAGTCACCTTCCATGGTAAGTTCTTATCTTCCAAAGGAAACAAAGCTTGAATTAGAGATGAGCTGTAGCTTCTTATAAAGGTAAACTGAAGTACTGAGAAATTATTTCAAGAGTTTACTTGAGCATATATAATAGTTTGCAAATGATAAACTCTGAAATCAGAAGTAGTTCCTGAATCCCCTGGGGATACCAAGGCACTTTTGTGGGAGAGATCCTGAGGTAGGGCAGAGCCACCACAGGGTGGCTATAGTTCTGCCATTGTTAAAAGTGGTCTACTGTATCAGAAAGCTCCTCATGATAGATGTGTATGTAGGTTGGTGATCTCTGACGGGTTCAGCTTAAGTTCCTTGTCTAATATAGGCATTTATAAAAGTTAATTCTAGTTAAGTTTTGCTTATGCTTTCAATTGAGAGGTTTGGGTTGCTTCAGAAATCCAGCTGGTTTTGTCTGTTAGGAGATCTTTGAAGCTGGGGAATGTAATTTTGTAAAACATCTTGATTTTGGGCTGCATGCTTCATGGCAGGTACAGGTGAGGGGTGGAGACAAATGTCACATGTCAAGAATCAAAGACAAGCAATGAAGCTACCTAGTTCCTGACACTCAGAGCTTTCTTCTGATTGACTATTCTCCCTTGAGTGGCCCTAACATCCTCTATGGATTTCTTTCTTAATGCCAGATATCTGTTCTGGCTCCATTAGCACAGATCATATGGCAGTCACCATGGTGGGTGACTTCACTGTTGACAAAGGCTTCTAAGATGTAGTAGAGAGAACAGCGACTATCTTTATATGTGCTCAGTGCAGTGGACAGTGGAACCAGGAGCACATGACTTGGAGGACTAAAGCCTGTTGGGGAGTTCATGGCAGGCTTTGGAGGTGACTTATCTGAAGAAGTCTGGATAGGGAGACTCTGTTACATAGAATACTGAAGGCCACTTCAGCAAATGTAATGCCACCATTAATGGCCAAGAAGATGGGATGTGACCCAGTACATGCACAGAGAGTGAGAAGTCCAGTATGCCTTTCCCAGGGAGGCCATAGCCTAGAGAAGAGATGGGCGCAGGTGGATGGATGCTAAGGAAAACATCTTTTACCTTGCTGCTGAATTTATTTCTTCCATAGGAGGGGAGGTACTTTAAATCTTTCTCACTAGTGACCTCACACAGGACAGAAGTGGGCAGGGTGAGGGGTGTTCAAGGAGGTAAGGAGACTAGATGTGGGACATTAAGTCTAACATTGAGGCTGAAGGAGGAATGAAGACTTCAGAGGGGACCAGTTGCCTCAGTTCCATGTATGAACAGACTAGTACAATGTATGCACTTCCCATCCTCTGCTCTTATCATCACCTGCCACCTACCACCCAGTTAAAATCAGTGCTAGTCTTCTATAAGCTCACCAAGCCTGTAATAACTTTAAACCAAAGAAAGAATTGTTGAAAGGTAATCATGGCATATACTTAATAAGTTGAGTAGAATCAGATCATATAGAGCAGTGGTTCTCAACCTCCCTAATGCTGTGATCCTTTAATACAACTCCTTATGTTGTGGTGATTCCCAACCATAAGATTATTTTTGTTACTACTTCAGAGCTGTAATTTTGCTGCTGTTATGAATTATGATGTAAATATCTGATATGCAGGATATCTGCTCTGTGACCCCTGTAAAAGTGTCATTTGACCTCTAAAGGGGTCATGACCCACAGGTTGAGAACCACTGAAACAGAGCTAAAAGGAAACCTATAAAGATATTTGTAGGTCTTAATGAGTCTAATACTAATGGATTGACCAAACTCATACTTGGTGTTTCTAGTGATTGTTCTGCTGGCTTGCTGTGATGAAACCTCTGGCATCTAGTGTTCTAATGGGGAAGGGTTACAAAGTGACACTCAGAAAGGATTCTTAGGTTTGGCTGCTATGCTAGCTCCCCTAAGTGTAAACTTGTTCTTTTTCAGATATCTGTGTCTCAGAAGCCAGGGGATCAGGGAGTTCAAGTCCACTTCTAATAGCACCATGCTTGGTAAAATGGTGCAGCTTAACAAAGTGGATCTTGGTTCTTCAGACTTCAGTGGGGTTACTAAAGCCACTATTATTTTGTGAATGATTTAGGCTGTTTTCATATACATAAAAATGAGAATGGCTTTATGTTCTTGTCTGTCTCCTGCACATCCTGCATATGTAGCTACTCTGACCAGCTTCTTTGGACCCCCTCAAACCCCACTGAATGCTTTCTGTGTGTTTCCTGGCCAGTTGTGTGGTAATCCTCAACTCAACCCCCATCTTTGAAATCAGAAACTGTTGTTTGTTTGTTTTTGTAATTCCACCACCTGGAACAGTCTAAGGTTGGGCATTTGACAGATAGATGAATATATAGAGTCTTGGGTTCTACCATATGCCAGCTCCTGTAGTTCTGTTTAGTTGTTGGTTTATTTTTCAATTAGTTGTGTGGCTTACAGCTTTGGTTAGGTGATTGTTTTCACTCAACTGCAACGGTATTAGAGGCAGTAAGACTGTGAATCATGGGGATTGACTTGGGTTACAAATGTAAATAAAATACATGATTTCTTTACACATGATATATCTTAGCTGTGGTGAAAGTTATCTGTCCACGTGACAATAAATTATATATGTAAAAGGGGCTACAGCCATCGTGTGCATGTGTGAAGGAGGCCTGGCATGATAGGCTCAGGTTTAGAGGAAGAGGAAGATAGCAGGTAGAACTGGAAGATAGGGGGTGAAGGAAGCACCCTGCATTTGACTTGCATTCTCCTGACTCAGTCTCTGATTATTCAGCCACAACCTTCTTTTCATTCAAATATTGTATGTACATATATGTCTGTGTGTGTTTGTATATTTATGCTACTTGGATATGGGTATAAAACAAAGATTTAAGGAGATGTGATCCACTAGAATTAGTATTCTGCCTGATAGATACTTTCCACATGCTATACACCCAGCAGGTTCTACTTTTTATCACGTTTTCATGCAGAATCTAATTGATCACAACAGGAAGCTTAGACACCAGCTTTGCTCAATGAGAATGGTGTTTCCTTCCCCGTCTAAGAACTGGGCTAGTCATATGACTTGTTAATCATAGAAAGGTAACTCTAGAATCCTGGATTCTTGATGCTGATCCAAAGAAGTGTCCCTGTCAGGTATACAAACGAGTAGTTAAGTTAAAAGCAAAGTCTGACAGCCCTAGTAGTTGCCCCTCAGCCAAGGTCTCTCTTGCTAAGCTCCCAGAGACTGTTCACGCTCATCTTGCAAGTTGTTATAGTGAAAATCAAACTGTCAATATGGGGCCAATGACTGGTACCTAGTTATCACTCTCTTGGGCCTTCATGCCTCACAAGGCTACTCTAGGCTCATTAAATTTCACAGTTTTCATAGCCACCATCTGTTCGTTACAAGGAATTGCCATACCATTCCAGGACTCTAGCACATTTTCCACTAAGCACTTTATAAATTCTACGTTATACAGGCTCTCCTCAGAATTAGCATACAGGAAAGTCAATTGTATTATTCTTTAATTGTGTTTTTACTCCAAAGCCTTCATTTAGAAGATTCCAGTATGGTCCTGTTCCACGGCCTTCCAATATTCCTGTTCACAAAAAAAAAAAAAAAGAGAGCAGCCATACTCTAAATCATTTTAAGTCATTCATGGTAGCTGGCAGTTAGGATGTGACTCCTCACATATAACAAATTTCCCATCCTGGTACCTTCACAACATAACAGTTTCGTCAAAAATTAGAGAATTTAAATGTAAAGACTTAATCTTGAGAATTGCTCACATTTTAGTGAAGTGGAAAGTTCAACTCTTCTTTTAAAGAAAGTTCCTTGAAAGCTATAGTTTACATGTAGCTCAGGCTAGTCTCTGATGCTCTAGACTGCCTGGAAGATACACGAATTCAGCTTCTCCGTAATTCAATTCATTATTTTTCTCACATTTTTTTTTCTACTGTGAGTTACTATCCACTCCCTATGTCAAGTGTCAAGCTTCCTAGAGGACATCTGACCTAGTCTTGTCATTCCACCATGTGATCCTATATATCTGATTGGTGAGGGATCAGGGTGGTTTTGTGTCTTATCGATTGTGAACAAGGCATCCTTTCACTCCTGTGGCAGCCTCTTCCCCCTCCTGCCTCAATGCCCCAGTCCATTTGCTTGCTACAAACAGAAAGATCCTTCTGCAGTTAGACAGCATGCTCTCGGCTGACCTGAAGCTCTGCAGTGGTTATCAAAGTGAGTTTTAGATCAGTCACACAGTTCTACACATCACCGACACACTCATTTCTTTTCTAGCCTCAGCATTTCTTCCTAAACCTTGGTTCTTCAGGACTCAATCTTGAATCCTCTCCCAGGAGATGTTAACCTAATCCTGAACCTTGCTTTGGAACCCCACTCTGAGCCCATGGTACCCATGACTCCCCCAACACTGGACCTGACACACGGGTTGTATATGATACTTGTGTCACTGTCTTGTTTGCTCCATATGAGCTACATAAAACCTGTTCCTTGTTATATTCCTATGCCTTGGATAATGCTAGCTCATTATTCTCAATAAATATGTATCCACTGAAGAAAAATTTACTTTGGAAGAACATAATGAAGAGACAGGAGAAGTCTTTAATAGACTTTACAGTTGGTTTCCCAAATGATACTTCCTGGAACCCCATATGAAGTGAAGACATGGTCCCTGGGCTAACTTCTTAACTTGCACTGGTTGATGGAGTCCTCAGTTCCTAAGTGCTTTATCATGGATGGGGAAAAAGGAAACTCGAGTGTAAGCCTATGCAATGTCTTTTGGACTTTGGAACTAGTCAAATTGAGTTGCCTCTCTGAGACTCAGATTCTGCCATCAATCAACAGAATGATAATGACCTTGAAATGTATACAGGAAGTTGTATGTGAATCCACCTACCATAGTGCATAGAACATAGTAGGTGTTTGATTTTCTGGACGACAATGCATGAGAGTTGTAAAAACTGGCATTTAATCTTGCTCAAGGCTTTTCAATTATCTTTTTCAAGAATTCAAGTCACTGTAGGGAATATGATTGAACAATCCATCTTAGTGTCTTCATTCTGTTTTGAAAACTAACTACAAAACTTATGATGACTTGGCATCCCTCCCTCTGTTTTTCCATCATCAGCATCCCTCAGCATCCCTTCTCCCCTTTTCCCTCCCCTTCCTTCCCTCTTTCATTCTCTCTCTCCCTCTCTTTTTCCCCACCCACACCCACATGTGTTCACTTACTTCTATCAGTTCTAATGTTTCTTATCCACTTCCTAATTTCTCACCTGTTCCTCCTTTTGTATCTTTAAAGATATTTAATTTAACATTAATACAAAGATATATAATATGGTTGGGTTCAATCAACTCACCACCACCCCAATACCTCTCCTATCCCCCCTGCCTTTTCTTTGCCACTTCCTTTTGTATCTTATTCTACTGAAAATGGTCAAGAAAATGGGTAAGTCTGTCTCCAAGGTAGTTTTTATTTTTATGGTTAGTTGCTGCTATCCTTGTTGTTTGTCTGGTTTTTGTGTTGTTTTACATTAAAGGATCTTGAAATAGTTTTGAATTATATTTATAAAATTTATATTGAGACTGCAGAGAAAAGGACATCAGTGTTGTTACCCTAACACGTAATTTCACAGCTGTCTTCCTTTTGAAGTGCTAGCAAGTTTCCCCCTTGGCTGTGTTACTTTTCACGGATTTCTAAGGCTTTCAGACTGTAAGCTGTGGTTATGGAGGGTTTGGAGGGTTTTTTTCTTTGTAGACATACTTTCTGGTCAACAAATGAATCTTATGAACACAATATAATAATCAGTGGCAGGGAAACTCCATTTCCTTCTTCAAGCAGCCCACTTTTTATTCTTCAGCTTTATGTCCCCATGTGAGTGACCTACTGAATGCAGTTAAGGCTTCTCCACCGACCTGACATCCTTATCAGGTGTCCTTACAGGTTCCAGGACAGAAAAATCCATAGCACTAAAATTGGGTGAGCCACCAGGGGAGTCACCTGAGAGGTGTCTGTCATATGGGCATCTTCAAAATACAGCCAGCTTGATCTTCTGAATGTCTGTTTAGTGCGAGAGCATCCTCTTCTCTACATTGACACTTACCCGAGTTTTATCCAGTAATGAGACCATAGGGTGCTAATGCTGAGGAACATAGCTGTTGCAAGGCTCCCCAAACAACAGAAGAGACACCATCAGAGAACTGCTGTCATGAGCTCATCTCTCCTTTTGAGAATGTGGTATTTTCTATTAAAGAAACAGAACTGATGAAAACCGTTCAGTTTAGATTTTGATTTTAGATTATGCTTTTTTTTAATTTTCCAAGCTGATTTCCAACAATATTCTATTATATATGCACCCTGAGGTGATGCCATGCAAAGTACTACTGGGAACCAGTTCTCTGGTATTTTGGGTCTTCATGGACAGTTTTTTTTTGCAAGTCATGGGAATTGTGAGTATTCTGGTCACTCTCCTACTAAGGGACCCACAACCATCCACCTCAGCACAGTTGGCCTTGCTAATTGTACCTTAATTCAGAGGAAGATAGAACTTTGCATTGCTAATTGCCCTTGAATTCTTTTGTAAACACATAGTTCAGCAAGAAATCTTTGTCCCATTTCTGTGGCTTATTGCATACCGATCTTAACTTTCCTCTGCTCCTCTTTGGCTTTCTGTGAGTGGGAGTGGAAAATTCAGTGCATTCTCTGTACTGCCATAATTTAGAGCATTTTTCTTATGTGTGTGATCTCAAATACCTTTTCAACATCTCTCTGGAAAATTGAAACAAAAACTTGGAGGTGGGGGAAGCAGAGGGAGAGAATTCTACAATTGGGTAGAATCTACAATATCATTTTAGCTAGATTTCAATTTTCTAGTGTTATTTCTAACAGAATCTTTAGGTATTTTACTTGCAAGATTGACTTTTTCCTACATAATTGTAGCCACCACAGAACAGGGCATTCCCTCCGCGTGATTGAATGGTGTTTTCATTGTGCACCTGTAATTCAATGAAGCAAAAAGACAAAGGCTTGTTTATAGGGGAAGGTGCACTGGACAGAGCCAAAGATGAAAAATGAATGCTTTTATTAACTTTTGCATTGTGCTGGGTTGAAGATTTTGTCTGTTTCTGGTGTTGCTATAGCAGCATTCAGCTTATCTCAAGGTCAGCAAAAATATAATCATTTCTGCGTGTTTTGATAAAGTGGTGTCTATTGCTTTATACTTGGAAAAAACTTAGATAAATGCTGTTAGAAAAAAGTTGATAATTCCATCTTGAAATAAATAACTTTGCCTCCTTGAGGCATACAAAGAGCAGGTAATTCTGCATCTCTTTTCTTTACCTTTGGGAATGAAATATCAGGAAAACAGATCTCTAATATTAAAGTATATTAAAGTATAGACCATTAGAGATATTGAGGTAAAATTATTTTAATCACACTGGCAGGACAATTTGTCAAACTGGAAATTGATTTTAGCAAGAAATGTGTGAACACCTCGATTACCAGATTGCTTGCTAGCTGTATTGGGAAGAGGCAAAAGAGAGGCACATCAGGCAGAAAGATTAATTTGGTTCTTGGCCGTAATCAGAGGAATTGCTTTTCATTTTTTTTAGAGGAGACTCATTTATACTATATTATATTGAGGCTTTATTGATGTGTTTGCTAGATTTTGCATTTCCTAAAGATAGACCACTTAGTCATATAGATTGTTCTTCTTTGAAGAGAAATATGTTCAGAAATATGTTCAGAAATATGTTCAGGTAGGTAGTGTGCCCAGTAAGAGGTAGTATCTATCTGTCATCTATGGCCATGATACTGCTGTATAACAAATCACTCTAATCTCACTAGCTTGCTGTGTATTGATATTATGTTTATAAATGATAAGGTATTTGGAGATTATCTGGGGTGCATGGGTCAGTCGTTCCAGAGTTAGGCCTTCAAGGCTGCCTCACAGCACTCTCATTGTTTAACTAGTTTGGCTTACTACGACATTTTGAATAAGATTACTGATATTAGCCACAGAAGAAAAGTGTCTGTGAAGAGACAAATTAGGTCACTCAGCATGATTGTATACAGTTATCACTGCCTTTGATGGATTAATTTTTAGCTGAAATTCTAGGTTTTCTGGGTTTGCAGTCTAGCTCTACCCAACCAGCAGTTTCCACTTAGAAAAGTGGCCCATCTCAGAGCTTCGCTTCTGACATGAACAACAGACACATGACTTATAAGATTAAGTCCTAGTTAAATGCCAAACATGGAAATGTTGGCCAACTTTTAAAACAGTGAGGCTGTGTGGCTGTGAAAGTTCAAAATCCAAGTCTGTAGCTATATTCTCAGACTGTTTAGAACAGAATCAGGTGATATATTTATAATTTTTCTCAGTTAAGGGCAAGATCATCATCAATTTATCAAATGATGTATTTTGTATATCAACCTATATAGATATAAATAATTTAAAGAATGCCTTTATCAGATTTTCTTGTTTGGAGGAGGGCAGGGCTTGAACCAAGAACCTTGTTCGTCTAAGCATATGCTCTACTACTGAGCTCAACCCCCAGTCTGTAGTTTTCTTTCATTTTGGCATTCATTTCTAGTTGTGGTCATAGCACTACTCAAGAGCTAAAAGCAGCATTCTTATTTGGAAAGTAAGGTGTGAACTTCTGTTGGACAGGGCGGTGTTCCTGAGTCTGGTCATCCCTCCTGTAGAGATAACCTGGAAGGCTGATAGGACAACACAAACTTCCAGGAGCTCTTGGCTCTTGTTTGTAACTGTAGTAAAGGAGATGGGATGCTTCTCTCATGAAGGCAGAGAATTCTACCATTTTGTTCACTGTCTCCAATATGCAAACAGCAGTCTGCTGTGGTTTCAGTGCCCGCCAAGTGTTCGCTTTCAGATGGGCAAAGGCTTGTTTTGCTTTCTGTGACCACCTGGTATGTTTATGTTTTCGGAATTCACAGATTTTGAGACTGTCATTTTGTAGAATTCAAAGTCAACTATTTCTCCTAATTAATGTAAAATCTCAGGAAAGAAATGAAGCTGAGAAAGATCCACTCAGGAAACAAGAGAACTTAATATAATTTCAGTCAAACTTGTATGCATATTATAAATTTATATGTGTGTTTTTCCTGCATTGCAGATGTTTTAATTGACAGAAATCTGCCTTCCATCCATATGTGGTTCTATTACCTTTAGGTTTACAAATACTCTGCTAGATTCGTGTGGCACAGGCTTCTGCTGCTAGAAGTCATTGATAACTAAAGCACTACTTTAAATAATTTACTCTGTTTCACAGCAGTTATATTTGGAACATTGGACAGCATAAAAACAAAGCTATGTTTTGGCACTACAACCATCTATTGAACACCATTGTTACTTATAAAGAAAACTCTCAAGTGGCTCCACACTAAAGTTTGGGTTGCTTTCATTATTCTGAGCCCACTATCAACATTTGCAGGGAGCCAACTGCTGCAATTTTAATTGAACACCATTTCCTTTTACATCAACTCAAGGCCAGGGAGCCTCTAGGTAATTCTCAGACCAGGTTTATCTCCCTCCCGAAAATGAGCTCTACCTCCAGGTAAAATTAGAAGACAAATTACCAAGTAAATTTAATTCATGGATGAAGGCTTCGGGGGAGAAAATGGACCAACATGAAAATCTGCTTTAAAAGCAACATGCGCTTTATCCATCTCCATTTGTTTTTTCTCCCCAAGCTAAGGTCTGTCTGTCTGACAGCAATTAGATGGGAAGGTCCCTGGTAGCAGAATAGCTGGTCAATCAGCTCCTGGGAGAAGCAGGATCTGTTACAAGATCTTACTGCTGGCAAATTGGCTAAAAGGGGACTCTTCAAAATAGAATACTTAATTGGAGAATTTTCTTCTATATCCATTGCTATAAAGATCTGAAATTTTTGGATTAATATATATTATTAATTTGTTAATATATTATATTAATTAATTAATTCATTCATATATCTATGTGCATTTTTCTAGGACTCACAAGAAGTTGATTTTGAACACCCCTCTGAGAAGTTGTAATTCTTAGTCCACATATATGTACAGTCACTAAATGCATGAACTGTGTTTACTCCTTTTGTTGAGGAATTAATTGGGCATTATGATGTTGTTTAACCACATCAGCAAAATTTGGAGGAAGGATGAGGAGGGTGGGAACTTCCCAATGTCTTTGGATAGGATGACAAAGAGAGGTAAAAACTTGTGGGACTCTGAGCCCTTGGTGCCCTGTCTCTCAGCTGAACTTGAGTAATAAAGTATGTTCTAGCCAACTAGGCAACTAGGACTTTTCTGAAGGAAGATCCCTGGTCAAGACATGGTTTTAGATAGTGAGTAAATCAACTGAGGTCATGTTGCAAAAGGATTGCAAAAACATTGTTAAATGGAATACATGGAAGAAAGGAAGAGAACTGAGGACTCCTGAAGAATCTACATTAGTCTATAAGGCTGGCCTACACCAGTTTGTGACAAAGGAAAGATAAGGAAAATGTGGTGTATATATGCATATCTATATCCATGTATATACATATCCATCATACACACACACACACACACACACACACACACACACACACACACTCACATGCATACAATAGAACTTTTTTGTCCATAAATAACTGACTAATGTTTGTAGGAAAATAGATGCAACTGGAGAATTCTGTTAAGTAAAATAATCTCATTGTGCTTTCATTTGTAGTTGATAAATTTCATACAGACAGGTAAAACTGTGTATGTATATATGACATGAACTCTTTTATAAAGGATTTGGCTACACCTGCATGTAGTCTCAGTGTTGGTGAGGAAGAGATGAGAGGGTCCCTGGGGTCTGCTAGCCAGTCGGCCTAGCCTAATCAGTAACTATAGATGAAGCAAGAGAAGCTTCTCAAAGAAGAGCAATTGAGGAAGATACTTGACATCAACCACTAGGATCCACACATAGACCCTCACATGTACATGTGTACATGCATACATACATGCACATATATGTATGTTCTATGATTCAGATAATAACAAGCAGTCAGAAACTTCAGTGCCCCAAAGGTACTGTTATCAGCTCTCTTTATTCTGCATGTTTTTCAGTTTTAATGAGCTAAAATTTGTTCTGTTAACTTTTTGTTATTTTTGTTTTCATCAAAATTTAGGGAGATATTACTTCCTAATGCAGTAGGAAGAAGAAAAGCAAAGAGTTTCACACCTAAATAGTCACTGAGAGTAAAGTCCATAGAGTCCACTGATCTTGAGATGGGACATTCTATTCTAAGATTCCTAATGGCCACATTTTTTTTTGTCTCTGTGGTGACCTGTGTATAGGTATACTGTGTAGCTATGCCAGCATATATGAACACATGTACACACTATGCTCAGGTGCAGTGCTTATGTAGAGGGACCATAGCTTCACAGGACCTTTCCAAACACACCACTATTTGGCAGCTACAAAAAGGCAATGTTGATAAGGATCCATGATGCAGTTCAACAGAGCCCAAGAACATCTCTGAATACGTACAGTCTATCTGAACTCCTAATAAGGAGCTTGCAGTGACAGTAATCTTGAGCCTTCTGCATGCATCATAGGACCAGGATAGCATCAGAACCCTGCTGGAGAGCCTATCTATCCATTTTGACAACCAGAGAATTCTCCAGGGCTTTCTTCTGTCATGGCCCTTGTTCAGCATTGTGATGCGAGAGGGAGATGTGTGCTCTAATGGGGGATTCACAGACAGGGATGATGCACTGTTGTTTGTCTGCCTGGAATCTTACAGCCTCTTCAGGGACCACACTTCTGTGAAGAGACACAATAGCAGATAACCTGAAAACTGGGATCTCTTCCATCAGAGGAAGTTTTATAGACAAATGGCTTTACTGTTTGGGCATGTTTCCATAGTTTCTTTCTGCAATCAATATGTATAGGGCTTTGACTCCATGGAGTTCATTACACATATGAGATGCATGCAGATATAAATGTTAATCTAAATACAGTATATGTATGTTTATCTATATATCTATATCTAGATAGATGATTGATAGATAGATAGATAGACAGACAGACAGATAGATGATAGATAGATAGATAGATAGATAGATAGATAGATAGATAGATAGATGACTCCCAAGGTGATAATGAAGTAAAGTAGTTCTTAGGGTACATGGTGATTCCAGGAAAACATGCACCCTGCGGTGGTGCAGCAAATGTTTTCAGAGTTATATGTGTTCTGTGTATATGGCTTTGTGTGATTTCCCCCTCTGAATTAAAGAAAGTATAAAGATGGTAAAAGGCTTTTGTGATCTGAATGCAGTGAAACCAGGCCCAAGATTTCCAATTGGTTAAACTTATAAAAGAAATTACAATATGTCTCCCACACAATAGTAAATTCCTGGCTACCTGGTCCCCTAACACTCAGTTACTAGGTTGTCAGAATCCATTTAGGAGAATGATTCTTTTATGGTGTGTTTCTGCTCTTTTGCTAGTATTGCCTTGCAATTCAAATAAATTCAGGCTTCTGACCAGGACTGCCATTATCATCGGTTTTATTCATCATCATTCTGGACATTCTGGGCAATCAAGGGAGATGTAAAACAAAATGAAATACAAACGTTGGAAAGAACATATAAACAGTCTTCATGGAAACAGGAGTCAGAGAAATTAAATGGGTCATTTGTGAAGGAAGCCATATGGATCACCAAAAAGCACACAAAAATACACCATCTTATAGGCAACTAAAACACTAATAGGACAACACTTTTTATTTGTCAATTTAGTGAAGGTGGTAACAATGACAGCTGCCCTTGTTGAAAAGTATCTGATACCTGGAAAGACTCTCATATGTAGTTATGGGATATGGCATGGATTAGATGTCCCAGAAGGGCAGTTAAATATACATATCAAAATCTTAAACATTTTCATGTTTGTTGCTACAGCAAAACTGCTCCTAGGAATTTGTCATAGGTGTGTCTCCTTGCATTGCTAAACACTTTGAAAATCTAATGAAACCACTGAATCCTCTCTTGGAAAGATATAAGCATGTGATGCAACCGAATCTGCATTTAATCTCTTACACTGTATAGGGATTGACAAACTGCAGCAAAATGGTAATTACTCATAGCACGTGAATTACTGTGACAACTGGAAGAGATCCATAAAGCCCAAATCTGTGTAACTACATATTTAATAGATTCCATAAGTAAAATTCTGTCCAAATGTATTGTATTCCCTTATATTTTTATTTATTTACTTTAAAAATGTTGAGACAGGTAGCTTAAGTAGTCCAGGATGGCAGGGAACTCTTTATGTAGTTTATGATCTTAAACTCCTGGTCTTGCTACCTCTGTCTCCTAATTGTAAGCAAGGTATATGTAACCACACACTAACATACCTCATACCGATAGAAAAGGAAAAATGATTGTCAGGATCCAGTCTACAGTGGGATGAGTCTCATGGGTGGGTGTCTTTAACCTGAAGACCTTCATTCTTTCTTTTCCTTTATATTTTTAAAGGTTAAGCACTGCCCTTGGGGTAACTACTTTCTCATTGTTGGGACAGAACACCGACGGAACAACTCGATGGATAAGATGTCTCTTTTGTCTCACTTGTTTCAGCCCTTTGTATCAGGAAGGGCATAGTGTTGTGGCGCAGCTTGGTTTATGGTGCCAGGAGTGCTTTGACGGCTCTTCATCAGGCAGGAGACAGGGAGTATAGACAGCTAGACCTGAATTTAGGGGTGTATTTCAAAGTTGTGACCTAAAGTCTCCACAGTCTTCAAAATAGTGACATGAGCTCAGGAACTAACATTCAAAACCTGAGCCTTTGGGGGACATTGCAGCTTCAAAGTATAGCACACTCATCATCCCCATCTGAGTTTGTCCTGCTTTTCCTTGATAAAGTTTGGGTGACTGACAGGCAGCTAGCACATCTTTGCACCATCTGTTACTGTATCATTTGGTTGGGGTCAGATTGTCCCCTATAAATGTATCTCTCCATTCATAATTACTAAATTACTAAGAATCTTTTGGCAAAGTGCCTTGTGCCTTTGTGAATATTTATCTCCTCATCAAGCAGCCATCCCTAGCTTTAACATCTATTGTTTTTTTTTAACTGAAAGGTGGCTGCCGCATTGCGACTTTGTATTTTCATCCCCTCTATTACCTTTCTTAACATCATGAGAACTTCACTTTTCCTTCTAGTTGTTCACTCATTTATGAAAATAAGTACTGACCCTGATTCTCCTTGTGTGTAATTGCCATCATCATCATAAATATTGGTAGCCAGACAGCCCTTGTTTGGTCAATAGCGCCTTCATGCTGCCGCTGTCCTTTAGACACACCATAGTCATTCTATCTTCCTACTTTCTGACACAGTGCAATGTTCTGGAATGGTCTCAGTTTTTACTGTTAGTCCTGGAACCAGGCAGGCCTTTTTACTGCAGGCATGCCACTGTTCACAGGGTACTGGACACAGCTAAGAAACATGTGTACATGTGTGTGTGCACCCATGTGCACGAAACCTACCTGTGTGTTGATACCAGTATCTATCTGCCTACATACATTGAAAGCCATGGTTTAATTTTAATTCCTCAGACCCTCCAGGATTTTGGCTTCCAACAGGGAGAATCTTAGTTCTTCATTTGCTATTTTAACTTGCAGCTCTAAGCAATCACAAAGTAGGTACAGGACCTCACATCTTCACCGCTTTAAAAAGCAAACAGCAAATAAAATTTCCTTTGCCCCGTAGTTTTTCTTGCTTAAGCTTGAGGAAAGGATATCTGAGTGAAACATTGTTTTCTGTTGTTGTTGTTGTTTGTTTGTTTTGGCCCCTTCACTTTGGTTTCTTGTTTCTTTTGCAATCAGTGAGATTCTCCCGGTTTGGTTTTGTTTTGTTTCTCTTATTATGAAATTTTCTATTCATTTTACATACCAACCACAGATACTCCCCTCCTCCCTCTTCCTGTCCCCCAGACTTCCCCCCAACCCTCCCCTGATTCCCACCTCCTCCAAGGCAAGGTCTCCCATGGGGAGTCAGCAGAGCCTGGTACAACTCAGTTGAGGCAGGTCCAGTCCCCTCCTCCTGCACCAAGGCTGCACAAGGTGTCACACCTAAGGCACTGGGCTCCAAAAAGCCGGCTCATGCACCAGGGAGAGATCCTGATCCCCCAAACAGTTCAAACTAAACCTATTTAGAGGGCCTAGTCCAGTACCATGGGGGCTCTTCAGCTATTGGTCCACAGTTCATGGGTTTCCCCTAGTTTGGCTGGCTGTCTCTATACATTTTCCCATCATGATCTTGATGTCCCTTGCTTATAGAATCCCTCCTCTCTCTCATCAACTGGTCTCTGGAGCTTGGCCTGGCGCCCATCTGTGGATCTCTGCTTGTTTTTATCCCACTTTGAACTCTTTTTCCCCATTCCTGTTGCCTGTATTAATCTCAGTTTTTCCTGATTCTAAAAGTTGGCATTTCCCTAAGTGTGTGCTCTGTTCTCACATCACTGTGAGATTTAAATCCCATTACCAGCCACCCCCTGTTGGAAACCAGTCCTGGTTCCTTTTGAGTTTCCTTTTTTCTAACAGCAAATTCATAAAAATATGTGTCTTTACTTCCTCTTCTTGTTTATACAGAGCAGTAACTTTTTGGTTTGCTTTGATTAACATTATAATATAGCCCATAAGTCATTCTCTATGAATAAATTCCTTTTCATAGTATACTATAGTACATGTAATATATTTTTGTAATAGCATCTTAGATGAATGTAATGTAATTTATCAAAAAGCTTTGTTTCATATGAGCATAAAGGTTTTTATGTGTTTTATAATCATAAGTGATGATGTAATGGATAAAGTCATGATGGTGCATTCTTATATTGATGAGACATCTCTGGCAAATCCCTAGGTGTAGCATTGCTAAGGAAGAAGGCAGAAGGGAATTGCACATGAACAATTCCATTCTAAAGTGTCACACCAATCATCAATCATTTGCAATCCAATCATCAAAAAATGAGAGTGACCTCTTCCTCCTATTCTTGACATCAAGAAAGCGAGCAAGGAGTAGTATATTGGAGGATTTGAATGGAGAAAATGGAGAGGAAACATGACGGGATTACACCCCCCCAAATTAAAAAACAACAATTCTTTGAAAGATTAAAACCAGGAAGGTAGTAAAAAAACAGAAGACCAAACCAAGTATGGCTTTTTACAATATTTCTGCTCCATCTTCTGTGATTTTCTGTGAGGCTTAAGTATAAGGGTTATATTGTAGATGTATCTGTTGAGGTTGGGAACCCCACAGTTCCTTATTCTTTTGATAAATGTGGATCTCTCTAGTAGTCTTTATCATTGCAAAAGGGGGCTTCTTTGAGGGAAGGACTTGGAGCTACACTTACTCATCTGTGGGCATGAAGACAAGCACTGGGAAATGACGTTGATTTAGGACAGTGGCAGTCGTAGCTTCCCCTCTCAGGAACAGGCCTAGCTTGGAAAAAAGGGAATAAAAAAACCAAGTTTTAACAAAACTTCAGTGAAAATTTTTGTCAAGGTTTCATTTGAACTTGCCTTTACTGCTCTGGAATACATGGCAATTCATGATTGTTTACTATCGGTACCTCTCCTTTTTGATGTCTACCTCCATAGGACAACAATTAAGAGCTATGGACCTTATAGCCGATTGCTTTGTGTATTTATCACTTCTTACCCAATGTTGTACCAATGTTAGTCTTTTCAAGAATTGAGTGCCTTATGTGGTCTCTTTCTGATAAGCTGTATGCTAAGGGAAATGAATAGAAAATATTCCAAGGTCTAAGACTGGGGACATTTCCCCCCTATCACAGAGCCCGTCCTCTGAAACCATTCCTCAGGGTGACTCTCAAGCAGTGTGCTTGATATTGATTTATCATTAAGAAAATATGTGCATTCGAGGGCTTACAGCAGGCTTCTGAACTTCTGTCCCACTTTCAATAGACCCCACTGATGAGGAAGCAGAGGGAGAAGTAACAGCCTTGTCATGAGATAAATTCTTCTGGTACCACTGGGTGGATCAGCTCTGGATCTGACCAACCTGAGGTTAGCGCTCTAGATGAGACCCGATGAGGGAATGTGGGTTTCAGCATGGTGTCATTTTTATTAAGTGTCTTTGTCTTCAGGGGCATACTTCAGTGCCTTTTAGATAAATTGCTTCCGTCTTTGACAGTGACAGTGACAATATTTCCAAGCTTCACATATCCAAGATCCAAATGACAGGACAAATTGCACATTGGAATTGCTTGGTAAGTGCAAGATAGGATGTAAAAATCTCATCTATCTGCCTTACTGAAACAAGTTAATAGAATATAGATAGAATAAGCAAATTTGTCACTTAAACATGTAATTGTGAGGCACATGCTGTGGTTAACAGCAGAACTTCACACACACACACACACACACACACACACACACACACACACACACACATACTCACACACACACACACACACACACGACTTCATTGTAGTTAAAATAGAACTTAATTATTCCTGGATATCAAGTCTCATTTAATTTGTTACCCCTATAGTATACGTTTTACAAAGATACTATATCTCTCAGTAAAGTTCCCATGAATCTGTTTTTAGGTTTTGTCAGTGGAATCCATGAAAATGTTGAAGCTATAAAATATTCCTCAAAATTTGTGAATGACCTTTGGAAAAATTACTGAAATATTACTTAACAAGGGCTTGATCATAAATATGCTATGGATAAATATGCACTTGAGAAAATTTATTGTTTTTAGCATTGTTGGTACTGTTAAAAACAGTTTCCTGATTAAGTAGACAGATACCTTAAGGGATAGTACCTACCTTTCTTATGAATATTGTTTTGCTTCACTTAAACATTACTGACTTAGATGCTAGTCACAATTAAAAAATACCCACACAGCAACCTAATGCTTAACTAAATAACTGGCCATTATAGTGCAGTCAAACTCATATAGACTCACTACCATTACAGTATGACTCATAGAAATTAGATCATGGAGTGACATGCTGAGTTACAGGGGACATTCTTCTGCAAGTTGGGAGACAGACGCAAGTGCTACTTCTGTTCACTGGTGGACCCTGAAGCATCTGCTGACTTCTCATTGGAAATGGGTGATTTGGTTTAGATCAGTAGTTTCCACCATGATCAACTGACAGATACACATTTTCTATCATATATCCTGTGCTTTGAACTGTTTCCTTGCCCCCCAAGCCTCAACATGAAATAAAATTTATTATTTTGCTAAATTATATACAGGCATGTCACAGGAAAGATACTGTCAGCAAACACTTTTTAAAAGACCTTTTTGGAACATTAAAAATAATTAAGAGATTGATTATTCCTTTCACTATTTTGCCAAGTTACTCTGGGATTCAGAAAGACTAAATGGAAGTTCCTCAACTCTTGGGAGGGTTAGATTCCTAAACCAGACAAGGCACTCCAGAGGGGGTTGCTGGGAGCCTGCTGGGTGCCTATTGGTAGGTTGACCTGCTGTCTGAAGGGATCATCCTTGTGAGGACAGATGGAATGCAGCTGATGGTGGCAAGAGTTTTGAATCTTACTGTCTAAACTTAAGTCCTGGCCCCCATCTAGTTTGGACAAATTGCTTCATTTCTCTGAAGTCCCCTAGTCTATAGAAACAATGTCATAATATTCCTTACATAATGCAGGGTCATGATCTGTATGAACATTTCACCAAGCACCTTGTATAAAGGAAGCCCTGGGTGACTGTCACTACTACATTCCAATTGCTGTGGCTGCTTTGGGGTCTCAGGATTCAGGAATTATAAGAATGGTCTTCACTCACCATTCTTCTAGAATCTTCCATACTTGTTATTTTGTAGACAAAAATTTCATAGTTTTCACTATGAATGTCATTATCTTTTAATACTGCCTTTATAAATTAGAGCACATGATACATGTCCATCACTAGCAGATCTGTTTGCCATTTGGGCTGTAAAATGATTGGCCTGAGGATGACAATCCTTACAGGGTTCAGTGGAGTTCTGCCCCTCTTTGACCAGCAAGAAAAGAGAAGATTCAAGCTGAGTTCATAAATAATCCCTATGTTTTCTCATTCTCCATTCTCTGAAGTATGCCAGTGGAAATCAATGTGAGAGCAAAGGAGTTTCACTGTGGCCTTTGACCCAGGGTTAACAGTGGCTCTTGTTTTTCTCATCTTCTGTCTTGTAACCCAAAGGCTGTGAGGCTATCCAGCTATGTTTTCTCTGCCTTCTGTCCCTACCATGCTATTTTATAGCTATTTTGTATCAGGCAGAGAAAGGCAGTCTCCTACAGAGCACGGAAGGAGAGCAAGATCTTTCATATCCCAAGGGAAGCTTCTAGGGAGCTTTTGTTCTTGATGGGCCATTTCTTTTTTAAGAACTCCAGAAGTACACTGGACTTACGCCCAGGTTATAATACTGGACTCATACAGTTTGGAAGGCTGAAAATTCCTTGGTTGCCAGACTGTGTGGATTCTAACACTATTATCCATCCATCTTGCATCCTTGTTAGGGGCTAAGGTCACTCCTGTTCACAGCTTGTCCCGTCTAGAGAGAAGTAGGACAGGTTCTAAGCAGCATGAGGTATGGACTGGCCTCCAGGAAGGAGGAATGATGTTGGCTGAAATGAGGACAGACCTCAGGAACCAGGGCTTGTTTAGCCACAGCTGAGCAAGAATGGTTATTCATGAATGAAGAGTTGGTGGGCAGGTTGGACAGTTCATTCTTGGGAAGGAGAGGTTCCAAGGACAAGGGCTCTGTGGAGACACTGTCAGTACTACAGACACTCTTTGGGTCCGTCACACACACAGCCTGTGTACTGTCACGTGTTATGAATGTCCTCAGATAGTCTCTTCAGTTGGGTTGTACAAAGCTCGCTGACACTCTCTGCAGATACCCGTTTGGGGTGTGAGTTTATGCCATTAAATGACACATAAGGACAAGTTTTCCTTTCACTGCCATTTGTTTATTGCTCTTAGAATGATTCATTTACACTCAGTTTTTTACCCCACGCCTGTCTCTCTGACCACAGAAGAGATTCCAGTATTTATGGACTGAGGCTAGCTTTTGATCCTCGAGAAGGCTGCTGTTCTTGTCATCTTACAAGTCTCTTTATTTATCTCCCCTGGAAGGTAAAGAACTGAAAAGAAAAAGTCTGTATATAAGTTTGGACAGATTTAGTGACCAGTTTTGAAAGTTGGAATTTTTTGTAACTCAATGGCCCCAGAAGATTGTATGTCTCATTGACAGGGCTGAGAAAGAACCCATTCATCAAGGAAACATTCATCTCTTTCATACATCACCTCTCTCTCATCACCTGCATCTGACACTGTTTATAGTTGGGTTGGTGGTAGATATCATGCAGTAGCACACTAAGCTTTGTGTTCTCAGTGCCATGTAGCAGAGAGGATGGCAAGCCTCCCATGGAAGGTATCTAGGGCACGGAATGTTCTCTCTCTATAGATTTAGAGCAAGCCCCTGTGACACTGCTGATGTAGATGTACACACCTGTAATACTCCATGCTCTAGAGTTTCTGTTTGCCAATACCTAGCTACTTCTTGACCCAGTATACACAGGGCATGTGGCTATATACACACTTGTTAACCCCAGTGGCGAGAATAAAACCACTACCACAATTGGAGCCAAATTTGAAGCAAGCTTGATTTTTGTTGGGGTGCACCCAAGAGCTCGCCAGTGACTGTCTCCTAAGTCAGGTTAAAGAGAGCAGCCCTGGGGTTGGAGATTTAGCTCAGTGGTAGAGTGCTTGCCTAGCAAGCACAAGGCCCTGGGTTCGGTCCTCAGCTCCCCACCCTACCCCAATAAAAAGAGAGAGCAGCCCCAAATCCATCTCTTGGGCTCCTTTTAAGGAGCAAAATCATGAGTAGTTGCAAAGCAGGATTACAGAAGACAGACAATGAGGCAATAAGGAAATGCAGAAAAAAAAAAATCTCAAAAGACATTGCATATCACCATGTGATTAGGAAGGGTTCAGAGAGGGTCTGGGAGGGTCAGGGAGGACCAGGATATTCTCAAAAACAGGTCAAGGCCATGGGTTGGGAAAGGCCAGGTTCCAGGAAACAAAGAACTCAGCCCTTACAGTAAATCAAAACTTATTTTTTATAATACACATAATGGCTCCTGCCTTTAAAATGTTGTCAAGCAGGTTCCTCACAGTGTCTTTGAATTTTGGCCACTTTGAGAAAATGAGTTTATTTTTAATTCTTTAAATTAACAGACTATAGCTGTACATCTTCACAGGGTCCAGGAGGAATGTTTTGTACATTTCTACATTGAGTAACTATCAGATATTTATAAATATTCCAGCTATTTAACATTTATCATTTCTTCATAGTAAGAATATTCAAAATCCTATCTTTTAGCTATTTGGGGCTATCTGATACAATGCATTTGACTGCAGTCACTCCTCTATATAGTAGTATATGGAATATTTGATTTATTCTATCTGGCTGTCACTTTGGACACTTTAACCAGGCCCCTACCACTCTCCAAGCTTCTGCTTGTGATTATCCTGCTCTCCATTTCTGTAATTTTGGCCTTTTAAGATTCCACATTCTCGCCGTTTGTGAGAGTTGCAAAACTAAGAATACCATCTTTATTTTTAAAATGCCTGGATGTATATGAATCTGGACAAGAGTTCCTTTACAGAAGTGCCTGACAATTGAATCCTGTTAGTCATTTAGAAAGGCTGATGTCATCTTAGATGCCAGTGACCATTTCAGGACAGAGATAATGAAAACATGGAGGGACACCAACTAATGGGGATGTCAGTCATCTGATAGTAAAATGGTCAATGGAAAATCAGACTCTTCTATGTCCAGTTCTTCACAGATCACTAAGCTGTTGCTCACACCCCACAGATTTTATGTACAAAGTGTGTTCCTAGGACTACTATCTGAATTATTCTGGGTACATCTTCTGTCTGTATCTAAGTTCTGCACTTTAAACAGAGTTAGTAATAATAATATCCCATCCCAACATCCAAAAGCAGGCGTGATGGCACACACACACACACACTTCAATCCCAGCACTGGGAATGTAGAGGTAGGTACATCTCTTTGAATTCAAGGCCAGTCTGGTCTACCTAACAAGTTCAAGGCACTCTGGAACTACATATTGAGACCCTGTTGAAAAAAAAATCCCATCCTAGCCCACGGAGTTGTCAATGAATTTGATAAATTTGTTGCTTTTACCATCACATGTGATACAAACATCTTTTGTAACTCTTTAGTTCCCTTGGGTTTTGATTTTGCTGTGGATATATATGTAAGTGATGACTTAAGACCTTTAACACGTACTATTTAGTAGCTCCTTTTCTGTCATTGGTGAGAGTAGACACTAGTTTAACCTGAATAGATTCTATCCATGTGTCATGTTTTACCTCAATGCTTTAAAATTCCCTTTTATCTATAGATAATTAAGTAGCTTTTATTAGGTGAAGTTTTTTTTATTTTACTTATTTATATTCCATGTATGAGTACTCTGCATATATACATTCTCTGTATGCCAGAAGAGGGCCCCAGATTCTATTATAGATGATCATGAGCCACCATGTGGTTGCTGGGAATTGAACTCAGGACCTCTGGAAGAGCAGCTAGTGCTCTTAACCCCTGAGCCATCTCTCTAGCCCCAAGTAGCTTTTATTATTATCTCATCAAAACCTTTGAATTTCTAATCTCTGATTCATTCTTCTCTAAACACACTTCTAAACTAAAAGTGTTTTCTTTAAAAATCTTTACCTTATGGATAATAAACATAAGGAGAGTTACATTTTTTTCTTAGCTGGCTGTCAGAATTTTACTACTAGGAAATTGTTTTTGATTTCAGTGAGTCATCTACAGCTTTTAATGAAGTTTTTGAAAATGTACCTTTTAATTTTCTTGCAGTTGGATTCTCTGTATAACTTTTAGAAAGGTGTGTGTGTATGTGTGTGTGTGTGTGTGTGTGTGTGTGTGTGTGTGTGTGTGTGTGTAAATGATAGCAAACTGAAAGCAGATCAAAAGAATTCTCCTTCCTCCAGACTATCTTTCTTTCATCAAATGTAAAATAATTATTTCTAGTTTCGGTGAATAGGATGAATGTATTTTCTCTTTAGGCACCCAAACCAATTGTTTTCTTGTTTTGGGTTTTTTTTTTTTTTAAATACATACAACATGAAAATAACCATCTTAAACCATTGTTTCATAATATTTTTATCGATTATTTGGGAATTTCACATCATGCACTTCGAACACACTCACTTCCCAGTCCTCCCAGGTCTGCCTCCCACCTTTTTGGAACCCCACCCCACCCCCCAAAAAAAGGAAGAAGAAGAAGAAACAAAAAACAAATAAAACAACAAAAAGCCAAGTCTGATTTGTGTTGTCCATATATTCATGAAAGTCAAACTCTGTGGCTAGTACCTTAAAGAAAACTGAGTCCTTCCCGATCCCCATCCCCACAAGAAACCATCAATTGTGGAGAGCTAGACTTCAGCATCCTTGTCAAAATTTTTTTTTAACATTTTTTTTTTAATTTCGCAATACAATTCAGTTCCACATATCAGCCACGGATTCCCTTGTTCAACCCCCTCCCGCCCCCCTCACCTTCCCCCCAGCCCACCCCACATTCCCACCTCCTCCAGGGCAAAGCCTCCCCCGCGGACTGAGATCAACCTGGTAGACTCAGTCCAGGCATGTCCAGTCCCCTCCTCCCAGGCCGAGCCAAGAGTTCCCTTTGATGGATCTTAAGCATGTTTTGAGTACACACGTCAGTAGTATTAATTCAGGCAAATGTTCTAGCATCATCACGGCCACTGAGCAATCTAACTCCCCCAGGGTTGTAAGACAAAAAGTTCAGGACCTCTCAAGCAAGAACAGCCCATTGCTGTGTTGCACAACCCCATCTCCCACCACTTTAGTTTCTGTCTCTGTGATTTTCACTGTTTTAATATAAGATAAATCACAGTGTTTATCTATTTTAAGACTGGTTTGTTCTATTGAACACTAACATTCTCAGAGTTTATCCATGTGGTAGCATATGTAAGAACTTCTCCCCTTGGGACTAAATACTATTACGTTGTGTGTGTGTGTGTGTGTGTGTGTGTGTGTGTGTGTGTGTGTGTATTCACTTGAATGGCTCTTTCAACATTTTATCTCTAAGGCAGAATGAGTTCTTTGATCATGAGCATACAAATAATCTCATTAAAATCCTGCTATTTGTTCTTTTGAGAAGAAGAATGAATGAGTCATATGAATCAAAATATGTGTTAGCTTTTTGATGAGCCTCCATAGTGTTTGATAGAGGTTGAATATATTCATGATTATATTCATGATTGGCTCTGTTGGGACATGACAGTACTTGGAGAAGGTGGGAATTAGTAGGTATGTGAAATATTTCTCATGTGAGCAATTTTATAGTTCTTGAGAGAAGGTTGTAAAGGCTCAACCTTAGCTGTCCCTACCCCCTTGTCTTTTCTGCTCCTGATCAGCATCTGACCCCTTCATTGTAGTTGGACTTTTTCATTGGGACTGCTGGCTCCCCAGTAATGACATGGAAAGTTATTACTAATTATAAAATCTCAGCTGATAGCTTGAGTTTGTCTTTAGTTAGCTCTTATAACTTAAATTAAGCCATTTCTATTAATCTATGTGCTGCCCCAAGGCTCATTTACCTCATCTATATACTGCCCATGTTGCTTTTTCTGTGTCTGGCCGGTGACTCCTTGCCTTCTTCTTCCCAGCGTCCTATGTTCCTGAAAATCCTGCCTAGCTATTGGCCATTCAACCTTTTATTAAACCAATCAGAATGACACATCTTCACAGTGTATAGAGAAATATTCCATAACACTTCCTTTTATATGATATTCTGCCCAGATATGCCTATCAGTTGCCCTTACCAGAGGCCAATCAATGCTCCCCTGCCCCTCTCCCCACCCTTTATCACCATTTTGTACTTTAAACTCCCAAACTTTGGGCTAGGGCAACCTCCTTTATACATGAGTAGGTTGGGCTGGGCATCCTTCCTTGTTTCCTTTCTGATGGAATGAAACACTCTGACCAAAAGCAGCTTAGGGTAGGAAAGGATTTATTGGCTTACAATTCCAGGTCACAGTGCATCATTGAGGGACATCAAGGCAGGAGCTCAAGCAACATTTTAAAGCAGAAGCCATGGAGGAATTCTGTTTGCTGGTTCATTTGCTGGCTTATGCTTAGCTGGCCTTTGTCTATAGACTTGGGACTGCCTGTTCAGAGAACAGACTCAGCCCAGAGTGACCTGGGCCCTTCTATATCAATTAATAATCAAAATAACCCCCCAAATGTGCCCATAGGCCAATCTAATTCAGGCAATCCGTCAATTGAGACCTCTCTCAGGTGACTCTGGGCTATGTCAAGTTGACACCAGGTATTTTACTTCCTGATGAAAAACTGCCAAAGGCATTCGTTTCAGTACTGTTTTAAATCCTCCAAAATGGCATAAGGACTATTTCTTTCCTTGCCAATACCTGTAATCATCCATTATTTTGGTGACAGTCATAGTAATGTATTTGATGTATTAATAGTATCTCCCTGCAATTCTGATTATATTTCTCAAATAATTAGTGTCCAAGTTAAGTTTCAATTGCTGTAATAGAAGTCCATGACCAAAAGTAACTTGAGGATGAAAGGATTTATTTGGCTTACATATCCTAAGGACATGTAAGGAACTCAAGGTGAGAACTCAGGGCAGGAACCTGGAGGCAAGAACTGAAGTTGAGGCCATGGAGGAATGCTACTTACTAGCTTGCTCCTCCTGACTTGCTGGTTTTGCTTTCTTATACCCTCTTAGACCATTTGTCTGAGAGTGAGACTGCCCACAAAGGGCTGGGAGCTTCCACATGTACTATCAATCAAAAAAATTGCCCAGCAAGCTAATTTAATAGGTGCATTTTCTCAAATGAGATTCACTTTTCTTAGAGGACTCTAGCTTGTGTCAAGTTGATGAAAAACCAGCAGTTAGCAATGATGAACATCTTTTCACATGCTAGTGGACATGTGTCCATCTTCTGCATTCAAAAGTCTGTGAAAGTTCTGTGCCTTAGTCTCCTGAGTGCTGGGATTGAAGATATACACTGCCAGGCCCAGCAAGACTACTTTTTAAAAGGGAAATGCTTGTTTCAGAGAGAACCAGTACACAAAAGGTTGCACTAGAACCCCATTTTTGTGTTCTAAAGTTTTTGTATGTAGTCCCTATGGTCCCACTAGCATAGCCATTGACTTGGAGCTGTTATGCCAAATGTCAGCTCTCAGTTCTCGCCCCTTTCCATGAATCTTTTTCTAGGATCCCCTTTCTCACATTCATGGTGTTTAGATCTCCATGTCTAAACTTAAACTCAATTTCACACAATTTTGCACTGCTAACTGACCACTGTAGTTGTGTGTGTGTGTGTGTGTGTGTGTGTGTGTGTGTGTGTGTTTTAACTCTTTGGGGGCCTGCCACTCAGCTCCCAAATAAATACACAGAGACTTATTCCTACTTATGAATACCTGGCCTTAGCTTGTCTTATTTCCAGCCAGCTTTTCTTAAATTATCCTATCTACCTTTTGCCTCTGGGCTTTTATCTTTCTCTATTCTATATACCTCTCTTTCCTTCTTACTCTGAGATTGGTTGCATGGCTTGGTGGCTCATCCCTGGTGTCCTCCTCTCTTCTTCCCTTTCTCTTTTTTTCCCTCTTCTCTCTCTTTATTCTCTCTGCCTGCCAGCCCCACCTGTTTCTCTCTCCTGCCTAGCTATTGGCCGTTCAGCTCTTTATTAAACCAATCAGGTGCTTTAGACAAGCAAAGCAACACAGCTTCACAGAGTTAAAAATGCAACATAGAAGAATACAACACATCTTTGCATCATTAAACAAATATTCCACAGTATAAGGGAATATAAAACATCTTTACTATTCCACAACAAACCACTTAGTTTCATTCATTTAATGTCTACATTGCAGTGGCAACAGTTCTACCCATTCTGATGAGAAAAACAATACTATATACCTCTTGGGAGATTATGAACAAGGGCACATGAAATCAGAGGACAACTAGGGGAAGTCAGTTCTCTCCTGCCATCATGTAGGTTCAGGGACTGAACTAGTCTTTAGGCTTGGCCGAAAGTGCCTTTATGAGCTAAAACCTTTTGCCTTCCCCAAGGTTTTTAAAAAAGACAGTATCTGAATCCTTTGTAATTATTTTTCCTCCTTTCAATAATGCCTATCTAGTTATTTGATGACCTTGCATTAGTCTCCCCTAATCTCTCAGCTACAGTCTCATAACCAGATGCCCATCATTTCACAAACTATTTAGGTTGAAAAATAGCTAGGCATTATCTTATTTTCAAAACTTCTCAGTGGAAGGGGGAAATAATGCTTCAGGCTGTAATTTGGACAGACCACTTTTTTGTTTCTTTGGTATTTGCTGGAAGCAAGCAGCATAAAGGAAATCAGAAATGGAAGGATTTGGGGAAAGGATCATACAGGCTTTGTTTTGCTGATGTACCGGCCTCCTGATTTCCTGCTGTCCTTGAGCACTCACATTTCCAATTTGATTGAAAGTAAACTTCTAATGACCTGTGATTTCCAAGAAATGCCAAATTAAAGATCATCATCATTGGTCACTTTTAATTTAAAAGTGGTTTGAAAGAGTGAAGGAGTTCTCCTGGTATTAGATTTTAAAAATCCAACTCTGTTTAAAGAGTTTTGATGCTTTTGCCCCAGAGGAAACTTGCTAGGAAGGAAAGGAAAAAATCCTGCTTCTCTGGGGTCAAGGAGTATGCACACCTCCCTGGTGGCCCTGCCACTTTTAGTGTGTATCATGTCTCTTGTCTCTCAGCCTATCAGAGTGAGTGCAGTTCTGACCTCCCCCTTTGCTTCCTATCTCCCATCTGCAGGTCACCTATCTGGGGAAAGTCTCCACCACAGGCATGCAGTTTTTATCTGGCTGCACCGAGAAGCCAGTCATTGAGCTCTGGAAGAAACACACACTGGCCCGAGAAGACGTTTTTCCAGCCAATGCCCTCCTAGAGATCCGTCCATTCCAAGTGTGGCTTCATCACCTTGACCACAAGGGTGAGGCGACAGTGCACATGGATACCTTCCAGGTAGCTCGCATTGCCTACTGCACAGCTGACCACAATGTGAGCCCCAACATCTTCGCCTGGGTGTACAGAGAGATCAACGATGACCTGTCTTACCAGATGGACTGCCACGCTGTGCAATGCGAGAGCAAGCTGGAGGCCAAGAAGCTGGCACATGCCATGATGGAGGCCTTCAGGAAGACTTTCCACAGTATGAAGAGTGATGGGCGGATCCATAGGAGCAGCTCCTCTGAAGAGGCTTCCCAGGAATTAGAATCTGATGATGGCTGAAGGAATTTAAGATGTTCCAGGGAAGGCAGCAATTGGGCAAGGAATTTCAGAAGATAGATGCGTTTGCAATGATTCAAATTTGGTATGAAAAGACTGCCAAAACTATTGGCTGACCATGCTTTTTAAATTCAGAAGAGCAATTCTAAATCTAAAGAAATGTATTGTTAATTATGTGACATTGAAATCTGCTGCTGCTGTGACCATGAGGAGAGTGGGTGTATGGGCGGGGAGGAAGGTTCCAGACTGTCTTCTCGGTTTTTTTCTCCTATTCCAACACTTCCTGGTGGGAGATCTCCACGCCTATTTTCACCATTCTCAGGCAAATGCTCTGTGGCTGTAGTCTGATGGACTGTTCCAATCTGCCTTATGAAATCCAACAAGAATGTCAGAGGCATATCTGTGATCCCTAGGCTGGTGGGTGGTGTGGGGAGGTGATGCTGGTATGGAGGTCGCAGGATGGAAGGGACATGTCCAGTCCAAGTGACTGACTGATTGCTCCTCTCTCTTGGCATGTTTGCAGACACTCTCCTCAGTACTGGTGAATCAGCAGAGCTTGGATCGAGCTTTACAACTAACAGCACGCTAGATGGCAGTTAATTCGCAGTTAAAAATAATGCTTTGATTTACGTGAGCATATCAAGTAGTACCCTCCTATTGTATTTACTTCATTTATTTTCTTAGAATCCTTGCAACTAATGATCATGTTCCTCCTTCTGCCCCACCATGTTCTTTCTCCTTCTAGCTTCCCCAAAAGGGATGGAAGCTCAACACACTGCAGGACTCCAACAGGGAAGAAAATAACAAATTAGTTCAATAAACAGTCAGCAGACCTACCAGAAGTCTCAGACATCAGAAATCCTAGAACAAAAGGGGAATGGGTGGCCCAAGGCTATAGAGGTTGCCCTTATTAAGTCCTGATTTATAGTAACTTACTTGGTTAAGTCCTATTGGATGACTCCTTCATGGAAAGTTTAAACTCTGACATGGCATTGCCTGGGAAGTCTTGCTTCATCATTCAGCCTTGAACTCATGTAGGGAATGAGTGAAATCAAGTCAGTTTGCCCATGTCTATCTGAAAACCTAAAGGGAAATATGACCTTGTTTTCCTGAAGTCAGTAATATCTTAGAGTCAGAATAAGCCCTTTGAACTATCAGTTCTGAAGAGAAATTATCATTGATAGCTTGAGATCTCTCAATTTCAAGATCTTTGCATATCATAATCATGGAAAGTAGTTGTTAAAATATACACATTTAAGATGGATAGACACATTAAGAGGGCACATGAGCCACCTTTTCAAGTGATGTTGCTCTTCTAAAGGGTGTGTTTTATTTCTGGTGATGCGAAGGGCAACGGGGCACCTTAGAAGCCTTAAGTGAAAGCTAATATAATCCAGACAGCAATGGTGTTGGTATTTTAGTCTGTGTACCCATGTGTCCATGTATGTGTTTGTGTGTGTGTATGTCCCCTGTGTGGGTCCAGTTTCAAGGCATGTACAATAAGCATGGAGTCGTTTGGTGAGGACTCACCTCCTGAAGATATGCTTGTTGCTTTGTGACAATTGTAAACTATTCTTTAGATAAATGCATTCACTCTTTAATAAAAATATGTTTGTGTTAATAAAGCCAGGATGTTTCATACTTTATATGAATTTCCCTTTTTTACGGAATGGAAATTTGACATGTAAAATAAATAAAGCTTGGTAAACAGGGCAATTTTATCTTTTTTTTAAAATTGATCATACATAGGACATTCCTTGTGTTTTGAGATCTTTTTCAATTTGTTTTTCATAGATGACTGCCCCTTAATTGAGACAGTAATGTTACTAATAATGTGTTGACCTTGCTTAATGGGATGGACTTATTTCAGAGAAGAATGTTTCCAAACATTTTGCAAATAATTGCTCTTTAAAACCCCCTGTTCATCATTTGTAGAACCCATTCTGAAATCCTGAAAGGTAAGCCTAGAATCCTTTGGAGAATGGATAAAAATGTCTCTCCAGGTCATGATCTCTTAGAATGGCCACATATTAATAAAAGCAAAGAAACTGGCTGTGAAGAAATGTCCTTCTTGGAATCAGTAAGGAACAGAAAGGCTTTGAAGGAGATAATGTGGGTGCCTGCTGAAGAGATGGACTCAAGTGTTGGTTACTCCCTAATTCTGATTGAAATGGCACTTCTCTGGAGTTGAAGTTCTCCCAATTTCAGGTTCACACTCTTATCCTTGAATTTAAAAGGAACAAAAGAGTGAAGAAGGGGAGGAAGGGGAAGATAGGAGAGAAGGGGTGAAAGGAAAAAGGAAGTAAAGTGGAAAGGAAAGTAAGAATAAGAAGGAAAGAACCCAGCCATCACATCTCAAGATGATGTTGCCTTCCTCGCTCAGATGTGTACGAGGTTATTTATACAAAAGATTTTTGCTAAAAATTTGTTTTGAGGACAAAGAATGGCATGCTCTGTGACTAGCTTGGATAATATCAGCTTGAGGATTCTAGGTGGAAGATGTGTAAGTAATTGAAAGATAAACTTGTAATGTTACCTTTGAATAATCTTAGGAAGTCTTCTAGACAGCCAGTTGTCACTCCTCTAAAAGGGAGGGCCTGCCTTTCATCCTGTTTTAAGTGTGTCCAGTCTCCTTCTGTACTACAGTCTCTGTTAGTGGCCACAGGCTCTGCTTTTGTGATCATTAACTCCAACGCAAGTCAAACAGACCCGCTGGTAATACGGAGATTACTTTAGAATTGAGGGACTCACCCAGGGCTCAGCCAGGCCTTGTACTGAGATCCCTGTGAGAGTGTTGCAAGGTTGTTGCTGTGTTCAGGCAAGATCCCTCTTCTTTAGATTTTCATTTCCTCTCCAAACCTAGCTTATTTTACATTAAAATACTAAAACATTCTAAATAAACTTTTTTAAAAAATTGTTTTTTAAGTGTTTAACAGGGACAGAATTTTAAAAGCCAAGTTTCCAAGAGATTTTGGTGGAGCACAAATAACAAAGTTTTGATCAAGTTCTTGTCCTGGCTATGGGCAATGGACAAAATCCTAAATCAAGATGTCCCTTTGAGTCTGTTTTCTAGGACATGCTAAAACTAAATGAAAAACTAAGGAGATGACTCAGCAGTTAAGAATGATTGTTGATCTTGCAAAGGACCCAGGTTTCCTTCCCAGCCCCCACATCAGCTGGGTCACAAACACATGTGGGTGAAGCTGCATGAGATCTGACGCCCTTTTATGGCTTCTACAGGCACTAAATGCACATAAAATAATTTAAAAACCTGAACAATAACAAAAAAAACCCAAACTCTCTAAATCAAGACTTTTTGCTACAGGATTCTATAGTTTTATGTTATTTACCATGGTTTCCAACTATATTTCTATTTATATAGTTAAGCAAATGTCTATTTAAATCTCTTGGGTGTTAAGTTGTCTTTAAAATAGTAGAAATTGTCTTTGCTGTTGTTATTGTTCATGTTTTGTCTCCAGCTTCTGTGGCAGGTACCAGGAGGAACTAATTAAGTTTCTGTTAGAGTGCTACTGAATGGATGGAAGGATGCATAGGTGGAGGGAAGAATCACCATGTCTTGGATTCATAGGTTGAGGATAAAATCCTGGAATTATGGAAGGCTCCCCAGAGTTTTCCCACTTTCCTCAAAGATGTGCAAATAGCTCTTTTTTTATATTTATTTATTTTTTATTTTGCAATACAATTCAGTTCTACATATCAGCCACGGATTACCTTGTTCTCCCCCCTCCCGTCCCCCTCACCTTCCCCCCAGATCCCCCCCATTCCCATCTCCTCCAGGGCAAAGCCTTCCCCACAGACTGAGATCAACCTGGTAGACTCAGTCCAGGTAGGTCCAGTCCCCTCCTCCCAGGCCGAGCCAAGCAATCCTGCATAGGCCCCAGGTTTCAAGCAGCCAACTCATGCAATGAGCACAGGACCCGGTCCCACTGCCTGGATGCCTCCCAAACAGATCAAGCCAATCAACTATCTCACCCATTCAGAGGACCTGATCCAGTGGGGACCCCTCAGCCATTGGTTCATAGTTCATGTGTTTCCATTTGCAAATAGCTTTTTACTGAAGTTAAGCATTGGCCCTTACCTACTTACAAAAATAAATTGGGAATGGATGTATTGATGGGGAGAAAAACAAAGTTAGATGAACCATACAGCTGAAATATAATGTGCATGACCTAAGGAAACACACAAGCATGATACTTGTGCTTAGCAGATTACAGAACACTGGTCATGTAGTGGTTTCTGCTTATTTCTGTTGTTTTTATCAATAGGATGTTGAAGGAGGACATGTTTTCATGCTCACAGTATGACACATAAAGATTCAGCTAGCTAACAAGAACATATTATAGAAACATTTTATTTCCTTCTATCCCTTATTTTTTTCTCTTTTATTTCCTTCTTCTGTCATCTTTACCCCCTTCTTCCCATCTTCTTCCTTTCTGCCTTAACTGTCTATATTTTACATCTCAGGCTTCTTCACATTTTAGGAGGGAAGAGAATATGCACTCCAAATCTGAGACCACACATGCTGTAGTTCATGGGCAAGTAATGCAAAGTTTGACACTATTGTAGGAAACCACATGCATTAGTTACTTTCTGTTGTGGTGTGAACCCATGAGCTTTTTGTCACCCTGACACAAGTTAGCTAGGATTATCTGGGAACAGACAACCTCAATTGAGCAAATGCCTCCATCAGATTGGCCTGTATGCAATTCTGTGGGGGACATTTTCTTGATTAATGATTGATATGGGTTCGCCAAAGCCCACTATGAGCTGTGCCATCCCTGAGCAGGTGGTCCTGAGTTGTAGAAGGAAGCAGACTGAGCAAGCCATAGAAATTAAGCCAGTAAGCAGCGTTCTTCCATGGCTTCTGCTTCAGTTTCTGCCTTGACTTCTTGCTCTGACTTCCCTCAAAGATGGGCTATGAGAAACATAGCTAAATAAACCCTTTCCTTATCAAGTTCTCTTGGGAAGAATATTTTATCACGGCCAACACAAGGCAAACTAATACACTGTGATAAAACACTTTGACAAAAGCAACTTGGGCAAGAAAAAGAGTTTATTTTGCCTATGGTTCCAGATGGATAGAGTCCATCATGTCAGGGAAGGCATGGCAGGAGGAACATGGGGGTAAGAGAAGGCAGTACTCAAGAAGCAGAGTGAAAGAGCAGGGGTGGGGTGAGAAACCCCAAGTGAAATACTCCCCCGCCCCAGGAAGGCTCCACCTCCGGAAGGTTTCATTACTTCCCTAATCAGTTTTGCCAATCAGCGACCAAGCATTTAAATACACAAGTCTATGGAGGACATTTCTCATTCAAACTACAACATTGCAGACTATCTCCAGTTTCTCTTATTTAAGGTTTTAGTCAGATGGGACATGATGGTGCTTTCATCATGCACAACTTAATATTTCTTAAGGATTCCCAAAGTGTACTTTTCCCATCTCCCAGAAGACCCTAAACTAATTTTCAGTGAAGATGAAGAACTTGTAGCCATGAGAGGCAACTCCAAAATTCTTATTGTTCTTCAACAATTTCTGTGAGATACCAAGGTTTGACTCTTGGAACAACTTCATGAAATATATTGTTCAGTAAAAACAAGTATTCTTTCCTTTTCTTAAGAGTTGTCAAGTGATAATAGTCTCCCCAAGAGGATATGTGTGGTGTAGAATATCAGCCTTAATAATAAAAACAATCGAAAGGACACAAGCCAACAGCCAGGGACAAAAATCTAAACCATCTCAATATGGACAGTTAAAAATAAAACATATTTGTTGAAAATGAATTCAAGACCTGGTCTTGGACCTTTTGAGCAAAGCTGATGTTTACAAAGAGATTTGGGGGTGTTTATTTTGGAGTTTCCCAACAAAATCATCTGGAATTTTGTCATCAAGACTGAGTCTTCAACAAGAATATGAACAAATTTTGCTTGAAAATTTCGTTTTCAAACATTCTCATATTCTGCCTAAATCTTCCCTGGCTTTACTTGGAAGATACTACTAGAAGCTACTCATATGCTCAGAAAATGGAATTCAGAAAATCTGTGTTTGCAAAACACAAAACAAACACTAAAAATGACTAGCCCCCTTCCCCATTTCTCACAGATATAGAGGCAGCTGTCGAAATAACTGACACCTATTTTTTCTGCTCAATAGGCTTTGAAGTCTTTTCTTTGCTAATAGGCTATTTTCCCCTTCAACTATCAAGACACTAAGTCAATGTATAGAATTTTAAGTCGGCAACTTTTTGACAACATATGTGTATTAGATGTGACAATCATCATCAGTGGTGTGGTTCATATTTCAAGATCAATATTGTGGACTTTTTCAGGTTAGTATGAGCTGTGGTTACATCAACCCAATGCCAATTTAAACCATCAGCTCTATTTCAATGGCACGGGCATTCTAGCATTGACTCCACCTACCTTGTGTCCTATATAGGAGTCTTTAGTAAATGGAGCCAAGTAGGTATGTTAAAACAGTTGAAGTACCTAGGGCTGGTGCTAGAGGAGGTGGCAGTTTAGAGATGGGGGAGCCATTTTCATCCACTAGCATGGAAAGGGTGCCTTCTACCCATTGGGTGTACTTTTTCACAATTCGTCTTTAAAATAGCACCTCTGAGTGCTACCTGCATCCTGGTTCTGGGGGAGAGGAGGTGGTTGATAGTAGAGCTATTCTTCTCTTTTTATATACATTTATTTATTTATTTATTTATTTATTTATTTATGTATAATAGGGCTTTTATATATTTCTTTTTATTATTATTATTATTAAGAGATTTTCTATTCATTTTACATACCAACCACAGATTCCCCTCTCCTCCCTCCTCCTGTCCCCCAGCCTTCCCCCTGAACCCACCTCCTACAAGGCTACTCCATGGGGAGTCAGCAGAGCCTGGTACATACAGTTGAGGCAGGTCCAAGCCCCTCCTCCCTGCATCAAGACTGTGCAAAGTGTCCCACCATAGGCACTGGGCTCCAAAAAGCTGGCTCATGCATCTGGGACAGGTCCCGATCCCACTGCCTGGGGGACCCCTAAACAGTTCAAGCTAAACACAACTGTCTTACCTATCCAGAGGGCCTAGTCCAGTACCATGGGGGCTCCTCAGCTAATGGTCCACAGTTCATGTGTTTCTACTAGTTTGGCTGGCTGTCTCTGTACATTTTCCCATCATGATCTCAATGTTCCTTGCTCATAGAATCCCTCCTTTCTCTCATCAATTGGTCTCCTGGAGTTTGGCCTGGCGCCTGGCCATGGATCTCTGCATCTGCTTCCATCAGTCATTGGATGAGAGCTCTATGATGATAGGGTATTCACCCATCTGATCACTCGAGTAGACCAGTTCAGGCACCCTCTTAACTATTGCCAGTAGTCTAATGTGGGATCATCCTTGTGGATTCCTGGGAACTTCCCTAGCACTCTGTTTCTCCCTATTCCCATGATGTCTTCATTTAACATGGTATCTCTTTCCTTGCTCTCCCACTCTGTCTCTGTTCTAGCTTAAACCTCCCATTCCCCTATGTTCTCATCCCCTAGGAAATCAGTATGGCAGTTTCTCAGAAAAGTGGGAATCAATCTTCCTCAAGACACAGCTATACCACTCTTGGGCATATACCCAAGGAATGCTCAATCATGCCACAAGGACACAGGCTCAACTATGTCCATTGCAGCATTATTCATAATAGCCAGAACCTGGAAACAACCCTAGATGCCCCTCAATTGAAGAATGGATTAAGAAAATGTGGTCCATATACACAATGGAGTACTACTCAGCAGAGAAAAACAATGACATCATGAAATTTGCAGGCAAATGGATGGAACTAGAAAATATCATCCTGAGTGAAGTAATCCAGACTCAAAAGGACAAACATGGTATGTACTCACTCATAAGTGGATACTAGATGTAAAGCAAAGGATAACCAGACTGCAACCCACAGCTCCAGGGAGGCTAGCCAGCAGAGAGGACCCTAGGAAGGACGCATGGATTGCCCAGAAAAGGAGAAGTAGATGAGATCTACATGAGCAAAATGGGGGTGAGGGGGGATAATGGAGAGACTATTCTTCTTGAGAGCAATCACTTGTTGAATTTTCTTCGTCTTATTGCCTATCATTAACTCCCATAACCACTTCTTAAAGAGTTGGGGAAAGAAATGGAGGTGACATTTTAAACACACAAGCTGTGCCTACAGGCGCACCTCAAGGGACATTTATGTAGGAATATGCCTCCTCTGGTTAAAAAAAGTTCCATCAGAATTCAAGATCAGATGCACTGAATGTTAAACACAGGGGGCACTTTACTCCACCACAAGCTTTGACAGCCAAGGAAAGGACCACCAGTGACTGAGATCATCTGTCTGGATGAGAGCCACCTTAGCATCTTAGGAGCCGTAGTATGAAAAAGTGTTTTTAAGAATAGAATCATTGTTTCCTTAATGATATTTCTTCCCTGTCACTCTAGAGAAAAAGGTGTGATACAGCCCATATGTTAGAAATAAGACAAAGTTTAGGAAGAATTAATTAATTCCCAGGACCCCAGGGATGAAGTTTGTAAGGCCCATGACAGAATGAGCTAGAACCAGGAGATAAAACCCGTCAGTACTCTTACTCCAGGAGTCTAAACTCTAAGGCACAATTCTCTATTTTTCCTTATTCTATGTTAATCTTGTTCTTGTCACCGGTCCTGTGGGACTGTGGTAGGGAGGGGCTCATCTCATGAGAGGCATCAGAAAGTTGTGAAGGAGAAAGTCATGCTTTATCTAAAGCCTGGTTTCAATAGAACCAGCCCTAATCACTTCTGGACATCAGACACTGATCATTTAATTTTGGAATGCCAAAGGACATACAGGAAGCTCCTCAGGGTGGGACTCTGAACACAGCCCCCAACCCCACCACTCCTTGCCCCACAGAGCTTCTGTAAATCCCTAGCCCAAATTTGATTTGCCCAGACTTTTGTTTAAAATCCTTCATGCCCCGTCAGTGTCTTTAAGAGACACTACTAGTCAGTACCTTCACATCTGCCTTCCTGCCCTTCTTCCTTTATTTTACATTTTAGTGTAATACCTAAGCTCCTTTTCAAGCTGGTGCTCACTTACCACACCACGGTTATGTTCAAACCCTGAGTCAGTATTGTTCTGAGTGAAGAACTTATTGTCTCTGGTCTCATTTGTAATGTGGGAATGATGGATGCTTGATTGAGATGCAGTGAGCAGCCATGCAGCAAGAATGCAGCCTGGGATCCATGTATTTCAGATGTACACTTACAAAGCCTTTTTTTTTTTTTTTTTTTTTGGGGGGGGTGGTTTCCTATTTTCCTCTTACTTGTTTGTAGAGAAATGTTAGATAATATAAACAACTCTTTGAAATTCTCAGGAGGGTCTGGCTTGGCTTTGGCACACCCCCCATTTGATGTCATTTCATGCCCCCCACTCTGTGCTTATGACTTCTTCTTTTAAACTCCAAAAAATAGGAGAAGATACTTCCACAGTTGTGTTTGCTTAACACTGTTAATACTTCGAAATCAACTCCACTCCTGGCTTGTGAGCTTCCAGGGAATGCTGTCCAGGAACCCCATGTTATCTGCTTCCCATATAATTTAAAAATTTCCAACAGGCAAATTAAACACTTCAAAAAGAAATAAGTGAAGTCCATTTTTTAATTGCACACTCTACCTCAATATATCAACAGTATCGTAACCTCAACATAAACTATAACATCTATTAAATAGATATTTGATTCTTATGTGGCCTTTGAAATCTTGCACATGTATTACATTTTGTTTTGCATTGGTTGTGTGATTAGTAGTCGCCATGCTTTATTGCACAGATCACGAGGGTGAGAACACAGCTTGGTCTTCCATGCACAGGACCCATCCCAGTGGCTGACCAGAAGAAGGAACTTATATCTTGTCAGTGAGTAATATTTTGATCATGAGAAACCACTGCAGGTATGGCCGTGGGCTCATTGTCTGGGGCTACATGATGAAGTAGCACAGATATGGTGGCATAACCCAGAGAAATATATTGCCTCATACATCTGGAGACTGGATGAATGAGATCACATAGTCTCAAGGTTAATTTCTTCTAAGACTTTGAGGAAGCCTCTGCTTCCTGCCTCTCTCCTGACTTCTTGTCTCATGTTGGCAGGCAGTGAGTACTTAGCTTCCATTTTACCATTCTAGAGTTTCCTGCCTTTGTGTGTGTGTGTGTGTGTGTGTGTGTGTGTGTGTGTGTGTGTGTGTGTGTGATATGTATCCAATTTCTTCCTTTTATAAGGACATTAGTCATTAGATTAGAGTCTTGCTGTGTAATTATTTCCTCTCAACTGAGTAGGAAATACTTCTGTAGAGAGGAGGGAGGATTGTAAGATTCAGGTAGCTGAGGGAATTTACTAGGTTCTGGAAGCTCATAGGTTTTAGGAAGCTCAGGAAGTGAGGAAAAGAACATTACAAGCTCCTCAAGGTCCCTCCCCATAGTTACAAAGGCAGTGAACCAAGCTGGCAGGGGAAGACTTTCTCTTCAGTGGAATGGCTTATAATGTAGCAGAGGGTGGGATGGTGAATGTAGATATGTGTAAATGCTCCAGGAATGTAGCTTCCATGAGTCATTGCTGTGGCAGGGTGGGCTTTGTGGTGATAAAGATTCATGAGAGCCATTCTTGCTCCTGTAAGCAATGACAATAAACTCATATGATTTGCTAAGTTAGATGTAGGTAGAATCCTTTCTTTGACCTGTCATTGGTGCCCCATCTGGGGTAAATATACTTTTTATATCTCTATAGGATTTATAAGATTCTTTTTGGAACTGAGACCAATTCTCAGATACTGTGGATTAATGAGAAGGTGGAAACCCAAGTCAGCCTATGATAACTTGTCCCTGGGATTATGGCTTAGAGAGACAGGGCTCCATTTCAGGCCTTTTAATTCCAAATTCAACATATTTTCCTTTGCTGCCTTTCAGGGACTTTTCATTGTCTGGGCGTATTCATCTTGGCCATCAAGAGCAATGCTTGGATTGTTAAGAACAACTAAGGATGCCTTTGTAGCATACTTTAGTTAAATGACTCCCAGGGCTGAGGGCATGGTTCTACGTGTCAAGTATCTGCTGCATAGCTAAGAACCTGAGTTCAGATCCCTAGTACCCACATAAAAGCTGGGCATGGCAGGACCCAGTAAGGTAGAAGCAGGTAGATTCCTGGAGATTAATGGCCAGACAGCTTGGCCAATCTATAAGCTCCAGGTTTAATGAGAAACTGTCTCCAAAATTAATGTGGAAAGTAACTGTGGGAGACATGTGATGATATAGATCTTTGGCATCTACACTATGTGCATGCATGACACATTCACATACCCACATAAACATATATCACTCTCATGCCCACAGAAATAAATAAAATGAATAAAACAAGTGTTTCTGTGACATAGGTATAGTGGCATACCCTGATAATTCCCGTATCTGGTAGGCTTTATGAATTTGAGGCTAGCCTAGGCTACATAGAGAGTTCTAGCCAATCTGAATTTCATAGCAAAACCCTTACTCAAAAAGGAAAACAGAAACAAAATCCCTCTTGAAGTAAAACAAACATGGTTCTGAAATACACTTTACAAAAACAACAATAACAAAAAAACAAAAACAAACAAAAAAAACCTTGTAGATGAATTTCTAAATGGTCTTACTAAATAAAAAACATGGAGCCAGATATAGGGGTGAAAAGCGGAGATATCAGGGAAATAGGGAAAGCCACAGCTAATCTCACCTCACCAACTGCACAGCTTCCAATGAGACCTACTCCTGTCTACCCACACCTATATACCTTTCTGTTCTGTTCTCTCATTCGCTCTTTCAGCCCAGCTACATCATTTCCTCTTCCTGCCCATCTCTGTCACATACTGTCTGTCTGTACAGACCTCCAGACCACTATGGTTGATGCTAGGATGAAAGGCATGTGTCACCATGTCTGGCTCTCTTCCCCAGTATGGCCTTGAACTTACAGAGATCCAGACAGATCCCTGCCTGCCAAGTGATAGGATGAAAGGTGTGTGCTATTGTTGCCTGACTTCTATGTTTATTATATATAGTGGCTGGCTTTTTCCTCTGATCCTCAGGTAAATTTTATTGGGGAACACAGATAAAATATCACCAGAAAAACCAAAACAAACAAAAACAAAGCCAAAAAACCAAACCAAATAAAACAAAACACCAAGAATCCCTTGGACTTATGCTTTCCTGTCTTTCATTTTCTTTCTTTTTTTTGTCTGTCTAGCCATTGTTGTTTTCAATTGTTGGCTGATGGAAATGTAACAGTGAAGGGAAAGTAGTTGGAGGATTTCAGAAATACAGTTCAAAGCAGGCAGGATGGGCCCTTTCTATGTGACAACATTAGCCAACTTTTATTTTTAATAAAGATTTATTTATTTATGATGTACACAGAAGAGGGCACCAGATCTCATTACAGATGGTTGTGAGGCACCATGTGGTTGCTGAGAATTGAACTCAGGACCTCTGGAAGAACAGCCAGTGCTCTTAACTGATGAGCCATCTCTCCCATTAACCAACTTTTTAAAGCCATGTTTCCCAGGCCAAGCCAACACTACTCTAAGTCAATGCCCAGAAAATTCCCTTGTGGTGATCCTTGTTATTTTAGAGGGAACTGCTATTTCCAAGCATCTCCATATGATCCAACTAAAATCCCCACATTACAAAGGGAAGAATCTTTTGAAGGCCAGAATTTGGGATTTGCCAATGATATTGAGGTTGTATGACATTGTTGCATCTGCAGCCTGAGGTCACATGGGTAGGCCTCTTCTTCACCACACTGAAGAATTAGATTCCTTTGCCTCACAAGGAAGAGAGTCTTTTGCCAGTATTTGCTCCAACGGCACTCTGTTCTGATAAACTCAGACCAGCACTGAATTAGCCAGCACCCTGTTAGCTGCTGTGGAGCTGGGAGAATTTATTCCTGTAGACTGCTTTTCCAGGCTGGTTATTTAATTCCTTCTGTTAAAGATCAGACTTTGTTAGATTAAAGTTTCCATTTTTAATAAGTTGCCCTCTTTCCTTCCTAATATGGGCTCCTGTCAGAGACTTGGGAAAAGTTTTCTTTTTTCCCCTCTGAAAATTTAATGAGCCTTGCAATTCGTTTCAGCTTAATAATTTTGGACATGCTAGAACTGGTCTCTCTTAGGTGAACCCAAGTGATGCTGAGTTGTAGCGCCTCTAGTGATGGATGTTTAAGAGGAGGGTTTAAAGATATGGGACTTGAGGTATCCTGCCTTCCTTTAAGGGCTTCCTAAAGCTTTGTTTAAAAGCTAGAGGTGTACTAGAATAAGAACTCAAAAGACCGTTTCTGTGGGCCCTCTCTGGATATGTTCCTATGGCAGAGTTAGGAGCAAGATGGTGATGGATAGGTCATTTCATTAATACTCGATGCAGTGACCTCTCTGGGCTATGGGACTCTATAGACCAGAGGCAATAGCTGGGCTGATGATAAATCAGAGAAGGTAGGCTTTATTCAATATATATTTCTATTGGCATATATTCATTATATGAATTGCTAGATTTTATAAAGGCAATCTCACGCAAGTATACCATGTACTTTGTCCATATTCAGACCTCACCCTCCCCTTACTGGCACTTCCTCCTGTTATTTCCATTCCTTCCTCCAGTTTCATTTCTACTTTCAAATTCTATAGCACATACGTGGTTCTACATACCTATATATAACCTTGGATCCACAAATGAAAGAAACTGTGGTATTTGTTGTTTGGAGTTTGGCTAATTTGCTTAATAGAATGTTCTTCAGTTGCATCCATCTTCCTATCAGAGCCAAAATAATACAAGCATGATGTCACTGAATCCAGGTAGAACCCTATTAGTAAGCTATCATTCGGTCACTATGGATGAAAAGTTGGTGCTGCGAAGTTTAAGGATACGCAACATCATCTACAAAGACCAGGAGACACATGTAACTGAGACCAGGACACTCTGATCCACAACCTGACATTCATTTACAAGCTTCACAAAGACTCTGGCATCTTCCAGTTTGTCCTCTTGGTCTCTCCTAGGTGACACTTCCATTTTCCAGCAGATTAGGTTTCAGCTCAAATTAGAGAATACAGAACTTATGATTAGGCCAGCTATTGCTGGACTAGCTGTTGTGACCACCTCCAGTCTTAACTTTTGAGCTGGAATGACAACCCAGAGTGGTTCATTCCCATTTGAACGCTTCAGAATGTCAACGATGTGTCCTCTGGACCATTTTTTGGAACTTAGTTTCTAAATGTCTCCATTACATCAATCAGAAATCTAAGTGTTAAATCAGAATTATGTTAATATTTAAATAAGATAAAAATAGAAATGAGGCCGGGCGGTGGTGGCGCACGCCTTTAATCCCAGCACTCGGGAGGCAGAGCCAGGCGGATCTCTGTGAGTTCGAGGCCAGCCTGGTCTCCAAAGCGAGTTCCAGGAAAGGCACAAAGCTACACAGAGAAACCCTGTCTCGAAAAAAAAAAAAAAATAGAAATGAATAACTGAAAGCATATCACATACCCAACATTAAACTTGCTTTTTTATTTGTTTTGTTTTGTTTTTTGAGACAGTGTCTCACCATGTAACTCTGGCTGGCCTAGAACTCACTATGTCAATCAGGCTCGCCTCGAACTCATGGAGATCTGCCTGCTTCTGCCTCCCCTAAGCTAGGATTAAAGGCGTGTGGCACCACACCAGACTATGATTTCTTTCTTTCTTTTTTTTTAAAAAGATTTATTTATTTATTTTGTATACAGTGTTCTGTCTGAATATACACCTGCAGGTCAGAAGAGGGCACCAGATCTCATTATGGATGGTTGTGAGCCACCATGTGGTTGCTGGGAATTGAACTCAGGACCTCTAGAAGAGCAGCCAGTGCTCTTAACCTCTGAGCCATCTCTCCAGCCCCAGACTATGCTTTTTATGTCATGTTCTAATTCTATGCCTCACAAAAGTCAGATGCAGAGCAATTATCCTTATCTTTATTTGTATTAAGGGAGAGCTAGGTGACACTTTACTAAGAGTTCATCCTTGAGAGTTGGTCTGACCTCCAAGCCTGACATTATATCTAGCTGCTAGGTTAAGAAAAAACCCTGATATTGTATCTAGCTGCTAGGAAAAGCTCTTGCATAGGGCACATAGTGCACACTAGTCTAGAGTTGTGAGGAAGATGTTTCTTATCTGGCTCTCTTCTAGAGCACACCTATCCTAGCAGTACCTTTCTTCTTGGTTAAATTACAACCTGGAGTCCACACCAAAGCCTTCATTATTGAAAGAAGTAGAGTATCCTTGTTAGCTTTACCTGTCACCTTGACACAGTTGTAGATTTATCTGATGGAGTCTCAATGGAGGGATTGCAAAAATCAGATTGGCCTGCGTCCATCCCTGTGAGTGATTATCTTGATTGGTGATTGATGTGGGAGTGCCAAGCCCACTGTGAGTGGTACCATTCCTAGGTCTTGGATGATATAAGGAAGCCAGCTGAGCATGAGCCAGTGAATTAGCTGGAGTGATCTGATAAGCAGTGTTTATTGCAACAAATGTGCTGTTTCACATAATGCCACCTAATCAAATGTTGCATCTGCTCCAACTAACTTTGAATGGCATTGTGATAACTTTTATAACTTTAGTAAGATGTTGACCATAATTTATTGTTCAGTTAAACTTTGTGATTTCCAGGATCTCTATTAGCTGTCATCAATTCTTTTGTGCAAGTCACCCAGAGAATGTACTCTTGTTTGTTCAGATCGTCTCCTTTTCATGTGTTTAACTGTGCCTTCTTAACTTTAAGAACAGATGTTAAAATTTACAATCCAATTGTTATTCCAGGAAGAAAACTGACAGCTCTGTTGTGTGGTATTCTCTTCTGCAGTTTTATTTCAAAGTCTATGGGAATTGTTTAGAATAGAGGAAAGGAAGGGGTAGGCCCAGGACTTTTGTTAAGGTCACTCTCCCAGTGCTGGTGTGACTAAGAAATGAGTGTTGTGTGTTCCCAAAATTTCCCCATTTGCTAATGAGTATGTTATTATACCTTATGAAATTATAAATGAAAATTATTTAAAGTGCATGTATGAATATCTAGAATTCATTTAAAAGTTACTTCCTTCCGGGTGCTGCAGAGAGGATTCAGTTAATGAAGGGCTCTCCTTGTAAGCATGAGGATCTGAGTTCCATGCCCCAAATCCACATTAAAAACTAAACAAAATGAACAATCAAAAAACAGCGTTGGTGGTAGATGCTCGCAACTCCAAAGCTGGGTGGGGAGGCAGAAACAGGCAGAGACAGGCAGATCCTGTAGCTTGCTGGACAGTCAGCTAGCCTAACCTACTGGGCAGCATCCAGGCCAGTGAAAGACCACTTCTCAAAGAAGGGAGATGGCATCTGAGGGAAGGACAGCTGAGGTTATCTGCTTCTTTTCACATGCCTATATTCATGTATGCATACTTAAAAAGTTACTTCTGTTGCTCTTTCATTTTTGGAAAAAAAAGTAAAGAAAAAGAATCACATTGTTAGCTTCCCTAGTGAAAATTATCTTCAGAAGACACACTAACAGCAGGAAATCTATGAAGCCATTTCTATTAAAAAAATATGCAATTTGTGGGAATGTGTACCATTGTGATTGTGTTATCTGAGGTTAATAATGATGGTAACTGCATTGTCTAAGTTGTTTTCTAATAGGAAATGGAGCATCATTTGGGAAGAGAGATTATCGATAGCTTCAGGTGAAGATTTGTGTATTTGAAACTAAGAGGGACTGGACCAAGCCTGTGGAGTTTGCCCCATGTGCTAGAGAAGATGCAGGAAATGCAGTGAGTTGGTGGGGGAGGGGGTGGTGCTTGCATGTTGATATGACTCAGAAATCTGCTTCTTATGTTTGCTATACACAGAGCTGTGATGATTTCTATCCAGGTTCTGCAGTGCTCTGTGTCTCACTATCCAGGTCATCGCCCACTTATTTTGAGCTCACACACTTCTGAGGCCTTTCACATGTTGTCTTCTGAGCTTGAAGCAGTCCCAACTCTCTGGCTCCAGTTTATCAGTCTTACACTCAACCCCATGCCATAAGCAAAGATTCTTCAGCCTTTTGAGGTGACAAAAATCTTACATTACACCCAGCTTGAATGTACAACAAATATTTTTGTTTCTGCACTTACCATAGCTGTCATTGTGTTTTGGGGGCATGACTATGAGTAACTGCTTCATGATTATCTACTGCTATGATAAAACACCATGACGAAGGTAACTTATACAAGACAACATTTAATGGGGGCTTATAGTTTCAGGGTTAGTTCATGACTATCATGATGGGGAGAATGGCAGCTCTCAGCAGTAGCTGGGAGCTCGCATCTTATTCACAGATTGGAGGTAGAGGGATAGAGATAACTGGGAATGGTGAGGGCCACACCTCTTAATTCTACCCAAACAGTTCCACCAATTGGGCACCGAGTAGTCAAACATATGAGCCTGTGGGTTCCATTCTCATTCAAACCTCCACAATGAGAAATACCTAGCCTGAGTTCCTTGAGTGCCTACCACATGTTTGTTATTAGAGGAGACCCATTCAGCTCTTCTGGGTGAATTAATGACTTGGATTTGGAATGGTGATAACTGATCTTGGACCATCATCCTTTGTTTATTGCTGGCTTCCATAAACTGGCAGTGACTTTGCTAGTGTGTGTCATTGTTTGCTTACTGCATTCAAGCACAAATGATGACTGTAGAATAGAGATTGTATTTGCCTGAATGTGTCCTGGACTGTGTTGGGGATCAAAGATAGCATGACTGATTCCTTAGCCAATAGCATCAGAGTGCCTTCAAAGATATTTCTACCTTGCAAAGGTTAGAAAAGAGCATTGACAAGAGTTAAAGCCTGGATGTAGGAAACAGTGTACAAATTGTTCTGAATTTAGCTATCTGTCTACAACATCACATATGGTTCTAATTTAGCACCAACCCTGTGCCCAAAGAGAATGATAATGATCAGAATTACAAATTGTGGAAATAGAAAAGGCCTTGGAAAATAGCTTGGTTCTTTTTTTTTTCCACCTATAGTCTCTGGGTTTGGCCCCTGCTTCTTAGAAAAATGATTGCCACTTCCTAGGAATAGATGACTGAGGAGCAGGTGACCCAAGCTAACCTCCCAACCTTTCAGGACCTCAGGATTTTCTTTTCTATTTGTAAAGTAAGGCTATCCTGAATAATGTTTATATTTCCTTTGGATCCTGAATTATTCATTAATCACAAATAATCCTTTATAATTCCCAGCCTATGTATTTTCCTGGACATCATTTCTAAGTCCAAACCTTCCAATACATAGTTTGATATGGAAAAATCAGCATTAATAATGGGTGGTACTGATAGATATCTTATTACATGCTAGTCAAAGTTCTGAATTAGAGACAGCAAGAAACTTAATCCCAATGACTTTAGGTGTGGCATTGTTATTAATTTCTTTTCACATATGGGAAGTCTGACACTTAGAAAATGTGCCCCAAATCTCCTAGAAACTAAGGGAGATGGTCAGGATTTGAACCTAGACATCCTGGTTTCAGAGTTCATGCTAACTTGGTTAAGAGGCAATTTTCTACACCAAGTGAACTTGGGTTTTTTGTTTATTTGTTAATAAATTGTTTCTTTTCCAAAAGAGATTTCAAATGCCTCACTAATAAAAACACTATATCATTTACAAAATGTACGAAGTATAAAAGTAATAAAGGGGGTATATAACTAGATAACGTCAATATGGAAATTCTCATGACTATTTTACTAAAGACGCACTTAATACTTGTTCTGAGTGTTCCAATAGTGGGTGGAGATATCGGAGGAAAGGAGGATGAAAAATGTGGGGGAGATTAAACAGAAAGATAGAATGATAGAAAGGAATAAGTAAGTAAATAAGTAAATAAAAGGAGGAAGAAAGGGAGGAAGGAAGGAAGAGAGGAAGGAAGGGAGGAGATATGAGAAAGAGGGAAGGAGAGAAGGAGGGAAGGAATAGGAAGAGAAAAAGAAGGAAGAAGGGAAAAGAACCAAACCACCTAGAAACCTCATCCATCTGATACAAAATTAAGAAAATAAAACATTTTGTGTGCTCTGCAGAAATTATTCTCTAAGACAGAAGAATGACTTTTGCTATACTAAGAAGTTAAAAGAAATAAGACAAAAATGATTAGTCACAATAGGCATTCCTCTAAACTTTAAGACACAGAACTCAATTTTATTCTTACCCTTAAAATATTATTTCAGTAATTTCACAAGATCATATGGTCTTCTACAGCATCTTCACTTTCTATTCTTCTTTGTAATCACATGTATTCAGCCATATTGGGGAACATGACCACATACTAGGGAACATGGCCAGCTATGATCTCAGCCTTCTTTTGTCGTGAGTAAGACAGTTGACTCTCTGAAACTATCTATAGTGCATTTTCAATTTTCGGGACATGCCTGACATTCATAATGCAAGTATCTTATCTGTGAATTTTCAGAAGTGCCCATGTGCCTTCACAAACTCCTCTGAAGTCAGAGCATCACTTCTGATTATGTCACTTCATGCTACCCCCCCTCCTTGTCTTTAAGAATAAACTACAAGTTATTTGAATCTGCAGCCTAACACGGTCATGGCCATAGTCATGGTCATGGTCAAAGTTACTCTCTCTAGTGTGAAACCTCCTGGGAGTTCAATATCACACAACCTTTTCAATCCATATGCAGGATGCATATGCTCCCCAAGGGCAGCTGTCCTCATGTTCATCCCTACAGTTAAACATTCTTTTCTATATTAACCAAGAGTATAAATATCCCTTCTTCTATCCAACTCAGTGACTGGTACTGTCATAAACAAAATTTTACTATTTCCTCATGGGACCTGATAGATTAACCAAATAATCTCATAATTAAATGTATAACATGTTTTGGTAAGTTCAAAGATGATCAGTGCTGATTGTGAAGTTGATTGGATTAAGACACACTTAGGACATTAGTAAAGCATGCTTCTGTGCATGGTTGTCAAGGTGTTTGCAGAGATAGCTGTCATGTGGAACAGTAACTGAAAAAGACCCACCCTGAATGCAGATGACATCCAAGGGCCTGGGGCCTGATTGGAGTAACACTGGAATGAGAAGGCTAGCTATACATGTGAACGCTACTGTAGCCACAATTGACTGTGAATCTGAGATTCTAGGAAAGTTTATCCTGTGTGTGACTTGTCTGTAACAGGAATCTTAAAAGTTCTTATTAATAAAATCAAACCTGAGCCAGGTATTGGGGTGAACACTGGATGGTCAGAGAGACAGAACAAGCCACAGCTAACCTCACTTTGGCCAACTTCTCAGCTGATCTTGTTTCCTCAGACTGGAAGCCTCTGTGTCCTCATATCCGAATGGCTCTCAGCTGAACTGTGCTGCTCAAAACCTAAAAGCTTAACCAGCCAAATATTTAACCAGCCAAATGCTTCTAGTTTCTGGTCCTCACGCCTTATATACCTTTCTGCTTTCTACCACCACTCCCTGGGATTAAAGGCTCGCTTTCTGGGACTAAAGGCATGTGTCACCATGCCTGGCCGTTTCCAATGTGGCCTTGAACTCACAGAGATCCAGAGGGATTTCTCCTCTGGAATGCTAGGATTAAAGGTGTGAGTGCCACCATTTTCTAGCCTTTGTATCTAGTGGTTGTTCTGTCTCTGACCCCAGATAAGTTTATTAGGGTGCACAATATTTTGGGGAACACAATACCACCACACTTGGCCACATTTTTTTTTGTATAAGGACACCAGTCATGTTGAATGAGAGGCCAATCCTATTCCAGGATTGTTTCCTACTCTAGCTGATGGTGTGAACTTGGGAGACTGGAGCCTAAAATGAGGCAGACTAAAGTCTTATGCAATAGCCAACTTTATTCAGAGCATCAGACAGTTTACACTATGAGCGTTAAGAGTCATGTAAGTAAAGTGTCCAATCATAAGGATAAGCTGCATGCAGCAGGCAACCCTGATGTGATGGGGAAGTTGCATGTGACAAACCATGTTTTTCCATAAAGGCATATAAACAAATAACAATAGCTAGTTATAATTCATAGTCTGAAGTAAACTCACTTCTATCCAGTACATCTTGTCCGGTTTTCTTGGAGTTTTCTCACAAGCACTCAGAATTCCCCTTGCGTGACTCCATTCTTGGAACACGTTCTGACATATATGACTTCACATACTAAATAAAAAGCCTGCAAGGATGGAGTCTTGGGAGATATTTAAGTTTTGGAGTTTGTGAGGATAGAGCCCTTCTTGTGGGATTAGCATCGTAAACAGACAGTGGAGATCTTGTTGCTCTTTTCTTTCTGTCAGATGAGGCTACAAGAAGAGAGCTCTTTGAAGCCAGAAAGAGATCCCACACTAGGAATCAAGTTGGCTGGTAACTTTCTTGGGACTTCCTAGTTTCCAGAACCATGAAATGAGTGCTGTATAATTTACTTAGTTCAGAATATTTAGTTGAGGCATTTGAGCTAACTAGAGCAGTGTTTGATACCAGAAGATCTTCTGGTAGAACCAGAAGGTCACAGAGCATTATTCTCAAGTTAAGATCTAATGGAGTTTGTCTTTAGCATTTAGGTTTGCTTGACATCCATTACCTGTTTGTATCTTCTGATTGTTCCAGTCTGGAATATGATTATCTAGTCTGTGCCTGTCACAGTAATTTATTTATTCTGGAAACAATTTATCTGCTATAGAAGATTTACAATGGAAGGAAAGTTGCTCTGAATGAATTATGTCTTGAGTGACATGAGAGGATGGCTTCAATGACAGAAATGCATTTTGTCACAGTGTCACAAGTTTGAAGGTTGGAGGTCTAGGATGAAGGTGTCTGCATGGTCAGGTTCAAATGAGGGCTTTATCTCTTATTTCGTATATCATTGCCTTCTTACTGTGCTTGCTGAAGAGAAGGTCAATAAAGGGAAGGAGTAAATTATGTGAGGGGGAAAAGAAGAGGGATGAGTATAAATGAAGATAAGGAAAAGCTTCCTAATGTCTCTGCCTATAAGATACAAATTCCATTATGAGTTTCTCCTCCTTAGAATCTCTCCTAAGGTAAATTGCCTCCAAAAGGCCCATATCCAAATGCTATGACCTTGGCTTAGACCTTCAGTGTATGGATCCAGAAAAGGTGCAAACATTCCATACATGATGTTCAGTTTCTTCCTTTTGTAATGTGTTTGTGTATACAGATATATGCCTGCTTATTTTTAACACTGTAAGTAATATTATGTGTTTCTGTAGTTTGTAAGGTATAACTTGAAGAATCCTAGTATTTCTTGAAAATATTATAGGAAATCTACAAGGTAAAAATTGCTAAAACATCTGCATTTAATTGTTTGACATTTGTACTGAAAATAAAAAAAGCAATGCTGGGTGAAACTGCTGGCATTGTAGTCTGAATGAGAGCAATACACTGTAGTCTTCACTGTCATAGACTCACAAAGATCTCTCCTTGTTAGTGAGAATATTCATAACAAAGAAGAAATCATGGCTAGTTAGTATTAACTTTTGTGTGTTCTTTGGGTATATATCCTTTTAATACCCTATCAAAGAAATAAGAAGAAAATATGAAGCACTTTTGATGAATATACAGATGTGAACTTCATATTTATAAAGTATCTTTGCATGGAAAAATAGTTGACAGAAGAAAGGGGTTATTGAGGTTTCAACATCTGAGAAATGGTTTCTCAGAAATGAATTGTGAGCCTGCCATATCAAGAAAGATATTTCATGATATTTGTTGTCAAAGATAATATTGAAATAATTAATAAAAAATTATAATTTTGGAAAAATTCATCCACTATTGTGAGCATAACACCATCCAATACCTATTGTCGTGTCTGACGAGTTAAGTGTTATGTAAATAACATGATTTCTCAATATCACACAACACAATATGTTAGTATTTGAAAGATCTTCATCAGTCAGTGAACCAGATGACTGATGTAAGATGCTACAGAGTCACACATGGAGAAGAATCAGGAACAGTATGTTAGGCTGATGGATTTTAGTGCACCAGAGGTACAAAGTTCATTTCTGTGTTTTCATATTCCACACTACAACCAACCTGAAGGAAACAACAGTTTTCCTTGCAGTTTTATAAGATTAAGAAGAATATGGATAATCTTTTGGAAAGATCTATAGTGCTCCTTTGGTATTTGACGGAGGTTGGTTCTAAGACCCACAGTCCATACCTAAATTTCTGTTATCCTAGTGTTAAATATAAAGTGGTGTAGTATTTACACATGACCACAGGTTTTTTCCTGTATCATATAATACTCATCTCCAGATTACTTTTAATACGCAACATAATGATGTTTAGGAAGAAATGACCATTCGTGTCATACAAACACAACTGCTTTGTTCTCCAAACCTTTCATCCATTTGGAACATACAAACTGAGGGCTGATGATATTAAAATAAATTTTCTCTTCCAAATACTTATCTGTTTGACACCAAAGTCCCTTCATATGCTTCAGGCAAAACAATGTATCTCAGCTGATTAAATGCAGGAGCACATCATAAGTCCAACATTTTTTTCCCTGTCACATCAGCATAAAAGGATTTAAAAGACATGTAACAGAGCCATTCTTGTCACTGCATTTTTTTCTTTGCAAAATACTAAAATATAAAATATACACATTTTACTATTTATCTTAGTCAGGATTTCTATTGTTGTGAAGAGACACTATGACCATCATAACTCTTATAAAGGAAAACATTTAATTGGGGGCTGACTTACAGTGTCAGAGGTTTAGTCTATTGTCATCATGGCAGGAAGCATGGTGACATGCAGACAAACGTGGTGCTGGGGAGGCAGCTGAGTGTTCTATATCAGAATCAGCAGACAGCAGGAAGAAAGTGAGACAGAGGGCCTGGCTTGAGCATTTGAAACCTCAAAGCTGCATGCCCCCCCGCCCCCCACCGCCGCCCCAGTGGCACATTTCTTCCAACAAGACCTCACCTCCTAATAGTACCATTCTCTTTGAGCCTATGGGAGCCATTTCATTTGAACCACCACACTATTCATTAAATTTAGTAAGATTGTTATTGATTTTTAACCGTATTAATAAACTTTTAATAACCTTTTGTGTGATTTGTTTGTTAAATATCAATAGATACAACCCATAGAAGCAAAAGTCTTGGGTCATTCTCAATAATCATTGGAGAATAAAAGAGTCCTGAGCCCAAAAGTCCTTGTGTTTTAGAGTGACCCATTCTATCTAATTTTACTGATGACAGATTTTTTGAATTTCACCTTAGTATTTACCATATTGCTTTCCTGTTGGAGACAATTTCAGGAAGAAAATGAACCATTAATCCACACATAAGATATCTATTATAACATTGACAAAATCTGTGTGCCTTTTTTTTTGTACTAAGGGTTGAACCTTGCATCTTACAATTGCTAAGCAACATTCCACCATTAAGCTTTCTCCTCAGCCCATATGTCATTTTCATGTTAGAATTTTCTGCTTTCAAGTTGCCAAAAGAAAACAGAATAGTGTTTGACATTTTTTTCTTTATTATTAAATTATGTTTGTGGTTTGATGCTGTGCTCTCAGTAACATGAGGGTTCTGGAAGACCTCAGCTGTTTTCAGCTTAACTCACTGTGTCCCATTGTGGTCATACATATGCTGTGGAAGCAGAAAGGCATAGCAAACATTTCCTTCAAAGAATTTGCTTTGAGAAAGTTTCCCTGCTCCTCAATTCCAATGTCACCAAATGTGAGTCCCATATTATATGTCTCCTTTTCTTTCCCTGGAATCAAACCTTTTAACTGACCTCAGCCGCCACATCTCAATACACACACACACACACACACACACACACACACACACACACACACACATCACAAGATATGTATGAAAGAGAAGAAATGTCTTGGAAACATTTAAAAGTGAAAGGAAAAAGTGGATGAGTTTACAAGGCTACTTAAGCAGAATACTTTCCCTTGAGTCTATATATGACTCAGCTTTGCTCTGCTGCCTCAGCCTGAGCAAATATGGTTTTAATTTTGAATACTACCTGTTTTAAAATGATTTTCCATAAAAAATAAAGGTAATGGATTCCATATTCAGATTCAGTACATCTTCAAGAAACATAAGATATAGAGCCCAGGAAGGTAATGAAATGTGAGGAAAACTTCAAAGCAGCACCACCCCCTGCCCCCTCTCCCCCCAACAAGGAAACACTCCATTTCACATCTTGGCTGTTTTTCTAAGCATAAGAGAGATCAGTCATGAAACAGGTGTGAACTGGAGAGTCAGTGGAATTGAGTGCTGTCCATGGTTCGGTTTCAGGTGGGTTTCCTTTTCCCTTTCAAGAAATTTAGAGCTGGAGCGCTGTGACTTTAGATTCTTCTGGACTGCATTGAGAGTGCATGCTGAGCTGTCTTTCCATCCTGCCATGGAATCACTGCCTCCCTCATGTGACATCAACACTTTGGAGAGAGCTTTCAGGTGTGAGGAGGGGAGTAGCTCCAGCTGTGGACTTCTATGATCATCTTTGTTCACAATGCTTGATTCTAATGACTGGTGGAAATGAAGATGGGGCTTTCCACTAAGATGAATCTGGATTTGTTTTATTAAACTTGAACAGATGTCAAATGCACACAGATTGAAGACTGATGATCAGGTCTGTGGCTGAAGGTGTTCAAGCAATAGTGACGACATTGATGAGAGATGGACAAAAAAATAGTTTTCAGCTACAGAAAATCAGTTTAGAGGCTGGAAGGAACCGTCTAGGTTATTGCTCTCTAAGGACCCATCCAGAGCTAGAACATTTGTTTTCCCTGCTTCAAAGGCATACCCTTTCTCTGATGGGGTGCTAGGCAAAACTGAGTTATTTTATTGTAGCTAGAGTTTTCCTGCCTGGCCCACAGTCAGGACAAATCTCTCTCACCCGTCAGTCCCAAAGCCTCTCAGACCCAACCAAGTACACAGAGACTTATATTGCTTACAAACTGTATGGCCATGGCAGGCTTCTTGCTAACTGTTCTTACAGCTTAAATTAATCCATTTCTATAAATCTATACCTTGCCATGTGGCTCGTGGCTTACCGGCATCTTCACATGCTGTTTCTCATCGTGGCGGCTGGCAGTGTCTCTTTCTGCCTTCCTGTTCTTTCTTTTCTCCTCTCTGTTAGTCCTGCCTATACTTCCTGCCTGGCCACTGGCCAATCAGTGGTTTATTTATTGACCAATCAGCAACACACTTGACATACAGACCATCCCGCAGCATTTTATTATTTTGAAAAGTCTTTTAAAATGAGTTGAATCTGGCCATTTTGGCCAAGTTGGTCTTGAACTTAAGGTCCTCTTGACTCAGCCTCCTGCATAGCAAAGAAACTAGAATGGCAAGTGTGTGCCCTTGCTACAGGTATAAGAATGAACCTTTGAATAATCAAAACAGGAAGGTTAGTCTTTTGCTTTCATATTTTCCTCTTTATCTATTTATTTGGTGGTGCTGGGGATTAAACCAAGGGCCTCATGAATGCCAGGTAAGTACTGTACCATGGAGGTACTCTCCCAGCACAGTCCTTAAATTTAAGATCTGCTAATATTTAGAAACTTGGCTACTGCATGTGTCACACTCTTGTGATGCCATAAAGGTGTCAGGGCAGGGACAGAAAAGTTCCAAAAGCAGGAGACAGAGAAAGAAAGGGCAGTGATACTAAAAGACATTAGGTGGACACATTGATAAGGATTTTGATGTCATGAAGTTTGCCCTTGTAACACCCCTAGCCCAGAAATGTAATGGTAGTTCCATCAACATCGATGGCCCTATACATCTGAGTGAAAATCCCAATTCTACCACTAATTAACTAGGTGTTGGGTGTGTGAAACTTTTGTATTATCTTCACACTTTTTCTGCTAATATAAAATTATTTTAGAATTGCAGTTTTCCTTGCTTAAGAAGCAGAAAAACACTTTCTACTACAGTCTGCAGACTCTCTTTCTCTATCTCCACTTTCTCAACTTGTTGATACTTTATTTGCTATTTCAATGTTCTGCTTTTTTGAGCCTGGCATCTTTATGAAGTATCAGAGGACCATAATCACCCTTTATCATGTACCCATGTCCACCTCACCCCTGAATCCACACTTAAGCCCTAACTCTGGAATGGAGGAAGGACTTTTGTGCAAGGTTGATGGCTACAGGCCTGTCTCAGGCAGGCAGGAAGCTGTATAAGGTGATAAGAAAGAGTCCAAACATGAATGAGAGGAAAGAGACTAAACATGAATGAGAGGAATGAGATAAAACATGAAAGAAAGGAAAGATACCAAATATGAATGAGAAGAAAAATACCAAACATGAATGAGAGGAAAGAGACCAAATGATGAATGAGAAAAGTGACTAAACAGGAATAAGAGGAAAGAAACTAAACATGAATGAGAAAAAACAGACCAAATAGTGAGTGAGAGGAAAAAAAAACTAAACATGAATAAAAGGAATGAGTCCAAGTATGAATGAAAGGAAAGAGATCAAATACACTTTGATCTCTATTTAGTAGATTTCATCTATAAAACTAAAATTCTAAGATGAAATTGTGACAAATTTTAAGATGGTGACTTGAGAACATTAATATCAAGAATAAGATTCCTTACTTTTGAACATAGAAATTTGGGGAATCACAGTGACTGCTCTTGATATATCTTTGATATCAATGGCTCTTCCATTTTCTTCCCAAGGAGAATTGCACATCATAGCATTTCCTGTAGCTTCAAAGTAGAGGTTCTCCATCTTCTTTTATTATCCAGACTTTTTTTTTTTGGCAAGCTAGGGACTTCTATTGACCTATCTCAGAATACATGGTAGTACATTTTGTGAATTACATTTAAAATACATCTTTCTACATGATCACATTTTGAGTAGAGATTATTGTGCAACATAGGTATAGAAATATCAGGAGACTTGTACTCAGCAGAGTTCTTTTCACAGAATAGTTCAGCTAGATGTTATTCTAGTAGCAATGTCTTCAATGTGCTTTTCCTGCTTTTGTATCATAAATCCTGTACACAATCTTCTGTTGATCAATATTCAGATTGAGTTTAATGAAAGATCATTCCACAGCATAAGCTAAACAAGAGCCTGTCCATCAGAAGTCCCCAAAGAGAAAGCAACTTTGAAGCTTTGGAGCTCTGATTGTCCTAGAGAATATGAGAGATGGGAGATCATTCCTGGATGGGTTTCTTGGCATAAATAATACAGTTTTTTTTTAAGTATAAATAAAATAAAAATATGAAATAATAGGGAATAATTAGTGCCTCATTTTTTCTGAATTCCTGGAATAGTATTTTGTTTTGTTTGTTTTTGGAGACAGGGTTTCTTTGTGTAACAGCCCCTGACTGTTACGGAACTCTCTCTGTATACCAGGCTGGCCTCAAACTCACAGAGATCCTCTTGCCTCTGGCTCCAAGTGCTGGGACTAAAGGCATGAGCCACCACCACCAGGTCAGGAATAGTATTTTAGGATGAAAAGAAAAAAAATAGAGAGGCTTACTAGATTTCAGACAGAATTTTACCAAAAAGTTGTCAATATTTTCCTCCAACAATATTGATATAGTTATAACCAAGGATGACTAATGGTTGAACACCATCCTGTTGAAACTGTCCCATGATGAACAAGTATGGGGACTTCTATAGAGACTTCCTTGTTTTGTATTCAATAGTACACGTGACTTTTTATGGTCATAGTAGAATGGGTTAAGTTATCAAGAGATGGGAATACAGTTTAGCTGCTGGTTGAAGTATTTATATTACTCTCTAGGAAGTTGGTACCAAAGAAATGGAAGTAAATGCACTGAATAAAAACCAAGAATGCTCTTTTGAAGTATCTGGTAAGATATGTTATTTGACCGATTATAGAAGCAGCCTCCCAGGAAAGAAGGTAAGAACCCATTTTAAAACTTTTCTTTTACCATCATATCAATTCATTCATCCGGGGATCATGAAATGTGACTGCAAATGTTTCCCAGCTGCTGAATAAAAAGAATGTATGTTGGAGAAAAAAAACCACTATTTTGTTTGGTACATATATTTAGCTTTGTACTTACAGTATAGAAGAAAATAAACAAATGGGGTCTGAGAGCATCTCTTCTGCTATCTATTACATTAAATAAAAAGTAAAAATAGAAATACAGTCAAAGTGAAAATGCTATTTAAGAAAAAATAAGCATTATTTACTGTCAGTTCTGTCTTTGTTTATTTGGGGTCCTAAGCAGATTAATCTGGATCATCTTTTTAAAAATGAATGTTTATTAGTAACAGTTGTATGTGGGGGACACAGGTATATGTATAGGTCAAAGGCTAACTCTCTCTTTCTACCTTGACTCATGTGAGCATACATGGGTGGAGCTTTACTCACTGAGCCATCTGGTTGACCCTCGGTAATCTCTAGAGTCTTTCAACTCATTAGTTTATTTTAATATAAATTCAACTTTTCTTTTTGTCTCTATGCCATTCCTCATGTAATACTTTGATGTTACTTACTTATTACTTATCTCTGGTACCTCATATTCTCCATTTCTGATAATATTAAGAATACGATCTTTTGCACTTCTAAGAAGGCTTAAGGTGGCAAGTAACCTTTCTGAGTTTAAGCAGACCACGATATGTTTCTTCCTGCCTATGACATGTTCTCTTGACTATCTCCAATAAATGTGAATGATCTCACTTCTTGCTTGCACAGCTGAGAAGGAGTCACACAATTCAAAGGAAAATCAGTTTCCAGTTCTCCGTACTGACATCAGTAATTCCCTGCCTCTTTGAGAATTGGCAGTTGAGGTGTAAGGTAATATCTGGAAGAGAGAAAATGCAACCTTGCATGAAGTTAACTTCCTGTACTACTATGATGTGGCATGATGTTCTCCAACTCTGAAGTGCTTTAAGCCAGCTGTCTCCTTACACACTCAGTATTTCCATTATTTAATAAGATAAGTTGTTTGAAAGATCATTTATAAGGTTGCTCGAAATACCCTGACTTCAAGCCCTGGAGATGCCATGTGTTTTAGGCTTTAGATGCTGAAAAAAAAAAAGTTAATATTTATGAAAATGGTTCCAGCCAACATGTTCATACCTGGGTTCCTCTCAACATCTCTAGCCCAAGCATTTTGCACTCATTTCTAGTTTCTCTGAGTTAAGGCTGAGTTAGGGCTCAGTGTTTACATTATAAAGAATTCCTCAAAACAAAGTTCTTTTGCAAGCATAGGAAAAAGAAGGAAGATAAGTAGCTAGAATATGACAAGAAACAGTTTATTTCTACAGTTGGCTTTCAGTAAGTACTAGGTGGGGTGCTAATGGTTTTAAATAACTCAATTATTTATTGATTATGCAAGAATCATTACATAATGAACAAGTTATGCAATACACACATTACTAAGCTAATTGTTAAGGCCACCACGAGAATGATTTCACTAAACAATGCTTTTAGTGATTCAGGAAAATTGTTCTTCAGCAGCAGCTCAACTGCATGAAAAGGATGGAACTTGATCCTAATCTCTTACCCTTCACAAATATCAATTCCAAATGGATCAATGACCTCAATGTAAGACCTGGTACCTTGAAATTGCTAGAGGAAAAAGTAGGGAGTCCATTTCAAGACAGAGGCACAGAGCCTGGAGAGATGTCTCAGTGGTTAGGAGTCCCGGGCTAGATACTCTTCCAGAGGATACAGTTCAGTTCCCAGTACCTACGGGGAAACTCACAATCCATTTGTAACTCCAGTTCCAGGGGATCTGACAACCTCTTATATCTCTGTAGGATATATGTGGTATACATATGTACATGCAGGAAAAACACTTATGCATATAATTAATTAATTAACTAATTAATTTATTAAAAAGAAATTTTAAAAGACATAGACATAGGTAAGAATTTTTTGAATAGGAGTCTCAATACTCAGGAAGTAAAGTCAATGATTGACAAGTAGGATTTAATGATATATGGCAATAGTAGAGTATACATTATATGAAGATAGAACGCAGAAATGCTAGGGATGGAAAGGTATAAGAAGTGATAGGGTAAGGAGAGTGGCGGAAAGCAGGAAATGTTAGCCCAAACTAAAGATGCATGGAAAGTCTTATGACAATCTACTACTTGGTAAGATAATAAAGACTATAATTTAAAAAGGAGTTTAAATGGTAACCTGCATAGGTGGGCAATGGTGCTCCCACAAGATATGCGTTATAAGCTATTACACAAAAATACCAGTGTCAAAAATACAACCCTAAGAATTGTTGATTATGGAGTCTCTAGAGTTCCACTAAACAATGTAGGCTGTTTCCTCTGCTCTTGGCTGCCCACGAGAACTAGATGGTATGACACTATTGCAGAAGACACAGCATGTAGATGTAGAGAAATCAGGCTGGAGTCAAACTGGAAATTTCTTCTCTGCTGGCCAGCTTTCATAGCACTGGAAGTGTAGTGTGAGTTGCTGGAGGACAAAAGACTTCAACGGTCTTATCCAGAAGTAGACCCTGCATGCTACAGTGCCAGCCTTCCAGGCTTGATGTACCCATAGGTACAAAAGTAGTATGACTCTTATAAGGATAATCACTATATTTCTGATTGGTTTTGAGGCCCATTCCTCAGGAGGGAATTCACAAATGGTACCATAAACATGCCTATGGCTTAGGAAGTTGTAGGTCCTACAGGGAATCTATTACTGCTACTTTGCTGAACAAATATGCTGTTAAAATACCTTCTAAATATTTGCATTTATTCTCTTAGATTAGTGTTGCTGTCAACCTTGACCAGAGAAACTTTGTTTGAAGTGGGCAGTGGTTTATGCAGAGACTCACAGTTGATCAACATGTAAAGATAGGTGACTGCTGAGTGCTCAGCCCTACATGGGACATCTATATACTCCTCTACTATAAAGCTCAGGGGACAACTGTAAGAACCTGAAGGTGAGGATGATTGCTATGAGATGCTGTCATCTACACATAATCTGGATGAACTCACCAGAGCTGAAGTTACAAGCACAAGAACTGTGCAAAACTGAGCCCACCAGCATTCCAGGATGGAAGGGAAAGGACACACAAAGCCCCACCCCTAGCTGAGGAGCTATTGGTAGTTACTGAATGCTGGAGGAGGGGAGTCATTTTTTTTTCCAGGAGTATAACCAGACATGAAAATAGGAGGAGGTGCTGAGAAGAAGGGGGGCTTCCAGAGGGAATGGGAGGGAGATGAAAGAAAGAAATGGGGGTGAATATGGTCAGAAGACATTGTATACATGCCTGAAATTGTTAAAGAATAAATTTTAAAAGTCTTTTTTAAAAACTATCTGTGGAACTAAGACCTAGGATAGATTATAGATGGTACTCATGAAGTCACAAATCCTCACACTAAAATGTTGGATTCATTGCTTCTTGGAAATGTCCTTTATGCTTCAGGAAGAGTGCATTGCATCAGTAACATCTACTCTACAAATATGCTCTGGTTTGTCTCCTGGCTTTGCCACATTCACAGGACCTCATAAATAGGATCAGCTTACCCAACCTTGCCAAGGCACACTTTAATCATTTCTGCTTAGGGACCATACTAGTCACATAAAGGGATCTATTATGCTCTAGTCAATAGGAATGGATTGAGAATCATCTAGGAGATATGACTCTGAGTGTGCCTGTGAAGGTGTGTCCAGAAAAGCTGGACAATATCTTCAAACTATGCGTTAAAATAAGCCCTTCCTTCTCTAAATTGCTTTCATAAGATATCCTGTTGTAGCAATGAGGAAAAGAACTAATGCCCACTGTTTAGCACATAGTTACTACATGGCATCTATCACTCTCACTGCTGTATTGTTTATCTGTGGTCTAGCTTGACAACAGGACTTTATATGTCATTGTATCATAGCTACTCATCAGGAAAAAAGGATGCATAACAGATATTTGTCATTTTGTGGCTACCCGTAATTTAAACATGTTCTGTGTTTGGCAGGAATCATACGAGTTACACAAGACACACGAACAAAGATATTCTTTCCCCCAACTTTTTGGCAGTTGAAGTGGAAATTCTGATTAAATGAGTTTGGGTAAATGACGTCAAAAGCTTCTAGAGATTGTTTCCTGGGGCTGTGGCAGGAAGGGAGCCATAGTAGGCTATGTGTAGATTTGGGAGTTATACATAAGCATGGTAGGACAGTAGCCAGTGTGTGTGTGTGTGTGTGTGTGTGTGTGTGTGTGTGTGTGTGTGTATTTGAAAACTTGGTTCTCCAAATATTTTACAAAATATTTTATGAAAATCTTACAGGGAAATCCTTTCACAATATAAGCAAAGCTGAATGGTGTTCAGCTGAAGCATATTTCAAATGCCAATGAAAACAGTTAACAGGTGATCAGTTTTTCTAGGCTAGACCTGACAAGGCTTGGCTTCCAATTATGGTTGAGCCGAGGTTCCACAAACTCTGGATATTCTCTTCCTTGACCAGAAGCTATTTGGAAGCAGGTAATTCTGGTGGTAAATAATGAGGATGCATGAAGGCAGGCCAAGCTGAGCAACTGTCTCATCTTTGCCTGTACACACTTTATGACATCTGCTTGGCCTATGAAAACCATACGGCTAACTCAACTGCCTCTAAAGAAGGAACTGTAAAGACACAGCAAGTGGATACTATAATGACTATGTTCACATTCATCAGAAGAGATGAACAGAGGAGACCAGAACAATGGATTGATCACACATGGGTTTTTCAGTGTCTTTCCTATTAAAGGATTTTTTTTTTTTTTTTTTTTTTTTTTTTTTTTTTGGTTTTTCGAGACAGGGTTTCTCTGTGTAGCTTTGCGCCTTTCCTGGAACTCACTTGGTAGTTCAGGCTGGCCTCGAACTCACAGAGATCCGCCTGGCTCTGCCTCCCAAGTGCTGGGATTAAAGGTGTGCGTCACCACCGCCCGGCTTTTTTGTTTGTTTGTTTTTTGTTTTTTGTTTTTTTGTTTTTTGTAAAGGATTTTTGTATTCAAGTTAGTGTTTCTTCCTACTTTTTCTAACAGAGATCCTCAATTTATGGTTATGAAATTTTTAAGATGGAGAATTATCTTTTCTTCCAGAGTTAGGGGGAATCTTAGATTGCCACCTGGTTCAGAAATAAAGAACCACAATAAAAATATAGTATTTTCTAGTGTATAGCAGCTAGAAATATTGAGAGAGGTACAGACAATGGAGGCCTGGAGTATGAAGTTCCAGAGGGACTACGTGGTCTATTCATGGGAAATTTTAGATTGGAATCTGTGAAAGTGAAACCTTGCTTTACTGGGACAACTGACATTGGTTAACTGGGTCTGAAGAATCCACTGTGATTAACAAGAGATCAGTATCATGAGGTGAAATCTGGATTTGCACACAAAAGCTGTGATACAGTGGGAATCAAGTCTGCACCTCAAGCTGGCAGCCAGACTTGATCATGCATGAGGCCTCCAACTCCCACATAGTCCTGGTTTGGTATCATGAAGCTGCATGGTTGAAAGGGTTATGGTGAGCACCTGAGACTCGGGACTGTGAGACCCTGGGAGAGGACACTGGTGAAGGTGCAGCCTTAGTAGCAGTAGAGGTGACAGGATATTGAGGTTCTAGAACCATGTGACACCTACTAATAACAGCAGCAAATATGGAATGGAGTAGGCCTGGTAGGCTGTGTGCTGTGTGTGGTAGAGCCAGAAGTAGAACTGTCTAAGTCCTTTGAAGCTCAGAAGATCACAAGTGAGTCCCAGATGTCAAACATTGAGCTAAACCTCCATTCTTTGGTTTTGTTTAAGTGTGATTGTTTCATGTCCAGATTCTTCCCCTTTAGAGTAAGAAAGTATTTAATTTATTTTTCATTTTACAGGGACCCACAGTTAAGATATTTTGTGTTTTAAAATAGAACTTTGTGTTTTAAGTCTTTGGAATATTTTAAAGACTGGGGCTTTTGAAAAGTTGTACTGTATTTTATATTGTGTTATTAATATGGCATGTTGGAAACAAACAAGAAATGATAGGTTATGATTATGATTTAAGGAAATGTATTTCTGTGTCAAATTAGACAAGATATGAAATGTCCTGGTTAATTTTGTTACCAACTTGACATACCCAGAAAGAGGGACCCTCAATTAAAGAATTGCCTCAATCAGATTCACCTACAGGCATGCCTGTGGGACATTTTCCTGATTGTCAACTGATGCAAGGGTACCCAATGCTCTGTGGGTAATAACCTTCCTGGGAAGTTGTGCCTATGCTGTATAGGAAAGGTAGTTGAATAAGAGCCTGGGAGCAAGCTAATAAGTAACAGTCGTCTGTGATTTCTGCTTCATTTCTTACCTCCAGTTTCCTTCTTGAGTGTCTGCTCTGTTTTCCCTCAGTGATAGGCTGTGATGTGGAAATATAAACCTTCCTTCCCAAGTAGCTTTTGGTCAGTGTTTTACCATGGCAGCAGACACAAAACTAGAATAAGACCCATAGGTGGAGGAAGATTGCAGAGTGGCTAAAGTGTCTAAAAAAAAAAAAAAAATCACCCCTACGGTGATATTTTATTTGTACTGAAATGTGATTTTATTTGTATGTTAATAAATAAAGTTGCCTGGGGGGTCAGAGCTAATAGCAAGCGATAGCAGAGCCTGGCGTTGGTAGCGCATGCCTTTAATCCCAGCTCTTGGGAGGCAGAGCTAGGTGGATCTCTGTGTGTTCAAGGATACAGCCAGCATGGAGACACACACCTTTAATCTCAATACCAACCATAGAAGACCTGGATGTCTGTACAGACGGGCAGTGATGGGTTTACAACCAATGAGAAGGCAGAACAGAAAGTCTATATAAAGACAAACACACAGGAAGTAGGTCTCTTGGCTGAAGAGGATAGCTGCAGCAGTGAAGGGTAAGGCTCTTAGCTCTGACCTCTTGGGCTTTCATCTTTGCATTGGCTCTGTGTTTCTTATTTAATAAGATGGTTAATTCTACACACCCCCACAAAGAACACAGAGTTCTTCATTTTTATTTTCAGAGACAAAATAAAGACCAGAGCAGTATGTGTGGGAATGGATTCCAAGAATGCTAGAACGAATGTGGAAGAATATAAACATTGATCAAAGTAATTTATTTTAAAAGGTAAGAAATGTGAGAGATTCTAGATTCAGTACTCCATAGCAGCAGGGGTGGTTTTCAATGTTTGCTTAGTCTGTTTGATGGTCCATTCTAAATGAATTTTGGATGGCAAATTCTTTTATATAACAAAGAGAGGGGGGAAAGGGTGAATTTAATGTGTGTAATTAATTCTTCATTCTCCTATAGATTGTATGACTGGACAGAAGACGTGTTCTTTGTAAGGCCTTAGAAACCTGCTGTGGTGAAACCATTAGTCTAAACAGTATTTCCATGGTGTCTTCTGAATGTTGAGGATTGCTGCCATCTGAAATAGATAAAGTTTAAGTGGACTTTCTGATTTTGAGGCTATTGAAGTATGTATGGTATTAGACATCCACAAAGATCCTGTGATCCCAGAAGTGTAGTAGAAAGGTAACCATATTTTAGGATCAAGATGGGAAAGTAACCATCCTGACACAGAATGAGCTGTGACTGTGATTTGTTTATCACAAGGTGCCGGGAACAAAAGCAGAAGGAAGGTTACTAAAATAGCTCTTAGGTTTGTACAACTTAATATATAAGAGTGTGTGTGTGTGTGTGTGTGTGTGTGTGTGTGTGTGTGTGTGTGTGTGTGTGTAGTGGGAGGTGACTTAGGTCTTCTTGCCTGGAAGAGCTCCTTATCAAATTCCCAAGTGTGAGTCAGCTCACAGATCTAATGATAGGTAGGGTAAAGTGGAGGCATGGGTGCTCATAAGGCAGAGCCTACTGGCAACTACACATGGTGTAAATATGACTCTTCTTTGGGTCTTCTTCTAATGACTTGCAGCTATTGAATAAGGTCATGCTGACAGCTTTGGAGGTTGGGTAATCCAGTCTCAGAGAACACAGGAAATAAACTTTACTCATGTTTAAAGGACAAATGGTCCAAGAAAAATGAAAATTTGACTGAGTTGGCTTCACAATAGACTTACCTCTAACACCACTCTACAGCTATTTCTCTAGCAACTAAACATGATTGTACAAGTCTTTAGGGGTATTCTATTTAAAGACTACAATTAAAGTTTCAACTGTTTGTCAGTTAGTAAATATACAATTATGAGTAGTAGAAGCAATAGAACTACCCTAAATTGCTAGCACTTTCTATGGAATACAGATGCCAAAATTACCATTTCTCTGTCTATTTTCATAGAAGAACTTTAAACTCCTATAGAATTCAAACTCAAACAATTTAAGTTAAGAATAATTCTTCAAGTGAAATACAATTGACTGCATTAAGAAACTGAAGAAGACCAAATAATGTTAGAAATAAAGATTGAATTATAATTTACCTAAAGAATAGTAAGTGTAATTGAGAAAATACAGTTTGAGGAAAAGAGAAAATTTAGAAAATAATGCAAAAATAAAATATGAATAAAACAGTAAAAAGTATCCAAAAGAAGTGGTTGAAATGAAAGACAAGCCAAAAGTATATTTATGTGTATAATTTGAGTCCCAAGTCATATTAAAAAAATACCCATTGAAACAGAAACAGTATTTAAAAGCATAATGTGTCATTTCTGCCTTTGGAAAATGTCTAAGGATGGTCCAATCAGATAAACTATTAAGCAACTAACAACCACTACTCTAAAAAAAAAAAAAAAAAAAAAAAAAAACCACAAGAAACAATTACTATAGAGATGGCAGAAGCACACTGGTTGTAATGGAGCTCAAGTTTGGAAGCAAGAGTGTATAATATAAACTACCTGCTTTGTTCTTTCAGCCTGAGAAAGGCTCATGTGTAGACATATTGGTGGGAAAATGGCAGTGGTTTTGGTTAGAACAACCAGGGAGTTATGGTTGGGAGAATGATCACTACTAGGGAAAATAATCTTCCTGGGTAAGTAAAAAGCCAGAGAAAGACTGTTGACTGACATTTCCAAGTGGCATTTTACCCACAAGTGGCTATAGTCTTATCAGCACAGATTAGCCCTTAAACTATTCTCATTTGAAATTTGAACTGAGTAGAACCAGTCTAACCAACGTAAGTGCCTGGTAAAACTAGCAGACAAGAGCCTAGAATAACTGTACGATCAAAATATAACCCTTTTCCACTGAGTTCCAGATTGATTTAAGAAGAAGGGACAGAAAGATTCTAAAATCAGTAGTGACTTATCTGTATCAAAACAGCTTTTTCCAAGCAGACAGGACCACTGTACACCTTTGCTCACAGGAGCTGTGACTGCATGTACAAAGGCCTGCACAGGAGCAGGTTGGCCAAAGTTCCAGCATATGTGGAGAAGGGGCCCACAGTCTCTCCACTGTAGGGGATGTTGGAAATAGATGTTTTCTTGGATAGAGAGTCTGTTTTGTGGATACAGCTAGTGATAGGCAACCTATATGCCAGTAGGTGGTTTGATACCCACATGAACAAGTTGCATTTAAGAGCACTCAATAGGTTTAATAAGAAGAGCACATGAAGTTGGGATGGAAAAGTAGTGTGGAGGAGAGAAGAGGTGAACTTGGTTGGAGAGGAATGGCAGTGGATATGAATAAAACTCATAAGACTGAAACTATTAGTTTCCAAGACGATAGAATGGAGGGGACAGAAGAGAAGCCCTGTGATAAGATAAATGGACAGAAGGAATACATTTGAACACAATAGAAGCAAAATAATATAAAGAACAAACAGATTATAAGGGTTAGAACTTTCAGGATTATGATTAAAGATATGTACTTATGGGTTTGAAATACCAGCTCTCAGACAGGCCAACACAAAGAAGGCATCTAGCCCTATCAAGAAAAAGAGCAAATTACATAAAATTACATGATAGATCAAATAAAAGGTGACGTCTCAGTGATGATGGAGCTGGAAAGAGAAGCATCTTTTATGTGCTAAGAGAGAACTATTATCCAATATTACTTTCAGAAAAGAAGACCAGACACAAAAGTGTCTACTTACCAGGAAAACCAAACAAAATGGTCAATTTGAAGCCATTTCTTGGAAGAATGATTAAAGATTATAAAGAATAAAGAAAATGCTTTAAGACCCCTAGGGAGAAAATGCAAAATAACTTCAAAGTGAAAAACTGAGATTCTTATCAGGTGTCTCAAAAACAACATCCAGTTTGGCTGATAACAGCAGAGCAGTTCCCAGGACTTCAAGAGTTGAAAATGGAACCAAGAATGGCAAATTTGGTGATGTCATCTTTCAAGCATCAGCTCTGTAGAAAAGGGGTTCTGAACATTCAGAGATCAAGGCATTTTATACTCATGATCCCATCTTTAAGAATCCACTGTAAGATGTATTTCAATGACACAAGAGAAGGCTTTGAAAACAGCCACAATCAAAGAGCTACTGAAAAGAGACTCAAAGTGAAGACAAACACACACTACATGATACATGCTTCATATTTTATGTTGCATTGGCATAATGGAATGAAGATACAGAAATGGAGAGGAAAAATCTAGAGGAAAAGGGAATTTAATAAAACTATTGTTTTATAAGCAACCCATTATGAGTACCATTAACAGCTAACAAAGGAGAATATGAACATTGAGAAAAGAAACCAGAGTAAGAACAATAAAAAGTGATAGGTACAAATTATTATTTGTATGAAAAAGCAAACTTCCGTAGTTACAAGAGTTGATAAATACTCATAGTTTCCTCTGCTTCATAGGGTGAGGAAAGTGAATTATTGGAGTCTAGGAGATTCAGACTAGCCTGGGTATTAATAGCATGGCATATTTCAAAAAACAAAGTGAACAATAAAACCTTAAAATACAAAATAAAGGAATGATGGAGAGAAAAAAGTTTTTTCTTTTCTTTTCTATTTTTCTCAAATGGTCATTTAACAGTGACCTCTAGACACTATGTCCTGGAAATCTGGTCCCGTTTTTGTTTTTGCCAACCAGATCTGACTGGAATTTAACCACAAGGAACCATCCTGTAAACACAGAGTGACAGACAGGCTATAAAATTGCTCATCTGAATTTTTCAATATTAATGTTATGAAAATACAAAGAAAACAAAACCCCTCTTGAACTATTGCAAATCAAATATGATTAAAAAGATAAAATAAGAGGATGCAATAAATTATGTTGGACTTTTTGGTTGATGTTCTAAAGCTCATTGTATCTGAATGAGCTCTGTGGAATTAGAATATGTATCAATCATATTAATTCTCTGGTATTGATAATTTTACTATAAATTCTATGTTTAAAGAAATACTACATTTAGGGTAAAGAAACATATAACTTGCTCTCAAGTGATTAGGGAAAGAGAAAGAGGAAGAAGGAGAAGAAGAGAGAGAGGAGGGATGGGGAAGTAGAGGAGAAAGTGGAAAAAGAGAAGGCTAAAAGTTCTCTGACTGAAGGGTGTCAATGTTTTTGCACTATTATTTCAACTTCTATGTGGGTTTAAAGAAGTGTTAAAAAAGAGAAAAAAAACTCCAAATTACTGCTATAGGGAAAAATAGCTTGTAATGACAAAGGAATCCACACAATACAAGTCCTGAAAGGTTCCTGGGTGGTAATTACAACCCAATGTCCCCATCCATTCACTTACCACTTTTGCCACCAGAGAAGATAAATTGGCTTTGCATAACCCATGGACAACTGAAAGTTTAATCAGGGATGGTGTTAATTAAAACTGTTGTTATGCCGGGCGGTGGTGGCGCACGCCTTTAATTCCAGCACTCGGGAGGCAGAGGCAGGCGGATCTCTGTGAGTTCGAGGCCAGCCTGGTCTACAAAGTGAGTTCCAGGAAAGGCACAAAACTACACAGAGAAACCCTGTCTTGAAAAACCAAAAAAAAAAAAAAAAAAAAAAAAAAAAAAAAAAAAAAAAAAAAACCTCTTGTTACATATATGTTGTTCATACTTAAAAGGAAAATCAGTGGAGCCCTGTGACCTGTCACATAGCTACTGATTGGCCATTGTTTTTCTCTTTGAGGAAGAAGAGATCCCAGGGGAGCAATACGAATGGCTGCCTTTCCTTGAAGTTGTGTAAGCCATGTGCTTTGTCCTATTCTAACATCTGAACCAGTAGGAATGTTGTTTTAAGTCAATGGGAATGTGGACGGGGTATTGGAAAGTAGTATTGCTATAATTGACTGTGTTCTTAGCATCTACCTGTATCTCCTGAATTACCTGTGTCAGGTATGCACATATGTATTTTAATTGGTTTCCCTTTTGTCTCTATTCCTGCCTAACTGTTAACTACAGGATGCATTGAACAACACTGGTGCTTTGTTCCAAGTGCCTGACATAAGCATAGGCATGATTCAGAAGCAGAAGATGCTACACTTTGCATGGCTTACAGTAACTCAAAATGTGATAAGCATCCCCCTTGGGGCAGGTGATATGATTGTATTTCCATTTAGAAGTGCTGTGTCTGAAATTTACTGTGTGGAGAGCAGGGTGGGGGTATTATTTTCTAAAATTTAAGAATGGGAAGCCAAGCAGAGTGGTGTCAGGTACTAGCACTTAGAAGGCTGAGGTAGGAGGATCACAGCTTGAAGTTAGCTAGGGCTATATTATAAGATCCCTTCTCAAACCATCTACCATTTTATATATGCATCATATTATATATATATATATATATATATATATATATATATATATATATATATATATATATATATAAAATAAAGAATGGATGAAAGGAAGAATGAATAGGTTTAGTCCATGTTTGAAGGTAGTTTGTGACAGGATTTGTCATTTTCCTACCCATTTCCTAAGCTTTGAAATGCAGAAGGATGTCAATGCATGTGATACTGAGGGAATGTTTGATGTTGGCCACTGTATAATCCAGCATTCAGAGGCATAGTCTTGGAAGGCTATGGGATTATGGCTACTAATTATTTTCCAGAAGTAGTTCTTTATGTCTCTCTCTCTCTCTCTCTCTCTCTCTCTCTCTCTCTCTCTCTCTCTCTCTCTCTCTCTCTCTGTTTGTTTTTATATCCTGACCCCAGTTTCTCATCCCTCCTCTCTTCCTAGGCCCCCCCATCATCCACTCCTCCTCCTCCATTTCTCTTCAGAAAAGGGCAGGACAGCCATGGATATCAACCAGCCATGGTATATCAACTTGCAGTGAGACTAGGCACCTCCTCTCCTATTGAGGTTGCATGAGGCAACCTGGTAGGAGGAAAGGGTCCCAAAAGAAGGCAAGAGAGTCAGAGACAGCCCCTGCTCCCACTGTTAGGAGTCCCACAAAAAGACTGTGGTGGGTTTAAAGAAAATGGTTCCCAAAGGGAGCAGCACTATTAGGAGGTGTGACTTTGTTGAAGTAGGTGTGGCCTTGTTGGAGAAAGTATGTCATTGTTCGAGTGAGTTTGGAGATCTCCTATGCTCAAGCTACTCCTAGGGTCATAGACCATTTCCTGTTGCCTTCTGATCAAGATGTAACCAGCACCTTGTCTGCTTGCACACTGCCATGCTCCCTGCCATGATGATAATGGCCTGAACCTCTGAAACTGTAAGTAAGTTGCCCCAATTAAATGTTATCCTTTATAAGATTTGCCATGGTCATGATGTCTCTTTAAAGCAGAAACTCTAACTAAGACAAAGACCAAACTACACAATGGTAACATATATGCAGAGGGCCTAGGTCAGTCCCATGCAGGCTCCCTGGTTGTTAGTTCAGTCTCTGTGAGCCCCTATGAGTCCAGGTTAGTTATTCTGTGGGTTTTCTTGTGGTGTCCTTGACCTCTCTGGCTCCTACAACAGGAGTAGTTTTGAATGTTACTATTCATTTGCTGAACCACTAGTATCATTCCAAACAACTTAACATATTTGTAATTATTAAAATGTGTAAAGTACACACTAAGATTCTGATGGAAAAAGAATCTCACAAATTCATTGTATTTCTGCTATGAATGGTTGAGATTTTTGAATAATTCAGAGTCATTGGCAATTCTGCACTGCAACCTCATGCATAGAGCAGATAGATTCTTGTATGTTGCTGTTTTCCGTGCTCAGTTTAGTTTTCCTGTCTTTAGGTCTGAAGCTAGATTGGAGCACACAGCCACGTTCCCCTCTCTGGAAAGCGGAAGATGGTGAGAGAGGGCAAGGGGTTGTTTTTTATCAAAGTAGCTATTTCTTGCATTTGATTTTTGAATATAGATATACAGCCACGTTTAGCCATGAGAAAGGGTGGGGAGCAGAGCTTCCTTTGGGATAATTTGTGCCTTTGTCTGAGTCAGGAGATTCTATTTGCTAGAGAAAGAAGGGACTAGGGGGTCTTGGGATAACCAGTTTGTTGTGCCCCATTTGGAGAGAATTGCCTTCTGTCCCCAGGAACTCAAATCCCCGATGAGTCATGAGAGCTTTGTGAATTTCATCTTATCCTCTGTGCAAATATCTGAAACCACAGGCTGTGTTTTAAGGGAATGATGATTAATATGTAAGTCTCTCCTACCTCCTCCTTCAACTTTTCAGTGTCCCTAATACATTTGAATGATAGTTCCATTTTTAAAAGTTTGGTTTTCTCATATTACAATTACATAACAACAAATTTGCACTTCACATGGAGTTACTAGAGTCTATAATAAATTAAAGGAGAGGCTAGACTTGCTTACATGAAAGATTGTTTAAACTCCAAATAATCTTTGTTCTTCACTGCTTGCAACAGTTTGCTTATACACAAAGGAGGTTCACTTAAGCTATTTTCACTCAAAGGGCTTGAAGTGGCTCAAAATTTAAAAAAAAAAAAAAAACCCAAACCAACAATAACATAGTTATATTAAAGCCAAAAGCAATTTCCTCCAGAAGAGAAAAATGCAAGATGAATTTGATGAAGGAATGGCATTGAGTATAGAACAGAGAATCATAATCAGAACTTGAGGCCAAAGAAGAATAATGTAAATGAGCACAGAGGTCTACACTAAACCTACTCACAGCTAACCATAGAGATATGCTCAGATGCTCAAAGGGTAAGGCTGTGTGTGTGTGTGTGTGTGTGTGTGTGTGTGTGTGTGTGTGTGTGTGTGTGTTTAAGGAGAGCATGATCTTTAGGAGGGAGGAGGAATTTGGAGGAGGAGAAGCTGGGAGGAGTTGGAGTGAATGGAAAGCCTGCAAGTAATTGAAGCACACTGTACATGTAAAAAAATCTCAAAGAATAAATGAAAATTTAAAAAAATGGAAGTCTGCCCAATACAGCATGGTATTAGGTTTTCAAAAAAGCAAACAAGGGTGAAGAAGCAAGGATGCACTTGCTTTTCTTTGAATGACTAATAAAATAGAAATGCTCTCCTAGGGTAGATAGCTGCATACTTGAAGTTTACCAGGAATAGTCAAAGAATTGTTATTCTTGCAAAACTATTCATGTTTATATTCATAAGGAGTGCTATGAAGAGCTTAGAATTTTAGATTCTTACAACTTGTCATCTATAAACTCTCACTTGTTCTTATTATTTAGCTTTATAGACTTTGAAAATTTGATAAAGTTGGACTTTTGGCCAAGCTCATTTTAGAAATATTGAATATAGGAAAGCTATAAGACTTGATGTGATTTGTGTTTAATCTGATTTCTACTTCAATTTCATATTATCTGGTCAAATTCTCTAAATTCCCAAACTAATTGTATCTTTATGTGTACTTTATGTATAAAAACACATGTACAGCTATGTGTTCCTGTCTGTAGAGGCCAGAGGTTGACACTAGGTGTCTTTCTCAATCACCCTTCACTTTAATTTTTAATAATAGTTTAATTATTCTTTGAGAATTCCACATAATAGATGTTGATCATATTCACCTTCCTCTTATATTCCACCCATATCCACCCTTTTCACACTCACTTCCTTGCCCAGAATCCATCCTTCTTCCTAGAGTCCTAGTCTGGCTCTCCAGCCCAATCTCTTCCTGCCCAGTTATAGGCCAGTCAGTTCTTTATTAACCAATGAGGGTAATACATATTTACAGTGTACAAAGATTGTTTCACAGCAATCCTCTGCTACATAGCATGTTTGGGGCTAGCCTGGGCTACTAGAGACCCTATCTTAAAACAAAATACAATGAACAAATACAAACAAACAAAACCAGAATGTGTTATCTCTAGAATAAGGGGTGAAAAACCCAAACCAAAACCTTTGTTTTCCATGGGATCTGGTCATAGATTATGGAGGTATTAGTACTATGTTTAAGGTTACTTATGTAATTTCGTAAGTAGTATAAAATACTAGTAAGCTAGCTTGCTGTGCAGTTGCCTTTCAGCATTGCTTTCTCTACAATCATGTAGCTCTATATAAAATAATATTCTTATTATAAATAAAAAAATCTTTCTGAATAAGCATGGAAAAAGTCCCACTAGGAAATTCTGGCTGTCACATTCAATTGTAATCTCTTAATGCTTCCTCATGAGGCTTCTTTTGATGATCACCTGCTCTATCCCTTCTGGAAAAATTATTTAGAGATCATGTAATTTGCATAAATGCCAGTATTGCTCATACCTGAGGGCTTTCTTGCTGTTCAGTGAGTGTCCTTGTTTCATGACTATGAACACAACTGACAAATCATGGACACAACAGAAGCTTCCAACAGTGCTGGGGTGAGGAGATGATGGGTGGATTCACACAGAGTTGGATGAATGGGCATGATTCATAAATGTGCCTGATTGATAAACATGGTCATGAATTTGTTGTGTGGCCTTCTACTTGGAAAGATGTTAGAACTGCATACAAAGTGAAGTATGGTATAAGCATTGTAATAATTTTTGTCTACAATTAAAAAGACAAAATAAGCAATGACTTGATACTGAAGAAGAAGTAGTATAGAAAGGTGATACTAATGGCAAGTTTAAAGCCTCAGTGATTCATGTAGAAGGATATTAATGAGATCAAGAGGTTGAAAGGAGTTCTGACTGTATGTGAGCCAAATCCCTGCTTTATACTATGTTTATCAAGACTATTTACTATGGACTCAACAGGTTATATTTGGGTATAAATATGTATATACAAATACATATATGCATGCAATAAAAATCAGTGTATAAAAGAGGCTATGAATTTGAAGAAGAGTGGGGAAGAGGGTTCAGAAGGAGAAAAGGGAAGGGAGAAATGTAAATAAAATACAACCTCAAGGGGCTGGAGAGATGGCTCATGAGTTAAGAGCACAGGCTGCTCTTCTAGAGGTCCTGAGTTCAATTCCCAGTAACCACATGGTGACTCACAACCATCTCTAGTGGGAACTGATGCCCTCTTCTGGCATAAAGATGTACATGCAGATTGAGCACTCATTCATAAAATAAATGAATAAATCTTTTAAAAAAATACAACCACAAAAATAAACAAATAAAAACTATTTTGGAAGATGATATCTTGAAAAATAATCCTTATATTTTGGAATCACTCTAGTTTTAAAGAAATATTTCAACTTTAGTACAAAGGGATCTCCTGTGTCCTTAACTTAGTTTCTCTTTGTAAGAACGATTCTTGGTTATCATAAGGAATTTGCTATTAACAACTCCTTTTACACTGGTATGGTGCACATATCATAGTTGATGAGTTCAGTCATATTGATGGATTACTATCAACTAAAGTCTATGCTTGTTTCTAATTTACTTGGTTTTTACCTAAGGACATTTTTGTCCCCTTTCTTTTCTAGACTCCCATCCAGGATCTCACAGTATTTACACAGTACACATTCTTGGGTTTCTCTTTGATGTGAAAGTTGATTAATTTTGGTGATTAAAATAGTTATGATCAATATTCATTGGGTACTTACAAAAAATAATTTCAGCTGCAATTTGATGCCTTTATCATGTTTAGGCTAGGGTTATAAGAATTAAGAGGGGGATCTCAAAATTTTATTTTTGTGTTTATATTTGTGTGTAGATGTGCATACATCAGTGCTGGCATGCATGGAAACTAAAAAACTCCTGTATCTGGAGTTACACACAGTTGTGAGCCTGTGATGTGGATGTAGAGAACTGAACTTGGGTGCTTTGGGAGATCAGTGAACACTCTTAACCACTCTCATGAAGAAAATGCCACCATTTCACATCATAACAAGGATGCATGACCAATCACTGCTGATGTTGACTTCAATCATCCATCTAAGGGAGTGGTCCTTAGGCTTCTCCATTGTAACACTATGTTCTTACCCCCTCCCCTTCCCACACTGTCCTTTTTGGAAGGAAGTCACAATGTAGAACCCACGCTTAACTTCACCTTCCTGAGGATCCAGTATTTATATAAATTATTTGGAATCACATATAGACTTATCTCATCTTCTCATATGCCACCATTTATTATACATTTGTATAGATATGTGGATATCATTTTATGCTTTGGGGGTAACCCATTGTTGAGCAGATGATAATTAATTCTTAATTATGCACTGTGAATTTCATTTATATAAATATAACACTGTCTAAAAGATGCCTTTAGGGCTAAAAGCCAGGATTTCTGAACTGATGTGTACATTTCATATCAGAAAGGTGTTGTTGACAAAGCATCTTGTTTATGTATCAACATTTCTATATTTGTAAACTATAGCTTACATATTTTGTAGTATTGAGATTATACAGCTCTTTATGTATAAAATTATAGATATTTACTGATGAGGAGTGTTCCTGAAAGCAAGTGAGAGAATCCCAAGTAGGCAAGGAGAAAAAGTCAAAAACAGGGCAAGCTCAAGGATTGGCACAAGCTGAAGAGTAGCAAGTAACAGACACACCGAATGTGGTGTAGAAGAGCACAAAATTCAGGGTGTGTGTGTGTGTGTGTGTGTGTGTGTGTGTGTTTGTGTTTGTATTGCATGTGAGTGGTAAAAGGTTTACAACAAGCCCCCACGGTCAGGCGTGTTTGCATATGCCTGGCGGACACTTCCGCCTAGCCAGGTCCAGGTCAGGATAGCCATTTCCGGGTCAGGGCATCTCGTGTGACCAAGATCCATGATGTTCCACTAGCCACATAGGCGCGCAACGTGGCCATGTGATCTACGCGCTTGCGTGTAGTAGTGACGCTGATCTGTCCACGCCCAGCCTTTAAAATCTGACGCCATGTTTCCCGGTTCCTTCTTCTTCTCCACACACGTGTTTCCTGCAGGCCTGTTCACTCTCTGTCCCTTTACCTTTAATAAAACTCTTGTTAGCAGATTCTGTCGTATTTCGTGGCATTTCCTTGCAGGGTAAGAACACAACGCAGCCGAAAAACTAACAAGTGGTGCACATATTTGTTGGTACATGCATATGAAGATCAGCTACTGAGACAGGGTATGATCTTTCTGGATCATTCTCTATTTTATATAACAGAATCAGGGTCTCTCACTAAAGCTGGAGCTGGTCAGTTCAGTTAGTCTAATGAGCCAGCTATAGCTGGGGATACTTTTTCCCACATGAGCATGACGATATACATGGCTTTTATTTGGACCACTGGTCCTCACACATGCACAGGCTTGAGCCATCTCTTCAGTTCTAAAGTTTACATTAAATTCATAATTCCTAAAAATTAACCTGCCCAAAACCAAGATCCTCAGAAGGAATCATACACAATTTAATGTTTGAGACATATATTTAGTAATCATTTTAAGGAGACATTTGTTTCTGTTAAATATTTGGGAACAAAGGAATTGGACAATGCCAACCTTATCTGAAGGTTGTAAGTTCAATAAATATTAAACAAACATGTGCATTAAGCATAAAAAGAAAAATAAAATGCCTGTAACTTGTCTTACTGGGCTATAACACTAAGTCCAGACTGTGATCATATCAAATAATAAGTTCAGAGGCATAATTTCTTACCCATTCTGTGGGTATCAATAATTATAAAAAGTAATTGTAGATCTCAGAGGAAAATGAGCCAAGTCAAGAAAGTACTGATTGTAAAGCTCTTTCTTCAAACTTTCATTCTAGATGGATCTTTTGTTTAGTTACTATAAGACATCAAAAGTCCTAGGGAATTCCCCCATGAAATGACTAAGATGAATTGAAATGTCAACATTTGTGAGTCATCTTTATTCACAGACTAGCAAGACAATGACCCTCAACTCTTTAAATAGCATGGACTATTAGAACTCTGTGGCTAAACTTTGAAGAAATCTATACATAGGCCCCCAACAAGAGAGTACAAAGCATCAAGTGGGCTCACAAATTCTTGCTAAAGTACTTAAGAAGTCTGGAATTTACTTATATAAGCAGGGAGCTGCAGAGAGGGCTGAGTTTGTCTGAGCTGAAGTGGCCTGAATTGCCCTCTTGGTGAAATTATTAAGGCCACTCCACGTAGATAAAAGGAGATTTATTTAATGGCGTAACTTACAAATTAAGGGATAGGTAGGTCGCGGAGTCTGGGGAAGGTGTATCGCAGTCCAACGATGTTCTCTGGAGCTCTGCTTGGTACACCTCTCTAGTCCAGGGTCCCGCAACAGAGAGAGAGAGCCCCCTGATCCAGATCTCAGGTCCCCAGGCGCCTCCTTTCGCCCCGCCTTGTAGGCGTGACAGTTGCCGAAGTCTCAATGGGGGTTGGAACTTACAGATCAAAGCTGGAATGGCTACTGAGTTAAAGGAGATTTATATTATGTCACATGTGCATGTGTGAGAGATGCAGGGGTTTATCCTTTTACACTGCCAGGTAGAGATCGAGGTTATTCGTTAATGAATTCCCCCCAAGTGCCTGCCTTGGGAGATTTCTACCAGAGTCCAGAACAGATTCTACAAGCAGCTAAGGATACTAATCTGAGGGATATCAAATGAATCGAAACACACTGAGTTCTTTACTCCATTCACTTTATTCTTCTAAGTCAATTCTATCCACACAGTTTCAGTTTTGTCCTTACATTCAGCTCCTCTCTGTGCCCAGTTTTCCTGTCCGCATAGTCTTAATAAGCTCTTATGCTTTTGACCTGACCTTCACCCTCTGTTCCTTTGTCCCCCATCTATATCCTTCCTTACTCCTGACCCTGATAAACTCTACAAGAGATCTGCTTTACCCTCTACAGAACCTCTGTCTTCCTCTCTTCTCTTTGGCCAAAAGGTTCTGTGTCTGTCTCTGGAATTCCATTCCAGTCTTTACTGCACCTGGTTATGCAAAAAGCCCTATTGTCCTCAGTCAAACTCTCTGCTATGCCCCTAGGCATGGAGGAAGGGCTTCATTTGCACAAGAAGCAAAGCTATGCATCTCCAGCCTGCTTGTCTCCTAGGCTCAGCAGGGGAGTTAATTACCTAGAGATTCAGCATTTGAGAAGCTTAGCTGTTTGCCAAAAGGTCTGTAGTATTTGGGCTCGCAAGAATTTCATAGCAGAAGACAGCTGAAATATTAAAAGCTGGATAACACCAAATATTCCATAATAAATGGCTTGCCTTTTGACCCTTGGCCAAAGTATAGCTTTAATACATAGCTGAATCTCTATAATATATTCTTGCAACCTGCAAGAATTTGTAGTCTCAGGACATTGCCCAGACTGTGCTAAGCACTGAACTTATTGGCATTAAGTGGCTTGATGAAGGCTTCAATGTAGTGCAACTCAACAAGTTTTGTAATTACTTCTTACTGATCACACTAACAATATACACACAAAATTTTACTATTTTATGTTAAGAAATGCTTGTAATATTTCTTAAAAATCAAAATTAATAGTAGGACTGTGAGAAAAACAGAACTATAAATTTAAGATTTTTTTGGGTGAGATGATGAAGAAATATCTTCTGCCCTTGTTTCTCATAGCACTGTGCACTGTGTATCAGTTCAGTCAACTGAAGAACTGAGGTCTATTGGGTTACAGAAGAAAGTCTTAGATAAAAGGGGATATATCAAGCAGCTTCAGTATAGCAACCACAGTAGCATATGATAATAACAGAAATAAATGCCCTCTTACAACTCCTTCAGTGCTACTCAGACATAGGACTTGACTCAGCAAGTCCCACACTGTTCTGCATAGTTTAGAATAGCTGTCAGTAGAGCTGAAATGGGCTTGATTCTCTGTAAGTCAGAAATGATTTCTATGACATTCCAAGGATTTTATGCAGCTAAGCCACATATCTGTGTAAAAATTCCCTGAATTCAGGAACACCCAGGCAAATGAGGATGATAGTCACATTTTCATGACCAGCTTTCATGAGCTTTATATTCAGCTTCTCTGAAAATTATTCTCCCCAGAGCAGCTCCTGATAAAGATTATGTAAAGATGGGCACTTGTCCATTCACTGACTTGAAGAAATGTGGAAGTCATATCAGACAGGAACTGCTCATTAAACTATTTCATATGCATTTATGGTTAAAATGCTGTTAAAGTGATAATTTCAAAACTCTACAATGGATTTCCTCATGTTCCTCCCTCAGCTCCCACAATTATAATCCCATGTTCAAGTTGGTTTCATTTGGAGGTCAACCCACTGCCCCATACTAGGTCAATGTATTTTCATTAGGAAGTATTTCAAAGTACATACGTAAAAAACGTAAGGACTTTTAGGCAAGCATGAGCGTCATAGGATGATCATACTACAGCAGCTAAAAGTAAAATCAGAAGCTTTCACATTTGCTAGAAACTATTTCAAAAGATATAAAATTATATAAACAGCTCTCACAAATATCAAATGCTGTAGTTATGAATGAATGGATGCCAAAACTTAATGTTTTAAGCTGAGTGTGGTGGCTCATGCCTGCCATCACAGTACTTAGGAGAGAGATGAAGGTGGATCAACAGTGTAAGGACGTATGTGGTTACATAGGAATTCAAGGCCATCTGGGCTACATAAGATCCCATTTCTAGAAAATACCAAACAACGCCCCAAACAAAATAAAAATACCTTATTATCTTACTATCATCTATGATATTACATATGAAGTAGAATGTTTTCCAAATTTAATTTTTTTGAGAGTGGATATTAAAATTTAGTTAATTTTAACTAAATATTAAAATTAAGTAGGAAGTTACTTACGAAAGATTTATAAGAAAATATAAAGATCATAGGGGTCATAGAAAACATTTCTGTGGTCTCTATCTCCTTTCTCAAATTTTATTTTTTTTGGTTTTTTGGCTTTTTGATACAGGGTTTCTCTGTGTAGCCCTGGCTGTCCTGGAACTCACTTTGTAGACCAGGCTGGCCTCAAACTCACAGAGCTCCACCTGCCTCTGCCTCCTGAGTGCTGGGATTAAAGGTGTGTGTCACCACTGCCCAGCAATGTAAATTTTGATTATGTCACTTAAAATAGTTGAAAATGAAGTTGACTAAATATAAATGACATCATATGGAGTTTTTCTGATTAATTTATTGGATTCGTACATGAACACACAGACACATCAGTATCTAAGCAATCTTTGTAAAATTTGTTTATAAATTAAGCTATAAAAACCCAAAAGGACCTAGTTAGCTAATATTCAATAATTTCTACTAGTCATGAAAACTTTAGAAAAGGTTCTAACAAATAAGGAAAAATTTAATATCAAAGAAGAAATTTAAAATACTGACATTTTAAAGGAATTATATGCTCACAAAACACATTATTTCAGTGTTTATAGAATTAAAATAAGAGCTATAACTCAGCTAGTAGAGTGCTTGCCTAGCACTTGTGAAGCCCAGTTTGAGACCCAGCACTTCATATATCTGCAAGATCATCAGAATAACAAGGTGTGATAACTCAAAATCATCCTCAGCTACATGAGGAGTTCAAGGCTGTCCCAGCGCACACCAGATCTGGCATTACACTGGCAATCCTCTTGCTTTAACCTCTCAAGTGTTAGGATTACAAGTGTCTGCCTCCATACCTGGTAGTCTAAGATCATCTGGAACTCTCTACTCTACAGCCTTAGACCTCAGGTGCTAGGGCTACAGATGTGTGTCACCACACAGCCATTGAATCATTTTAAAAGTATGTTTTCTCCATTTTCTTATTTCCATATGATTTTTGCCTTCATTCTTAGAAAAGTTTGCACAGGCCACACTGGAAGATGGAAGCCGTACCCTGTATCATTCCCTTTCTTTACATTCGCATTCAATCCTGCTGAATGTTTTTGAATGTTCAGACACAAAGCTTTCACACTGGGTGTTTCTCCTTTTTTTATTACTTTATTTTATAATTAATTTAATTTTACATATCTGCCACAGATTCCCCTTTCCTCCCTCCTCCTTCCCCAGCATCCCCGCCCCAATCTATCCCCCATTCCCACCTCTTCCAAGGCAAGGTCTCCCCTGGGGATTCAGCTCAGTCTGGTAGATTCAGCTGAGGCAAGTCCAGTCCCTTCCTCCCTACACCAAGGCTGAGAAAAATGTCTCAGCATAGGGCCTAGGTTCCAAGAAGCCAGCTCATGCACTAAGGACAGGTCCCTGTCCCACTGCCTGGGGGCCTCCTAGATAGTTTAAGCTAATCAACTGTCTCATTTATCCAGAGGGCCTGATGGGTATTTCTCAAACATGGGTTGGCTTCTGTTTCTGACCTGCTCTGGGAAATGATGAGAGTGAAGTTCATGGCTGTTCAGCTTTGGCCATTTCCTTCCAGGGAGAGCCAGGTTTTATGAGCATTTCAACCAGGTACTTGACAGCTCAGCTGGGCAGCACAGGGCAAACATCCATATGGGGACAGTTCTGTGTCACTTGCTAATTTACTTCAGGTGGATGGTCACTCTTTTTTTGTCAGCTGGTGCAAAAAGAGAACTCTTTACCTCTAGCCAGCCAACTCCTACAGATCTCCATCTGGCTCCTTGAAGGGAACATTTGCAACCAGAATAAAATGTGTCCAGTGGGTAGGGGCAGCACTTGACTTGCAGGAAAGGAGGTCATGGATGTTTCTTAAGATGTACTTCAATTTGGACACAGCAGTTCCAGAGATGGGGCACATCTCCACTTTTATCGATCACAGGCAATTCTGAATGACTTATAACTCTTCCTCAAAGACTGGCTGTGAATTTCAACAGCTGCTGCATGTGCAGGAGGATGACAGAGTCAATTTGGCTTCCCGGGAAGAGTGTTACCACTGTTCGTGGAGAAGATTAGAAAAGCATGTCTAATCTAATTGTCTCCCAGTAACACAGTCACTTCAAACAGACTGGCTAGCAGATTCCTTCTTGGATTTTTAAATGGTGCCCTCTGGGTAATCTAGAGAGTGGCTTGTCATATTGCTGTGATGTCTAAATAGTGATAGTGTTCTGGGCATTCACTTTTCAGGACCTTCCATTGTTTCCCTGTGGGACGCTAGAGGGTATGTACATTGCTACAGAATATTTGGGAGTAGGTCAGAATGGTACATTATTAAAACCAAATTCCATGTTGTCTTCTCTTCTCCTGCCCTCCCACTCCCCCTTCTTCAGACAGACTCTCATGCAGCTGAAGATGACCTCGAACTCCTGATCCTCTTGTCTCCACTTTCTAAGTGCTGGGACTAGAGCTGTGCACCACTATGCCAAGCTCTGTGTGAGTACTTCTTACCTAAGGCTAAAACGTAACTCTCTGTAATATTTGCAATCCCAAATCACATCTAGTCATCTGTAAATTAGCCTTTCCAAGATTACCATGGGTTGTGAGGATTTTCTAACATCAAAATGTCAACATTAGGTGTCTAAAACTTGAATTATAAATACCTGTCTGTTATTAATTTCCCCTGCAAATCATAACTTACATTACTGGTAAAGTTAGGAATAATAATACTGGGTAATATACAAAAGAGAAGGAGAAAACCTTTAGTTTCTTGGTTTTTGGCTTTTTAGTGGTGGTGTTTAGTCTTAGCTGAGGACCAGACAGGATATTTGACCTGTGACATTGAATGGAATTGAGAGAATTTTCCAGCAGAGCTGACTCTGAGAACTCTGCCCTCACTGCATGTAAGTGGAAATCTGCCTATGTAACACCCTAAGGGCAACACTGAAACTGTCACCTTTTCTTTTTTTTTTTTTTTTTTTGGTTTTTCGAGACAGGGTTTCTCTGTGTAGCTTTGTGCCTTTCCTGGAACTCACTTGGTAATCCAGGCTGGCCTCGAACTCACAGAGATCTGACTGGCTCTGCCTCCCGAGTGCTGGGATTAAAGGTGTGCGCCACCACCGCCCGGCTCCACCTTTTCTTAAAAGCTGAATTTTGCAATGGAAAGAACTCAAACATGAGGGTTGTTTGGAATGTTTTCTTAATCCCAACCTTCTTAGATAACATTGCTATAGAAAGTTGACTACTCCATGTCCCCAAGGACTGTACAGAGAATGGACTCAATCCAGCAGCCTAAAGTTCTCTTATGGTTGGGGGTCTCATTAATTCTCTGGGACGCTTAACAACTACCTCTACTTGGGTATTGTGACAACAGAAAAGGATTGTATCACTGTCCTGAAAGCTGCAAGTTCTAAAACAGTATTTACAAGGCTAATTATTTCTGAAGAAGGTGAAGGGAGAATTGGTTCCAGGCATTTTCCTTTGGCTTCTGAAAAACAATACTCACACTCTTTGATCCTTTCCTGTGTGTTTTCCAGTCTCCAAATTCCTCCATTTGCTATGGTACCAGTCGTATTGGGATAAAGCCCACCCAAAGACTATCAGCAACTTAAGAGTCTTATCTTCAAATAAAGTCATGTTCCGAGGTGTTGGACCTTAGAGTCTCAGCCAGTGAATTCCAGGGAAGGATAGAATTCAGCCTAAATGCACTTAGCAGTTTCCATTTTAGGTTCTCATGTGATGTATGAAAGAGAGCATCTCCCAGAAAAAGTTCTCACCTCTACAAATGCTTCCGATGGGAATGGTCAGATGCCAATCATAGCCCTGCTGTACCAAGACAGTGAAGACGAGTTGCTCAGAAATAGAGGGAAACCACTCAAAGGCAGCCCAGGTGACATAAGGCTTATTGAAACTTATTAACAGAGAATAAGCTAACAGGTGACACAAACGTAATGATAGTCAGATAGCCAGTGGTGGCATCAATAACAAGCAGGGTTCAGGTGGAGTGGGTAGGATGGTGGTGGAGTCCTTGGCCTCTCTACTTGGCTCCATTATGATCATGTTTCCCACTGGGAGACAGATCTTAAGGCTTACACTACATAAGGGGCACCACCTTTTGCTTTTTTCCTTTGTCCTTTTTTGACCAACATTCCAAGCAGTAGCTGACCTTGCTTGTGGCCAGGTTCTCTAGACAACAGTAGTCTTCCCTATATACAAGAAAAGGTGCCACTGGTCTCAATCATTTTCATTGTCCCCTTTATTTGGCAAGTATAGTGAGAATAGGAAGGGTTATTTGAGGGACAAGGCACTTGGTTCTGCTTGTCTTTGTAATCTGTAGTTGTTTTCTGATTTTTAAATGCAAACTGCTCTTGATGTTTCTGAGGCTCTGAGCCCAACAGGACCTATGTTTCCTAAGAGCCCACATGTGCCTTTTCATTGACCCGTCCCGCGGGCCAGGTTATTTGAGGGTCTCGAGGAGGGTCCACCTGTAAACCAAAGGGGGGAGAGGGAAAGGAGACCAGGCACATAGAGAAGACAGAGTCAGTCTGAGTCACGTCAAGGTCTCGTTTATTGACTGGGTATTGAGGTTTATAAGCAGGGCTTCAGGCAGGGAGGGGGAGCAGGGGAAGCAGAGAGAGAAGAATGAAAAATTCCTGAGGAAGGGTGAGGTCGCTTTGGTCCCAGGCCCCTGCAGCTAACTGATTAGCACGTACTACAGGAAGTTGTACAGCCCGAGGTTAGGCCAGGAACTTCCTGCTTTCGTAAGGTTTGATAAGGCAAGGAAGGTCACACAAAGTTCAAGACACAGCTGTCCGGGGTCGGCCCCCAACAGTTCCCCCTCCTTTCTCAAAAATGGACTAAGTCCATGTGATCGGGGTGGCTAGGGTCCGAGAGGGCCCCTGTCTTAGGCTATACAGGGGGCTTCCCACGCTCAGCAGTGTGCCATGTTGAGCCGGTCTCGACGACCTCTGTACGCTGTTGTCTCCGGCGTGGGCCCTGTACTATTCCCGTTATTGAGTACCCTCTAGCAGGACCGTGGGGACATTAGGGCCTTAGGACACTGAATCTGAGTCCTTGATGGGGCTCCTGGCCAGCCTCCTCGGAATCTACTCTATGATAATGAATCGAGACGTGTCGTGGTAAGGCCGAATCAATCTGATTTTTGATAAACTGAGTCAACCACTGAAAGGCCCAGGGACCAAAGGTAATGAGAAGGAGAAAGACAATTAAGGGGGCTAGGATGGTAGGTAGCAAGGTGGAGAGCCAGGGGGACCCTTGCAGCCAATTTTCAAACCACCCGTGCTGATTTTCAAACTCCCTTTTTCTTTGAGCTAGCCTTTTCCTTAATTTTTCCATCGATTCCCTGACAAGACCGGTATGGTCGGCATAAAAGCAGCATTCTTCCTTCAAGGCGGCACATAGGCCACCTTCCCTCAGGAACAACAGATCCAGGCCCCTTCTATTTTGCAGCACTACCTCTGATAGTGAGGTAAGTGACTTCTCAAGGGCGGAAATAGATCTTTCTATTGCCTCCAGATCGGTGGTCATGGCCATCTGTAACTGCATCAAGTGATTATTTTGTACAAGGGCGGTGGTCCCTGTACCAATTCCCGCAGCAATGCCTCCAACACCCAACAAGAGGGCTATAGTCAATGACACAGGTTCTCGAGTGTATCTACTCCTTTGCTCAAAGAATTCCATAACCGAGCTTTCCTCATGATAGGTGACACGTTGCCACAACTGAACCAGTACACAGAATTCATGGGAACTATTAAATATCTGAGCAGACACACAGGGGTTTAACCCAGTGTTGCAGGCCCAGTAGGACCCATTGGGTGCCTCAAGATAATATCCTCCTTTATAGGGTGTCGAGGTTTCATTACAGAGATGCCTATGGGTCGGTGGGACATTGCCCAAACAGGAACCTTGTCCAGAAACCTCAGAGAGTGTCAGTCTATGAGGCTTAGTCCGACACCTACTGCTCGGGGAAGTGAGGTTGCTGGCAGCAGACTGGAAGGCAATTCCCTCATAGTAAGGAGGGCTGGAGGTAAGGCAAAGCCAGCAGTCCAAGGTCTTATCTGGGCTTGTGGCATTTAGGGCCATATAAGCTCCCTGTACTAAACTGAACAACCTGCTGTCTGTATTTTGCAGAATAACAGGGGAAGTACTATGCAGGGGGGGTGGAAGCGCTACAAGGTGTGGGTCCTGGTATGATCACTCCTTTGGCTAGGGCCGGGATTTTGCTTTGAGAATCGGGGAGGACCGGATTGGGTCCAATGGAGACAGCACTAACGGGTTCAATTTTCAGTAGTATCTTAAAGGTGACCCCTTTATCCTTGCCATCAAGACGCCATCTAAGTCCCCATGTCTTTCCCGAAGTCCAGCCCGTATTGGACTTGCCCTGCGCGGTAAAAGTGATATTGAGGGGCAGCGACAACCCAGGGGCCTGGGGCTTCCACATCACTGAAGAATAACAGGGGCGGCCAGAGGGCTTTAAGTAGCCCCTGGTGACTGTAATAAGGTCCCAGGAGGAGGACGGGTGCCAGTAAGCTGTACCGGTAGTCTCACAGCCCCATTGAGCGCAAAAGAATTCCTCATAACCCCCGCATCTGGCCGCCACAGCCCGACTTCTACCGTCTTTGGGGCAAACGTAAAAATCAGATTGGGCCAACCGGCACCGAGCAGTGGGGCTAACACACCCAGGGGCGGTCATGGTGGCAGGATTTGTACCATGGAATGTTCCACAAGGGCTCGTCCAAGTAACGGAGCCCCTGTTGGATCCAGGGAAGGTTTTGCAGTCAGAATAATTATTTATCTTGGTCCCGTTTAGGGCACTCAACTCTATGGTGGGGATATCCCAGGAGTCGAGCCCTGCGGCCAGCTGGCAGAAATCGGGGGTAAGAGATGGCCACCATGAAAAGGGGGCATGATTGGCAGCCGTCTGCCAGACCGTTTCCCCAGTTTGTGAGATGACCTGCCAAGTGAGTTTCTTAATAGCGTGGGGACTGGCCCGGGCCATAGATATGGCAAGCAAAATTAAAAGAAAAGGAATAGCATAGAGACGGGTTTTCTGGATACCAGGACGTGTCGGAAGAGCGATGAGGGCACTCATGGTTCTTTTCCTTCCTCGAGCCACGGGGCACCTGCAAAAGAAAGAATCCATGTCTCAGGGCTAATTCCTGGACCCAAAGTTATTATTTACTGCTGTGGGGCATTTCCTGCAGAGTACGGTTTGATTAACCTTGCTGGCAACCAGCGGGCCCCATTTTCCTTGGAGTCATAGATGCATGCGGACCCTTTTCCCCAGATTAATACTGGGTCCGGGCCGCCCCATTTTCCGGTGATGGGATCTTTCCAAAGGACCTGGGCGTGTCCCTGGCTGGTCTCTGGGTGCCAGTGCCGTTCGGCTGCAGATTTTCCTGAGCCATCCAAAGTTAAGAAGTTTAACACAAAGAGGGCATGGGCAAGCAACATCTTTTGGTTTCCCTTGATAGGGAACAAGGTTTCCTGTGAACTGAGTTTATTGATGGTATTTTTTAGGGTTTGGTGAGCCTGTTCCACAATGCCTTGTCCCTGGGGGTTATAGGGTATTCCAGTAACATGCTTTATTCCTAATTGCAAGCAGAATTGTTTAAACCTATTGCTGGTGTACCCCGGGCCATTATCAGTTTTTATGCATTTTGGCTGTCCCAGCACAGTGAAGACATGTAGCATATGATTGATGACATCCTTAGTAGCCTCCCCGCTGTGAGCAGAGGCACTGATAAACCCGCTGAAGGTATCGATGGTGACATGTACATATTTTAATTTTCCAAAGGAAGTGACATGGGTGACATCCATCTGCCAAATCTGTCCTGGAACAAGCCCCCTAGGATTTATCCCATAATGGGGCTTGGGCAAAAATATCAGGCAATTCTTACAGCTTTTGACAATTTCCCTAGCCTGTTCTCTAGTGAGTGAGTACCTTTGTCTCAAGGTCTGAGCATTAAGGTGGTGCAATCGGTGGGCCTCATGGGTGGCCGCAATCTGGTCTTGTTCTAGAAGCAAAATCAGGGGGGTCCGTGTAGCGGCGTCTGCAAGTTCGTTCCCCAGTGCTAGGGGTCCGGGCAGGCCAGTGTGGGCACGAATGTGGCCAATAAAAAAGGGGAGCGACCTCTGACGGATCAGCTTTTGTATCTTTGAGAACATTTTGAAGGTTGGAGTGTGGAGCTGGATCACTGGCACCATTTCTAAAACTTGCAAAGCTCCCACCACATATCGGCTGTCCGAATATAAGTTAAGGGGACGTGCCTCAAATGCTTCAAACACTGCCAGGGCGGCATAAAGCTCCACCAATTGGGCCGAGTTAAAGGGTGTTTTCATGACTCTTTTTTGCTGGTTATAGACATAGGCAGCCTGGCCATTCTTTGACCCATCTATAAACACCGTGCAGGCATTGGAGATTGGCTTTAGCTTTGTATTTTTAAGAAAAAGAAAAGGGGTAAAAGAAAAATACTGTAACAACTTATCACTAGGCATCTGGGTATCGAATTTTCCTGTATAGGAGCAAGCAAGTGTAGCCCATTCCGGGTGATGAATGGACAGCCATTCCAGGTTTTCTTTATCATATGGGATAATTGTAACATCAGGCTCCTTCCCAAAATATCTAGTGGAGGTTCTTATCCCCAACATCACCAATTGGCACACTAACAGGGGATATAAAGGAAGGACTTTCCTTTTAGCAACCGGGAGGTGTACCAAAAGCAAGGGTACAGACTCTTGCCACAACAGGCCAGTAGGGGCAAACTCGGTGGAGAAGATCACTAAATGCAAGGGTAAGGCAGGAGAGAAAAACCCAATGTGTTGCCGGGTGATGGCTAATTCTACTTTATCAAGTACCCTTTCTGCCTCCGCGGTGAGGTGTCGGGGAGAGAGGGGGTCGGGATCTCCTTTAAGGATATCCTCGAGAGGACATATGTCCCCTTTTGTCATTTTGAGGTAAGGCCGTAGCCATTGGATGTCCCCCAAAAGCTTTTGAAAATCATTGAGGCAGAGCAAGGCAAATTGTATTTGAATTTTCTCCGGGGCGATATGAAACCCTCTATCTTGTAAGGCCCGTACCAAGTTTTGTGCTACTAGATGTGTCCTTTCCACTGTCTCAGCAGCGATCAACAAATCATCCATATAGTGGATAATATAGGCCTCAGGAAACTGTATTCTAATTGGGTCAATGGACTGGGCCACATATTTCTGACAAAGAGTGGGTGAATTGGCCATTCCTTGGGGCAGAACCTTCCACTGAAAGCATGGATTTGGTCCAATCTGATTAGTAATAGGAATAGAAAAGGCAAATCTTGTACAATCAGCAGTATGAAGGGGAATAGAAAAAAGCAATCTTTAATATCAATAACTATTTTGGCGTATCCCCTGGGGATGGCTACAGGTGAGGGTAGCCCTGGTTGCAGCGCCCCCATGGGCATCATGGTTTTATTAACTTCTCTAAGATCCTGTAATAATCTCCATTTACCAGTTCTTTTTTTAATGACAAAGATAGGAGTATTCCATGGGGAGGTGGAGGGTTCGAGGTGCCCTTGGTCTAACTGTTCCTGCACTAACTGAAGGGCAGCCTGGACCTTCTCCTGAGGCAAGGACCACTGGTCTATCCACACCAGGTCATCTGACTTCCATGTTATTTTGTCGGCGTGGCGTACAGGGAGAGCAGTGGTCTTTAGGAAAAAAGGTCTGTAGAACCCGCGCCTAGTCCTCTATCCAATTTTGGCTTGACCATAATAGGTTGTGTGGGTCCTTGCTCGCGCCTCCCCAGACCTTTTCCTGGTAAGAAGCCTGTTTTTAACATCATTTGGGTCACTTTGTCATTGGGACTCATCATGATGACCCCCATCTGAGTCATAATGTCACGGCCCCACAGATTGACTGGCAGTCCCTCAACTACAAAAGGTTTCACAGTCCCTGAGTTCCCCTCGGGATCCTTCCATTGCAATATTTTTGAACTTTGAAGGGTATTTTGTGTCTGTCCTATCCCTTTCAAATGGGTGGCTGTGGGCTCCAAAGGCCACGTGGCGGGCCAGTGTCCTCTCAAGATAACAGTAGCATCAGCACCAGAATCCAGAAGGCCAAGGAAGGGTTTCCCATCTAACAAAAGTTTTAGAGTGGGTCGGCTTTCAGTCAGTTGCTGCACCCAGAATACATCAGAGGAGCCAGGATGGGAGGAGCCATGGGAGTTATTTTTATATTGAAATTTCCCGGTTAATGGGAGTGGTAGGGCCTGAGCTATTCGTTGGCCCATGGGGATAGTGACTGGGCCTCTAGAGGCTGAAGCCAGGAACTTTATTTCTCCATGGTAGTCACCATCGACTATGGATGGGGTGATTGTGAGCCCCTGTATTGAACTGGAAGCTCGGCCGATAACAAGGAAGAACATGCCGGGTGGGGGAGGACCAAAAACCCCGGTTTCTATCACTACTGTTCCTTCTTCTGGAGTTACAATCCGGGTGGTGGAGGAACAGAGGTCCAGTCCTGCGCTGCCTGGGGTGGCTCTAGATAGGCTTGAGCAAGGTGGGCTAGACTGCCCTGGGGACGTGTAGTCCCCTGTTGCTGACGGCTGGTAAACGAGTTGTTGGTCCCCGACTGGAGTGGGGATGACCGCTGCGGAGGAGGGCGCCGGACCGGGGCCCTCAGCCCGTTTCCCGGGACTGCAGTCAAGGGTTGGCCAGCACTATCACATCTGGAGCGACAGTCTCTTGCCCAGTGTCGTCCCTGCTTGCACCGGGGGCATAATCCTGGGACTGGATCGCGAGGATCAGGGCTGGGGGAAGGAGTCCCAGGATTGGAGCCAGTGGGACAGTTACGAGCGAAGTGCCCTGGAGCTCCACATCTAAAACAATTTCTAGCTCCCCCTGATCTGCCAGCCATGGGCTGAAGAACTGCACCTATGGCAAGACTAATAGACTTTGAAATTTTGTGTTCAAAAGAGTCTACTTCACTACACAGCTTGATCATACCATTAAGATCCATTGTTTTAGTTTTGCCTCTTAAGGCGGCCCTGCAGGCTGCATTGGCATTTTCCAAGGCCAGTTGTTTGACCATAATGTTTTCGGTACCATCCTCCCCCAAGATCCGCTCAGCGGCCTCTAGTAATCTGGCCACAAATTGAGCGTAAGGCTCATTGGCTCCCTGTATTATCTTTGACAATGAAGTGCTGGCCGACCCCATGGAGGGGACGGCCCGCCAGGCTGCTAGAGCTGCCTGGGAGGTTTGTGCCAAGAGTCCCGCTGGCAAACCCCTTTGTTTATTTTCCGCGGCAAAATTGCCTCGCCCTGTCAATTTATCTACAGACCAGGAGGCCATCTGCGGTCTTCGTTTGTTTAAAGCGGCCTGTGTTTCGGCTCTGTCTATAAATTCAGCCTTCCAGGTCAAAAACTGACTGCGAGTCAAGACTGATTGGACAATTTTATTCCATTCATGGGGGAGGAGACTGCCTCCTTGTCCAAGTCCTTCCAGGACAGAAATTGTAAACGGGGCATTAATACTGTAATTTTTAACAGCCGAATGTAAATCCTTCAAATGTTTAAGTTTCAATTTTTTTAAAAATATGAGAGCCCTGAGAGCCGCAGCCATTGCGTTCCCCTGGTTCGTTCCCTGGTTCGTCCCCACCACCGGACAGTCCGTCCAGGGGGCCTTCGGCTTCCTCCTCAGAACCTGAGGCTGCATCGTCAGCTTCTCTATCTTCCTCTTCCATGTCCCCATCCCCATGATCTTGGGACGAGTCTGGCTGCCCCTCTGCTTCCTCCATTCCTTCTGTCTGTTCTATCTCCCCTGTTTCCCGAGGCCAACCAGCTGATCGGGCCATCACAGGGAAGGAGAGGGACACTGCAGGCTCCCGCCTTTTTTTTTTTTTTGGTTTTTCGAGACAGGGTTTCTCTGTGTAGCTTTGCGCCTTTTCCTGGAACTCACTTGGTAGCCCAGGCTGGCCTCGAACTCACAGAGATCCGCCTGGCTCTGCCTCCCGAGTGCTGGGATTAAAGGCGTGCGCCACCACTGCCCAGCGGCTCCTGCCTTTTTATGCCCTGTTTCTTTGCACCTATTTTAGGGGTTAAGTATGTTTCAGCGAGATCGGCCTGTAAGGTTTGGATCTGCTGGGTGAGTTTCTTAAGTTCCTTTTTTAATGAGAGGACCTCCTTCAGGCTATCGATTTGGCCTAAGAGGGATTCCTTGGTGGTGAGCAAATCCTGGATCCCGGGTAATAGGGAGGGGGAGCCTAACGGGGCAGAAGGGGCAAATTCCGGCAGGGAAGGAACATAGGGGGGTGGGAAGTACCATCGTAAAACGTTTGGTCTCCCGGCAGCCGGGAGGCTCCTCACAAGGGTCGTTGGAGCCTGAGGCCTAGATGGATCATATTTCTCCCTGTCATAGCAGGCTGCCTCCTCCTCTAAGCTGGCCTCCGAGGCGGGGTCCAGCCAGTCATCACCCCTATCTCTGTGGATAACAGGATACAGAGACCTAACTGGGGGAGGAGGTCTGATTAAAGGGGTGTCCGAGTCCTTTTCTAACACGGGCTCATCTATTAAAGAAGGAGTACAGGAGCCAGCCTGCCCTGTTGCCTCGTCGACGAGACCACTTTTACCTTCACTTTTGTCATCGGTTCTGCCCTGTGTGTCTGTGTTGGCTACAGTGCTAATTTCCTTATCCTCTTGATCTGCCTTATTTGAAGCTATTTCACCCTTTTTTTCTTCTGGATAGGATACATCATTTAATAGATCCTCTGCGAGTGCCAGTAAATGTGACACCCTGTCATCCTTTTCTGAATCTTTTAGGATATCTCTTATTACTCCATAGAAACTAAAAAATGCGTAGGGGATGTTTTCCCCATCTTTAAGCATTTTATTGATATCCTTTCCAACTTTGTTCCATGTCAGGGGATGGATGCCCGGGCCATTGATGACCAACCAAGGACATTTCTCCTCCACGAAACAAAAAAATTTTATTAAGTCTTTCTTTTTTACTCTTATTCCCCTCTCCCTAAGATTGTCCTTCATCTCCTTTATGAAGAGAGCTTCTTTAGATAGAAACTTGCCCATGGTTATGGGACGACAAGTCTTACCTCAAGGTCGCCCACGGTGCACGAGTGATGCTGTCTGAGCGCCTCTACCCGAATTTTGTCCGGACCTCTATCTCAGCTGTCGTCCGGTGGGTCGCCGTGCCTCGAGCCCCACGTTCGGGCGCCACTTGACCCGTCCCGCGGGCCAGGTTATTTGAGGGTCTCGAGGAGGGTCCACCTGTAAACCAAAGGGGGGAGAGGGAAAGGAGACCAGGCGCATAGAGAAGACAGAGTCAGTCTGAGTCACATCAAGGTCTCGTTTATTTAATTAAGCATATGAAAAAGTATCCCTTCCCTGGTAATAGTTCCTGCCTAAGGTGTGTCATCCTGGGAAAAGCTTAAAAGAAGAATTGCGTATCTTTAAATCAGTCTATAGGCCTAGTCTTTGCAAAAGCTATCTTTCTAGCCCAGACTACCAAGGCCTGTGCCTCTACTGACTTTACACAAATAAGCTAAAGTCTACAAATCACTTACTTTAGGCCTGGCATGCATAGCCCTAACTCTTGAAGCGGCTATTTGTCTGTGGACACAGACACCACCAATTGCAGTAACTTTCCAACCCAAGAATTCCCAGTGACATACAAATCAATCTAACTCACCTAACCAGATGTCAAAGGTCAGTTAACAACTCGTTTCCTCTGAACTCATGCGTCCCTGAAAAGTCCAGAGGTTTGTTCAAATACAGCAAGTTCAGAATTACTGAAAAATCATGAATCTCATGTTTCCCTACATGTCTCCAAGTATTGCTTTGGTCCAGATTCCACTTCCACATCAAGGCTCTGCTCTGGATGTAAAAGGTCAGATTTGAGAGAGATCCAACTAAGAGCTCTTTCTTTTCACCTGATCTCTGAACTGTGAAGTATGAGAGACCAAATGCCATCTTAATTTCTAGTTATGCTGATTTTGGAGAATGTGACACAGGCCTGGTGGTTTCTCAAGTAGAATCAAAGAAATAGAAGTACCCATGTCACAGGAGAACTGGGAGTCATAGTTGATGTCAGGATAATGTTTTAGAGTAAGGTGGAACACTCCTGCTTCTGCACAGGTAGCTCTGAGGAGCATACTGAAAAAAAGAGGTAGAGCTACACGAACCCGGTTCTCCTCTTATCCTCCTCCCGTAAGTTTTTCAGTCTGGGGAAGGAATAAGATGGGCTTGGTCTACAGCAGAGTCCCCTCTGCGTGGTAATACTCTCAAGCATTTGGAGGAAGAGATCCCTGCCAACCACTTCCATTGACTCCCCAAAGAACAAACAAACAAACAAAACCAATAAAATAGAAATGTTCTACAGTCTGTATTTTATAGCAGCTCTTTTCACCTATATATGAGACCACTTTTTTTTTTCTTTTTAAGGATATTTACTTTCTTGGGCTGTCTTGGAGATCCAGGGATCTTAAATGCACTGTCACACTGGGCCTGTTGACTCTTGGGAAATGCCTCTGTTCTATGGCCAACAATGAAAATGTCAGATGCAGTAAATGCTTCCTGACCTGGAATGTGCCTTGAGTTTATGATTGAGATAGGGTGAAGCCACAGAGTAAATATGGCTTTTCTTACTAGATTTTATCAGAATATCTAGAGGGGGGAAAAGTCACAACCACAGAGCCACATGATACACAGCCATAAAATATAATTATATTTTGGAATCCTACAAAGCAAAAATGTCATGGACTTTTAAGTAAGATAGAAGATTTTCAGTGAAATTGCCCTATCATTTGCTGCCTTGGGCTCTTTTTCTGGTGCCTCTAGGAGCACACATTCACTTTATGTTGGTGTAAATGGGCCTGTCATTTGATTGATACCAGAGAAAGTGCTACCATGGTGGAAGAAGAGTTTTTTGTTTTTTGGGTTTTGGGTTTTTTTTTTTGTATTCAAATAAGTATTTTGGGCAAACCTCATTTTCTAGCCAAATGACATCCTACAAGTAACCTGAAATGGGTTCAATTTCCATAGGGGAAAATGTAAGGAACATGACATAGTATCTATTGAAAATATGGTATAGAGCATAGGATGTTATAGAGATTATACTGTCTCAATGCATTTGTTTATCCCAGCAGCATAAATTTATTCATTCATTCATAATTATATACCATTATTATGTAAATATATAACTACATAGTGGTCAATAATTTTAATATAACAAAATGAATGTTATATGTTTGTAAACCCAGACCTTTTACTCTTAGTCCAAATTCCACCCAGATTTAATGCAAGTTAGATTCTTCAAGCCCACAGGGCATTACTGTATACTGAAACACACAGAAAGAGATAACATGGTCTCTGCTGAGCCTCACTCAACACAGAAGCAGGGTGGTCTTTAGCAACCAAAGAAAAGCCAAGAGAAGTGGGTAATCAATTCCAGAATTTTCTAGTGCGGGATGGAATGAGATTTGTACAACACAGTCCCAGAGGGTATTCACTATAAAAGCACTCAGATCCTAAGTTCTCAGAAACAGAGGCATAACTAAATGGCCAGTGACTGAACTGTAAATAACCCCTGTAGGAGCAGAAGAAGAGCCATCTTGGATGTCAGCAGGGATGAAAATAGTTACAGAAGATGATTGACATGTGCTATCCCTTCCTTGTATTTCAATCTTGGGTTACATCAATTTATTCTGTAACTTTATGCTTCTATTAATGTCCTGTGCTTAAAAGCAGATTTCAGAGACTGTGTAGCCTGTGTAACACTGGAAAGGTTGCCTGGCCTACAGAGTGAAGGGTTTGGAAAAATGGAAACAGAAGCAAAAGCTTGAATGATATTAAAGTTTAAATGTTCCCACTAAGATTCATGTTGAATATGATCTCCTTGTATGAGGAGGTGGGACCAGTCAGGACCTTTGGGAGATGAAGATTCTGCCCTCATGGGTTAATTACTTCATGCAGAAATTCATGTTGTGGTAAATTAATGGATTTTCTCAGGTGCGACTTTGTTTTAAAATAGACCTTGATCTCTTGCTCCATTTCACAAGTCATGACTCAGAAGGAAGGCCCTCATTAGGTGACAAGCAGAACCATGAGCAAAATAAATTTATTTTCTTCAGAAATTAGCAAGCCTGTTGTCAGTTACAGCAACAACAAACAGACAGAAAAGAAATCAGTGATGAGATGAGGAATCACATTGGCTTCCTGGAGGTGGATTAACATCTCTGAGAATTTTCTCACTGGCAATAGGGAGTGTGATAGCCTGTCGTCTGTGCCATTTTTCCAGCACACAGTGACTGGAAATGGGGATGAGAAAGATGGATCAGGAGGAGGGATTCAGTAGGGCTGATCTTGTACTTGTCTCCAGTAATTGTTGGCAGCCCCTGGGAGGTAGGGCCAGGATCCATGGACTCCTCTGGAGCAGTGATCTGAACAGGCACTGAAAACAATGGTGGGTTTGACCGCAGTACTGGCTGATACTTGCTGTATGTGTTCCAGTCTATACTTCATGTGCATTACCTCACCTGACCCTCAACCACCCTTTGAGCTGCATAGTAATCTTACAACAATTTTTTTTTTTCAAAAAAGAAAAGTGTGATGTGCTTTCAGGTAATGCAGTTAACAAGGGATAAAGTCTGGATTCTAACCTGTCCCTAAGAAAGGCTACAGTGAACATGTCCATTCTCTTACATTCCTACAAACACCATAGGAAAGCTTTGTGGAATTTGTGTGTGAGAAAATTATAAGTTCTTACTACTGATCTCTGGCTGTGAACTTCTGGAAAGAGCCCAGTATTTGGAGGGGTCTCTACAAGGAAAATTTGCATAATGGTGGAAGAGCAAGAAGGAATTCTAGCTCTGAAAATGACTAATTGTGTGAGATTGCACAACTCAGTAAATCTCACTATGTGAGGAAATGATGGCAGCCATAGCTGTATACACTCCGTATTTTAATGACTAGTTGATACATTAAATACTTAAGTTCATACCTGTTCTACATCAAGCCATTTTATGTCACAACAGAGTATAAAGAATGACAATGCATATGGTTTAAAGTGAATATTTTTTTTTATGGAATATCTACTGAGGATTGCAAGTGATTCATGTTGTACTCAAGCTTGTTTAAGGGAAATAAAAATGTTGCTCAAGTTTCAGATAAGGCTTGAGGCTGGGGATTAGCTCAAGCTACCAGCATCTTTCTCCATCTACTTACTCTCCTTTTAATATCTTTAGTCTTAGGCAGACTTTCTACACATGGCCCCAGGTATAAATGACCAGGCATTTTCCAGTTGCCCTAGCAGAAGGTCTTAGGAAAGAATTGATGTGAGTTCTAGAACTATCATTCTAATGAAGATGGCTAGTGATATGCTGCTTCTTGGGTAGTACCATCATAGGGACAGTGAAAAGGAAACCCTCAAAGTGAGGACTGCAGCTCGATGAAGCTAGTACATTAGAATCAGGTGGCTGGCATCTATGACACACAAGAGAGAGCCTCTCATCAACATGTCTTTATTTTTTATAACTGAATTTAGTACTCAATATGTGATAAATGTCTTCAGATGTTTTATATATGTCACCCAACATGAAAAAAATTGAGGATAAAGCATTTCCTAGTGAGAGCCACTTGATTTGATCAGTCAATAGCCAACATGTCTTTGTCAAGCAATTCCGATAACCCAAGGCTCCTATTCACACACAACACAAGCCAATTCTGAGCACAGTCAATATATTATAATGAGAATCTCCCCTGACCAACAATACCTAGACCTCAGCTACAAGCACATGTTCCCTAGAGTGACATTTGGAACCACCACCTCATAGCAATCCAAGAGTTGGATTACCATTTCAGTTCACATGGGACAGGTCCATTAGATGACTCTGCCTCTTCTTTCCTTAGTGCCTTTCTTTTAGGTATTTCACTATATATAAACATCCTCTGGAACACAAAATGGATCTCAAATCTCTGACTCACCAGGGCAGCTACCATTGGATGGTTGGAGAGAGGAGCACTCAACTGTACCACAACAGCTTAGAGGTGTTCATAAGGTCCCCCAGCAGAGATAGCACAGCTAGTTTTATGACAAAATGTCATTTCCTGTTGACTCTTGAATTCAGAATGTTCTAGATGACAGAAAACTGTCAGACTTCAAAATGTCCCCCCTTTCAAATCTTATACCAGGAAAGGTTGTTCCAAAGAGGTAGGCAGAGTCTGGCCAAACTAAGATATCAAGACTTCATCCTGCATCCATAGGGAGCACTTAAAAGATTTGCAATAAATGCTAAAATAAAATTTGTATTTTAGTAAGCACATGCTGGCAAAAGAAGAAGGAAAGACATGAAGACAAGAATTTTTGCACCGGCCAGTGGGGTCTTCAATGGGGACCTAAAGGGAGGGCCAGCGACTGAGAGGGACAAGAGACACAAAGAATGAGAGCAAGACAGGACGTCTGATCAAGATCCAAAATTTTATTTTTCTCACAAGGCATATATAGGTAGGCAAAGGGGGTTGCAAGCAGGAAGCGACTTAATTATGGGGGTTGCAAGCAGGTAGGGACTTAACTATGGGGGTTGCAGGCAGGAAGGGACTTAATTATGGGCTGTTCGGCCAGCAGGGAATGTTGCTCTGAGGGTTATCTATCTACTCTTGTCTAACTGCCTAATTGCTTAACTGCAGCTCATTCACCTGATATCTGAGAAGAGGTTCTGGTATTTGTGAGAAGAGGTTCTGGTGCTATGGAGACTTAAGCAAGGCCTAGATCTAAGAAAAGAGGGGAGAAACCTAAGTATGGCAGTATATATGTCAAGGGTCGCTTAGGCTTATGGCTCCCGTCAAATTTTGACTCTGTGAGTCAAATATATAGGTGAAGACACCTTTAAACTTACCACATAACCACAGGCTCCTCTATTATTCTCAGTATTGGAGCATGAGAGTAGGAAAGAAAACTTGGGTTGGTCTTGGTGGAATGTGAGCTCACAGCAGTGAGTGGGGGGCAGTGGTGGAGGGACAGACTCCTGCAGGGCAGATGGAAGTCTAGATGGGAGAAAAGACTGATCATGATATTAAACAAGATTTCACAGGCAGCTGATGAACTTGTCTGGTTTCATCTCATCCCGTGACCACAGCCCCTGGTTGTGGCAGACTTACCATAGAGGCACAGAGGCAATGCAAGGTCTGGGGCCAGCAACCTGATTAGCAGTTTTCTAGGGATGATGTTGGTTGATGCCTGTCTTTGACAGACATGCTTGCACTTGCTTTTGCATGAGGATGTGTATGGCTGATCTGGTGATTTGCAGCTGATGAGGTCATGATGCCCTGTTCATTTAGGCAAACTACAAAGACCATCTGGTCACCTACTGACCAACTGCAATCACAAGTTTCCCATTTTAAAATGTATTTTGAAGTTTGTTTTACTCTTGTGACTTAAAATAATGTATTACATTACCACCTATAGACAAACAAAATTTCAAGGATTTAAATACCAAACTCAACTTATTACTTAGTTTATAATCAACACAGTATTGTGCATTTCAAAATGTAACTGCCTGGGATTAACTATACTCAAAGATTCAAAAAAAAAAAAAAAACAAGCAAAACCAAAAACCCAAACAAACAAACAAAAGCCCAAACACACAAATAGACTCTTAGATTTTCACAAAATAATTCCCAGGGACCTGTATTGGTCAAATTGATAGTCACTGGGCCAGTTCCTATTGTTTCTTTGCAGAAGGATACAATGGTATCCTGGAAGGTTTAACAGTACAACAGATAATAGCGTCAGGAATCAGGCTTACTAGGTCAGTGTGCTGGTCCGCCACTGGCTCTATTTCCCCTGAAGAGGACAGTTGACATGAAGCATAAGGGCCCCTGTACTGAATACTCCCATTCAGGGGTAGACAGCATGATGGCAGAGCTGCTCTCTGTGCCCAGTTGGATGGCAAGAAGGGCACAGAGGAGGCAAGAAGTCTTTGAAGTGGTGTCTAAACCTGTTAAACTGTCTTCATAGTTCATTTGCAAGTAGTTTGCTAATTCATTAATTTACCCTGGCCTTTCAAAAGATCCATTTTTAAAGAGTTCCTGGTATCTATCTCAAGGCTCAAATTTTAAAAAAATGCTTGCCTTAATGAGAAGAAGGCTTTTAGATTGACAAGCACGTTTCATTTTCATTGTTACTATGCCAGGACTAATGGGCAAGTGATATTATTTCTAACTTATAGGTAAGGACTTTTATGGATACAATGAAAATATACATTCAGAACTATTTTCTAATAAATGCTGAAATAGAAATGGAGCTGGGAACACAGTACTCCTAAATTAGCTGTGAAAAAAATATTGCTCATACAGTCTTTATATCCATACAACTTCAAGCATGCGGCATCAGGTGGTCTGGCTCTCCTACTGTGCTATGGATTTTAGTATATTCTCTACTACCTTTTCTTTCCAATAATATCTGCTCCAGCGAGCAATAGTATTCCTACAAGGACACTCACATCATAAAAATGACAAAAAAGCATCTTAGGGACACAAAGATCATTTTCTTAAGAAAATATGCAATGACACTTCTAGGACAGAAACATTTCCTAGTTTCCTAGCAGAGAACAGATTATTTACGTTGGCTTATTGGTAAGATTGATTTTGATCTACAACATGCATTTATAAGGAAGAATATTAGATTTTTGTTTGGATTGTAATGTATTCTTTAGCATCTCTTTCTGGTATGTTAGTGCTGAAATGCTCTTTGCACTTACAAAGAGCTAGGATGTTTGTCTAGAATCCTTTGTTAGGCTTGTTTGTGAGTACTTCAGTTTTGGCAGGGGGATAAAACAAAAATCCATTTGTAATCTCAGGCATGCAGTGCTCTGCAGGGGCTGGGTTGGGTTGGGGGCTGGGATAGCCCCAGTGGAGTTTTATAGCAAGGAAAGTATTTGGAATTCTAGTTCCAGAAGTAAATATCTGAGAGAAACAAGCAGTTTTGAGTTTTAGTAGCCAAATTCCCCTTTGACTGTGCTTTCATTCCAATCTACATCATCACCTTCTCAGCATGAGGAATGGAGCAGGCTGATTCTGTAGGAGAGCTAACAGAGAATACTCACAGGTAGGCACTTGGACCAAGGGACCCAGGAAAGAGAATTGGAAGTCAGATGTTATTCATCAGAGGGTGGAGCTGAGACTGGAAGGTTGGATCAGTTCTTCCCCTTTAGATATGCTGGAACTCTAGATTTAAGAGAACCATCGGACCTCAGTACTTTAACTCAGGACTTACCTTGCATGTTCAATGAAAACACTAAGTTGGGAAATAATGAGTAAGCAGATGATAATACAGTAAATACTGTGTTTACAAAAGGCAAATATAGACAAACTTGTTTAGATTTGGGGATTTCTTGTCTCTCCACTGTGTCTACTTGCCATTTGGGAGCATGGTAAAGGCTTTCAAAAATGCCAGAGAAAGTCTCTTTAGGTAATGCTTAGTGCAAAATTCTATGTTTACACACTTTTCATTTTGGGTGTTTCTATTACTATTACTCTTAACACTTTTCTAGCCCACACCAGTGCCACTCCTGTGACTCTTATTTGTTTTGCTTTTATGGCTCACAATCTTCCCCTGAACAAGAAAACTTCTTTTAGACATGTCAATGAAGTCAACCAGGTTCCACTGATGTCTATTATATGTAGGGTGTAAGGGTTTCTATTGCTATGTATGATAGGACACCTTGATCAAAGCAATTTAGAAAGAAAAGGGTTTATTTTTGTCTTACACTTAAAGATAACAGTCCATCACTGAGGGAAGTCAGGGTAGGAACTCAAGGAGGGCAGGAACCTGGAGGCATGAACTGAAGCAGAAGCCATAGAGGAACACTGCTTATGGGCGTGCTCATTATGGCTTGCTCAGTCTGCTTTCTTATACAGCTCAGGACCACCCACTCAAGAGTGGCACTGCCATTGTGAGCTGGTCCTGCCCCTATCAATCATTAATCAAGAAAATGTCCTACAGATTTGCCTTCAGGTCAATTTGTTGGAAGTATTCTCATGAACTTCCTCTTCCTTGATTACTGTATGCTGGGTCGAGTTGGCCCCAAAGAGTAACAAAATTTCCTCTTTGTTACTGTGACACACAAATACATGACTATTCAACTAGAATCTTTTGTTTCTCCTTTGTCCCCAAGATATCATGGTACATATCTGTATATATCCATACCTCTACACGTGCGTGCATGTGGACACACACACACACACACACACACACACACACACACACTAAAGAGATAAATAAATAAATAAAATTATGTGCTTCCAAAATATCTTGAAATCCCACCCCCACACACACACACCATGCCATCACACTCAATGGGGAAACTGTCTACAAAGCAGTCCAGTTTTAACATATAAACTCAGATGCCATATCATGACACATTGACATTTTTAATGACTTTTTTTAATGACTGTGTTTTTAATGACTTATTCCTCCCATATTAAACAAGTCGGAGGTTATTATAATGGTGGCATCCTGTCCTGTTTGAAATTATTTACTTATATTGGTATTTGTTGTATTTATAGAGAAATTTTAGTTTTCCAAACCTGTTTGGTTGCAAGCATTGAAAATTCTCTTCACCTGAAGGAGATATGTAAAGGGGAGTTCATTTTCACTTTTATAAATGGAATCTTGACCCCTGCTCTCACATTCTGCTATCACAAAGTTGGATGTTCTTTTGGTTCCTTCTTTGATCTCATTTCATCAGTCTCATTTACTGATGTGGCAGATGACTTCATTCCATATGTCCTCAGAAGATGACTTTAAAGAGTCCCAGGTTACATCATCTTTGTGGCCTGGCAGTTCAGAAGGACAGGATTATCTCTCTCAATATGCATAATCAGATCTCTGTCACTCTGTTCCATCCATGAGCTATTTTGTTTGTGTCTGGGGAATGGAACACTTTGGCTTGTGTGGGTCACACTGATGTCATTTCAGGGAAAGGATGAGAAAGAGCCACAATAGGGTACACATAATGAGTGAGAGTGGTTTCTCAAACACAAACTCAGAGAATTTCTCCACATAATGACAGAAACAAACCACCACATAACCATGTGAATGAGCTGCAGCTTGCAATGACAGACTAGGTCCTTAGCATCCTAGCTCTTCTCTATGTGTGTATATGTATGAAGTACTTGTGGAACACATCACACACAATCAGACAAAATGCTCCATGTTAGTCATTCGCAAATTGTACCTCAAGTAATAAATCTGACCCTCTGCATGATTTTGTAAGTAACATTCAATTATAAAATAGCTATCTCTATCTAGGTTCTGTCTATGGATATTTTCCTCTACAATAATATAGTTGATTTGTGGCCAGGGCCATTTGGCTTCAAAGACACAAAGTTTTTGTTATCTGATCTTTCACAGAAATTATCTGCTGACTCTTCTTATATTAGAACATTTTTCTATTCAACTGAGTAATCTATAACCATCAAAAAGGGCTAGAAAGAGCCAGCTGTTGAGTATGTTGTTGGTTTGACTTGACAAATTGAGACTGATTTACTGAAGTTAACATCTGTCCTTCCTCTTTCTTTCTCTCTCTCTAATCTCAGGAATAAAATCTGCTCTATGGATCTGGCAGAAGTAGTAACCAATGGCTTGAGAGCAGAGAATTTCCAAATATTCTCATGTTCTGGTAGATGATGATGCTTCAGTAGAGTCATTTGCATATGTCACAAATGGTACCAGTATTTATTAAATTCCATTTCAACAGACAACTTCTCCAGATAAAAATTTTGTGCTCTATAAGTATAGAGTCTACATGGCCAATAAAAAAAATGGAGAGGAGTTTATTTTAATAATTTAAGGAGTGTATATCAACTAATTTGATTATATAGTTGTTTTTTAAAAATACACCAATAGTACACATTTCTTGACCTCAAGACGTTCAAATGAGACGTTCTAGTACAATTTGATACTTTTAAGAACTGATAAATCTACTTTAATAAAACCCAGAAATTAGAAAACTCTTAAGTCACCATCTTTGTTCTCACTCCTGCCAAGTCCTGCCAATCATATAGCTAAATTCTCTCTCATTTCAGCCATTTTGTGTTGTCTTTTTCACTGCCATCTTGGTACAGGAAATCCTATTTCTCCTGCATGTTCTCTTCTTTCTTTCTTATGATTTCCATTTATTTGTCTCCTCTGCCCACAAAATAAGGTTTCAATACATGCAAAACATATCTTGATTAATCTCTCAGCAGCATAAGGCATCATGGTGGCTTCCCGTTGTTCCTTGGTGGTAGAGAGTGCTGCACACAGTCTTTGAGGTCCTGTTGTGTCTGCCTCAACATACTTTCTAACTTCTCATCCTTACTCTTTACCCTTCCTCCCTTTCATCCTTCTCTCTTTCTCTTTGTTGCATTGTCTTTTGAGTCAGGGTCCCACTCTGGATTCCAGGATGTCCTGAATTTCATTTGCCATTGAAGGATGGTAAATGGAAGCAAAGTGAGATTTGTAGGTTTGTCCAAGGATCCCTATTCCTGAACTACTGGTTAAACCTTGAGAACAAGTCTTTAAACTAAATGTTAAGAATTTTCCATCATGCTGAATCTACAAACTTTTCTTGTAACCAGTATAAAGCCTACATACAAGGTGAGGGTATTAGCAAAGGAGTCTCCCTTAGATGAGAAATCTGTATAGAAATTCTGTAAAATAGGCTTTTTTTCTTCTTTGCCTTCCTCTCCTGTGAAACAGGTCTCAAGTAGAATCAGAGAATAGTTGGTTATCTCTATAATAATAGTGCCACTATTGCAGAAGTGGGTACAGGTATGTTTTTAAGAATTCTGGATTTTGCTTATAGGTCTTGCTTATAGTTCTATCTGGCTGCATCACAATTGATGGGGTGGGTAGCACTGCAGTATTTCCAGTTCTTTCACCCTCTAAAGATCCAGATTGGACCCTGCATGTGTCAACATACTGGATAAGGGAAGGCCTAGCCTTGAGAATGATATATCCATGGCAATTGTTAACATTTGTTCTCTTAGGCTTGAGATTGTCTGAAAGATAGGACCACACAAGAAGAAAAACTGGTGTCTAATTCTTTATCTTAATGTATTTCTGGGACTTAGTGCTGCCTAAATCTCCATAAGATGGGAGAGAGGCGAATGATGATGCCTTGATGCTAATGACATTTGACACATATGGCCCTGGACCCTGACATGGAAAACAGTCAGTTTTCCTAACCTATCCAATTTGGGTGGATCACCATCACATAGATAATAACTGAATTCTTTCTCATTGATGCCAATTCCTGACTGGTGGTCTGAAGAGAAATTCTGTATTGAATTATCAACTAGTTACAATAGAATTCTATCCAACAGTAATTAGGAATGATGGAATATTAATCCTTAATGTAGAACCAGATTTTGTATTTTTCCAAAATGAGAAAATTGAAGCCAGTTTATATAACCCATCTTGGAATATGGAAGGATCTGTTTGTATAAAGTATAACTTATATAGAATGTGTGTGAGCAGCATGTACTTCCCTCCCTTTCTGCTACTGCGAGATTCCCACAGCATTATAGGAGTAACTGGGGTAAGTTCCACATTGAGGGGTGGATTATTCTTGACAAGAGGGGCTCTCTAACTGCAAGCTTGTCTTGGCTTACCATATATAATGACATCTTGACTCTGTGCTTCAGTGGTGGTCACATACATCAAAGCTTTATAAATTGAATCGTAGTCTTGTTCATCGTTATCTCAATTGATGGATTAATAATGGAATTTGATCTGCTGGACTTCGATATTTGGCACTACTGTTTATCAAAGGAAGAGACATCATCTAACTTGGACAAGATGAGGTAATGGGGGTTGGAGAGATGGCTTAGAGGTTAAGAGCACCGACTGCTCTTCCAGAGGTCCTGAGTTCAATTCCCCGCACCCACATGGTGGCTCACAAACATCTGTAATGAGATCTGGCACCCTCTTCTGTGTGCATAATAAATAAATTAACCTTAAAAAAACTTTATAAAAAAAGATGAAGTAATGATAGTTGTCTGCCATGGGGAGCCACTCCAAGTTGTTAACGTCTGGTTGGGAAGCATTCTAAAGCTTTTGGCTTGGCTCGGTGATGTCCCAGGAATTAGTGATTCTCAGGGGAGCCTTGAAGGATATATTGAAAGTAATAACGTACCACTTTTTAAAATTTGAGCAGAATCCTTTCTTGTTAGGCTTGTATTCCTCCACTTTTACAATGCTAGAATAGTTAACAGTAGCGTCTTGATATACCTTATACCAATAAGGACCAGATGGTGTCTGGTAAAGCAAGATGAAACCACATGTGTTTGAGAAGCTGATGCTGAGATTATGAGCTGTATTTGCTGGCTTCAAAAAAAAAGAGCCACAATTATCATGCTTTTGAGCCAATTCTCGCATTAAGCAATTTCTTGAAGAAACTGTACCCCTGCTCTTCTGTGCTGTTTAGCAGATCATTCCAAATGAACATCCTGTCCCAGATCCCTAAAAGTCAGAAATGCTGTTTTTCTGTAGCTCACTAAATACATCTACTTAAAGTTCCTGTGTTCTTAATCCAGGACTAAAATAACTACTTGAATGAATAGATTTTTATCTCCCTGGACTGATATTTTTTCTCATCCTCTTTTGTGTTCCATTAGCCCTGTTTGAGAAGAAAATGCTGTGGGTTGATTACCATGTCATATTCAAGGCATAAATGCCATTTACAAAAGAACTAATAATGGGCGCTTATAAGACACAGTTACTTGCAAATGACTATTTAGACATTATATTGTGTGAGTATGAGTAAAACCTTGAAATCTTACCAGATCGTTTGAATTAAATGTTTGGCCATAACCTTCCAAGTCCTAGGCTTTTGCAAACTTCATCTGTAGGTATCATCTCACATTGTCCAGCTCCAAAAGGTAGTGCATTCATAGCTGTGCTGAAGCATGGAAGGGTTGATAGGACATCAAAGTGATGATTGAGAACTAGAAAGAACAATAGTCAGGAGGCACTGTGAGTTCTGAGGTTGGGTACTCAAGCTTGAATCCAGCCTACCTCTCTTCATATGGGAGGAACAGACATTTTCTTCAACTTTTCTAGTGTTTTCCTTGCTCAGAGACATGAGCAGCATAGAGGACTGTCGAGTGCTGGTGTCCAGATATATCTGCTTGCCTTCAGGCCTGGCTCTGACACTTATTGCAATTGACTGTGGCAAATTATCATTGACATTCTATGACAATCAGTTTCCTCGTTTATAATATAGAACAATGAAAATACTTAAACAGTCATTGCAAGGGTTATGTTCCCAAATCAAATACCTACCATAGAGTTTGGCCTATATGTGGTCCATATCTTAAAATTGTTACAATTAACCTGGTGGGCTCTTAGTCAAGAGAACAAAAGTGATAATATCTCCCTGACTGCATGATCACATGTATATGGGCATGTATGTATGTAGGTGTACATACATGTGCATCCACCTGGGTGGAGGCCTCTAGTTGATATTGGATTTCTTAATTCCATTTTACTGACTAAAGCAGGGAGTCTCACTGAATAAGAACGGGTCAGTTCTGGTTAGTCTAGCTAATTAGCATGCCCTAGATAATATCTTGTCTCTGCTTCCGAAATGCTGGGATTACAGGTCACCTGAGTCCCCTGAATACATCTGGGGTCTACTCCACTGCACATGTCTTAGGTCTTCTCACTGCACATATCTCAGATCTGTCCTGCTGCACATATCTGGGGTTCTCCCCAGTACACATGTTTGGGGTCTGCCCCACTGCACTTGTTTAAGCTCTGTCCAGGGGCATGTGTCTGGGATCTGCCCTACAGTTTATGTCTGGAATCACTCCATTGCTCATATGTAGGCTCTGCATCTACATCATGTGCTTAAGGTCTATAGCTCCTGCACAGTACTGATGGTGCCCTCAGAGGTCAGAAAAGGGCATTGGCTCCCTTGGAACTGGAGTGGTTGATGGTTGTGAGCCACTATGTGGGTACTGGGAAACAAACCTGGGTCCTCTGCAAGAGCAAGTGCTCTTAGCTGTTGAGCCATTTCTCCAGCTATATATTCTTTCAGAACCATGGGAATCTGGATCTAATTGATGGTTCTATCTAGAAGTAAATACTTTTTAGTGTTTTATTGTCTTATGGTTGTAAACTGGCTGCAAGTTCATAAGTGAATAGTTTTAATCGACATTCTTACTTAAAAGCCATCCAATTCTTTAAAGAAATCAGCACTTGCTAATTTCTTTTTGTAACTAAACAACTCATTATGAGAACACTGGAGAAAATTAGGGCATTACCCTCCTTTAGCTTGCTCACTATCCATTTTGCAGAGTTCAGAATCAATACCTAATTAGATCCAGTCAAGCTGGTGAAAGAGCAAATGCCATTTCTTCCTACCTGTACCAGACTGTGTGAATCCTCAGAAGGAAAAGAGGCATTATCTTCCCCATCATCCTAGATGCTCAGTGATGGCCACTCCTTGATATTAATGATTTCTTGTCCTTGCAGGCTCAGGCAGCTCTCACCGTCAAGTAGCCAATCAAAAACACTGATTGAATTTACTTCCACGTCTCCTAATCTCCTCTTTGACATTGCTTTATGTAATTTCTTCTCAATTTCTGTTTCCATTTTTATGATGCAAAACACCAAGCATGCTGTTGCTGGGACTGAAAGTCATGGGCTGATGCATTGTTCTAGATTTTTCCATTTCTTTTTTCCCCCAGTGCGTGAGTCACTAGGTTCTAAAGCACACACTTTCCCTCCATTCTGTCTTGTTGTGCACACAGTAGCTCATGTCATAATTCAGAGCTGATTCTGCCAATTCTGAGAACAAACATGAAATATAGCAACTTCTGGGTTATGATACATGGAATAAAAGATAATCTTTGTTCTCTCATTTCTCTCCTTCCCACTGTTATATAACTTAACCTACCCAAGACAATCATCATGCCAAAAATGTCAGATCACCCCAACCACACATTGGCATATGCATTTTTCAGAAAATTGCAGTCTTCGGTTCAGCAAGATGAGAGAGTTAATTTTGATTCTTTCCACCCCCTCATTTTGCAGTGCCATCTGTGGATGGCACACAGTTACAGGCTTCCTTCACAGTAATGGGGATACACACCCAATACAAACGGGGTTAACAAGAAGAATATTTTGAAAGGAGGGAAATTTGCTAAGAGTACAATCACCTCATTAAAATATGTTAGGACAAGTATAATAGTCAAACAACTGATTAGAACACAGTGATATACCCAACAACCTTTGGATTTTTCCTTCCATCATCTCAAATGTGGCCTCCTAGTAAGTGTGCTAAACAGAGCAATAAATTCGCCCTCTAATTCTTCTCTAATTCCTGAAAGAGAGTCTAAAGGTATAAAATATTATTCTTTTTGACTAATACATGCATATTACTAGTATTAGTGAATAGCCTAATTCTACCACATTGTAATATAGCAATCCTCAGAGAAAAATCTGAATTATAAGGATCATTCCTCAGTCAACAGTCATACTCATTTTATCCTTCATCACCTAGCCTGACCCATACATCCATACACTGTACTAACACAAAAGGCTCTGTGATTTTCCCCATCTCATAAAATATCACCATTCAATCCTAGCCGACATGTGGTTCACAGAATTCTCCAAAAAGCAGTCATGGTTTATATTTTTCAAATCATTCTTTATAAGTAGTTCTTTTGAAAACTCAGATATCTGTGAGAGAGAAGTAATGAGAAATTTAGCAGACACATGCATAGTGCAAACAATTAGATCTCATTTTAAGTATATTTACACATTCTAGATAAATGGTATAAAGTATTTAGCAATATACATTGATTTTTAGGGACCCCATCCTTATTTTAATGGAGAAAATAATGCCTCTTTTCCTTCTGAGGATTCACACAGTCTGGTACAGGTAGGAAGAAATGGCATTTGCTCTTTCACCAGTTTGACTGGATCTAATTAGGTATTGATTCTGAACTCTGCAAAATGGATAGTGAGCAAGCTAAAGGAGGGTAATGCCCTAATTTTCTCCAGTGTTCTCATAATGAGTTGTTTAGTTACAAAAAGAAATTAGCAAGTGCTTATTTCTTTAAAGAATTGGATGGCTTTTAAGTAAGAATGTCGATTAAAACTATTCACTTATAAACTTGCAGCCAGTTTACAACCATAAGACAACAAAGCACTGAGAAGTTTTACTTCTAGATAGATAGATCCAAATTCTCATGGTTATGAAAGAATACATGAGCCAGAGAGATGGCTCAACAGCTAGAGCACTTGTTGCTCTTGCAGAAGACCCAGGTTTGTTTCCCAGCACACACATGCATGCATGTATATATTTCCAACCACCAGCCATACCAGTTATAAGGAGCCAATGCCCTCTGTTGACCTCTGAAGGCACAGGAAATAAACATAATGCACATAAATACTCATGCAGGCAAAATGGTCATATACAAAAAAAATCAGATAAAGTAAATCTAAAAATAAACTAATATATTTTGCTAAGGGGAAAAGAACTATGCATAATTAGCATGTATATTGCTGAGAACCTCAATTGAGAAATTACCCAGATCAGATTGGCCTGTTGCCACGTCTGTGCAGCATATTCTTGATTGGTAATTGATGCAGTTGTGCCTATCCCACTGTGGACAGTACCATCCCTAGGCAGATGGGCCTTGGCAACATAAAAAAGTAATTGAAAAAGCTAGAAGGGACAACCCAGTAAGCAGAACTCCTCAATGGTCATTATTTCAGTTCCTGCCTTGACTTCCCTAGAGGATGACTGTAGCCCATAACCCAAACAAACTTCCCTCTTTTGCAAGTTGCTTTTGATCAGTGTTTTATAACAGCACCAGAGAAGCAACCTAGGGCATTTTCCATATAATTATACATGTATATAGTATCTTAAAGCTATCCATTAAATTTTTTTTCTGGTCTATAGGAAGGAAGAAACAGCAGGGTGAACTTTCTTATTTATCAAAGTTTTAAATTATTATGAATCAATTCAAATTTCTTCAAAATGGTTTCTAGCCTTTCTTCTATTTCTTGTCTAAGATTATGCAATTGTTCTCCACCTTATTTCTGAGGAATGTATTATTCTTACATCAAAAAAATCAAGTAACTACATGCACACATATTATATACATACATAGCATGAACACATACATTTCCAATATTCCAGGTTCTATCTGTGATACCACCAGTAGTGTTTTTTAAAAACTATCACATAAATCCATGGATCAGACAAGGATGGAAAAGATCATATACTTTCCTAGCTCTGCCCCTAATATAATCTTAAAGAAAGAAGGCAATGTTTGTTATTTTGTTGTTTGCAGTCCTATGGATCAAACCCAGAGTTTTGCACATGCTCTGTGAGTGCTTACCACTGATCTAAGTATCCAGAGCAAGCAGGGCAAATTTTGATCCAGAAATATTTCAGCTGCTTAAGTACATTGCAACATTCAAGGGATAGTTCTTGTTCATTGAGATGTGTTTTCCAGAGCATCTTAGATTGTTCTTCAATGATTTGACTTCAGAGTAGATTTCAGGATGCCTAAAAACACAGCAAGGAAAGTGCCTTCCAGTGACTCCTTACAGAATAATCTGTAAAGGAAAAGAGATGGTCTGTGCATGTGATTTTCACTTCCTGCTGAAAAGGAATGTTTGCCTGAAATCAATTCTATAAATATTTTCAAAATATAGAAGAACCAGTGAATTCTATTGGACCTGCAGAGCTGGTGTGCATTTTATGTAAAGGTATCTAGGCTTTCCTTAAAAAAACAGAACAAGTTATAGAGTTTTTATTAATGTACAAGAGCTGTGTGAGTTTAATGTATAAAATATTGGAAGTCTGGAGATAAGCATACAATTGTGAATTCAAAATGTACGCTTTAAATCTGACATCTCTACCAGTTTCCATCCACCATTGTTATTGTTATTCTGTAATGAGGGCTCTTGATAAAAGATTTCCTCTCAGTAACTTTATATATGCACGGTACTGTTAACTGTAGATTCTGGGATGCACACTTAATTCTCAGAACTCACTCATCTGATGTCATTGAAACTTTGTACCCTCTAATTAACACATTCCTATTTTCCTCTACACATCTCTGCTGCTGACAACCATTGTGTGTATTATGAACGTGTATCTTTTAGATTCATCATATAAACAGTGTCACACAGCACTTGTTCTGTGTCTGGCTTATCTCACTTAGCTTAATGCTCTTTGTTTTTGTCAATGTTGTCACAAATAGCACGATTGCCTGATTTCTTAAAGCTGAAAAATAAATACATATGTATTATTATTTATATATCACATGCAGCAACTAATTAAATATTATAAATAATATATGGAATATATTTTATTAATAATGACATGAACATATAATTAGGTTGCTTTCACATCTTGGCCACTGTGAATAAGGTTGTAGTGAGCATAGTGGTGCACATTCTTCTGTATTGCATTTAGCATCCATTGGTCTTGACTTGAAATATTCCCTCTAGTCCTTCCTCTAAGGTGAATCCAGGGGTCATGTTGCCTTCAGCCTTTATTGACACAGGAACATGTTTATCACATCTTTATTTTCATACTATTTTTTTCAGATATAATGTTTTTCATTGGCAGTGTTTGCTTAGGATACTTGGAATCAATCATTCTACTCTTCTTGGACTTTAAGATTTCTGTAGAAAATCTACTGGGTGTGTGACTCATTTCCATTTATCTTAAAACAAAAGCATCAGAGAATTTTAATAGTCTTTGGCAGTTAAGTCTACTGTTAGCCATAGCAAACCTAGTATAGCAAGTCTAAGTTGGAAAATATTTACCAATACATGGAGATTTGCCCGAAATACACCTATAGAAATGATGGATAAATTATAGCAAAAATGCGTGTAATTTTAACTTTAAGAAAATAAATGGAGACTCTGGCAGTCCATAGATGGAAAGGAAGGGTAAACTTAGGAAGATGAAGAGGAATTGTAGGCTAATGACTAGGAATGCAGCTATGGAGCCTGGAAACATGGATCCAAATGGTGATGACTGTACTTCTCAACTCACTTCAATATTAATAGAAGCGTGAATGCAAACTCAACATCTTAATAATTAATTGGCAAAGGTAGATGCTATAAAAGAAGTTGGAACTTAAGAATAAATGAGTAAAAACATACATAGTGCTTATCAAATAGACATATACCTAAAATGCTTCAATGTGAAGTCTAGTCTGTAATTAGCGTGCTGAAAAATATTAAAATTAATGGTCTCAAGATATAGGCAAAAATTAACAGAATGAAACTATGGAAAGAAGAAAAAGATATTAATATAGATAAAAGTAAAAATTCATACAATGGAAACAAGGAAGCAATGGAGAAGAAAACGAAGCTCAAAGTGTGTTAAGAATATGAATCAAGTTTGCATTTCATACATGATGTGTCTGGAGAAAAGAAGTATTGAGAAATGTGAGGGGCATATTAAAGGTCCATGTAGACATTTTAATATTATGAATGTGTAAAAAGGAGATTTATGCAGATCTATTTGGAATCTGGACAAAGTAGATTAATATACAGATTTTTTTTAAAGATTTATTTATTTATTATGTATACAGCATGTATAACTGCAGGCCAGAAGAGGGCACCAGATCTTGTTACAGATGGTTGTGAGCCACTATGTGGTTGCTGGGAATTGAACTCAGGACCTCTGGAAGAGCAGTCAGTGCTCTTAACCTCTGAGCCATTGCTCCAGCCCCATACAGATGTAGCAGGAATCTGAAAAGTTCTTATTAATAAATTCAAACATGAGCCAGGTATTGGGGTGAATACTGGAAGATCAGAGAGACAGAACAAGCCACAGCCAACCTCACCTGGCCAACTTCTCAGCTGATCTTGTTTCCTCAGACTGGAAGCCTCTGTGTCCTCATTTTCGAATGGCTGTCAGCTGAATTGTGCTGCCCAAAACCTAAAAGCTTAACCAGCCAAATGCTTAACCAGCCAAATGCTTCTAGTTCCTGGTCCTCATGCCTTATATACCTTTCTGCTTTTTACCATCACTCCCTGGGATTAAAGGCTCACTTTCTGGGATTAAAGGCATGAGTCACCATCCTTGAACAGATGAATTTCTGCCTCTGGAATGCTAGAATTAAAGGTGTGAGTGCCACAATTTTCTAGCCTTTGTATCTAGTGGCTGTTCTGTCTCTGACCCCAGATAAGTTTATTAGGGTGCACAATATTTTGGGGAACACAATACCACCACATACAGATGCTTTTATGTCTGTCTCTGTAAAGACAAATGCATTCATAAGTGACTCAAGAGAACTCTAAAAGTCTAATAGCCTAAAGCCTTTTAAAATCACATCAGGCATGGGAGTGTAGCTCAGCAGTAGATTGCCTGACTTGTTCCTTTCCCCAGAATTGGCCCCCGAAGTCTCAAACTAGTAACTAGAATCAACCATTTTTTTTTTTTTTTTTTTTTTTTTTTTTTTTTTTTTTTTTTTTTTTGGTTTTTCGAGACAGGGTTTCTCTGTGTAGCTTTGCGCCTTTCCTGGAACTCGCTTTGGAGACCAGGCTGGCCTCGAACTCACAGAGATCCGCCTGGCTCTGCCTCCCGAGTGCTGGGATTAAAGGCGTGCGCCACCACCGCCCGGCTAGAATCAACCATTTTTAATAAATATATATCTACAAGCACTCACATAGAGTCACATGACTAAACAAAAGAAAAGCCAGTTGCAGATTGGAAGCCAAGTTATAGCGGATGTTCAAGAAATATGCAAATTTGATATAGATTCTTCAGAGAACTTAAAAAGCAAGACATTCTCATTTTTATAACAATATTGTGATTTTGAATTATTACAAATATAAAAGGAGACATTTTCAAGGTATTTCACTGCTGAATGTGGATATAAGTGTTTAAATAAAACTCAAGCAATGTAAATCCTGGACAATATAAAATAAGTAGTATGTTAGGATCATGTAGGGTCTATTCCATAATATGAAAATGGCTTAACATTTCTTAATTCACTTCATATTCAAGGGAGATGGAAACTAACAGTAGCATGTACTATCTCGTGAAAACAGGCACTTAGAAGAAGTTGGACAATTCAGGGTTAATTCAAGCTCAGAGCTCCATTACCAAGGACGCAGTTTCATTTATCTTCTCTCTGTAGTGTTTAGCTTATGGATGGTTCCCTGCACAGTTGCAAGATGTTAATAGCAAATACCTAATACATCCGGAGGAAAAAACTCAGATGCATCCCTGCCATGTCTTTTTTCCAGAACCCCTAAGCAGTAAATGACTTATGCCTCCTTGGCTAAGGTCATGTCACTTATCCATATTCAAAGAAGTCACTGACAGAAATAATAGAACTGCTATGGTATATTCAAACTAATCAAAATAATCTTTTGGACTGTGGAGTAATCAGGTCCACAAACTATATAACCTCTATGTCTGAACAAAATTTCTTGTTTTCTTCTAGTGAAGTAGATCTGAAATAATGGATCAGGAAACAACTGCAGTATTCATATATAAAGAGAAAATATATGGGCTGGAGAGATGGCTCAGTGGTTAAAAGCACTGCCTGCTTTTCCATAGGACTGAGGGTCATTTTCCAGGAACCACATGCCAGCTCACAACTGCCTTTAACTTCAGTTCCAAGGTGTGGTGGTTTGAATGAAAATGGCTCCTATAGGTTCACAGAGAGTGGCACTATCAGGAGGCATGGCCTTGCTGAAGTAGGTGTGGCCTTTTTGAAGGAAGTATGTCACTGTGGGTGGGCTTTAAAGTTTTATAAGTTCAATCCAGGCCCAGTGTCTGTCTTTTCCTGTTGCCTGCTGATCTGGCTGTATCTTTCAGCTTTCACCATGTCTGCCTGTGTATTGCCATGCTTCCCACCATAATGATAGTGGACTAAACCTCTGAAATTGTAAGCCAGCCCCAATTAAATATTTTCTTGTAAGAGTTGTTATGATCATGATGTCTCTTCACATCAATAGAACACTGAGACATAGGGCATCATCCATCCTTTTCTGGCCTTCATAAATACTGCACAAATGGTGCCCATACATACATGGAGACAAAACATCCAAAGATATATAATTAAAATGAAATACATATTTTTAAAAAGGAGAATATGAAACCATTTACATAGTTACAGCAAAAGCAATGGAAAACTCTAGTGTTGAGTAAAATCAACAATGAAAATCCCTTGTAACAAGAAATTGAAATTAAACTAGTTTGATAAAGATTCTATCCCCAGGCCCTAAGGTAATTTCTTTATATTCAAGAGCCAATCAAGGGTACCAACTCTCTCTACTTATATATAAATGGATGTCTTTACCAAATCCCTTGAAGTGGAAAGAACTTCAAGTGAAATGCAAGATTTGACAGAGACTTTTTGTGGATTATCTTCATAGAAGTTTTAGAAAAATATATCATCAAATTCATATAATATATGAACTGGCTTAAAGTGTTTATAAACTTAAAAATATAGCTAAATTATAAAAGATGTAATTCATAAGAGCAGTGAAGTAGTTAGCAATAAGTCTCTTGAAATATTCATGGAAAAATTATAGAATCTAATTGCTAGACTAGAAGTTCTAGCTCCTCACATTTCTAGGTAGAAGGAAAACAAACAAATCAATTTTGTAGGTTGCTGGAAGAACTCAGTGATACATAACTATTTATCATTGTTCCTTGCTTGGCACTCAAGGAGAAGCTTTTAAAATAGGATTTTATGGAAATGTTTCATTATTTTTAGAATTGTTGAAATATGTCCTAGGAGCTCTGGAGTTTTTAAAAACAATTATAGATCATAGGATGGTATTTGTGAGTCTCAGCTAGTTTAAATCCAACATACTTCTCAGCTCTAAATCAAAGCTGGATCTTTCCCTTTGCAATGGAGTCTCTCAGTACTGTACACAAAGTGTATTTGAATGCACATCTCAATTCAAAGGTTTTAAACTTTTTATTATACATGATTATATGTTTTCCAAACATTTGAATAATTCTTTTTTCCTTCTTTAAAAAAGGAAAATTATATTTATTAATTTCTTTTGAGAATGGAAAATCTTAACATGTATGTAGGTTAGCAGACAAGTTGCAGGGAGTCAATTCTCTACTTCTACAAAGTGTCTCCTAGATGGAACCTGTAGTCAGGCCACAGACACCTTTACCTACTGAGCCATCTCGATACTTCTTTTGATTTTGTTACTTCTGGATGTAGCATGTAGTGTCTATTCACTTTTTAGGAAAAAAGTATTTTTTAGTGTTTACTGTGTTCCTGGCTCTACTCTCAGTTCACAGAAAAAAATCAATAAAATCTCCTGTGTTCATAGAGACTGGAATTTAATTAGGGATGACCAACTTAATAATCAGCATAAGGATTAGAGAGCTATTATAACAGAAGTTCCTAGCTATTCAATTCCTGTATTTCTTGGCAGAAAGCTTAAACATTTCCAAGTTCCCTTGAATTAGATGTGCCCATTGGACCAAATCCTTGCTGATGTGATTGGAAGTGGTTGGTGCCATTTCCTGGCCAGTACTATCTTCATGTCTTCCTGTATCTTGTGTTCTACTGAGTAGAATGCATCATAGAGCCCTATGGGACGAGGGAGCCTTAGAAGCCACTCACTGAATCACTATGTGAAGAAAAGCTGCCCTTGGGCTGGAAACATTGCTTTGGAATATTTCATAGGGGACAGTAAAATTATTTTGTATTTTCCTTAGTATTGTCTTTCTGTGATATGTACTATGGCATTTCCTGAACTAAAGAAGGGGAAGGACTATAAGGTTTTTAGTTATAAGCAGGCAAACAAAAATGAGCATGGTAGATAGTTTTGGGGTACACTGGCAATTTTATGTAAAGAGTAAGAAGTAGTCTCATGGAGAAGGTAACCTTTTTAGCTTGCTAGAGCCAATATCCCTACTGTAGATCTTAACAAAATCACTTTTCCCAAAATTCTAAGTCTAGGGATCTAGGGGCAAAGTGTCAACAAGACTGGTTTTCATAAGTCTCTCACTTTAGTATATGTGATTGGCTTCTGTTTTCCCTTGATAGTCCTTGGTACATTCCTGAACTCCAAGAACTAGGTAGAGGCTGATTTGATGACCTGATCCCCATTTACCTTTGTGAACAGATGCATTAGTTCACCAGGGCTGCTGTAGCAAAGTCCTTCTATGTATTTAGTGGTTAGAAGACGATGAATTGCCTTATAGTTCTGGAGGCTGAAAGTGCTGTCTCAAGTATTAGTCAGGTCAGCTCCTTCTTGTGAGGGAGGGTCTAGCTAGGCTTCTCTTGTTGGTTTATACACAGCCATTTTCATGTTTATCATTTTCCTCTCAGGATGCAGCATTCCCATCTGCATTTTCTTTTTTAAAAAATTATACTAGTCATATTGGATTAAAACCCATCCCAATGACTTCACTTTAACTTAATTACCTACTTAAAAACTCTTATTTTCAAGTCACATTCTAAGGTTCTAGCAATTGGAGCATAGAGGGGGTACCAGTTCATTTCACAACAGTGGCATTTCACAAAGCCTTCAAACAATTGAGGCAGATGCTGCAGAAACATCGAGTCACTCCATCATAATGACCATGAGGCAGACGTATGCCTGTAGACTAATGGGACCTCCAGTGTTTGCCTTCTACATAAATAAAAAGCCAATGTGGGGTCCTTAAAAAAGCAGTGATGACTTAGATTTCATCAAAAATTTCACTCTGAGTGTTTTCACAAGCAGGAGGGTCATGTCTAAAGTCTGACACACTCTGTCAAGAGAGAGAGAACAGGAACAAAGGAAGGATACATAGGGGAAATCTGATAGAATCCCAACTTCCCAGTAAATGAAGTGTTTTAAAGACCTGTTTATCAACCACATAATGTGGGGAAGATCAATTAGAATGTGATCCAAGAATTAACTGTTGGACTTTCTAGAAATATAAAATAAGTGGTCACTTTGACAAAATGGATTTTGGTGGAATTCTGGAGGAAGCACCTTTTGTTAGTTTAAGACAAAATTTGAGTAAATAAGTTAAAGATTCCAGGATAGCAATTTGGAGGCAAGTTTTGCTGCAGCAGGAAGCAGAGAGATGGGGCAATGGGAGATATCAGATGGGAGTTATATTTTCAATGATGGAAAGAATGGTAGCAGGTTTGTGTTCTTATGGGAGTAATTCAGTAGAGAAGATCATGCAGAGAAGTGATGGGGCATTTTGGGAACAGTGCCCTTGGGATGACAAGATGAATGGAATTCAGTACACATGTGGAGGGTATGCTTTAGGTTGGAGGATGGATAGCATGCCACCAAGAACAGAAGAGTGATGAGCTCATGTGTGTGAATGCTGAAAAGCATGCAGATGTCAAAGTAGGATCTGTTGACATTCTTTCCAGATTGCTTAAGTGATTGCTTGTATTTTCCATGTCATCAGCAGAGGGTGAGGGTGGCAGAGAGAACATGTAACAGAGGCAGACAAGAGGGGTGCTAGAGGGCACAGGCTTAGATTCCATCTTTAGTGCCTCAAATTCGTTATCTGGAAAATGCAGTTAAATAATAATGCTTTGTGCAAAATTACTGATAAGAAATGCCCTTACAAGTTGAAAACTGTTATAAAATGTTGGGATGTCAGATGTCATTAATGGTAAAAATCTGTGTAAAGTAAAATCTAAATACCTTCTAAAGAGGATAGTCATGGGTATGCATAACATTTTTTTCTTCCTAAAAGCCATTTAACAAGAAGACATACTTTTATATAAAATATCAATAGAACTGAGGATGTAGTTCAGTCATGCCTAGCATGCACAAAGCTCTGGATTTGACCTCCAGCACCACGTAAAAACAGTTCAAAATTGTTATTGGCTACGTAGAAAGTTTAATGTTAGTCTGGGATGCATGAGACCTCATTTCACACACACACACACACACACACACACACACACACACACACACACACACACTAACATTCCAATAGAAGTGCTTATGTATTCACATAAGAAAAGCTGGGTTTAAAATCCAATCATTAAGGGAATGGAGATGTGGCTTGCTGGCTATGAGTGCTTGCTATTCTTGCAGAGGACAGGAATCTGGAAACCAGCTAACATTTCAGGAAGCTTACAAACACCTGCAACTCCAGTTCTAAGAGGGCCAAAGCTCTCGGCAATCCTCTCTGGGCACCTGTACATGCATGCACATATGTATAAGACACAGGTAAATAAATAACAATAAATCTTAACAGAACTAAATCACTAAGTCAAGAACTTCTTGAAGTAAGAGGTAACATCTTATTTCCAATATTAAAATACTGGGACAACGTCTTGTAAGTAGTGTAGTTCAAGTACATTTTGAAATAAATTAATATAGCAATGCTATTCTATCATTTTAATTTGTTCTTCTGTTGTTATGATAAATTTCAGACCAAATGCAACTGGGGGAAAAAGGGTTTATTTAATTTACACTTCTGGCAATAATCTATCATCAAGCAAAGTCAGGATAGGAACCCAAGGTAGGGGCTTGATAGAAACCATGAAGGAATACTACTCACGGGCTCACTGGCTTTCATATAGGCCCTAGGACCACCTGCATAAGGATGGTGCCACCCATAGTTGGCTAAATCCGCTACATTAATTGATAATCAAGACTGACATTCCCATAGACCATTTTGATCTACGTTATTTTTCACTGAAGTGTCTCATACCAGGTGACTCTAAGCTGTGTCAAGTTGATAATTATAGCTAACCACGATGTCTACAGAATGCTAATTTTTTTTAGTAATATTTGAAATAGAAAGAGAGAGAAAATGACTCAGAGGAAACAATACTGGAGGTGGGCTAAATGCTTCTATTCTGATACAATGAAATACTTCTTAATTTTCTTTATTTATAAGGCTAATAACAATATGTCTGATAACTAAATGCAGAGGAAGGTTTTGTCATTGAGCTAACATTGGATTTAAAATTACAAGCAGACAGTCAGTCCTAAATAATCACCAGTGGTGTGAATTAATACTTCAGGTTTAGTTTTCCCTTTTAAAACCTTCTCATGGGGAGGACAGAGCCTTCATACTGATAGGTCTTAAATGAGATGCTGGGAGAAATGCAGATGAAATTAATGAGCAAATAATCATTTCTGTTCAAGAACTAATCTGTTGAGACAGCATGGCCATTTTTATATTTAGGGCTAAATTAAGGCTGTCTTTTCTGCTAATCAAGAATTATCTGTCTATAAATCACACACTCCGTTTTAAGTTAAGGGATCTTTTTATATTTAATTAATAATTCTTGCTGCTTTTCTAGTCACATGTCCCAGACCATAACTATATCATATCATTTTCTGAAAGAAATAATTTTTTTCATCTGTTAACATTGAGGACTACAGTGAAGGGACTGAAATCATTAGTAACTTATCTAACATGGTATTAAATGAAAAATAACAACAATACAGTTTATTTTTAGCACCTTTATATATTTCACAGACCACGAAGTTAGCCCAATTTACCATGAAACAGCAATGGGTCTTAGCAAATTTTCAGAGTGATGTGCCCACCCCTGTAATAGAAATCTGCACACCCCTACAATATGGAACATCTCTACCCTGCCCTACATCCCATTTGACATCAATCCCAGTTCTTATTCTGGCCCTCAGCAACCACTAATTTACTTTTTCTGTCTTTAGATTTTTGCTACGTGTTTCCAATGAGCAGATCACATGCTGGATGATATTTTGTACCACGACTCTTTTACTTTGCAAAATGTTTTGCTAGCTTATCCATTTCCTGCCTTTACTTGTAGTTGGTTAATTTTTATTATTGAATTATCCCATTGCTTAGACATTATACAGTTTTTTGTAGCTATTTGGGTTGTTGTGCTATGGGGCTGTGATTCAAAATGATATTTACTCAGCCAGTTCAGCATTTTCCACCTGAGCTGCCCCTTCCATTTTTAGTTACTTTCACAGGGTGTCTGGCTGCATGGGATTCCATTCCAATCACCACATTCAAATGAAGTGCGTCCTGAGATGTGGTGCTTTCACTCTGTCATGGCCTTGCTTTGGCTCAGCACCTGACCAAAAGATTCTTTCTCATTATAGCAGCAATGAGGAATGATTTTGTCTGGACTCATGCTGTGATGATGCCTCATCATTTAGCTTCTCTCCTGTGTCTGTTGTGGTTTCTAAGGGGGAAATGATTTCATCCCTTCCCTGCCAATCTCTGAACTGAACTCTGTTTTATTCACTTCACTCTTGGGTGTGCAGTATCTTCTTCTTGCATGATGGAGAGATGTTTGAGGGCCTGCATCTAGTGAGCATCCAGTTATGAGTAGCATGCTATTCCGAAACTACCCTCCCATCAATCTCCAATCCTTTTTATAGCTTGGATCAGATGGCTAAACCCCCACTACTCCTTCTCCTTCCTGAGTCGGCAAGGGTCCTGTCTTTGTTCTGTTATATTAGTTGGAATAATTTTGTTTGCTTCATCATATTGTTTTGATCCTCAGTTCTTAATAGCAAATGTTTGGAATATAGATTCTGTTCCTTCCATTATGCTGTGGATTCCTTTGTGCAAATTGATTCAGCAGACAGATTTTTCACATGATCTCCTTGAATAAATGTCAGAAGGCTTGCCTGCCTTCCAGTTTTCTAACCAAGAAATGTAGCATCCAACTAAAATACCTAGAAATGAAACTATGCTCATTTGTACTGGCCACACAAAGACTTCGTTTCTAGGAGCCAAAACCCAGATGTAGTAATTCTTTTGTTCTGTGTAGAAACACCCCTTGTCCAACCACTGTCCTGTGCTAACTCACAACGTACCAGACCTTCTGCTGAAATTAAAAGGATTGAACTTTCAATAGCAAGTCAGGGAGATGCTTCTCCACACTATACACTAGGGATCCCAGGATGCACTTTCACATGGATGGGAGGTGGTACACCAGATCCTTACACAAATACTCCATGGTCATTTCGGGATGTGAATAGAGATGGCTACCATTTAAGATTAAACCCTTATCGAACCAGAGTCACACCATATCTCTATTTTGTTTTCATTTTTGCCTGACTTCTGGACCAAGACATTGCATTCCTTCTTTGTAATTCTTTGGGGTTCTTTTCATATCTACTTTATAATGCTCTCCTTATTTTGTGGCACTTCACAGGTCTCATCTCAATGAACCCTCTTCCCTGTTAGATTGGGAAGTTCTTAAAAGTGAAGTTTCCACTCTTTCCTTGAGAAATATTGGAGTCTAACTTGCAATGTGACTGCTACTCAATTGGTGATCATTGAACTCCTGAATGATAAAGTGATAACGAAGTTGATGGATGACTTTAGCCATTTGCTCCTTAGTGTTGACTTCTTGGGACAAGTTATAGGATATGAGGGTTTAGTGCACAGGGTTTGCATTAGGATGTCTTTGGGAGATAGGAAGAGGATGTGAGACAGGGTTAGTGATTGTTCATCTGTATTTTATCCACCCCCTGCCCCTTGCCCAGTAACCTCTCTGTTAACTCTGCACAGAACTCTGGATCCCAAATAGTTAGGGTCCTCTCCTGTTGACCTGAAATCTCAGACTGTCCATCAGCCATTCACTGGATATGGTCCATTATATAAAAATAATGTCCTGGATCTAGTGGTTCTCTGATGGAGATTCTTTGTGGGCTTCAACAGGAAGCCTTCCATGCAGAGGATCTGTGCTGTCCATCACATCTCTTTTCTTTTTTTCTTCAAAATCTTAATTTAGGTAATGCCATAATTACATTGTTATATAGTCCAGATTTTCTATTTTTGTTACAAAGGCCACATTAATATAAGTCAATTTCAGCTCTGTTAAGATGGGATTTTTGTGTGTGTGTGCCTAACAAATTTTATTTTTAAAAAGCTACATCAATCTCATCAGAACTACCCAATAATTTTAGTTGAAAATTAAGAGCTAACAGGACTCAAGAAGAAGAATGGGTTTTCTAATCATTTTAGAAATATTCTAAAATTATTCTGTTTCATCATTTTTGGTAGATAGTTCTCCTCCTGTCAACATATGTGGGAGAAGTTGTTTTAGATTATTGAAAGTCTTGGATGAATAATTTATCAAATTGTCAGCAGCTGTTTTTTTTCTAACAATAGATTTTAATGGACCAGTCCTATTTCATTTTTCAAATGTTAAAAAGAATAATTTGCTAAAAATATATTCATGAGCCTTTTTCACAACTTCCTGGGTAATATCAAAGTTGGCCATGGTTTTCTGTCTCTCTAAATAACTGTCAAAGCTGAAAGAATTTTTTGTAGTTATTTAATACTTTATTTTGAATATTAAAATTCCCATTTGCTGGCAGCATACTGACCTATTCTTTTTGGTTTTAAAGTATTCTTTTTCTGTATACACCACCATTGACTATAAAGCTATTTTTATTCTGAGAAGGGCTGAACCCTTTGTTCAGGCTTGCACTGTATGTCATCTGGGGATCATAGGTGGATCTCTTTTGGCTGCAAATGTCCTCATGCAAAGTACTAATTATAGCCAGTGCTTCAAACATCCTGATCTTTACTAGGTCATTCCCATGTACAGATGACCAAAAAGGGGGAACTCTTCTCTGTAGCACCATAGTTATTTTCTATTTCTTCTAAAGACCAATCAATCTTGTTTGCTGAGGAGCTAGTTTGCATAGGAAGTTTGATATGCATTGTCTTGTATTAATTCCCACATCAGTTTGATGAAAACAAGTCTATTATTTAACAATAGTATTAGTTAATACTATCAATAACTCTTTAAGTAAGGATAACTTAGTTTTCAGGGAATTTAGGGTATATGTGCAAAGCCCTGTTATAGGGCAACAGCAGAACTCACATTCAGGTACCTGAGGGTTAATATCTAGGTAGAAGGTTCTCTAAAATTAGATTTGGACCAGTGGAATTCCATTTAGAAAGGAGACACATGTAGAAAAGAGACAAGCACCTTGTAGGTGGCGGAACTAGAAATGGTTCATTCAGGAACTGACCTTGTAACTTAGAGGGTTGTAAGAATTCTAATAAATATAAGCAAATTCATTTCATTAGTTGCTTCATTCTTTACTTTTCATGTGATCTCTTCTAAAATGCTACGATAGGGTGTTGTGCATGAATAGGAAAAATTGAATACACGCCTTTTAAGTTCCTTCTGAAGATTTTACTTTAAAGAGAGTGGGGGAGTAGTAATAGCATTTGTGAAGCTAGATGAAGAGAATGGGACCATGTTGCCATCTGCCAAATGAATAGCAAATACTGTTACATCCAATGGGTCATATGGTAGAAGTGGCAAAGCAGCTTTGAGTTATCTGGACTTGGTAGAGACATTTACCTAATTATGTTCTACTCAAGGGGTCTGTACTTGAGGTCCAGCAGAGTACATGGTAGATTGGTGGAGCAGTATCTGATCTAAGTGACATTAATGTTGTCTTCAGAATTCATGTACCAAGCACTGCCATTTACCCTTCTCTGCTTCCTAATTTGATTTTGGAAGCAATATGACTAGCTGCCTCATGCTCTGGCTGCAATGATGAACTAACTAGACCTTTAACCCATGGGCCAAAGTAAACCACTCCCTTCTTAAGTTGCTTATGTCAAGTATTTTGTCCATTGACAAGAAAGTGTGTGATACACCCTCTGCCTTCCTTTATATTTCATTTAATTTTAATTGCTTTCTTTTAAAGAGTTTGGCATAATCATATTAGAAGTCAAGACTTCAATGCATAAATTTTGTGGAGACAATTCCACCCATAACTGCAGCCCTTGGTATTATTATTCATCCAATACTGCTCTAATAATCTTCTAAGTTGAAATAACCAATTCTTTTTTTGACAACATTCAAATCCATCCTATTTAAAATGGGAATCTGGGAAGGACCAGTTATTTCTGAACATGGGAAGCTCCCTTTATCTGACTAGGTTGAGAACTTTGGCATTTTCTTTCTCAGAAAGCTTCCAGAGATGGGGCAGAGTTTCCCTTCCCTTGACATGCAACTAAAATATAAAACCAAACCCAAACTCAAATCCCTACTGTCTTATCTAACGTAACTCAGTTTGGGATCATGGATAACATTGTATTTTTGAGTCACAGAAAGAAATTCTTAATGACACTAGGTGACAATGAGAAGCAAGAAAGCATTTGGGAATGTTTTCCCACCCAAAGATACATCTTAGATTTATTTAACCTTCCAGGGTTAGCCCTTACTCAAGCTTCCAAGAAAAACTCGTAGGAGTTAATTTTCTTGCTGCTGCGATAAAATATCTAAGAGAAGCAACTTAACGAGAGAAGAGTTGATTTGGTTGTAGAGTTTGAGGGGTTTACAGTTTGAGGATACAGCTCCTGCTGTTTGGGGGAGGTGTCCGCAGGAGCATGAGGCAGCTGTCATCTTGTATTTGCAGTCAGAAAACAGAGAAAGGTGAGAGATCAAAGCTGGTTCTTAGCTCAATTTCTCCTGATTTTTTTTTTAAGTCTGGGATCACAGACCACAGAGCAGTATAGTGCACATTTAGTGTGATTTACCCCATCTCAGTTAACCTAATCTAGAAAATCCCTCACAGGTCTGTCCAGATGTTTGTTTTTATGGTGATTCTTCTAAGTTTTATAATCAAAATTAACCACCACAGAACTGTAGCTATTTGTTTTTTGAAAAATAGAAATAATAATAAAAGGGGGGATTTCTGCCCCTGCCTTGAGCCCCTGACCCTCTTGTGAAGATGGCCTTTGCTGACAGTATTTGGAAAGTGTTCTAAATCATCTGTGGATAGGGGAACTGACTGTGCATGTGGGAACAGTCCACTTATGATTTTACTCCTCTATCCAAGCCAGGTAGTATTTAGATGCTCATATGACAGGATTTTTTCTACTGTTCAGATGAAGAAAACTAATATTTTGAAGCCCACATATGAGTTTCCATAGTAGTCCTTCTTTGGAATAAAATTTTGCTAAAGAATTTCTTAATATAAATTAAAAATCTAAGCTAATCTTCAGCAATGAGGTTCTAGCAACAGACAGACTCTCTACTGGGAATACTGATTTGGTTTGTGTCATAATACAGAGCTCTATTTAATAGTACCATCTGCGGCCGTAATTAGTTTGAACTTGTGAATTAGAGAGTTTGACAGGAGATAAGATATTCATTCTTTATTTTGCGTGGCTGAAAGCACAGAAATGTACCATAAAGGCATGAGCAGAGATTTAGGAATTTCTAACCAGCTTATAGTGAGGGAAAGTGCTTGAAAAAGATTTGAGGCTGGGAGATGGTTTAATGATGCAGCCTTCTGCTTTGACACTTCCAACATAATGCCCTTTTAACTGGAGCCAAAATGAACATTTCTGTACCTCTCAAAGAAGAGTCCTTCATGGATACAGTGGTGTTGGCTAATTGTCTTAGCCTACTTGTGCTCCTGGGTTCCAAAGAAGCAGACAACCAATTGCTGCTTTGAAGAAACAACTGATGGAAATATCTGCACAGTTCAAGTTGTAATCAGTTGACATCTTTTGGATGCAGATGTTGTTTGTGTTGGAGTGAGGAGGGACTGAAGTCTGTGTTTCTGATAACTTCATACTCCCCTATTAGCATACATTTTCATCAGGACTACCAGCCTGCAAATAACAACATGGAGACTTATTAATTTTGAAAGCTGGGTGTATAGTTTAGGCTTATTTCTAACTAGCTCTTATGAGTTAAATTAACCCATTTATATTAATCTACATTCTGCTACAAGGCTCATGACTGTTACCTCTCCTCCTACACATCCTGCTTATTCTGAGTTTCCTGGTGACTCCATTCTTCTTCTTCCCAGAGTCCTCTTTGTCCTTGGAAGTCCCGCCTAACCTCTTTCTAGCTATTGGTCATTCAGCTTTTTATTACACCAATCACAGCACTACACCTTCACACAGTGTACACATATCCCACAACACTCCCCTTTACTTGGAAGAGCAACCTAGAAGAACAGGAGGGGAGAACTTGAGTTCACCTGTAACCACTCTTCCTCAGCCTTGTCCCAAATTAAAGTAGCTTGGGCTTGAACTAATCATATAGTCAAAGTTCACATTGAACTCCTGATCTTTTTGTCTCTATCTTCCAAGTGCCAGGATTACAGGTATGTGGCACTAGAGATAGCTCATCAACCCTTTTCCTTCCTCTATGCCTTTCCTTTCTACGACTCTTTTTTGATGCTTGGCAGTGTCTTGAGGTCTCGAGAGGATCTAGGATGGAGGGACAGGGTAGCACAAGAAAATCACGAGTGGTTTTTGTCCCAGATCTGAAAGAAACCTTCCTGGGGATTCTCAGAGCCTGCTTGTTTATTATTTAGTAAAAAGAAGCTAGAATGTGCCTTTTACATGTATCTGGGGACATAAGATTTGTCTTTGGGTTGAATCTCAAATATCAAACAGATTAATATATGGGCTGGATTAAATTTAGTATTTATCATTAATATAAGGCCTCAAAAAAGTCATGTCTTTTAAAAGGAGCTAATGGCCAAGGTCTGGAGCCATGGCTCAGCAGTTCAGAGCACTGGTTTCTCTTCCAGAGGACCTGGGTACGCACATACTGACACACAACTGTCTGTAATTCCAGGACCATGGGATCCAATGCCCTTCTCTAGTCTCCTTGGGCACTGCAAGCATGTGGTGCATAAGGCATAAATGCATGCAAAACATCCATTCATATAAAACAGAAGTAAAAATAAAAAAAATAAAACTGATGGCTGTGGTGATATTGTGTTCCTCAATATATTGTGCACCCTAATAAACTTATCTGGGGTCAGAGAACAGAACAGCCACTAGATATAGAGGCCAGAAAATGGTGGCACACACACCTTTAATCCTAGCTAGCATTCTGGAGGCAGAGATCTATTTGGATCTCTGTGAGTTCAAAGCCACACTGGAAACAGCCAGGCACGGTGACATACGCCTTTAATCCCAGGAAGTGATGGCAGGAAGCAGAAAGGTATATAAGGTGTTGAGGAGGAATCAGAGCCTTGTTAAACTTTTGGCTTTTAGCAGCAGTTCAGCTGAGATCCATTTGGATGAGGACACAGAGGCTTCCAGTTTGAGGAAACAAGATCAGCTGAGGAATTGGCGAGGTGAGGTTAGCTGTGGCTGATTCTGTTTTCTCTGATCTTTCAGTGTTCACATCAATACCTGGCCTTAGGTTTGTTTTTATTAATAAGACCTTTAGGGGGGATCTGTGGATAGTATGTGGAGTGAGTAGAAAATTTCTTAATAAAGAAAAATGAAAAAAAAAAGACCTTTTAAGATTGTGTTACAGATGGCCAAATCTGTTGTTTAATATCCTCACATAAACAAATTATAGAAACTTATAGATCATTATAGAAACAAATTTATCTACTTAGCTTTCTTCTCAACAGAAATGCAGGCTTTTGTGTTGTACAATATTATTTTAAGGTATGTTACATTTGTTTAAGCTGTGGAACATTTGTTTAATGATGCAAAGATGTGTTGCATTCTTTTATGTTGCATTTGTTTATGTCTGTGAAGCTGTGTTACCTTGCCTGCCTAAAATACTTGATGATCTAATAAAGAGCTGAATGGCCATTAGTGAGGCAGGAGAAAGGATAGGTAGGGCTGGCAGGCAGAGAGAATGAATAGAAGGAAAAATCTGGGAGAAAGAGCAAGAGAACCACCCACCTATACCGCCAGACACAGAGTAAGAAGGAAAGAAAATGTATACAGAAAGAGAGAAAGGTAAAAGCCCAGAGGCAAAAGATAGACAGGATAATTTAAAGTTAAGAAAAGCTGGCTAGCAACAAGCCAAGCTAAGGCTGGGCATTCATAAGTAGTAAGACTCCATGTGTGATTTATTTGGGAGCTGGATGGTCGGTCCCGCAAAAGAGCAATAACAACCAATAACATTTTGCCATTTCAATGTGGGGCTGTAGAAACCTGAACACCACTTTTGTACTTTGTTTACTCTATCACTTACTTTATGAACAGGTAAGGAACAAGATGGTTAGGCTTTTTTCCCTCTAGTAACCCATTTTACAATGTAGATGTTGGACTAAGTGGCTATTTAGTTGCCTTCTTAGGCAAAATTCGGCAGTCTTCATAAACATAACAATTAAGTTGATATGCTGTATGAGTAAATTTTATTTTTCCTCTGTGAATATATTAGGAAACTCCTTCTTTTTCAGTCCCTCTAATATCCACCTTCATGCTGAAGGTGTGCACCAACCAATGAAAGATCAGTTAGATGTTCCCATTCCCTAGAGTTTTAGAATACTCCCATTTGGAGAAGAAACATAGGAACATAATTATCAGTTAGGTTCTTCTATCTCTATCAAGAACTTACACTTTTTAAAAGTAACATCCCTATTGATATATAATCCACACACTACTTAAAATTTACAATTCATCTTTATAAGTAAATCATTTTAACAGCATCAAGTGTATTCACAGGACTGTGTAACCTTCACAGGAATTTGGCAATATTCCATCATCCCCATAAAGAAACCCTGTACCAATGAGATCACTTCTCATCTCCCCTTAGTTCTCCTCTTAGTTCTAGGTAACCACGTATCTACTTTCTAAGATTATGGTTTTGCCCATTCCACACATTTCACATACATGAAATCATGCAGTGACTGACTTCTTTGACTTTTTCTAATGCTTTTAAGGTTTAGGGATGTTTTAACATTTTTCCTGTAGTTTATTCCTTTTATATCCAAGTAATATTCTATCTTATGGATATATTATTACTTTATCCTTTTGGTCCATGGAGGGACATTGGATTTGGTTCAGTTGTTGACTATCATAAATCATCCTGCTATGGATATACAGAGGCATGCTTATACGTTTATTTCTCTGAGGTAAATACCTAGGAATGAATTGTCAACACTCATTATAAGGATGATAGGAGTGTTTTCCAAAAAATAGCTTCCCATTTTAATTTCCAGTTAGCAGCTTATGATAGTTGAAAATTCTCAGTATACTGTTATGTTGATAAGCATTTGTTATGGCCAGTGTTTTGGAGATAGCCATTCTAATGAATATGAAGTGCTGGCTCTTGGTACTGATTTGCACTTCCTTGGTGGCTGATGATGTTGAGCTTGTTCTCCTTTGGTTCTTAGTCATTTGCATATATTCATCAGAGTCATATCTAGTCACACTCTCTACCCAATTTTAAATTAAGTTGTGTGTCTTTGTGTTATCAAATTGGAAAAGTGCTTTATGTAGTCCAGCTGCAAGTCTGTATCATGTCTAAGACTTGAACTTCTTCTAGACTGTAGATTTTCTTCTCATGCCCTTGATGGTGTCCTTTGATACATGAATGATTTTGATTTTGATGAAGTCTAATGTGTCTTTCTTTTTCTTTTGTTGCTTATGCTTTTGAAGTGATATACACAAAGATATAAACTCATGACAAGCTACTATTGACTAAAACACTTAAACAATTAAACTCTTCATTCAGTTACAGATATACCAAAACTTACAAGTTAAGCACAATTTAAAGCACTCTTGATAGAAAGATAGCAAGTCACTTGGGAAATGTTCATATCCGCAGGCCATGAGACACTTTGTCCATTCCCCTTGCCTTATCATTAGTCCAGATTGCATGAAAACATTAAAAGATGTAACTGTTAATTATTTGAATAATAACTTATTCCCTAAGGACTGAAAATCAGCTGGAACACATGCTGAGCTCCAGTTCACAGTGTATAGACCTGTATTATTTGCTTGTGACTCATCCATACAAAGAGCCTTTTAAATAGCATCTAACTCTTCTTGAATAGTTTAGGAAACTCAATTAACTCTTGAACAGCTGGGTCATCATTTACTGCTGCTCCCCTTGGCATCCCTTCAATGTCTGTAAAATGATACCTATTAATTCCAAGTGAGAGCATTATATCTCATTGTGCTTTGTATTTCTCAAATTAAATGCAACACTTTGAATAAATGCAAAGTTAATCTTTCGCTTTTCAAGGTGGAAAATTTTTTTTCTGCCTGCTTGCAAAAGTATGCTTGTGTACCTTAAAGGCCTAAAATGAATTTTCTTTTCAATGAAAATATTATTTTTAAAAAATCATCAAAGAAGAAAATTAAGCATTTCCTCTTCTTACCACCGGAATGAAATATTTCCCTTTGTACATTTTAGCTGTGCCTTACTTTCTATTTGGGTGTTTTTACTCAGTAAAACCCAATGAATGTACTATTTACCAGCTATATTTGATTAGCTTGTCTTGCTATCACCCCAGTGCTCTGAGGGACTGTCATCTGCATAGTTTAGAGGGCTTCAGATTGGAAAAATGGCTTTGCTCTAAGCAGCGATGCCATATTCATAGAAATGGACTCAAAATGGGAGCCAAGTCCTATGACCTCATTTTCCTTTGGAATCACAGACTCCCTTCACCTCTGAATGTTTATTGTTCCTGCATGCTCATCTCTCCTACCCCTCACCATAGGGAAAGTAACGGCCATGTCCTTCCCTGGGGCTATGTAGTTTGGCTGACTCTCACACTCAACTCCACCACCCCTACTCTCTACTTTCCAGATTGTTCTGGTTCAGACACCATAGCCAAGGCAGTTCTTGCCTGATTTTCACTTGCTGTCCCTTCCATCTAGGACACTCTGTGCTTAGAGTTCTTACATTTGGCTCCTTCACTTTCATGGCTTAGCTAAAATGGTATTTCAGCATGAATTTCAAAGTTTATCCTAACTCTGGATGCCTCTCCAGTTCTATTCCATCTCACCTGGATCACCACTCCATCTTTTTCCCTCACAGCTTTAGTATACTATATGAAAATCCATGACATAAAAACTTACAATGTCTGGGTTTGTTTATTGTCTGTTTTCTCTTTGCTGATACATGGGTATTTTATGAAGCAGAACTTCTATCTTTTTCTCTGCCGTAAATCAACACCTACCATCACTCATGGCTAGGTGGCTCTCTCATGTCTGATGAATGAGTGGAATGCTATGCAGAAACAATGCTTGTTTTTTGCATACTTGTGCTGATGTCATTTCTTCCCTCTTTCTCTTCTGAGCTGAACAGAAATATTACTGTTTGTGCATGTAGTAACAGGAGTGAGAAAAGCAACCAAGAAAGAAAGTATGCAAAGCATTGTTGACAAGGTGTATCATTCTTTGAGGAGAAACTGTGATGTTATATGTAACCAACAGGCATGTCCCTGGGGAACATTTTCCTACATTGTAGCAAAACTATATGAAATAGCACTTTTCTTGATGGATGGAGATAAACTTGGAATATGAAATGACCCTCACATGCTTATGCTTTTGAACACTTGATTCTAGGTTAGTTGCACTATTTTGGGTGGTTGTGGAACTTTTGGACACAGGGCTGACCCAACAGATGTGAGGAAAAAAAGGAGATTTTGCATGGTGTGGTCAGCTCTGCTTCCTGTCTGGCTCTCTGCTTCAGGATCTGCCAAGATGTGAGCAAGTTGCTGCCTCAAGCTCAGCCAGCTGCCTTAGCTTACATGCCATCCCCACAATGATGGGTCATTTCCTCTCACTTCTAAAGCAAAATAAACCTCTCCTCCCTCACGTGGCTTCTCTCAAATGTTTTGTCATGGTGACCAGAAAGGTAGCTGACACAGCTGCCTTGCTTCACTGCTGTTCATGGTATAATACAACCCTATAGATACAATATCATTTATATACAAAATTCTGTTTTATGATCTCTTGGTGCATTTCTCTGTCTGTTTTGGTCAGCCTGGAGAAAACTGCCTCCACTAAGACCCTGTTACTTGATTGTAAATGGAGTGGCACAAATCCTTGATAGCCAGTTGTGATGGATTCGAAAAGGATTTAGGTCTTGAGAGTAAAGTAGATGCCTGTCACCTCTGAAAATTTTAGGTGAAGAGCCATTTTCTCTTAAGGTCAGCTTCCCTGGAAAACAATTTTCACTTGTCTGCTAATTTCAACCTCACACTGTATAGACGAATGTGTAGTCATCCTAGACCATCCAAGCCTGCTACAAAAGCCAAGAAATACATATAAAAAATAAATGTCTGGTCTAGTATAATAACATGGAGAAAATACCTGAGAATAAAATTCTTTATCCTGGAAGACTAGAGGGTCCTTTTTTCTCCCGGGGGACAAAGATAATCTTTGAACAAAACAGTATGGGAGCCCATTTTCAGGTTCCTCGTGGCTTTACCCAGCATGTCCGCATAGAGGATGATTAGGACCATGGGCTTGAGTGCAGGTGTCTGAGATGGTCTGCACTTGGCTGTGCTGGGGGAGGAGGTCTTTTGCTCCACCCCTTGGCGCCTCTATAAATACTCTGGGGCAGAGACAGTCGGGGCCCATTGAAAAAGTTTCCAGGCCCTCTTGAGGCTATCCTTTATTTTCTATCTGTTTATCTCCACAATATTCTCTGCAATAAATCCTTCTATCTAATATTTCCTGCTGCTCACACTCAAGAAAACTCTGGGGAGCTGTGGGGTTGGTGGGTAAATGCCCCACAGAATGGCACCATGAACAGGGACTAAAGACTAAAGGAAAAAAAAGGGACTAAAGAAAAAAAAGGGGGGGACCAAAAAGAAAAAAAGGGACTAAGACAAATGAACAGGGACTAAAGACAAAGTAATAGGGACTAAAGATAAAGAAAAATAATAGTTTTATTACAGAGTTTTAGGCGAAAGTGTGGGTCAGCCCTGCCAGTGGAAAGGCATGCCAGTGTTATGGAAAAATATATATATATATTATTGAGGGGCAGGGGTTTTATCCTTGAGAGAAAAGGAAAGCAGACTGGAAGGATGTCCGATGCTGCAGCGCAAAATTCTCTTCTGTCAAAATTTTCTATCTTCTATCCCTTTCTCAATTTCTATCTGAAAAATATAAGGCATAGTATGGTAATATAGTGTAGGAAAAACTTAGAAGTGTAAGATTGTATAGAAAAAATTTAAGATAAGTAAGGCAACTGGACAGAAAAACTCAATTTTCTAACTTTGGGGGCTATGAACACAAACTGGGGAAAATCTTTCTTTGGGCTTTATGGGTACTTTGAGCTTATGGGGAAGAAAAAGTTTTCTATAGAAGCTTTTGTCCTGGGGACAGCTGAAATGCTAAGTCCAAGCGGCAGGAGAAAGTGATTTCTCCCTGAGGCAAAAATGGGGGTGTATAAAGCCAAAAAGTTTAAAGTTCAAACGTTTTGGGAAAAGTTGGTCTTTCTCTTTTGGGGAAAAAAACTTTCTCAAACTAAAAGCTTTTCTTGGAAAATTTGGGGGAAAAATCTCTCTAAAAAGCTTTAATCTTTCTCAAAAGCTCTCTTAAAAAACTTAAAAACTAAAGCCTTTCAGAACTCTCTCTCAGAAGGACAAATTAGAATCACCTGAAGATATTAGTATGGGGACCACCTGTGATTAGCTCTAAGGCAAAACAACAAACCTCTTAAGACAGCAAAACTGAAAGGACCAAGCAGATGCCATAACAGGCTGCTCAGTCTTCTCTCAGAGATCAGGCCTTAATTTCAGTTTCCTGAGACTTGAGCAAGTAGTTTCTGGGAGGGCCATGAACAAAAGACATAGTCCTTGCAGTAGCTCCCTTTCTGCACGTACTCTGACTGCTCAAAGTTCAGCCAGATGTTTACTGTTTGGGACCCCTCACCAACTTAGAGTTATGTGCATGAGTCAAGGACAGAGCCTGGACCATTGAGCCAGCCCCCACAGTGGCAACCCCCCCCCAACTGCCCTGAAGGGCTTATGGTTTTTGCCTTTAAATACCTAGCCTCACAAAGAAAGAGCAACTCCTCCCTGCCTCACTGTATGGGGTGTAGGAATGAGTTCCCTGTCTAGACTTGTAGCTACAGAATAAAACTTGCTGTTGCATTCTGGACACCTATGGTCTTCGGTGGTCTCTTTGGGGTCACAATCTGGGCACAACAAAAACCTCTCTAAGTTCTGTCTTTCAAGCTTTAAAAATCATCCCTGCAATGCAGGAGGCAGGGACAAGTTCCTAAAAACCTCTTCTAAGCTCTGTCTCTTCAAGCTAGTAAAAGACAGTTTGTCAGAGTACCCTGAGGGAAACGCTTGGGAGAGTGTGGGTAAAGAGCTACAGAGAGCCCAAAAGGGTGGGAAACTTTACCTGAGAAAAGCAAAAAAGCCAAGCTTTTCAGTTACAGCCGAGCTGAGGCATCAAAGATTTTGTTTGAGCGTTTCAGAATGAAAAGGTTCTCCTAATCGTCCTAATGCAAAGATCCCCTGAAGCAATGCAAACTCCGTTAGCACTGTATCCTCTTTTCTGAGCAAAAACCCAGAGGCCACTGACCAGCGTCTCTGAGTTGAAATGCATTTCGGGGATACTAGGGTTCCTGCAGTTGCAAACTTCCTGGAGCACAGAGCTGAGGCAGGAAGGTGCAGGACCCAGGGGAAGATTGCTAATGAACAAACGAAGCTAAAGCCGGTGGGAACGGCGGCACAGTTGTCCACTTTCCTACAAGTCCCAGGTTGATAGGTCCACAGCTGCAAAAAGAAATCTGAGAAAAGCTTTCTATCAGAATAAGGACCTTTCTGAGAAAACAGTAAAGCTGAACTGTGTCTAAAGCAGTCCTGCTGCTGAGTCAGAACACTGTCTGGGGAAAGAGCCCAGCCAGGGCAGAACAGAACTATCCAGGAGTAAAGCTTTCTTTTCTGTCAGAGAAAGCACCTCTTTGAGAAAAGCTTTGTTTCAACTGACTTCCTGAGATGAGGGAGTGTAGCCCTGAGGGGTGATTGCCTCTGGCATAAACTCTGTCCTTGAGCACCCAAACAAATGCAACCCACTCAGGGACTGGGCCAGGTGAAGGCCTGATGAGGCAAAACACCTGTTCTAATGGGAGTTTAGAAATGGCAAAAACCTCTTGTTAGATTTTCAGTCTGTATGCAAACCACACAGACCCTGAAAACAGAAATGGACAAAAAGCCCCTACCTTCAGTAGCAGGGAAAGCTGCCACTGTAGTGTCGGAAACTGTTTCTGGGGTAGAGGGGATAAATTGAGACCAAACTTAGAACTGTCTGGGAGAAAGACTCTGAAGAAACAGAAGGAACAGATTCCTCCCCAGAAAATATATGACCTGAAAAAGCTGCTAGATTTTGAGGCAGATTCGGGGGGAGAAACAAAAGCCCCTACCTCCAAAAGCAGCTAGCAGAGGTACAGACCTGCAGACAGATACCTGAAGCTTTGCATCTGAGGGGGAAGGAACAAGCAAAATGAGATAGATCAGTGGGAGAAAATCTCTTGAAAGAGCTATGGAAAAGCTGTTGTAAATGAGCTTGTTTTTCACTGTGGCTAAGGCAAACACAAGCCCCGAGGAAAGTTGCTATCAGAAATGCCAGCCTCAATGCCCGCTAACGAGGCAGGTGCAGTTCTGATTTGGGGCCAGTGTCAAATGAAGGAGAGACACCTGTTAAAGCCAGCTGAGGAGAGACCAGAAACCTCCCAATGTCCCATAGTTGAAAATGTAAAATGCCTGTTCAAATCTCCCGTTGCAAAAGCAAAAAACTTTGTTCAAACCTCCCAGGTAAGAATTTGTAAGCAAGTCTGGTAAAAGAGAACCAGTGGACTCTCAGACGCAAAAAGAACTATGGGAAATGAAGTCCAAAAGCTAGCTTGCAATAAGGGACTGATATAAGGGAAATGCATTCTGGGAAATGTAGTATTTCAGGTAAAGATGGCCATACTGTCCAAAAACTTTTCAGCTCAGAATGAAGTTTCTTTTCAAAGCAATGCTAGAAAGCTTAATCTTACCTCTTGAGAACTCAGATCAGACAAAAAGCTACCTAAAAGAGCAAACAAGCCACTTTAAAATCCTTAAGAAAGCGAGAGAAAGCAGTTTATACTCTGAACGTTATCTTAGATATGAAAAAACTTATGGGGAAATAAAGTTCTTTGCCTGCCTGCAATGAGTAATTCCTTTGCAAATCTAATAAGGATACAAGGAAACAGGCATTCAAAAAGAAATGACTGCTTTATAGATGGGAAACAAGCTTCAGAAAATCTAGCTGCCTTACAAAAGAGTTGCTTCACCTGAAAGTTCCTTATAAAAAATCAATGCTAAATATTACAGCTGCTAATAACATCAGGAGTTAAAGCTAATGAAGTGAAATACTAAATCCTGAAAATACTTTTTCTCAAAGTAAGCTAATGAAGGATATGTTTCATGAAAGAACATCTATGTTTTTGACTCCTTTGAATAGTAACAGTTTTGGTGAAAATATTGGAACTTAACAATCAAGTCAAAATGTTTCAACAAATTCAAGATGCTAGTCACAAAAGAAAGGTGCCATGCTTTGTGGACCATATTAGAGCTCACGCCAATCTTCCTGGTCCTTTAGCTGAAGGTAATGCAATGGCTGATAAGGTAACAAAGATAGTAGCATTATCCCAAGTGGAAATGGCTCAACAGTCACATGCTTTTCATCAAAATAGCAAAAGCCTACAAAAGCAATTCAATCTTGCCAAAGAAGCAGCTTGTCAAATAGTTAAACGATGTGGGATATGTCCAAAATATTTTCCTGTCCCTCACTTAGGGGTAAACCCTCGAGGTCTTCTTCCTAATCATCTATGGCAAATGGATGTTACTCATATTATAGGATTTGGCAAATTAAAATATGTACATGTGACCATTGACATTTATTCAAGATTTTTAATGGCTAGTGCACAACCTGGGGAAGCTACAAAACATGTAACTATGCACTGCTTGAAGTGCTTTTCATATATGGGTATACCAAAAATTGTTAAAACTGATAATGGGTCTGGATATAGTAGTAAGGCATTTCAATAATTTTGTACCCAATGGGAAATTGTGCATAAAACAGGTATTCCTTATAATCCTAAGGGACAAGGTATTGTGGAGAGGGCTCATAGAAGTCTTAAAATACAACTTTAAAAAATAAAAATAAAAAAGGAAGAAATTTACCCTCAATTGCCACATAATGCATTAAATCATGCTCTTTTTGTTCTGAACTTTTTGAATATGGATGTCAGTGAGCAGTCCGCCGCAGATAGGTTTTGGCACAGTGGCATCCAAGCGACTTTTGCTCAAGTGAAATGGAAAGATCCCTGCTCAAGAATATGGAAGGGTCCTGATCCTGTTTTAATATGGGGTCAAGGACATGTTTGTGTTTTTTCACAAGAGGAGAATGAAGCTCGGTGGTTACCAGAGCGTCTGGTAAGGAGCGTGGAACTAAGGAAGAGTCAGCTCCAATGACGTTCCTATAAAGGAACCAGAATGAAGTGGCTCAATTAGTGTTTCTGAGGTTTTGTCACTGGTTAATGCAAACAGTGAGGAAATAGAATTCGGAGCTGTGCTGCTTTTGGTTTTACTAGCTCCTTTAGAAAAATACTTTATATCACCTAATAGCTGTGCATGATTTGGTGAAGAGCTTACAGCAGCTAAATACAGTAATTTCACCCTCAGCATTCTGAAGTGAAGTTTTTCGGTAGAACAAACCAAAAGTACTGCTGGAATAGAAACGTTTGTCTGAATTGAAGCACTTAGGGGAGCTATTATGAATTTGGGTGAAGGGACAGCCTCTAGTTAAAAACCGTTTACCGCTGACAGTGCATCTCTGCCGGTTCAGGAACAGCTGAGAACTTGGCAACTTTGAGGTGTGGCTTCATCCTGAGAATGTTACAGTCCCCTAGCAACAAGTATCACAACTCTATAAAAACAACACTCACTAAATCCCAGTGTTGTATAGCAAAGCTGACTATAAACTCTAAACTTTAGAAATGATGTACGTACTTCCTGTCTAGTTAAGAGAGTCTTTCTAATAGAGATAGTGATAATAATTAAGAGTAAGAAGTAGAAAAAGATGAAAATAAGATATGTGAGTTTGTAGAAATTATTCCGTCTTGTTAGATCTGTGTTAAGAAATCTTTAGGTATTTGCTAAGTTAAATATATGCTAATGGTAGCCCTATATAAGTTTGTAAAATAGATCCATAGAGTTCCTTTAAGAATATAAGCTTGCAAGAAGTATCTAAGGTAGTCTTAAGACATGTAGTAATAAGCTTGTAAGAAGTAAAGATGTTAGTTGTAAATGTAAGTTTAAATAAGAAATAAGATAAGAAGTATATAAGAAGTAATAAGAAATATATTTGCTAAAGTAGTTCTATAATTTCCTTAAAGAGTATAAATAAGTAGATGTTATTGTTATATGTGAGTTTGTAAAAAAGTGTAAATATTGAGTGTGAATCTATGCTTAATGTATATGGTGAAAGAACCTGAGGCACAGAAGGTAGTGTCCTAGTAGACTGTGAAGTCGGCAGTCTGAATGGTTTCAAAAATTCCAGAAGCTGCTAAGAAGCTAAGAATGGTGGATGCAAGAACCAGCACAACAAGCCATCTGCAGCTGAGATCCATGGAAAATCAACACAACACAGAAAAACCTGAGCTAACATCAAAAACGGTGCGGTTTAGAATACTACTGTACTTAGAAAGGTCTCTGTCTGTGAGAACAAAAGTTGCAGAGATGCTTGTTTGAACTAAAATTGTTAACTGAAATATTTGGAAGTGAAAGTCTGATACCAGAATTTACTTTTTTTGAACTTTTTGAACTTAAAATAATGAGAAAAAAACTACGAAAAGACTTTTGTTATGGATTTCTTCATATTTGGAAGGCTCGTACCAGAATTTATTATTTGAATTTTGGGACTTAATGAAATGAACAATAGATATCATTGCAATGGGACAATTTTGAGTTTACTCATAGTAATGATCTAGGAACTGTTTTCTGGAATTGGGTTAAAAATGGAACTGTTTCAATGAAGAAGTTTATTTCTACCTAGACTAAAGATGCAATTTTGTGTATGCATATATGTTTTATTAACTGGTGATTCATGAATTGTTTTATGGAATCGTTTATGTAAAAATGAAATTACTTATGGAACTGGTTTTGTGTTACAAATGGAACTGTTTAAACAGAAAAGTTTGGGTTTTCTAACTAGGCTTGAGATTTTGTTTAAAAAATTATAAAGAAAAGGGAGAGTAAATATTCCTTAGTCTACTTAATTTAAAACAATTGTTGTTTGAGTGGATTAATGCCATGTTTTGTTAGTAAGAAATGCAAATGGGTATACTAAAACTTAAAGTGTAAAGAGTTTTATTATAAAACTTCTTTTGGATGTTTTGCTAAAAGTTTTCAAAAAGTGTTAATGGTTAGATTGAGAATACTGCATTTCAATATGGGTTTATAGGAATTGTATAAGTTTGGGTTCCTCTAACTAGGTTTGAGATTTTGTTTAAAAAATTATAAAGAAAAGGAGGAGTTATGAGGTTGAATTATGTTTGCAGAAATTATGTTTAACCTATTGATATTAATGCACCCTGGTTTTGTGGAGTTAAGGAAATATTTAAGTTTGATGTGAATACATAGAAGTTTTTCCTATGTTCTGTTAGCAAGAAAATTCAAATGATTAAGAGTTAAAGTTGTAAGCCGGAGAAAATTGTTAACTATATATAGCACCATATATGCTAATTCAAATGGTTCTGTTAAGAGTTTGCTTTGTGTTGTAAGATTGGGAGAATTGTGACTATGTATAGCAATATTTATGTTAACCTGTTAATGATAATAATGAAGCTAAGGGATTCTTTAAGTTTGTAGTTGCCTTAAGAGTTTTTGGTTTAGAAAGGGCTTGAGACAGCTAAGACTGCTGTAGTCATCTTGGACCCAATTCAAAAGAGAAATGCCATCTTTATCATCCTCTACTCCCATACTGGGAGGTGTAACAGCTATGGAGATTGCTGTAAGCCATTATTAGTTATTTTTTATATATTAAGAAAGGGGGACCTGTGGGAGCCCATTTTTGGGTTCCTCGTGGCTTTACCCAGCATGTCCGCATAGAGGATGATTAGGACCATGGGCCTGAGTGCAGGTGTCTGAGATGGTCTGCGGTTCCAGGCCCTCTTGAGGCTATCCTTTATTTTCTGTTTATTTCTGCAGTATTCTCTGCAATAAATCCTTCTATCTAATATTTCCTGCTGCTCACACTCAAGAAAACTCTGGGGAGCTATGGGGTTGGTGGGTAAATGCCCCACAAAACAGGTATATCATTATCACTCAAGGACAGCGTGCTGAGCCTGAACATGGGATTCTCATCACCCCTTAAGCTTTTCTCTGCCCTGTTTACACTTTTCTCCAGGATGATGGCAGAGTTGTAAAAGAGTGGTGCAGGCATGTAGTTCATCTTTCATTTCAAGGTGGGAAATACTTGGCAACAGGAAGAATCCTGCTGAGATTGAGGAATGGTGTGGCAAATTATGTATTTGGGTGTGAAGCTCTGACTCTTCTTTATCAAGGTAGCAGATAGAGATATTGGATCAATTTAGCCAGGCACGGGGAAAGGTGGATAGATGAGGAAGGGGCAGAGGGCAAGGGCATACCATGGAGCAATAACATGTTAAGGGTTCAGGCTACAGCATTTCGTTGTGTCCTGATTGTTTGAGGTTTGACTTCTAAGTAACCAGGTATGGTAATAATGTGACAGAAGACAAAAGGAGACACTACGGGAATGATAGTACTAGACTTTCAGGCAACATTACTTTTTAAAGTCTAGTACTACATTACTAGTCAACATTTCAGTCAACATTACTCTTTAAAGTCACTTTTTTCATCACTGTGACCAAATAGCTAAAAAGAAACAAATCCAGGTTTTTTTTAATCTTTTAATTTTTATTTATTTAAATTAGAACACAAAGTAGTGGGTTTACTGAGGATATTTTCATACATACATTTGGTCAACTCCTCATCTCCATAGCTTCGATCCCCACTATACCGTTCTCTCCTCATGAGATAAAGAAAGGTTGATTTGGGCTATGGACTAGTGTAGTTAAAAGCTTTGCTCTGTCCCACCTGGCCCTGCAGCTGCTAAGACTTAAGTAAGCACACAGAGGCTTATATTACTTATATACTGTATGGCCTACTGCTCAGGCTTCTTGCTAGTTAGCTCTTTTAACTTAAATTAACCTATTGCTATTAATCTATGTTTTGCCACGTGTTCCATGGCTTTACCAGTCTGCTGGCATTTTGTTCCTTGGGCAGCTAGCTGGCATCTCCTCTGTTCTGCCTTTCTCTTCCTGTCTCTCCCCTTGGATTTCCCACCTGCCTCTAAGCTGTCTTGCCATAGGCCAAAATAGTTTTATTTATTAGCCAATGGGGGCAACACATATTCACACATCATATAGAAAAACATCCCACAGTACTTCCCCTTTTCTGTCTAATCAAAAAGGAAGGTTTTAACTTTAAGTAGTAAAACTATATACAACAAAGCAGTTATCAAGCAAGAATTATAGTTATAACATTTAGTCTATTTGTATTTGACAAAATTAAAGAAAATATTCTATCTATCCTATATTTGTGAGTCTAAGTTTTCATATCTAATTTAACTGCTGTGGGATGGTCTGTTTGTCAAATTGCTCTGATTGGTCAATAAATAAAACACTGATTGACCAGTGGCCAGGCAGGAAGTATAGACGAGACTAACAGAGAGGAGAATAGAGAGAACAGGAAGGCAGAGGGAGACACTGCCAGCCACCGCCATGACAAGCAGCATGTAAAGATGCTGGTAAGCCATGAGCCACGTGGCAAGGTATAGATTTATAGAAATGGATTAATTTAAGATGTAAGAACTAGATAGCTAGAAGCCTGAGCCATTAGGCCAGTTTAAATAATATAAGCATCTGTGTGTTTATTTTATAAGGGGGCTGTCGGACTGCTGGGGCTTGGTGGGACCCCGGAGAGAAAACTCTCCTGCTACAAATGGCGCCCAACGTGTTGGCAAGAGTTTCCACCTAAAACCTGAAAAAAAATTCTAAAATGGAGCTAAAAACAGTTCCTAGTTGTCTCTTTCAAGTTAGCGGCAGCTTGTGTGTTTGAGCTACTATGGCGGGTTCCTGGCGTGTACAATCGACCTACAGCATGGCGTGAATGAGGCCTCTGCAAGTGGCACATTGAGCTGTGTGGTGAATTTAGCCTTTGCTAGTACAAAACAAAAAGAGGTCTCTGGGCTACACGCTGCTTTGATAGAAGCATAGACCCACTATTTCTGAGAGTTGATGGCTCCCAGAGCTGGTAGAAAATGTACCACCACCATGTTGGGAAGCTGAAGTGGGCGGAGCCAGCAGCCACAGCACAGTTTCAGTCTCAGAATGCTGCAGTTTAAAGCAATAGGCTCAAGGTAATATAAAAAATAAGCCACGTAAAGATGGCTACCACACAGAGAATCTGGATTATGTTCTCTTTGATATTCGTAACTGAAGAAAAACATTTGATTGCAAAAGCTGTTGAGTTATGCCAAAATATATATTTTAAAGGTACCTTGACTTCAAAATTTGGATGTAAGGATATGTTGCTTTGGAAAGGAGTCTCTGCTTTTGTTTCCACAGAAAGCAAGAGGCTATGGATTTGTTCCAGATTAAGATACAGGAGGTTTGACCAGCCAGGACCCCCTGAAAGGTCTCCGATGACACCAAGGCCCAGATGATCCAACATCCAGAACCATTTCAAGGCAACGGGCTCAGACAATACACCCTCACGGACTACTCCATAATCCTAAAATTTTCTTTGTGTCCCCATAAGATACAGCGCCCCCCTCCAGCAGGAAGTAGTAAGAGAAGCTATGCCCAAATTCCCAAAGATGCCAAGCTGACTTTGGAGATGTGTAAAAGTTAAAACCTTCCTCTTTAAAAAAAAAAAAAGAAAAGAAAAGGGGAAGTGCTGTGGGATGGTCTGTATGTCAAATTGCTCTGATTGGTCAATAAATAAAACACTGATTGGCCAGTGGCCAGGCAGGAAGTATAGGTGGGACTAACAGAGAGGAGAATTGAGGAAACAGGAAGGGAAGGAAGACACTGCCAGCTGCTGCCATGACAAGCAGCATGAGAAGATGCTGGTAAGCCACGAGCCATGTGGCAAGGTATAGATTAATGGAAATGGATTAATTTAAGCTGTAAGAACAGTTAGCAAGAAGCCTGCCATGACCATACAGTTTGTAAGCAATATAAGTCTCTGTGTTTACTTGGTTGGGTCTGAGTGGCTGTGGGACTGGTGGGTGAGAGAGATTTGTCCTGACTGTGGGCCAGGCAGGAAAACTCTAGCTACATTTATCTTTTATCATAACCAAGGAAAATTATAATTATCTAGTCTTCAACTATATCAAAGACCTCAGAAGGATATAATATTACCTAAGTAAACAGGAACTACATTATAAGCAACTTCCAAAAATCTAGAATGAAAGACAGCTGGCTGCCTGTATAGTCACCCAGAGTTCCTCTGCCATACTGGGTCATCCTTCTTCAGCCTGTAGGCCTAGAGATTTTCAGTCATTTCTCCTTGTGTTCTGCAGAATATCTGGCAGTCTCCTCTGTGAAGCAGGAACCTGAAGAACCACCTTGTCTTGCAAAGTTCAGTGATCATCTTTCTATGGGTCCTGCATGTCCATTTTATACCACATACTGTTAAGCAGTCAACACAAGGGCACTTTTTTTTTGCCCAGTGGCTGACTTTTGCCACAAAGAAAGCAAACTCCACAATGAGTTTCTTCAGTGCACATTATCTTCTCTGGAGTAGATTAATGCTGCCAGGAGCAGACATATCTTAATGTCCAGAAAGTCAAAGTTCTTAAAACATTTTAAATACCATATTCTGTAGGTCTTTGAAGTGTTTGAAGATTACCTACTTAATTGAAAAGTATCTATGTATATTTAGAAAACTTAACTAATATGACTACAAGTTTGATTATCATAAATGATTAACTACTAATCTATATTTCTTACATTACAATATTAAATGAGTTGTAGAAACATAATATCTTAAACAAGAGTAAAAATATATTTACAGTATAACAAAATTAATTTTAAAATTGTATCAATAAACTAAAATCCACAGCAATGTAAAATGCTTTAAACAAGTTGTTGCTCTTTAAAAGTAGCTTCAATAATCTATCCTTTTATCCTATCATTTCTATATCATATCCCCCTTTCTTCTTTAGAAAGAGACTGCATTTATATGCAACCCCTTTAAATAAGAATAAGCTCTTATAAACAATGTTTTGGAAATTTTGGCATAGCTTCTCATACTACTTCCTACTGGATGAGGCACTGGCAATCTTATGGGGATCCTGAGAAAATTAAGAATTATGGTCAAGTCCCAACTGGAATAGTTTGTGAGCCCGTTGCCTTGAAGCGATTCTGGATGTTGGATCATCTGGGGCATGGTGTCATCAGAGACCTTTCAAGGGGTCTTGGCTGATCAAACCATATTAGCCTAGAAGCAATCCAGAGGTTCTCATCTTCTGTGGAAACAAAAGCAGAACCTCTTTTCCAAAGCAACATATCCTTAGATACAAACTTTGAAGTCAAGATACCTTTAAATATATATCTCTCTATATATATATATATATATATAGATATAGATAGATAGATAGATAGATAGATAGATAGATAGATTTAACTCAGCAGTCTTTATAATCAAATGTCTTTCTGCAGTTAAAAATCCCAAAGACAATATAATCCAGACTCTCTGTGTGATTTCTATCTTTACGTGGCTTATTTTTTTTATATTACTTTTGCTATCTCTTTAAAGACTTTATTTTTTAAAACCATTTCTTTATATAACTATCTATCCTCTTTTTCCTCTCTCTTCCAAGCCTCAGTACATTTTTACACTACTGTGTACTATGGCGGGAATCTGCCATGCTGCTTAGCCTATGGTGGTTGGTGGCCAGCTCCATCTCACAGGCAGCTGTTGGTTGACGAGTCTCTACACTGCTACTGGCATGAGATTGTGAGACCAGGAAGCCTAGTGTGGCTCTGTTTCTGTGCATTCAGAATTTTTAAGTTTTCTTAGGTCTATGTGAATCAATGCCCAATGGTGAGCACCAAATGTAGTCAAAAGTTTTCTTTTGTCCCACCTGGCCTCACAGCCACACAGTCAGAGTGGCTGCAGGGTCAGACAGGACAGAGAAAAACTTTTGACTACAGTCTATAGCAATAGTTCTCAACCTTCCTAATGCTGCAACCCTTTAATACAATTCCTCATGTTGTATTGACCCCTCCACCATAAAATTATTTTCATTGCTATTTTATAGCTGTACTTTGCTACTGTTGTGAATCGTAATATAAATATCCGTATTTTCTGATGGTCTTAGGCAACACCTGTGAAAGGGTCATTTGACCCCCAAAGGTGTCGAAACCTACAGGTTGAGAACCACTGGTCTAGAAGCTACAGTTCTTTATGGCTGGGAAAGCAGAAGGGTGGGAGGCTGCTTGTTCACATCTCCACAGTGGGAGACAGAATAATAGGAACACCACCACTCATCTGGCTTTCTTCACTTTCCCTTTTATTCAGTCTTGCCTTCAATGCATTGGCTGTGCCACCCCCTTCAAGCTGGTTCTTCTCTCTCCAGTTGATCCTCTGTGGAAATGTCCTCACAGACACAGATTAAGATGTGACACACTAATGTCCTAGGCATTTTGTATTCCAATCAATTCCACCATGAAGAGAAGATGGACCATCACAGTGGTTTCTTCTCTGTCTCCCTGTCACTGTCTCTGTCTCCCTGTCTCTCCATCTTCTGAGATGCAGTCACTTGATATAGTTAAGATTGACCTGAACTTCTGATCTACCTGCCTCAGCCACTTAAGTACTGGAATTACAGGTATATGCCACCATGCTGACTTACAAGTGATTTTTTTTTTTTTTGGTTTTTCAAGACAGGATTTCTGTGTGTAACTTTGGCACCTTTCCTGAACTCTCTGTAGCTCAGCCTGGCCTGGAACTCACAGAGATCCGCCTGCCTCTGTCTCCTGCATTATTGGATTAAAGGTGTACACCACCACTGCCTGGCTATAAGAGTGATTTTTAAGAAGCCATTATCAAAGTAAAAAAATATCCTTAATATCTCCTGAACTAATATAAGACACCGGAATATGACTGTAGCACTAGCTTTTGTTAATCATAGAGCAGAAGCCATTTTAAATGCTTTATTTGTATCATTCATTATTTTCTACAACCCTTCTGTGGCCTTTGTCCCCATTTCATATATGAGATAGTGAGCTGTGCAGATAAAAAAAAATGGAATCAAACATGGCAATGGAGTCTTTAGGAATAAATTACTGTAGCTATAAGAGTTAGAACATAAGAGAAATTCTTAGATCCAATGAAAGATAGTCTTAGATTCAAGAAGCTTATCATTGCTATGATTTTAGAAAATATATAGACCATCTAGACAAATAGATAAACTCTGGGGTTGAGGAGAATTAATCTTTCTTGAAAATTGTTGGGCACCTGATTTCTGTCTAGTCTTAGTTGACTATATTTGAAAGGGAAGTGTTACTTACAATGCACTTTCTCAGATTTAAAAGGAATAAGTATTCATCTTTATATTTGAGGAAGAGGTCATGATATTTTTAAGAAAAAAATAGACATACAAAATATTCAGTGTTTAGTTACACACTTTCAGGAGCAAATTATACAGCTTTTCCTTTCAGGCAGATAGACATCAGCATACCAACAAAATTTCCCCTGGTACTCTAGTGTAAGTTGCTAGTGAATGTGTGGTTTACTTATTCATTTATGCATTAAATCATTTGGATACTTACATATCAGACACTCTGCTAAGGATTAACAATAAAAACCATAAATAAGATTAAAATGTTTGTTACTGCTCAAGTTTGTTCCCTGAAAGAATATGATTCATTAAGAAGGTAGATTTGGAGAGAGAAAATTCCAGATCAGATTGATGAATGTTATCACAAAGTTATCAGAGTGGAGAATGATGGGGAAATGGAGAGCATCTGATTTTACTGAGAAAGTGTGGCTGAATATTCTGATGGATTCACAAGGTGGCAAAGAAAGGTACAGATGAAAAACCATGCAAAATGGCCAACTCTTGAGTAGAAAGGGTGTGTGTGTATGGGGGGAGTAGGGGGTGGACTTTAGAGGCAGCTCATGCAGGACTGCTGCCCAGGCTGCCATTCTAGAGCCCTATTAGCTGTTCCATTGTATCAGAGACCGAAATAAATAAATCTTAATTTTTCATCAATATTTATTGCCATCAAAAATATACAAATCAAAACACACCAACTTACCAATCAAAAACCACACAGAACCCAATTAACCAACATACAGAGAAACTAGAATAGTTTTTCTCTCTTATTCATACCCTTCGGCTAACATGGATTCTATTTCCCCAGGGCTCACCAGAAGTCAGGCACAGTGCTAGGCTTTCCCAGGCCTTAATCTAATTTATCTTTAGAAAACACAGGTTAGTTTTTTTGGAATAACTCCTTTCCAGTGGGAAGGAGGTAAATTTCTGAAGATGACTGACATTGCAAAGATTAGAAGAAATTACATCTATTTGTTGTTGATGTCTGTTCTCATGAAAATACTCCTGTCCTGCTCAGGAAGCAGCTAAATCTGTAGTAACACTTCATTTCTCAGTCTTTTGTGAGAATTCAAACCAGGGGCCATTATCAGTGAATGATTTCAGAGAGTTGGTTGGGCAGCTTGAATGTAAATCTTATAACAATAATTGTGTTTGTTATTTTTATTCTTTTTATCTGGTTAAGATACAAGAAGATCAAAGTGACATCTACAGCTTTCTCATTCATATCCTGAATGGAGGGGCATTTACTATCAGTCAAAGCAGAATATTTTATGTTTGAGATTAAAAACTGCAGTATACATAGACTACTAGCTTCCTTTCTGTCATGGAGATATATGCTACAATTAACAGAGGTTGATGGGAGTAGTTTAGAGAAGTTATAGTTGACTGGAGACATTAGAACATAAAACATGGCTTAGGCTCCCCCTTCCACCAAGTAATTACTTGATAAATTTCAGCCTTAGGGAAACAGTCTCTGGGGGCCATAAACAAGTACCAGTAGTTTCACTTACATCAAAGCCCCCAAACTGGCTTATAACTCCTACTTTGTTAGGTGTGATTCCATGACAAAAGACATAATTTGGCAGCCTGAGAAAGCATGTCATTCAGGCCTATGTGTAGGAGTCACATGTGGAAGGGAGGATCTTGGTGTGTTTTGTTATGTTTTTAGAAAGTAATTCCCATATCCCCCTGAAGCCTTAAGGAATACACTGGTTGACTATTTAGTTCAGCATTCACATGTAAGGAAAGGAAGGTTCCAATATTTCACACATTCTGGACAAAAAATGAATTGTTAAAAATGCAAATTTAAAATTACTCAATGAGAACGATTTCACAAATTTGAATAGCTAGTCTGAATGTAGATCTCTGTGAGCAGTAAATTATCTCTTTCCATTTTGTGGCAGTAGTTTGGTATAGAAGCATTTGAAATACGTATTTGTATATGGGAATATATACAGAGTTGAATGTGGCAATATTCTATCTCCTTCTTCAATATGATTTGGGGCTAATAACTAGCATTAACTGCATATTACAGAGGCAGACAGAGAAGATCAAGGGAAAAGTCTCAATACGTAACTGAAGATTAAATCACATATGTGGCCAGCTTGCAACTGGACACCAAGCTTCATGGTACTCAGAAACCAGTGCTCATGCATAGTATAGACAAATTCTGTATGACCTTGTATTGCTTGGGAAGAGAAGGTGACGCTAACAGTCTTATGGCTGAAGATTTCTCTCCGCCTGTAAAGAGCTGATCAATTCACTCTTATAAACATGTCCATCCCAAAGAAAGAATTTACTGAACCACACTGCACAAAACATTAAATTGTGTGTTTTAATTTTAATTTTCTGTTTTGTTTAGAGGCAGAGTCTTACTATACAGTACAAGGTGGCCTCCAACTCATTATCCTCCTTATAGGATTAAAATGCTTAAATGTGCATTACTTTAGAAGAAGGACTTAATTTATTTTTTTCAAGAGGTAATACATGACATGGCATAACATTCAAAGCAGAAAACATATACTTACAAGTATACTTTGTGCATAAGCAAAAGTAGTTATGTACAGACTGTAATTATTAGTAAATATAGTTACCTAGATTATAAAACTTTATAACAAGAACAATAGAATGCCTATATTAATGTTAAATAAAGTAGACTACTAATGAAAAGTTGAGTCAGAAACAAAATTGGATATTTTGTGCTAAAATATGGTCATCAGAAATACACAACAATCAAGAATGTGTCCAGCAAGAGTTTCAATGTCTGCAGCACGTCTATGGTATAGAAAATTAATACAGGCAAAATACACACCCTGTGTACCTTTGCTCAAATGTGCACTATAGCTGAAGATTTCAACAACTAGTTAAGAAGTGACATGATAAAGCGGCCTTGCCAAACAACAACAAGTACACAAGCAATATTAATGGCCTTCCTAATCGACTTAATCTTGGGGATATTTATATAACACAAATCTCGATGCAAACACTACATTATCAAGGTGGCTCTTTTCCAGAGCCATAAATCAATAAAATGTGAAAGATTGATGTATTATAGAGTAGAAAGCAATACCAGTGAGAGATGCAACATCTCCAGATATTTAGAATTATAAATAGCTTTAAAACCCATGAGTCAGATAAAATATTATACAGATAGCTAAAATATTTTGAGTGATAGATAATGGAAATATAACAAGTAAAAGGATTTCTAGACATATCTAAAAGGAACTTTACCAACTTCAATGCTTACATTTGACAGTAAGAAAAGTCTAAAATCAATAGTGTAGTATCTACCTCTAGATGCCAGAAGAAAACTGAGCTCAACATAGAGGGAAAAAAGAAAGAAGCCCAAGCACAATAACTGAAGAAATGGAAAAAAAATGGCAAACTTTAAGTTAAGATTTAAAAAAAATTAAGGGATGTGTGTGTGTGTGTGTGTGTGTGTGTGTGTGTGTGTGTGTGTGTTCCCCTGCATGCAGGTACCTACAGCGGCCATAAGAGAGTGTTAGATCTCCTCAAGTTACAGGCAGTTATGAGATGCCTGATATGGGTACTGAACATTGGACCTAAGTCCTCTCCAAGCATAGCATGTATTCTTAACTGCTGACCCATCTTTGAGACCAGCTAAACCTTTCTTTCTTTCTTTTTTTTTTGTCAGGATTTCTTTTTTTTGTTTGTTTTATTAAGTAATTTTTTTAATTCATTTTACATATCAATCACAGATCCCCTTTCCTCCCTCCTCCCGCCCCTCCCGCCTCCCCCCAACCTTCCCCCCATTCCCTTCTCCAACAAGGCAAGGTCATTTTGTAATTGATTTTTACACTGAATTACTCTCTTGAGCGTGTGTGTGTGTGTGTGTGTGTGTGTGTGTGTGTGTGTGTGTGTGTGTGTGTGTGTGTATGGTGGGTTAGTGTACATTGGTGCAGGTGAACATGCACCATAGGGCATATGCGGAGGTTAGAACACAACCTCAGGAGGCAGTCTTGGCTTCTCCACCTAGTTTTGAGACAAGTCATTTCATAAGCCAGGCTAGAGGGCCCAGAAGCTTCTGTAGATTGTCTGCCCCCACTCCCCAGCTCTGCCCCTGCCATCTTCCCATAGGCAGGCTGGAGTTTACAAATGTAATGCAGCTATACCTGGCTTTTAGGGAGGTTCTGGGAATTGGAAACCAGGTCAGCCTTGTGCAGCAAACACTTTCAACCACTGGGTCATCTCTCCAGCCATCACTTAGACATTTTACAGTTCCCTTTTGATTTGTGATGGTTTCCTTTAAATCCTGAAGTCCATAATTTGTCTTTTAAAAACTGTTTGGCTTTATTTGTGATAATTTTTGTCCCTGAGTACATTTTGCTGTTTATATAGTAATGGTGTTTAGCCCTTCTAGACTTTGTGTTCAATTCGAGAAGACCTGTCCTGCACTGAACATACACTGGAAATTCCGTAGTGTTTTTTGAAGCTGCATCTGAATGTTGCTGTAGAACGAATGGCACGGTGATGGAGTAGCTTTCTTGAAATGGCTACCAAATTGCCTCGTTAACATTTACTGAATAATCCAGATTGTTCCCATTGATAGAAATAACTAAACTAAAATCTCATATGTCTATAGATCTATTTACATAGTTATTTGTTGATCTATCTATTCATGCTTAGTGAGACACTGCAAAAATAATTAGGTTTATAATAGGACTAGTTTCAGCTCACTAACCTCTTCTCAAGCACTGATCTGTTTTGCTTGTTGGTTGTTGTTGTCTTTAGATTTGTAGTCATTTTCTTTAGAAGGCCAGGAGTCTTGAGAAATGCAAGAAGAGTTAATAACTTATGACACTGAGTGTTAGCTGTGATTAGGTATGTTAGATATTAGATGTGCTTTCCATAGAATTGGTCTTTTCGGGTGTCTTACTAATACTTGAATGTTAAAAGTCTTTCTGGGTCTGGGGGGATGTCTGAGTGAGTAAGCATAGAAATCACAAAGATCTAATTTAGGATGCCCAGAACCCACATAAAAAGCCCAGTAGCATGGCTGAAACCCAGCACTATGGGGGAGGGCTGGGACTGGGTACCCAGCCAGATAGCTGAAAAGCAGTGAACTCCAGGTTCAGTGTCAGAACTTGTCTCAAGGGAACCAGAGAGGAATAGAGAAAGACCTGGCATCTGCCTCTGGCTTTGGTGGGTGTGTGCACTTGTACACTAATGCATAACACACACACACACACACACACACACACACACACACACACACACACACACAAATACTCAAGTGTTTGTTACTATGTGTCATAGTTAGCTTCAGCTGTCAAGTTAGTACAATCTAGAGGCACCTGGAAAGAGGAAACCTCCTCTGAAGAATTGCCAGGATCAGAATGGTCTGTGGGCAAGTCTGTGAGACATTTTCTTAGTTGCTAATTAATGTAGGAGGGCCCAGCCCACAATGGGCAGTACCATCCCTGGGCAGGTAGGCCTGGTTTATATAATAATGGTAGCTGAATCTTTGGTAACCAGTGTTCCTCCATGGTCTCTGCTTCAGTTCTTTTTTCCAGGTTCATGCCTTGATCTCCTGCCTTGACTTTCCTAGATGGAAACTTTCCTTGCCTAAGTTGCTTTTTGTCATGGTTTTATCACAGCAACAGAGAAGCAAGCTACAACATTCTGAATTTAGTGTATACATGTGTATCTGTTCATATGTATAATCTTTATTGTCGTACTTTTCTTTTTGTTATTAATTCTTTGAGAGTTTCACACAACATATTTTGATCATATTTGCCACTCCAGCTCTTCCCAAGTCCAGCCTGTCTTCCTTACCCACCCAACTTCGTCTCCTTCACTTTTAGTCCTTCAAGAGCATCTTGTGTTGCCCAAGTGTTTTTGGATATGTGGTCTCCCACTGGAGTGTGGCTGACTTACTAGGGTGACACTTTTAAAGAAAACTGTCTATCCCTCTCTCAACAGCTAACAATTCCCATTTGCTCCATGGCTAGGGGTGAGATTCTGTGCCCAGATCTCCATGGTGGAGTTTGGTCTGGAATTTGGGGGCTTGTTTGCTTATTTGTTTTTGAATAAGATTTGACATGAGTGATTTATTAATTTGTGGGTTTTAAAATTTGATTTTTATTATATTTATTATTGTATGTTTAAGCACATACATATTCAGACACAAAAGGATAGATACATATACTGAGCTGCTTTTCTGATTCCTTATTATTTGTAGTGAGTCTCCAGATTTTTAGGTAAATGATAGAAACTATCAATAATGGTTGCTTCCGAAACCTCTGTAGTTTTATACTTTCCCTTTCTCATCGCCAGTCTTTTAGACAACATATCACTGTGTAGCTCTAGCTGTCTTGGAACTCACTCTGTAGACCAGGCAGGACTCAAACTCACAGAGATCAGCCTGCCTCTGCTTCCCGAATGCTGGGATTAAAGGTGTGAGCCACCACACCCAGCTGTCATCTTAATGTTCAAAGGGAAATCTTCCACCCTCTCAGTGAGTGTGCTTCTGGCCTTTAGATTAGTGAAGACTTATCTTGGAAAGGAATTGTCTTCCCAAAGCTGTTGTAAGAGGTATTTTCCTCATGAGCAATAGGTATTTGAAATTTTATTTTTGAACTACTAGAATCCTGAACCATATTTGCATTGCTGAATAGAGTCCACCAGATTATTTTGCATTATTACCTCAGTGTGCTGTTGAATTTTACTTGCTGATATTTTGCTGAACAATTTTGCATGGCTATTTGTAAGAGCTAATATCATGGTTATGCTGTAGGGAATGTATTATCAGTGTTTTTACTATTTTATAAAAAATGATTAACAACTATGTTCTAAAACATGCTTTGCAATCTGTTGTGTTGTCAGTTCAGTTTTGTAAATAAAATTTTATAGATTGCAGCTAACCATGACTATTCGTTTACTCATTTCAGCCATTAGCATTCTATGGACAGAGCCGAATAGATTGAGTAGAAACCAGGAAGCCTGTGAAGTCAAAGGTGTTTAGTGTCTGAACCTTGCAGAAAAAATTGCAGACTCCTACTGTGGAATAATTTAACTGGAATAAGGATTGGTTAACTTAATTTGGAAGGAGTCCTATGATGCTCATTACTTCCTTGGATTGATATTTTCTTCTGTTTAATGTGTTTATTGTTAACATAATTTCTACTAGCCACTTTCTTTGTGACTAATACATTTGGCATGTTCCAACTCTCTTGAAAACACTGTATTTTTTGCATGTGTTATATATACAATTAGCTTGATGTATATTATTTGCTTTTTATTTGCATCTGCTATGCCCTCATGTTTCTTCACTGACAATTTTTTTAAGCAATAATAAGGATGGATTATAAAGTCTAATTACTTTTTGCATTTCTTAGTATCATTGTTTTCTAATGTTGCTTATATATTATTTGAGGGGCAAATAATCAAGATTATTAGATTCATAATATGGAATATCATCTTCAATGAATTAATTTCTTTTTTCCTAAATTTAATCTTCCCTGAACTGAAAACTGCTTCCTCCACTTCATTTCCAGGAGTTGTTTTAAGTACCTTCATTATTTTGTTGTAATTTTCTGTCAGTGTGCTTCTTGCAAATGATATATCTATGATCATTTTATTGTTGAATATGTAGTAATTTTCCTAGCTTATTTAATCTTTTCATTTTCAAAATTTTAATTTGGGAAACTAAGTCATCTTTTATTATAATTGGTGATACAAATAATTATATTTCTAATCTCCATCTCTCTCAACTTATACATGTCATCGAACTATATTCTTTACCTTAGTGATTACTTTATGCCTTTAATTCAGACATAGTCATTTTAATTAAGTTGCTGCTATACCAGTCCTCTCAGTGCAGAAGATGAGAACATGAACAACTTCTTAGATTTTTATCCCCACTTCTTTCAGTTATCTTATCTCTGTATTTTCAGGTGGTAAGATTTGTATTTTGTTAATTAACTTCTAAGTGTAGGTAGTTGATAGATGAAAGACACGTAGATGAATGGTGGATAATGAGAACAATAATATACATTTCATAGAAATGTTATAAGGATTTATAATAGTGGCTGACCATTACTACCTAGCTAATGGGTATTAGCTTCTAATTATTATTTTATTGTTATTTATAGTCCTTACATTTCTTAGCTCATAGAGCTAAATGGGTTCGATGTCATTCCATTTACAGTTTGGTTACTTAAAAATACATCTTTAGTACTATCTTAAGGACTTGTGCAAACCATACTTCTTATTTTATGTCTAAAATTACCAGTTTTGTTTTGTTTTCACACGTGACCCATGGCTTGGCCAGTCCTAAGTCTTGGAGGATTTTGTGACTATCCTTCATGCCTCACTGGACTTCATACTGTTGTGGAGAAATTTAAGTCAGTGTCTACTATATGTAATCATAGAGTTATTATCATTTAGCCTTAATTTCCTCAAATTTTTTTTGAAGTTTAATAGAGGTAGTTTTTTTTTTTTTTAATTTCTATACTCTCTTTTTGTTGTTGTTTGAGTTTTCTTTCTTTCTTTCTTTTTTTTTTTTTGATTTTTTGAGACAGGGTTTCTCTCTGTGTTTTGGTGTTTGGTGCCTGTCCTGGATCTCACTCTGTAGACCAGGCTGGCCTGGAACTCACAGAGATCCACCTAGCTCTGCCTCCCGAGTGCTGGGATTAAAAGCATGCACCACCACCGCCTGGCGAGTATTCTTTAATAATGACAATTATCTGCCTATTATTGTGCTGTTTCCACATGTATCACCTTCCCCTTCACTTTCATCTGTGTTCACTCTGCTCACTACTTTGCTTACTGAACTTTTTTGGTGGGTGTTTTGTTGTATTTTTCTTCCCTTGCTTCTTGTGGGCTTTATTTCTGAGCTGATTTTTTTCACTAAACTCTTACTTAAACCATCTTTTGGGTTATGACATTAATCAAATTTTTACAGCTTCACAATTTTGATTCAACCCATCTTTGATTCTGTATTATATAGTGTGCCACTTGTTGTTTTTATTTCTTGTCTTCATCTGAGTGGAGACATCTGTACTTTTAAAATGGGGGCAAGACATCCTTTCAGTCAGTGTATGTATTTGAATAACTTATTTCCTCTCTAGAATTATTTCAGGGGACTGTGTAAGGTAGTCCTCCTTTTATGCAAGCAGATCTTTTCTTTCATGCCAAGTTATATATGAAGAACGAATGGGTCCTACTACTGTGCTTCCCAATTTCCTACATCTGCAGTGGCAAAATTGCATAAGTAATTCAGGGTACTGCTCTTCCACATTATTGCAGGCTGCTTCTTTCAGCTGGCCCATCAATGTCCTGTCTCTTACAGGTTCATTTTGCTTTTATCTTTGAGTCAGCAGAGGTTCAGGGTGACTTCCATCACAAATCTGCCCTCCTATTTCCATTATTGCAAGCTGGGAATTGTTGCTGTTGCTTTATAAGTTTCCTGTATCTGCATGTGATGCTTCTTGGACTTCATCCTGTATACCCATATGAATCTCTAAGCTCTGGATGCCCTCTCTTTGTTTCTCTCTTTAGTAGGAAGAATGTTTTCTTTCCTTCATATGTGAGTTTAGGAAGTATTAGTTTTGACTCCTCGATGTCTGGTTATGTCACCTTCACCACCAAGAAAAAATCATGAAAGCAATGTATTTGTTGTTACTAATTAGTAATTCTGGGTTTTGGTTTTATGTTTTAACATTGGCCAGTGACACATGTAAAAGCAGTATTTCCTTTTCTCTATCAGTGCAAGCTGCTAAGTCCCAACAGTTTCCCCAGTTGTATGATACACTGAATAAAAGAACTGCCTCATTAATCATTAAATAGTCAGCTCTAGGTCCACAAGGACTTCCTGTCGATGGGTGCCTGCCAGAGGAGACAGCTCCCTCATCCTTTCCCCCCAGTGATCAACTATTTATATCCTGTCTGCAATATTTATTAGACAAAGTGTCAGTGGGTTTTGGTTTAACTCATCCTTTTAAGAATTTCACCAAAGACTGGAGTAATACCTTCTTGGGCTTTGTCATACTGACAGTCATCTTTGTCTGAGAAACACTGCACCTTCCCTCAGTTTCAAAGCTTTCTATCCTTCAAAGCTCAGCAAGCATTCTGTTCTTTTCTAAAGACATCTCTAACTGCCAGGCACATAACCCAGGCTGCCTTTTCTGAATTCTCAAAGTCTCTCCTTCCATATGGTTGTGTACTGTAGCTCTTTTCCCCAGACACAATGCTTATACAGAAACTTCAATCCTATGAGTAGCTTTAATGTCTTTGCTTCTCTATGCCTCAATATCTTAACCTAGAGAAGAGGGTATTTGTATGGCTTTGTTTTCTTATTTTTTAAATGTTTGATAAAATATGACCCCCTCAGGGTTTTAAAAATGAACCTAAGTAAATTAACAGATGACAATTGTTTATGGTAAGCATTGTGTATGTGTATTTATAAGTGAACACATAAAATGGCATGGATGCATTTGGTGCCTAATATATTCTAAGCCCTGTGCCAGGGGCTTCAGCCAGTGAATTTTCATGAGGATAGGTCAGGCATCAAAATTCTCTCTCTTTTTAAAAGATTTGTTTTCATTTTATTTGTGTGTATGGTGTGTATCTCTCTCTCTCTCTCTCTCTCTCTCTCTCTCTCTCTCTCTCTCTCTCTCTCTCTATTTGTGTGTGTGTGTGTGTGTGTGTGTGTGTGTGTGTGTGTGTGTGTGTGTGTGTGCTTGAATACAGGGACCTGTGGAAGCCCAAACAGAGTATCAGATCTCTTGCAGTTGGAGTTGTGAGCTGCCTGCTGTGAAGGCTGAGAATTAAGTGTCCTCTGGAGGAGCAGCAAGCACTTTTAACTGCTCAGCCATCTCTCCAACCCCTCAAAATTCTCTTTTGATGAATGTGAGATGTAGGATTTCTTTTCTCTTCTTTTTTAAACAACTTTATTGAAATATAATCTTTTGTACAATAAACTACATATGAAAGTTATATTTTATTACTACTATACTTTATATTTCATATATTTATATATTTTATACTACTATAAAACATCATCACAACAAGAATAAGAAATACACCCAGCACTCTAAAATGATTCCCTTGGCCTCCTTTTAAAATCTATCCTTTCTTCCCACTGGTGTTTCTTTACAGTGACTGGTCTACAGTCTGGTTGTAGTTGTTTTTTGTTTGTTTGTTGTTGTTGTTTTTCAAGACAGGGTTTCTCTGTATAACAGCCCTAACTGTCCTGGAACTAGTTCTGTAGACCAGGCTGGCCTTGAACTCACAGAGATTCACCTGCTTCTGCTTTCCAAGTGCTGGGATTAAAGACATGTGCCACCACTGCCCAGCTACAGTCCGTTTCTAAGGACCGGTTTGTATTTTCTAGAAATTATATAGCTGAAAGTCTAAAATTATTTTTCTTTCTTAAATAACTTGAAGTATTTTTAATTGATATACTAATCATACATATAAATCTTTTGTTAACTACTCTGAAATATGCAAATTGTTGTCAGTGGTAATTACCAATGGCACTGTAAAACCTTGGAACGCATTTCTCCTATACAACTACATCCTTGTACCCAACAGTTCATTTTCATGTCTATATTTTTTTCCCATTTAACCTAAAATTTTAAGATCCAGTCAAGTTGTTTGGGCATATCATTATTTATCCATTGAACTGTTGCTAGGTATTGGATTGCTTCTAGGGTTTGGAGTATACCAACAATTACTATGAACAACCACTCATAAGATATTGTGTGATTGTTTTCATGTGAACTCTCTAGATTATTTGGGATATACATATTTAATTTTCATAAAATTTAATTTAATTAGTTTACTCTCATAAAAAACAACACAAATGTCTGCTGTCTGGTTTTCCTATTCCTGCAGACCTTTTTCTGATGGAACTAAAATGTCTGAAAAAATATGTTTTGAATGTAACTCCAGATAATAGAGAAACCATGTTTCTCCAGTATAAAATCACAAATTAAGAACTTGCAATTTCTATCATCCTCTCAGGCAAAATCAAAATCTGTGATGGAATTTCTAAGCTCAAGAGACCTGGACAGTCAGGTTCTATAGCCTTGAGGTAGTCTGGGAATAGGAGAGGCAAATTATCATATAATGTATGACTATGTTCTCCCAGAAGTGTCTGTTAAAATCCCAACTCCTATGGCATCAGGCAGTGAGACCATTAGGAAGTGGTTTGTTTATGAGCCCTTATGATTGGGGTTAAGAAGAACACAATAAGAAGGTAGCATTCTGCAGTTAGGAGGAAGGTCCTTATCCTTTCCTGGTCATATTAGGACCCTGATCTTATGCTTCCTGTCTCCATCACTGTGAGAAATGAGTTTCTGTTGTTTATAAGTAATCCAGTCTGTAGTGTTTTATTTTAGTAGCCCCAGCTATGATACCTATCATACATATTTTTAAATGAGTATTTGAATGAACATTTATTTTTATTTTTATTTTAGGCTGTCTGTTACCATAGCATTTTCCACAGAATGAAGTCCTGGGAGTTTACTTCTTAAAAAATGGATTTCAAAGCAATGTGTTTTCAATCTTGTCTCAGAAATAAGGCAGTGACATACATAAATGTGATTCTTATTTTATTTATCACCCGTCTGTGTTGTATTTAGTTATTTGTGTTTTAAATACTTCTTAAATTCTACAACTGAAATATAGTTTTCTTATTTTTGCCTGCTATGTACTAAATACCACAAACTGAACACAAACTCAGGTTTTCATTGTGTGTTTCCTAATAAATTGACTCATAATGTTGATGAGTAGAGGGACTAGTTGATATTCACTTAACATTTGCTCATTGAATGCAGGTCAGGTGCTGTCTTATGGGATTTAAATATAAAAGTAGCCACTTCAGATGGTATTTTCTGCCTTTATATAGTTCAAGTTATAGTTTGGGTTGGTGGTAAAGAAAAAAGAAATGGAATAAATACATAATCTGATGTGTCACAGGATGAAAAAGATGATTGGGAAATAAAGCAGGGATGTATGGTGCTGACAAGCAAGCTATATAGATATTGATGGAAGCCTACTTCAGTTGGAGAGTCAACATGCACCAAAGCCAGTGGTAGCATCCCTTGCTGGCAGCATTTTGCAAGAGCACTGTTATTACAGTGAGATAAAGATAAAAGCCCATGCACAGAGCTCAGAGGAAGAAAGTGATCCTGAGTTCTCTATGGCATCTTTAACTCCTTGAATAACATCTAGATTTCATGTAATTCTTATTTTTTTTAAGATGCTAAACTCTTGGTTTTTTTTTTTTTGTTTTTTATAAAAACTGTCAGTTGTCCATTCCTTGAAAGTACATTCTAAAATGTCCCAGTTCAGAAAATACCTGCCAGTACATAGTGAAGTGTTCAGCAATACACCAATTTGTAAATTTCTTTGCATTTCATATGACTGAAATTGAATAAATTATTATTCTTACATGTGATCATTGTTGCTCCAAGCACAAGCATCTTTTTCTGTTTATTAAGATTATTCAGCCATACAGGACTCTCTGAGTCTTTGGTTACTTCTTTGGGGATCATACCCTATATCTGAGGCTCAGATCATTCTTAAAGTAGGGTGCTTGTTCTGTGTCGAGGACTTTGTGGTGCCACAGACAAATGGTTACCACTAGAACTAGCTTGATGAAGTCAAAGATGAGATTTATCAGCTTCCAGTCATTATGTAGTTGGGAAGAACAGTGGTACCTGGGGCTGCCAGTATGTTTTCATTTGAACAACTAGTATTAATTGTCAAAATGATAACACCTAGAATAACCTAGAACAAATCTCTAGGTATGTCTGTGTGGGAGTTTCTAGACTGCGTTAATTGAGGCAGGAAGTGCTGGGGACGGCATATAAGATGGCTGACGTGCTGCCAGCAGAGATTGGAGAAAAGGGGACCTGAGATTGTGGACCATCAACCCTCCGTGTGTTCACCTCCGATCTTCTGCTTAGCATGCCTCTAGAGGGCCAAGGCAGAAATGCCTACATGTCCCAAGGTCATTCTTTATGGCGTGCACATGTCATGTCCTCCTCCATATAAATATTTCTTGTAACACTAGTCTTTTTCTTCTATCTGATCTTCATGTTCTGTGTTCTTAGACCAATGGTGATTTCTGTGATGCAGGAAAGGAGTGAAGTAAATTTCACAGGAAATTATACAGAGATGATCACTCAGGCTGGGGTTAAGGCAGTTATGCAGTTCATGGAAAAGAACCTGAAGCCTGGAGAAGCTTTTTAGGCTTGGATAAATTGTATCAAATGTATGGTCAACTATAGCACATGGTATGATGTGTATCAACACACTGGACTTAAATTGGCCATGATGAATAATTCAGTTTCTGAGGATATTCCAAGGACATTGTGTAAAACTTGAGACCCTAAGTGGTATTGGCTGAAGACTGTGGATGGAGTAACATATAGATGGGATGACAAACTAAAAGTGTGGGAACCTAGAATAGGAGGAAAATAGTGGCCTCCACCAAGAAAGGGAGATGGCAACTTTAATTCAGATACTTTTTATTCCTCCTGAAGGAGTGTGGAGATAATGTGACAATTGATGGAGTGATTGCTACACACTTTGTTGGGTTCCTAGATTGAAAAGAGCTGCCAGAAAAGGTGAGCTTCCTTTCATAGAAGCTCTAAAAATTAGATAGGTCTTCCTTGGAATTGTTGGATATAGAAGGACAGAAGTTGCTAACTTGCAGGGACAGATTTCTTGTCTGAGGTCATTGTAGCCCACCAGTCATGGGGCTTAGTGTTTGCAGAGGGCTGATGAGGAACTTAGGCAGCTACAGGGTTCTTGAGGTTGGAGCAGACTCTGTGAGTCTGGTACATTGACCACTGTTCTTATTTTTACCTTTTTTTTTGGGAAATTGCATGTTGCTACCCTTTGGGTCAAGTGCTCAAAAGATTGTATAATCATTAATAATAAAAATAGATTATGCTTGCTTTGGTGTTAAGTCTGAGATAGTTCCTGTGTTTAGTAAAAGATGATGAAGAATATACTGGTGATTTTCTAAGAATAACCTTTGGAATCATGAGAACATTTTGTATTGGGTGATTTCCCCTTTTATTTCTGTTCCCCCTTTTCTTATAATAATAAAAGAGTGAGGTCACCAGGGCAAAAGCAGAAGCTAAAGCTAAAGAGAAGCCAGGGAAGAAAAAGAAACTTAACAACTGCAGAAGCCTGAAGTGACCTGTCAGCTTGCTCGAACATTGTCTCTGAGTCGTAATCGCGCCTTCCGGGTATCCCATGCTTCAGACCCCGAAACTGCTGAGGCTGGTCCCCAGCAGGGAAGTCTCACCCTAAATATGGTTGGCACCATTCCATGGGCCAGCACCATGGACTAACTAAAAAAAAGAGAGATGCAAACATTCAACTCTCTTTACTTCTTGACTTTGGCCTCGACGTCATTGGCTGCCTCATGTTTTTGTCACCATGCTTCCCCTGCCCTAGTGGACTATATTCTGTGAGGCAGAAGAAATCCTTCCTTAAACTGCGTACATCAACTATGTTGTCACAGTAATACAGAGAATGACTGGCACAAGCAACATAAATGAAAGTCAAGGTGACATTGAAAAGAAGGAACACTGCTTCAGCCCCAGCACCGAAGGCTTCTTGTGTTAACCTCTTCCAGGTGATCAGTTGACTTAAGCTATAGAACCAAACCAGTGAGAAAGGAGGGCAGAGAAATAAGCTTTCTTGGTATTTAACATGTATTTCCAATAGTTTTGAGTGATGTTTTGTAGTTTAAGGATTTCGTGCCTGATTTAGAAACTTATTTTTAGAATAAAAATGAATTTCACTACATTAAAAAAAATCTTTATTCCCCCATAGAAGTATTCATCTAAAAATATATAAAGTTGAGCATAGGAGGTAAAGGTGTTTGCTTCCAAGCCTAAAGACCTGAGTTCAGTCTATAGAATTCACGTGTTAAAAGGCAAGAACTGATTCCCTCAAGCTGCCTCTGGGCTCTACTCATGCCACCCACCCCAAGAAGGTAATGCATGTGTTGAAGTGGTATTTTAAAATTATATTTCTTTGTTTAAATATCATGGATTTTAATTGTCATCTAATTGTATCTTAAATGACCAGTAATAACTTTATTGGGAGACACTTAATTGCTTTGATAAAGCATCTCTATTCCACCTGAATTGTTTGTTAAAAGCTTATACATGTCAACTGTAATGTATTATCTATAGACATGAAAAATATGTTTCTTCAAGTGGAGGCAGGAGAATTGTAATTTTACGGCTAGACTATGCTACATAGAGAAAGACGGTCTCAAATAATAGAAATGACAACAAAATGTGCTGTTTCTAGTTCTTGGCATAAATTGAAAATATAGTTGTGAAAATTTGTAATCTCTACTAGCATTCATGTGAAATAGATGATATCATATACTTTGAATAATATTTCTTTCAAATGAATCGTCTAGAATTTATTACTTACAATGAAGGGGAAGTACATAAGGAAAGAATGTCAGGAATTTCCAGAAACTGTGAGGGTCTGCATCTGCCCCAGTGAATGGTTCCTTGAGGAAAATCAGTTCACTTATAATATAACATCTGGCTCACATTTTGCATAAATAAAAACACAGGCATGGGCCAGAAGTAACAGACAAGCGGGCTGGGAGGATGAACTGTGGGTTTTTGCTGCAGGCTGCAGAAATATTGAAGTAGGAATTCAGCTGATTATGATAAGCTAATAACCTGGAAGAAGCCAAGGGTCTTCCAGAGGTAAATCTCAAGGATCAAGGAGTCTTGGTGATATTAGCTTTTGAATATTAGGTGGTTCCTGCAATGATTTTCTTGTGCGCTATGGCAGCTTTCCCAATTAATTCTTCTCCTAAGAACTAAACAGTGTGGATTGATCATTCTTTGGGCACATATCATCAAGGTATTTGGATAACAGCCACACAGGCAAGGCTTCCTGCTTCCAGGCCTTTTGTTTCTCCTTTTTTAGCATTAGGATCAGATATTTCCCTTAGCTACATCCAAGGACAAATGACAGACAGAAATAGCATTCCAGTCCACCACTTTTTGGTCTCTTGAATTAAAGTAAATAACCATATGGAGACACTGCCTAGGCCAGGTTAACTGTTAGGTACATGGCTGGCCTTGTTTCCTGTGAAAATTAAGCTCAGACCTTCCTTTCTTACACAGCCTTAGTAGCACCTCCACTTTTCCCCTCCAGCAGTTAACTAAGAACAAACGGGTTTTTACATACCAGGTGCAGTCCAGGTATGAGGCAGGTTTCCTAGCTCCAAGCAGACTGACCCCACCTGCCGAGAAAGTGGCAGGACAGAGTATTGCTGATTGTAGGTGTAGGGAGATGGGTCACTGGAAGAGGAGAGGAAGGAACAAAGATGGAGATGAGAATGAAGACAAAGATGAGAACGAGATAGAAAGAACTTAGATAGGACTATGAGAGGACAGGAGGAGGAGGGACAGAGAGGAGCTAAGTATGAGAACAGAATTGAAGCTGTGTAGCTAGAATTTTGTCTTAGGAGCATAACGTGAATGGACTAAAGAGCTTGGTGTACTTAGATTCATTTCCTCAGATTATTCTCATCATTGACAGCATCTCTTCTGGAAACCCTGGGAAGACTATTAGAGGCTGGACTCTAATACCTTTCATTAGGTTTTCTTGCCTAATCAATTATAACAGCCAAGAAATATAATTAGAGGAAATGTCATCTGATGAGACACCAGCCAAAATAATTCCATGGGGAAGGAAGAACCTCATGAGATTACAAGAAAAGGAATGAAACTACTAAAAATTAAAACAAAAACAGAACAAAATATTGGGGCAGTATGTAGAGCTGAAGGACTCCATTCAGTCAAAACACCAATTATCAATGTCTTTTCTGGGCACCATTATGATATTAACCACAGAAATTCCATGTTGTAGTCAATATGCCTTAAAAATCATGGCAGTGTGATCAGTTTTCTGTCATTTCCTCTGCTTACTCTCAGTCTGGAAGAAGAGAGCATGCCAATTAACTATGGAAACAGGAACATACACTGGTACATGGACTAGTGGAATAGTTTCTCCATGGAAATACCATCTCTAATGATTAGTTGGAAGCCAACTTGATGTTAAAGTTGAGTGTCATCGATTATTCATTCCTCAGTTAAATTTTCTTCTGGATTTTTCCTAGTATAGAAAGTGAAGGAATAAATTGAAATCAAATAACATAGACTATGATCAAGCAGTACTATTAATAAATAGTGAAATAGTTTAAATAAAATAGTTGAAGTAACTGGGGTTATTTTTGTTCCTTTCTATAAAGGAGTTAGCTGCTTTGAGTTAGACAAGTTTTGCCTGGTGTTTTTTGTGTGTTTGTTTTGTTTTGTTTTGTTTTTTGTTTATCTCCTCTTTGCTCCACAAAGCCTAGAAAGGAAGGTTGGGAAGGAAAGTTTGTGTGCCTCGTATCGACTCAGACTTCTTGAGAGACAAACTAGTCATTTAATAGAGCCACTAAAACTGATTTAAGCCTCCAAAGTCAATGTACTAAAGAAAAAACTGGAAAATTATAGATTCCACTAAAAATTAAAACTAAGAAAACAATACATTACTATAGGGTTCTTTAAACATGGCTCATCCGTGTTTGTGCTAACAAACTTTCTTTCACTGTACTTCCTGTGTTAATTACTTTTCTTTATGATTCAGTAAGAACTTTGATGACAAAAAATTAAAATAAAACCAATTAGCACTTCTAGTGATATTTTGACAACAACTATTACATTCTAGATTAAATGTCCCAATTTAGCTATTATGCATTTGAAATGTGTAGCTTTTGACCCACCATTTCTAGGAACTAATTCTAATAGAATAAATACCCAGAATCATACAAGAGAGTGATTAATTTAACATTTTTACAATTGTAAAAACTGGAACCAAGTTAATGTTCTATGTAAGAGCAGGGTCCAACTATGTGAGTTCATGGGTGTGCCGAGGAGTCTGATTTAATCAATGTAAAGATGAGAAAAGGGAGCAGCCAATTCCAGTCTTTAATCAAACATTTATTGAGTCAATCACTCCCAAGAATGCTGACTTTACTCAATGACACAATGTAAGACATGGCCTGGAAAGGCATGCTTGAAGAATGTTAATAGTCGCCAATGAAAACTGTGATGATTTACTTCCTCACAGCCTATTTTGAAGACACTTATGTAAAACCAGCCAACAACTCTAGATTTCCTCTTCCTTGGTTTCCTTATCTCCTGCCACCTTTTGCTCCTCCATCCCCCACCAGAAATGATAGAATCCTGTACGTTATATTACAAATAAATATGAGAATGTCAGCCTTTCTCTTTTTGATTCTCACATTCTGTTACTCCACCTAGTTCAGAACTTCTCAGCATAGTCTATGATCATGTTGCTTCTTTCTCCAATCTAGAAACAACCATCTTAATTATCTAGCCGGGAATCTGGTAGACAGACCTAACTCTTTGATGTGGTTTAATATTCTGCTCTTCATTTTTTTATAGCACTGACAGGATTTCTATAAAGTGTCTTCTCTGTGGGAAGTTTCTGCCCCTTATCTGGAATCTCTATAAAGTAAGAAATGGAAATTTTACAGAAAAATTTCTGCATAAATTTACCCTGAAAACAATTTGAAGCACACGTATGGGATAAAGCAAGTAAATGTGTTAATTGTATTTGGAACTAGGATATTTGCGTTCTTTAGTTTTTGCCAACTTGGTACCAACAAGGAGTCAACTGAGAAGAGGAACCTCAATGAAGGAATTGCTTCCATTCAGATTGGTCTAAAGCCATGTCAATGGGTCATTTTCTTAATTGATGGTTGATGTAGGAGGGCCTATCCCATTATCCCAGTGTCCCCCCCAGGCAAGTGGTCCTGGATTACATAAGAAAGGGAGCTGGGAAGTTCCTCCTTGAGCAGCCTGACAATGAACAATGTGGGAGCCCACAGAGGTTTCCTGGTGAGATCTGAGCTTGCTTTACTCAGCAGGGCTACATAAGGGATGACTTGACCACCTGCGTGGTTACCAGGTGTTTGTAAGGGTCTGCACTTGGCTGTGCAGTATGCTTTGATCTAACAAAGGAGAGATCTTTTGTCCCACCCCTTGGCATTATTGCAAAAAGCCCTTTTTAAGAGACACAAGGGACCAGTGGATTTTGATCCAGGTCCCCCCAAAGCTATCCTGTGTTTCTGTCTCATCTCTGCTATCTTTCTATCTACAAATTCCTCATGCCTCTTTCTTCCTCATAGGTGAAGGGTTCACAACACGCCCCCATGGTTGGGCATGTTTGTGCACGCCCGGCGGACCTGGACACTTCCGCCTAGCCAGTTCCAGGTCAAGATAGCCATTTCTGGGTCAAGGCATCTCGCGTGACCAGGATCCGTGACTTTGCATCCATGTGATGTATGCACATGCGTAGAGTAGTTATGTCGACCTGTGCACGCCCAGCCTTTATAAGCTGGTGCCATATTCCCTGCTCCTTTTTCTTCTCTACACACGTGTCTCCCACAGACCTGAGCACTCTCTGTCCCTTTTATCTTTAATAAAACTCTTATTAGGGGATTCTGTCGTGTTTCGTGACATTTCCTTGCAGGGTAAGAGCACAGCGCCACAAAATAACTAACAATAGGAATCCTGTAAAAGGTGGGAGCTGGCCTCCTACAAAGCAGAAGTCCTCCACAGTTGCTGCTTCAAGCTCTTGCCTTGAATTTTTACTTTGACTCTCCTTGATGGTGGATTGTAACACAAAATTAAACAAACTGTTTCCTCCCCCAATTTACTTTTGGTCTGTGATTTATGAGAGAAACAGAAAACAATCTGGAACAATATTCAATGCAAATGAGAAGTACTCTAGGATCAACAAAGCAAGTTAATATCAATTAGTACTAAAGAGGAATTGAAAATAGCAGTATGAACTCAGGTTATGTTTCTAGCTATATTTTCATGAACTGTTTTAGTTTTGTCCACTGAAAAGCACAAGAGTAAACATGAATCTGTAGTATTAAGTACCTAGTAGACTTGTGCTCAGCAAGCATCATTTCCTTCTGAAGTCAGAGTCCCTGGGAGAAATGGTTGGTTCCAGGAATGGTTGGGGAAAAGAAGCAAGCAAGATGCTCCAGGAATATCTCTTCATGTCAGAAAAAGAGGACACTATTAACAACTCTGGGTTGTATCAAGACAGTTGAGAACAGGTATACCTAGCAAAATATGGGACAGTGTAGAGTCACAGATACCAGTAACTGCAGAAGCTTGAAACACAATAACTGTGCTGAACTATATATAAGTTTACCACACTGTTAAAGCATAGTGCTTCCTAGGACAGTCACTGGAAGAAGAGAGAAATCACCTTCAATCTGAAAACTAGAGAATCAAACATTTGTGCTCTACCGTTAACTGTCTTTGGGACAGCCATCATGAGGAAAAGTCATGATTAGGGCAATGTAGCTAGCCAACGAAGAAGCAATAACAGAATTAGGATGCCCTCATTTTGTTCTCTCTACTGGGGCAATGGATCAGCAGTGGCTGCCAAAATCATTAGGTGCAAAAGTGGCGGGAATTTTTATAATGGACGAACAAGATGATACGACCTTGATCCATGGGTCAATCTTAATACTGAAAAAGGCTAGATATGAAAATACAATCTGACTTGCTTGGACACAGTATCCTACTACAGGCTCAGAGTAACATGAGGGCTGAAGATACATTTTTAAAGACACCACATGGAGTCAAATAGTCAAATACCATCACAAAGCTTTCTCAGAAGAAACAAACACAAGAAACACATATTTTCTTAGCAACTAAATTACAAATAGGAAAAAGAATGGTGAACAGAACATTTGAAGAGACTTTTGAGACTTAGTAACCAAATACCATGGGTGGCACTTTTGAATCAGATCCAAATTTAAAAAGAAAGGAGAGAGTATAGACAATATTTATAGGCTTTTTGTGAGATATTTGAAACAGATGGGATATTTGAAGAAGTTATGAGTTTATATGTAGTAGTTTTAGGTGAAAATATGACACCACATTTATGTTCTTTATCTTTTTACAGAGAGCTTCTAGAACATTTTCAATTAAACGATAAGATAATTTGTTCTTCTAAATATTCCTGGGCTGTAGGTTTGGTATGGTGAGGGGGAATATATGAATCAGGTTTGACAAAATGATGAAAATTGCTGAAGAAACTATATGATTAGTTACCCATGAAGGAGGCACTCTGGAGATTTTTCTCTACAGGTCTCATTATTGCAAATGAATGCCTGTGTTTACAACATCTTGGCCCATTTTTTAAATGGTGGTTTTCTGTTTATTCACAGGCATCTGTGCTGCAGCAGGATTATTTAGATAGTGATTATGTTGATGGGTGGCTCTATTTTTCCTCTGTGATTTAAAGCAGGTTTTAATGATATATAAAAAAATATTTGATATTCTAATTACCTCCAGAATCAGAATCTATAATTAAAGAAAGCATTAGCACCAGCTTCAAAGGTGGATGGGTTTTTAGTAAGAAGGTTGATTTCTGAGATGTTTTAAAGAACATACATTTTTTTGTGTACCTAATGCATGATATTTTAAATTGGGTTTTTAACGTCAATGATTTATTCTCCTGGATCATTAATGAGTAAGTACATGCAAGCCCATTTTGAGCTGTGATCTAAATTTTGTGAGATCATCTCTTCAGTCCCGTTTAGAGTTTTAACCATATTTTAATAACGCACAGTACCTCCCCATATCCTAGGGAGAACTGAGGGGCCCCTTCATCTGCCTCTAGAAGCTTGTGCCTCCACATCCCATCTACAAATATTATGAGCAGTTAACTATTTTAGTGAGTGAAAATAGTGATTTCATCTTTATTTCTTGTTTTTCTTGAAATCAAGCTCATCTTCTTTTCTCTTTTATGACATTATTCTTGTTCTGACCTCTAATTCCTTGCACCTCCTAAGAATTTCCCAGGACAGTTTCCCACGAAGTCAGTAAGGCCCGTCCATTTGTCAAGATTTATTTCTTCCCACTTATCAGCTCTTTCTTGGTCTGGTTTCACTCTAGGTCTATGACACACTGGCATTCAAGGACCTTTCTGAACAACACCCTTGGGTTTTTTTAAAATCTCAACTTGGATTTCCTGGTTTATATGTCATACTTTCCTATTTATTCTGATGGGAGCATATGCTTCAGTAACTTGATCTGGATTTAGGTGGTGCATCTTTAATCACATGTGGCTGACTGGCTCTCCCATGCTTGCTTCCTGCCTCAGACTCCTGGGAATGCTTCTGTCTGAGGCGTGTCTGCCTGGGGTCTCCATCCACATCAATTTAGAGAGTATTATCACATTCCTTCCGTGTGGAGTCTCCTCCAGTCTGAAACTCATCATCCCTTCTTGGATACGTTCCCTCCTCAGGCAGAAGCCATTATCTAAAAGATGCATTGGAAGGGAAAGTTTTTTTGGGGAAAATTTATCCTAGAAGTCAGAGAAAAGTTGTAGTGAACTTTTCTTCTGAATTGTGCTGATGTATTTACATTATTTTCTTAACCATTGTTACTGCCAAGGAGCCCATACCTCCAGGGATTTATGATTCTTTATAGAAACTTCTTATTTTCACATCTAGGAGACTGCAGAGCACTTTGTCTTTATTGACCTCAAGTTTCATACTTATGCTCTGTTGAATAAATTTCATTCTATATGATTTTCATTGGATTTGTCAAGTCCTAGCATGGTATATTTTCATAAATGTTTGTGCTTTCTCCTGGTTATAGCATCACCTTGATTTTCTTGTATACATCTTCCTTTCTACTTAGAAATCTGTTATTTTGGTACTGGCTCTCCTGGATTGTTCCTTTAATCTTCCTGTTTATTTATTTATATTTGTATTAAAAGCAAATTTATATAGACATACCACAGAGTTTACCTATTTATTTACTTATTTAATCCAGTAGTTTCTTATTAATTCTTTGATGATTTACTACAACATATTTTGATCATATCACCCCCTTTCCCTATATATTCTCTTTCTCCTCCCTTTTTCTCTTTTGATTTGTATTCTGGGTGATTTTATCTTCAGATGTGTCTGTCCATGGCTTTGAAATGTTCCACTATCATGTTTTCAATTGCTAAGATCAATTTCAACTTCTCTAAATGTCCTGTTTTATAGCATTCTATTCTTTAAAAAATTCTTTGAAAATGTTGTACATGTATATAGTATATCTTGATCACATTCACCCCTTAACTCTTCAGCTTCCATTTGGACCCCTACTAAACACATTTCCCTCCAAATTTCATGCCCTCTTCTTTATTTTGTTTTATTTATTTATTTATTTATAAGCCATTTAGTCTAAATGATGCTGCCTATGAGTGCATTGACTAGTGTGGAATTACCCAGGAGGGTATAGGCAACTTAACAATAGTTACACCTAAAGAAAAATGATTCTCCCCACTGCAACTATCAACTGCCAGTCACTCCTCAGCTAGGGATGACTCAGGACCCCTTCTCCCATCCATGCTGGGTATTTTTAAAACGGGTTTAATCTTATGCTGGTAACTACAGCTACTGTGAGTTCATGTGGACAACACCCATTTCCTGCCTAGAAGACATCATTTCATAGCTCTCCTCCCCATCCTTCAGTTCTTACAAATTTTCTGACCCCCTCTTATGCAATGTTTGCTAAGCCTTGGGGATGGGGGTTGGTACAGTTGTCCTCTCTATGGCTAAGCACTCATGGTCATTTATTCTCAGACCTTTGAAAGGTTATAAGACTACATTAACCATCATCTACAGCAATAAGGATCACCTCACCTTATATTATAATATCACCTTTATCTCTTTAAACATGAAATTAATTTTTTAAAAAAGAATAGCATTCTCATTATTTGAAAGTTTCATACACTTATACAATGTACATCAATCATATCCATCCACCATTACCTCTCTCCAACATCCCCTAGTACCCCATCCCATCTCCCTCCCAACTCTGTGCCCTCCTTTTATTGTTATTTATAACCTACCGAATCAAATTAGTGCTGCGCATGTGCTCATAGGCTGAGGGCATCTGTGTACAGCAGTCCTATCCTCGGCTCTCCCTTGCTGGTTGGGAATTGGGTTTACATGGATCTGAAAAATCAGATACTGAACATGGAACACAGCTCTAGTTGAAGCTGTGCTTATCTCTCTTATCCCGCTTGTCTTGCCTTCATAGTTTAAAAACTGTAGTTCTCAAGGAAATTTCAAGAGGGGAAAACATTTTTTTATGTGCATTAGCAGCAGTAGAAGTAGGAACAAGATGAAACAAGAAAAAAAAAAAGAACACCATTTTTTCTGCTTTATTCTACAAAGAACACTATTGCCTGAGATGTGTAAACTGACTCCAGTATCGATAAAGTACCAGATGAACTCAAATTAAAAGACACTGTAGAAAATTGTACAAAGTCAATGGATATGTCAAGGATGTAAAAATAAGGAAATAGTCAGGGACTATTACAGATTCACGACAGTGATATGCAGAAGTCTTACTCTGGACAAGGTTCATTCACTGTGAAAGGGTATGCTGAGAACATTAGTTTAACTTGAATGAAATTATTTCTGAATATTAATTTCCTGATTTTGATGATGGTGAACGTCCTTGTTTATAGGAAACAAATATACCCAGAAGTATTTAAATTGTCAGGCACTGGGTCATTCAGCTTCCTAGAAATTCAATGTATGATTTTCATAATAATACAATAAAATGTACCAAGATTCTTTAAAATTTTTGATGCATTTTATTGAATTTTTTTTTACATACAATGTATTTTGATCATATCTTTTCCTGTCCTCCAACTCCAAGGCCCTCCCTGACTCCCTCCCACCCAACTTCATGTTATTCTACCTTTCTCTTTCTTAAAAATAAAAACAATAATCAAAGTAAATCAATAAAAAGGAAAGAAATATGACAGAACATACCAAAACAAAAAGTATATGTGCACACACACACACACACACACACACACACACACACACACACACACACAGAATATGTTTTGTATTGGTCAACTATTCCTGGGTATGGGGCCTGTCCTGAAGTGTGGCTGATATACACAGTGGCATGCCATTGGAGAAAACTGATTTTCTATTTCCCAACAGGCATCAATTGCAAATGGGTGTTTTACCTTCATGCATGTCTATCCACCATGTATGTGTGGTGCCTAAAGAGGGCATCAAATGCTCTGGAACTGGAGTTACATATGGTTGCTAAATGCCATATGGGTGCTAGGAACTGAGTTCTTCAGGTCCTCTGGAAGAGCAGCAAGTATTTTTAATTGCTGAGACATCTCTTAGGCATGTGATAACATTTTTAATGCATATGTCCCTAATAGCACATGCTCACAAAATGTTAATCAATACTTGAGTGAACTGAAGGAGAAATGCTTAGGTCCATAGACCTGCTTGAAATACTTTTACACTAGTAGTTGATAGGGAAAGATACTTAAAAATTTAAACATTTCCTTAATCCATTTTTTAAAAAGATTTATTTATTTATTTATTATGTATACAGCATGTATGACTGCAGGCCAGAAGAGGGCACCAGATCTCATTACAGATGGTTGTGAGCCACCATGTGGTTGCTGGGAATTGAACTCAAGACCTCTGGAAGAGCAGTCAGTGCTCTTAACCTCTGAGCCATCTCTCCAGCCCCCACATTTTTGTTTTAATAAAAAGACAATTATATCATTTCCACTTTCATTTTGTCTTCTCCCTTCAACATTTCCCATGACCCCCTTATTCCCTCACAAATTTATAGCCTGTTTCTCTCTCTCTCTCTCTCTCTCTCTCTCTCTCTCTCTCTCTCTCTCACACACACACACACACACACACACACACACACACACACACACACACAGAGACAGAGAGACAGAGAGACAGAGACAGAGAGAGAGCCTGTTGAGTCCATTTACCATTGCTTGTGTGCATATGATTTCAGGGCTGACTACCTAGAAAAAGAATAACAGGCATTAGGCATGGTGGCAGTGGTGGTGGTGCACCCCTTTAGTCCCAGCACTTGGGAGGCTGAGGCAGGTGGTTCTCTGAGTTCCAGGACAGCCAGGGCTACACAGAGAAACCTTTATTATTGAAAAATAATAAAAAAGAAAGAAAGAAAGACTCACAGAATTATGGACAATTAACAACACCTGAGAGAGGTAGAATTAGTCAAATTAGTCCTCCCTAGGGTGAGTTGACCTAATTGACTATCCAATACCAAGTGATCAGGCTTGAACACTGTTTTGTATTGGTTCTCTGTACATAATCCATTGTGGTCTTAAACTTGGGATCCTTTTGCCTCTTTTTACTTTGTGCAGGGATTGTAGGTATGGGCTCCCATTCTTGGAACAATATCTTTAAGTAAATGGACCTAATTGATATGAACAAATACTTTACACTCAAAAACACAGTATTTTCATTCATCAAAGTAAGACTGTGCCAGTTCACAAAACAGGATATTAGGGTATTTTTTAACAGATTGAAACCATACCTGTTTGCGTTCTGGGACACCATTAATGAAATTAGAAACCAGTAACAAAACTGTAAGTAAAAAAACCCAAAATGATAGGAACTGAACAAATCTAAATAATTTATGGATTGAAGGAAAAATGTTTACAGAAAGTAGATAATATTCTAAGCAGATGAAAACAAAAATGCACTAAAGCTCTTTCTTTAGTTATAGTTACATCAATTCTTAATGAAAGGTTATGACTTTGGGTGCATGTATTATAAACGTAATTAGCTGAGTTTCTAATACATGGATCTAGATAAAGAAGAGCAAATTAAACTATGTAAAAAATAAAAATATGATAATAAGGAATGATAAAAAGAGTTATTAGAGAAAACTAAAAAAAGATTAAAGTACGATTCTTAAGAAAGATAAATTCTGGGCTAGAGAGAGAGCTCAGTGGTGAAGAGTGCTTGCTGTTTTTGAAGATGTGAGTTTGGTTCCAGCACCTGCTTAGGTCAGCTAACATCTGCCTGTAATTCCAGCTCCAGAGGATCCAACACCCTCTTCTGGCCTCCACAGGCACCTGCACTCATGTACATACCTACACACAGACATACATGTACACATAATTAAAAAATAAAATCTTTAAAAACATGTTTTAAAAGATTAATTGTGTGTGTGTGGGGGGGAGAGAGAAATACAGTATCAGGGGCTCAAACTGAGTTTAAAAGCAAGAGGTAGACAGTTATTTGAGGGTCAGTTGTATTTGAAATTAACACATAATCAAAACTCCGGGGGTATATTAAAGGCCTTTCAGAGTTGGGTGAGCAGAGTTAGAACTGTCTATAGAGATGCAGACACAGAACTTTCCTTGGAAACTTCATTATTGAATACATCTAATCAATGGTAGTTAGATGGTATATATCAGCTTAAACACTTTTATGCCTAGCCTGTTCCTGGCTTCAGCAATGCCCTTAATCATAGCAATTGGGCTGTTAGAGTTCCTATCACAAGTCTTGGAATATGGATGTTTAACCTGTGACCATTTTTATCTCAGATTATACTGGTTTGCTGTCTTATGGCACACTTCTAGACATTTTATATTCCTTCCTTCCTTTTTTTCTGGAAAGAAAATAGGCAATCAGATCTTTTCTTCCTAAACTTTTCTTGTATTTTATGCTACCCAAGAACATGTTCTACATTAAATTAAGGGTGACGTTTAAAGATCATGATCAGCTCGATGGTTTTGTGTTCTAGTTAATAAAATGTTTCTCTATGAAGCCCAAGTTGGTCTCAAACTTCTCATTCTCCTTATTCAGCTTCCTAAATGCTGAAATCACAGATGCGTGATCAAGCATGCATTCTACGTTATGTCTTAGTTAGAACTAACATTGTTGATATATCCTTGTTGTGGTTGAGTTAAAGCAAATAAGGAAGAATTCCTTATAACAGAACTGTTGAATGATTGTCTCACAAATGTGTGTCCAGATCACGTGCTCAGTGAATTTCAGAAGTGGAGTCCATTGTAACAGTTGTCAAAGGAGGCCTGGGGAAGAAACGTGCTGTGGTATGGTTTCAATTTGAACTTAAAATACTTAAAATGCTCCCCAGCAACATGTGACTCTCTCCTCTGTATGCTGTCTACTGTAGAAATGCCCGTCAGGCAGAAAACAAAGGGAGACAGTTAGGCTCTGTTTGGAGGGTGGTGGGGAGGATTGCATGAAGAGGGACAGAAGCAGGGTATAAACACCTCCTAGGGTCAACACTACGTCATGACTAGTGTCAAGAGGGAGTCAACTGACTTCTCCATGTTCTATTCAGGGGAATTGTGGACTTGACATTTACTAAGTGATAGTGGGAAGAAGCAGAGTTAGAGAGAGAATAGCCCAGTGGGTAGAGATGGGAAACAAGTTGACCAGGACTGCAGAATTTGCCATTGGGTGTCTAAACAATCTCAATAGCTAACCAAGATGGCTGATAGAGTAAAGCACTTGCCATGCAAACATGAAGACATGAATTCTGGTCCCTAGAATCACATAAAAGCTGAACACAGTAGCACTTGAAGTTAGAATCCTAGCTCCCATCAGAATATGAGAGGAGGCAGAGAAAGGAGAATCTTAGAAGCTTATAGGCCAGCTACCCTGGCCTGTGCAGTGTGGAACAGGAAGAGAGACTCTGTCTTCCCCAAGGTGGAAGGTGAGACATACATCCTGTGGGGTGCTCATGATCCCCTAACACATAAAGTCATACAAGGCTAGCTATGATCAGTTTCTCAAAGTGTCTTCTGTTCCAGAGAATCAATTACATCAGCTGTTCTGTAGCACCCGCCATTGAAGATTCAGAGAAGAGCAGGAGGGGCAAGGTCCATTTCCACCTGTCTCCTCACTACCTCATGTAACCTTAGCTTTACCTCTTCCATACATCCAGTGATCAAATGGGAAAGTCAGAACAAGAAGAGTCCAAGACTTATTTATCCTGAAAAGAAGATAGATGTCATCTTATTGGAAATTATTTAAATAGGACACACTGGCAAGTGCCACTTTTCATCGTTCATTGAAAAAAATATCAGAACAATCATATGAAATAATCAAAGCTAAGTTTCTTTGGAGAATTAAATGTAGCATGTATAAAGTTGTGACTTGATTATATATAAATGTAAAACATTATCTCCAAACTGGTCAGCAGTTATCTGTATTTATCAGCAGGAGGTGTACTTGGTTTATAACTTAGCTGAGATTTTCTTCAATTTTCTTCTGGTGAGGGGCTGTGACTGCCAACCCGGACTCTGGAGAGTAGGCATTAACTAGTGATAGACAAAGAATGAAGCAAACACTTTAGATGTTTGGATGTGCATGAGCTCCTTGCAAAATGAGGTATTCTTACACTATCAGTAATGTGAGGGTCAGCTGCTTTTTATGAGAAGGAAGGCTCATGGGTCTAGGGCTAGGAGGGGATCTATGTCATGCAGTCTGGTGAAACAACTGGTCTTTAATAAGAAAGGAAATCATGGGTGTCTAGACTTTAACAACACAGGCACAGAGTCATTCCAAAAAAAGAGTTCAACATTTTGTTTGTTCTTATCCCTTTGTTCTTAATGACAAAGAAAGAATGACAGAGGCACAGAGATTTCTCACATGAACAGAGCAGGGGCTGTATCCTCGAAATAGGAAAGGTCTGATTAGGTTTGTCTGTATTGTTGTAGGCCTCAGAAGTTTCTCTGTAGTAGTTTTCACCACACACCACACCTGGAGTCCCATCCCTATTGACAGGACTTTTGGGCATGTCCACAGACAGGATCCTCTTTTCTGACAATCATGACATGCATGAAGAGATTATCAGCAGGCCTGGAATAAATGCATTAAAGTTACAAAGGAAAGGATGTCTGCTGATTTATGCTTCATCATCATCATTTTTAGAGCTTCCTAAATCATGTGAAAGACTAGGAGGAGGAAGGCTACCATGCTCATGAGTGCAGTAAATTAAGTACATTCTGGTCTTCAGAGATCTTTCAGTTTGATCTGCTGTGGCTTTTTCCTCATTATGGAGGCCATTAACATTTACTTTAAGCTCTCTCTCTGGATTCCCATGGGTCTTCTTGATCCCTTCACTTTGAGCCCGTTGTTCTACCTGTACAGTCTTTCTTGGATTGCCCCCTGGCTCCTGATTCATACCTGTTTGTTCCGCTGGGACCTCGTGATCCAAGTTCTTGGGCTTATTCCCCTGAACCTGACTGTTAACTCAAATTTAACTAATATTGAATTAATGGGATGGTCATGAAAGACAATTCTGGGGTACAAATTATAGGATGTAGCAGATATTTGACGGGAAACCAGCTATTAAATGAGCATTTGGGTCATCTGTGGAGTCTGATTGATGGTAAAGATTTTGATAAAAATGTTGACAAGTCATTGGGATGGGTTGATCTTGGTTGCCAACTTGATTGGCCAAAAATTGTCTAGGAGAATGTTAGAACATACTTCTAGCTGTGTGCATAGCATTTCAATAGACAGGTCATGAGGATGCTGACATGGTAAATGTATCAGTGCCTCAAAGGTTCAAAACATGATGACACCATTGGGAAGCAGTGATAGATTAAAGTAAGGCCTGTATGGAGAAAGTAAGTTATTAGAGGGCAAGTCCTAGAGAGTTATACTTTCCCTGGCCCCTTTCTGTATCCCATTTTACTTGTGACTTATTTGCTACCATGATATGGATGACAGTGACTCACCCCTACTGCCACCATAGATGGGAACATTCCAAACTGAGAGTCAGAGTAGTAATGTACCTTTTAAATTGTTCTCTTAGGCATTTGGTTTACAGTAATGATTTTTAAAAAATGAGTAATATGGTCATGGAGGTGGGAAGAGATGATGGTGTAGAGAGGGAGAGAGAAAACAAATGTGGTATAGGATAAAAAAACAGAGACTGATTAGCCTTCTGCCATATTGATTTCATGTTTTATTTTGACATACATAATTCCACAATGCTAAACACATTTTAATTGCTACTTTCTAAAAATATGATGTATTTAGGGAAAGAAACCAAAGTTAAGTAAGCTTGAATTACCTAAGATTCTAGCATAATAAATGATAACAAATAGGTTATTTGATTGAATTCACTAACTGACTTTATAACATCATCACCTAACCATGTAACAAGAGTGAAAGGCATATACTCAGTCCCAACATTAGTTCCGATATACCCTCTGACAATACAAAGAGGCACAGGATTTATTAAAAGAAAATGGGTTCCTAAGTGTTGGGAAACCAGGTTTCCCATTTAGGATCTGTATTCCTGAGTTCTCTGTTGCTATCGCAAAATGCCTGAAATAATCACATTACAGGAGGAATAAATATCCGTTCTGGCTCATGGTTTCAGAGTGTCCAGCAACAGTTGCTTGGCCATGTTGCTTTTGACCCTGTGGAACATCAAGGCAGAAAGCACATTGTGGAGTGAAAGTACTTAATTTCACGGAAGCTGGAAGCAAAGAGAGTGATAAGGGGAAAAAAAACCTTGAGAGTTTTATTGTCTTCAGCAAGGGCACTACTTCCTTCCACTGAGTTCCACCTCCTAAGGTTCTGTTGCCTCAAACAGGGTAACAAGCTGTTGACCAAGACCAAGATTTGAGCACACGAGCCTTTTGAGATCACTAAAGACCTGAACCATGAGCTCACTAAAGTCTCTGGCCCTGGAGTATGTGATCAATATCCCGCTTGCTTTGAGTGTGAGAATTACAAATACAGTCTATAACACACCTGCCCTGCATTCTCTTATCTATCAACACTCTTCCTGTTGCAACAATCCAAGATTCATTAGATAGAAATGTCCACTGAAAGCTGTATGTGAAAGACTCAATAAAAAGACAGGAATAAAGGTTTGTCTCCAGGGCTTTCAAAGACAACCTTGTAATCCCAATATTGACAAGATGCTGATAAAAATACTGAAATAATAAGAAAATTCACATTATAGGAGCCAGAGGGATCAAGGAACAAGAAAACTCACAGAATCAACTAACTTGGGCTCATAGGGGCTCACAAAGACTGAACCAACAACCAGGGATCCTGCATGGGACTGACCGAGGCACTCTGTATATATGTGACAGTTGTGTAGCTTGCTCTTCTTGTGGGACTCCTAACTGTGGGAGTAGGGGCTGTCTCTGACTCTTTTACTTGCATTTGGGACCCTAATCCTCATAATGGGTTGCCTTGTCCAGCCTTAATACATGGGGTGGTGCTTAGTTTTACTGCAACTTGATATGCCGTGTTTTGTTGATATCCATGGGAGGCCTGCCTTTCCTGAATAGAAATAGAGGAGGAATGGATGGGGGAGGTGGGCAGAAGAGAACTCGGGGGAGGGACTGGGAGGAGAGGAGGGAGGGAACCTGCAGCCACGATGTAAAATAAATAAATTTGTTTAAAAAAGAAAATTCACAATAAGAGACTAACACCTCCCCATTGATGGTCTAAGTCCATGGAAGGCCTGACCCACAACCCGAATACAAACTTACAACTCTACATGTAACCTCTGAAATTCATCATTGCTGATCCAGCCATCAGAATGAGAACAGCTGGATTCTATTGGTATTTGGACTCTGTTTGGAATTCCTTTCTCATCTATTCTAAAAGTATTTTTTGAAACCTTTCTAAATAATCCAGAATGCAGAGAATGTTTTCTGTGGACTGTTAGTAAATGTGGGTTGTATGATACACATCTGTGAGCTACATGAGGAAGTGTTTTGTGTTGTGTGTTTTTATATTTATCATTTTTTCAATCTGATGTTTTGGAAAAAGAAAAAGGACCATGTGCTTGGGTCTCATGTGCTTGCTGGCACTGTTCAGCTTGTTTAGATTATCAGATGTTTTTACTAAATTATAATCATCTTTTATTAAAGCAAGAATACCATTTGGCTTGCAGCAAGAGTCATCTGGCTGGGGAATCATGAAGATGTGATTTTGATTCATTCACAGATTACAGAGAAGGCATTCATTTATGGTCATTGTAATAGGCACTTTAGGTATTAATAGCCCTAAAGAATCAAACTTGTAATATCTGAGTAGGTTCCAATTTAACTGAACTTTATATAGAAGATTCATCCTAACTCCAAATTATATTTGTTCTCAAGATGTCATAGTGTTCAGAGGATCTAGCAATGAGATGAATCCACTTATGACTTCTCCAACTAAGGAATGGTTTTCAGCTGGGAAGACTCCATTGCTCCTTTCTTCTTTCTTTTTTTCCCACTCCCATTTATATATAAAGAATGTAACAAGGAAGAGAGACAAAAATCCACACTGTAGCTCAACCAGTCAAATCAATCCAGGCCTGTATAGAGCCTGGATCCTGATGTTGGAATCAACTCATGTACAAATGTGCTTCAGAGAAGGATTTCTACTCTTGTTCATCTTCCTCTCATGCATTTGATATGCTTAATATGTCAAGAACAAACTAAAGGCATTGAGAATGTAACTCAGTGCTGGAGTACATGCTTTGCTAGCCTGAGGCAAGGAAGGTCCTGGGTTCAATACACAGTACTGAATAAAACTTCATACAGGGAAGACATTTGCAGTGGGTACCAGAGATGAGAAAGGTATAGTGTCATGTTTTCAGGAGGAAAAGTGACAATGATCCCAACAGGAAGTAGTAGCAAAAAGGTCAAATGGGAAGGACAGAAAGTCGTGCTACTGCAAAGCCAGATGTCAGATGTGGTAGGATTCTGAGACTCAATTCTTTTATGGACAATTAGTTAGTGCTCTATGACAGTGTTTCTCAACCTGTGGGTCATGGCCCCCTCAACAAACCTCTAGCTCCAAAAAATATTTACATTATGTTTACAGTAGCAAAATTACAGTTATGGAGTTGCAATGAAAATAATTTTATGGCTAAGGGTCACCAAAACATGCAGAACTGTATTAAAGGTTCACAGCATTAGGAAGGTTGAGAACCACTGCTCTATGTGAAAATGTTCTAGAGCATAATCTCAGGTAAACATTACAAGTACTGATTTTTTCCCCTGTGTATCTCTTTCACCCTCATGTCCATCCCAAGTTCTCTAGGGTCTGCCATAGCTCAGCCTACTTTAGATGTTCTGGCTTGATGTAGGAGAAGTTTGATTTTTCACATGTGTGTGGTACACAGACCTTCTGGAATATAGCAAGACTTCTACCAGCCTCCCCTGTGAGTGATACATCACAGAACCAATCACTTCTGCATCTCACCCTTAAAAGGATGATTTCCCAAGGTTTTCTGCATAGCTGTAAAATGGTCTAGGATTATAATCAACTTCCAGCTGAACCCTTTACCCATAACCAGTTCAGATGTCTGTAGGAACCATGACAGACCTAGCTCTGTGGCAACTGGGATCAGATCACCCGCTTCTCCTTTCTACACAAGTTTCCATTGTTTGTTTGCACTTATTATCAGTTGTCTGTGGTTAGATCCGCATGTCTAGATACTCTGCCATCTTGATTCCTAAGGCGATCTTAAGTCTCTTATGTCCAGTGTCACCCAGAAGATGAAGGGAATGCCCCTCAGTTGCCTCCCTACAATCCTATCACCAACAGGGAAAAGTATGAGACTCTCCTTCTCTTTCATTCATTTGCCTAGGTTTCTTTTGAAGTGCTTTGTGAGCAAGTGGTCAGTAGTAAGAGAACTCATTCTTTGTGAGCACGTCTCTATTAAATATAGTGCTTTTTTCATAATTGTTAACTTTTTACAGCAATCTATGTATGTATAGGTTATGTGCCACAATCATTGTAGAGCTGTGTGTGATGATAAATTGAAGGGTGGAGGGAAAGGACCAATCTGTAATACACGATTCAAAAAAGGGACCTCACAGCTGGATATTTCTCATAATCACCTTAACAGTAATCATTTTTAGTGCTCTTGTGCTATGATTATCCTGGTAGAGACCTAATTTATTCTTCTTGCTCCAGTAAATTCTTAAGTGTCAATTTTTCATTTTTATAATGTCCTCAACTGGGTAGCAAAATTACTTGAAGACTCTATTCAGAGGATAATTTCATGGAAGAAATGGGGTTTAGCTGCGGATCAAAGCTAGAAAATTATTTTTGACTTATTTATCAGCTCTAAACAAAGGAAGCTTCAGAGAGGTTGACTTGAGATTTCAAGGCTGTGTTCTAGCTCACCAGAGGTGATGAAAAGTGTATTCCATGAGTAGAGTAGAGTATATGAATCATTCCAATTATCTAACTCAGACAGGACTTTATAGATTGAACATTGTACTTTTACAGCATACATAATTCACAATTGGTCATTTGATATCCAAATCCAAGATAGATGGAGTGGCATGATTCATAGTCACATGAAGATTAATCTACAGGTTCCATAATCAAACCACTCAACTTATATACAACTCCATTCTTTATTTACTTTTATTTCCATCATATATAGTGTCTGTTCATTGTTCACCTACTCAGAGTTCACAAACTACCATCTGTTTATCTATCCATATCTATCCATCTCTCTGTGTATATTACCTATATATCTATCTACCTATGTAGTCATTTTTATATCTAATCAATATATCATATATCTAACTTCTATTATCTGCCTATCACCATCATTTTCTTATCTCTCTCTATCTATCCATCTCTGTGTATATTACCTATATATCTACCTACCTATGTAGTCAATTTTATATCTAATCAATATATCATATATCTAACTTCTATTATCTGCCTATCACCATCATTTTCTTTCTATCTTTCAATTTCTATTTCTAGTGCTTTAAATAATCTTTACCCCTTCTTCCATTTTCCTGTCCACATGATCACTACAGCTTATCCCTCTTTGTACCTTCCTACATGTATCAAAAACATAGTCCCTGTTACATGGGTCCAACGCAGGTCTGTTTGAATCAAATGAAATTAATTGAATGGAAACAGGTATCATAACCATCTTTCATATGGATTATTGACAAGAATTTTCAGACTAATCACTTACTATGCAATTATATGCTTCACCCAACCTGTCACTTGAAAGTCTTACTCACTTGCTAGAAAAAAATATTATAGAGAACTTTGAACGTAGATCAACGTTCTCTGTGGTCCTATACAAGTCACATCAGCCTCTCTTGAGAAATGCAGTTTCTCAGATGCCACCAGATTTCTCTGGGTTCATAAGAGGACCCCATAAAAGTGCATTTAACAATGCGGCCACATATTCCTCAGGCATGCTGTAACTGGCAATAGCTTTTCTGGAGGCTGAGTTATTCCCTGCTATAGTTTGACTCAAATCACTTTTTACGTATCTCTGGAGGCATGCCAATTCTCTTATTCTTTTTTCCCCCTTACCATGGCTCTTATCTCTTGCTTTTTCTTCAGCACACCGTGTTTTTGCCCATGCATTTCATATGCATGGGATGACCTTTTCCTTTGAGCTATCCATGACTACCCATTATGGTCAAGCATATTAATGTATTTTCTAATTGAGAAGATTAAACCTCATCTTGACCCTAACCAGTCCCTCCTTTCACTAGAGTTAATGATTTCCCCTCTTTCCCCTGTACCTTTGTAGCTCCCGCCATGCATTTCCATTACACTCTCATTATGCGTTTCTAGTTTTACATCTGTTATCCTCTGCTGGAATGTCTTTTATAATAGAGCAGGGACACTGTCTCAGTAGATGCATGAATTAGTGAGTCAAGAGACTATTAACTTTAATGCTGGCTCTGATGTTGCCATTTCTTAAAGGAACCTTTCTTGGACTTCATATTTGAGGGAAACATATTTCGATAATTTCTTTCAAGGATTGCACAGAGGCCAACATACTTCTCTTCCTTAAATATCTTCTCTCTACTCTTGTTTTATAGCAAGCATATAGCAAGGAGTGTTTCAGAAAGGGGTGACCCAGCTTTGTCACCAATAGTTTAACCAGAAGCAGAAGGAATTCTCACCATCACCATTACTGACATATGCATATTCTGTTCAAATTTTGGCAAAACATCCTGTATTTTATTGCTAACAAACATTCTAAACCAAAGTGCAGAAATAATCCCATGCATTTATAGTAGAAGGAAAGGACAAGTGTGAAGGAATTTAAGTTGGTAGAAGAGAAAATAGTTTGCATGAGGTTGGAGGGTTAGGAGGGAGCCAGTTTTCATGAACATCATAGATCCTGGAGAAGGAGTAGGGTTGAAGAGTGAAGGGAGAAAGGAAATGTAGACTTACTAAGTTTACAAAGGATAACTTCACAGAGAGATTATTTACAGAGCACATTATCCTAGTTTCCTTGCTGTTTGTATGACAACATTAGCTTAAGGGAGAAAGAGCTTATTTGGCTTACAATTTTAGGTTATAATTTATCACTGTAGGGACGTCAAGGCAGAAACTTTCAGCAGCTAGTTAGGTCTACAAGATGTACAAGAACAGTGAGAGAGAGGAGTGCATGTGTGCTTCTACTCAGTTTGATTTCTCCATTTTTATACAGCTTATGAACTAAACCCAAGGGATCGTCTTGCTGACTTCTCGGTTGAATCTTCCCACACCAATTAATCTAATCAAGACAATCACTACAGATACTATGGAAGGCCAACATTATCTATGCAATCCCTATTGAGACTGTTCTCAAATGATTTTATATTGTATCAGGTCGACAATATAAACTAGCCATGGAACAAGCAAATCCATTGTAAGTAATTGCTAGGTAGAGAACAGTTCCTTGTATTCTATTTCATTTTAAAAATTCTTTACAAAATAAAAAACAAAACCAAAATCTTTTTCTCCATGAAAACCAAAGACTGTACATGAATTTAATTTCAACCACCACTTCTTGAATTGAAAGACTCAACCCTTTTTCTTTTATTTCAATCATTTATCTGCATCTACTTTTTTCTGAACTGTATCTTTGTATAGTTTGTCCAGTTGTTAGCTAGGGGCAAGTATTTGAATGCATATATATATATAGTTTTAGGACTTCTGTTTGGACTACATTAAATAAATATTATGTTAATGTTTAAGTTAGCTCTCTTGTATCTACCCCTTTTTAAGTTTTAATTTTATTTCTTTTGCTCTGCAACTTTAAATAATGTTGAACTATTCTTTTTGGGTATGGCTATTGTTGTGCACTTACATCTTATATTGATATTTATGATCTAGGCTACTCAGATTCTGAGTCACTTACTTACATAGGTAAATTCAGATCATAAATTATGTCTGCAGGTAGAGCTCCAAGCTGTCTTCCTAACCTGAAAGTTGAAAGGTTTGCTTTTATAGTTTGCACAGGGCTGGTGCCGTACAGCCTGTGTTTGGCCTCTCCCATCTTTCAGTAGGACTTAGCATCAACACCAGTGGAGGAAGCATACACACCAGGGAACAGCAAATAAAGCAGCATTCTTAGCTTGAGGTCATCAGTGACATGCTCCTGGGAGATCCAAGCCCGGGCCTCGCAGGAAAGGATACAAACTCCTCACCCTCCTATTGGGAGCAGAGGGTCTCACAGGCTGGCTCTGTGGAGTGAAAGTAGCTACAGCTTGCCCCACCTCCCTTTTTTCTTGCTGGTTTGTAGCTGGAGTTTTCTCCAGTCCTGCCTGGCTCCTGGTCAGGACAAATCTCTCTCACTTGCCAGTCCCATAGCCGCTCAGACCCAACCAAGTAAACACACAGAGATTTATATTGCTTATAAACTGTATGGCCGTGGCAGGTTTATTGTTATCTAGTTCTTGTATCTTAAATTAACCCATTTCTATTAATTTAAAAGTTGTCACATGGCTCATGGCTTACCTTATCTTAACATCTTCTCATGGCGGAGGCTGGCAGCTTCTCTGTCTACTCTCACAAGACTCCTGAAAGTTGCTTGCATTCTTCTCCCATTTCTCAGGTAATATTATATCCTTCTGAGGTTTTTGATGTAGTTGAAGACTAGATAGTTATAATTTCCTCAGTTATGATAAAAGATAAGTTAGATATGAAACCTTAGACTCACAAATGTAGGATAGATAGGATATCTTCTTTAATATTGTAACTGTAATTCTTGCTTGATAATTGTTTTGTTATATGTAATTTTACTATGTTAAAGTTAAAACCTTCTTTTTTGAAAAAAAAGAAAAAGGGGAAGTGCTGTGGATGACTGATTGATAAATAAAACTATGATTGGCCAGTAGCCAGACAGGAAGGATAGGGTAGGTGGGACAAGGAGGAGAAGAATTCTGGGAGGTGGAAGGCTGAGGCAGAGAGATGCTGCCAGCTGCCACCATGAGAAGATGTTAAGATATCTATAAGCCACGAGCCATGTGACAACTTTTAGATTAATTTAAGATATAATATATATATATAATTTAAGGGTTAATTTAAGATATATATAAGAACTAGATAACAAGAAGCCTGCCACGGTCATACAGTTTGTAAACAATGTAAGTCTCTGTGTGTTTACTTAGTTGGCTCTAAGTGGCTGCAGGACTGGCAGGTGAGACAGCTTTGTCCTGACCGTGGGCCAGGCAGGACGGAGAAAACTCCAGTTACGCTGGTTTTCCAAGCCTTTGTGGCCAGTTTCTATTTCATTGTCATTGTCATTTTGACTGACAAATAACTGCCCTGACCAGTATGGTTATCTAAACTCTTCAGAATATGTACTGATATTTCCTTTCTTGATTTTTAAAGCTTGTAGACTTGACTTCTAACATTTAAAGTTTAGAGTGATTTGTAGTTTACTTGGAAGTAAGAAATGTGATAAATTCAGCCTCCTCTTATTCCTGTTAGCAACACCAAATACCTAGGTATTCTCCCAGTATCAGTCATTGAACACCCCAACACAAATAGAACATGTATGGGTGTACTCACTTGTTTTATCAATATCAGGGTAATCCTGTAAAACTTATCCAAATTTTAATAGAGATTTCTAACTCATTTAAAAGGGTTAAACTTATATATTTCTCTCTCATCATTTAGAATTCATCACGTTCTTCTTATCAGATTATCTTTCTAGATAAAAATTAGGGTCATAATGCTAAATCCTTTATGAAACCACATAGTTATGTCTATTTAATGACATTTCTCCTCACATACCACAATAATGATGATTTGAAAAGCAGACATTTCTCTATGTAACAATTCTACTGACAGCTAGATAAGTCTTTCTCTAGTCTTCTATTTAAGAGCTAGAAAAAATCTCATATTATTCTGGAAATAATGCTTTTCTCCCTTTCTCTACCATCCCCCTACCTCATTATAACAATGCATGCACAGGGTTTTAAAAATTATGTGTGTTGTAATACATCACTGTCATTCTGCTTGATGCTCTTATAGCCCCCTGCTTTGCCAGTGGGAGTCCCTGGAAGCCAGCTCCTGTGTCCTTTTGGCATGACTCCATTAATCTTTAAACATAGCCCCTATAAATCCTTCTGCTGAATTTCTATTATGGGTGGGAAGCTGAATTGCATATAATTAAATTAAAAAATGAAGTAAAATGCAACTGCTCCCTGTCGCTACATGTATAACAATTCACACAATATTTGGTGCAGGCCATTTAAGAACATTTGATTCTCTCATGTCTGAGTAATGTCAGAATATCTTGGTATTGTATTATTTCTGAATTTACAAGGATCTAATATATTCTGAACACACAATGATGTCAGTAACTATTCATCTTAAAGAATTTTAAGATAATGAGAGCTCCCTTCTCTTGTATGTGGGAGGAACCCTGCCTGGGGAAAGCATGAGTATATTCTTGAGAAGCCTCAGCTGGATAAACTAGGAACTATAATCTGTCTTCACACGTGGTGCACAAGTCTATTTTATAGAGCTGATCTTAGGTTACACAAGACTTAATAAAAATGTTGGCTCTATACCAAAAGTTTGAATATTGTTTTTAATCAACTTTAAATGGTGGCCAAAAAATATATTATCATAATTTAAAGACCTGTTCTTACCAATACTCAGAATTATTCAAACTACTGAGAAGAAGTGATTGTGAGTGCTGAGCTGTAGACGGGACATCTGTAACAATTCTTCACCCCAGTGCTCAGGGAATATTATAGAAGATGGGGCTGAAAAAATGTAAGAGCCAGAGGACAGGGTGAAGGCCATGTATGTTCAGAAACCAGGAAAGTAAAAGGGAACTATAAGGGATGTGTTGGGAGAGCATGAGAGAGGACAATAGCAGGATGCAACTTGATATGAAAGGGAAAAATGACAAAAACTTGGAGGAGGGTTTAACTGGGGAAGGTAGAAAGAGGTCAATACAGAAGGACAGGAAAATGACATTGGAAGTCTCAGCAGATTGTAAATATTTACACATTTATAGATATATGTAACAATAACAGTTAAAGAAAATAGTAATAATAACAAATAAATGGTTAATGTAGTAATTTTAAGAGGGAGCAAGGGGAAGTACATGAAGAGGTTTGAGGAAAGAAGAGAAAAATGATATAATTATGTTTTAATTTTTTAAATTAAAAATATATTTAAACAAAACAAAAATTTAAAGTTGCTGTCTCATGTTTCATAAAAGAAATCATTAAATGAATTTTTACTTGGGATTGGGACAAAAATGTAAAAATTTCTGAAATGGCTCTAAACCCTTCTTTTTATCATTTTATACTATTATTTATGCTAGGTGGCATTCTCAGTGCTGATAATTATAAAAGTACTATTCAGCTCTGGAAAATGTTGACAGTGCTTTGTTCTACAGTATCTAATACTCAACCGAAATTTAATCCTTTATATAAAAACCGACAATTCAATTCTTCTCATTTGTATTTAAACTTGGTTTCATTTTTAGTTAATGGTAAATTGATATTTTCCAAAGAATAAATTTCATTATTTGTTATCAGAAAAATAAACAGAAACACTGTTAATAAGAGGAAATGTAAGTAAAAGAATCTATTCCCTACCTCATTCATTCCACTTCCATTCTCGTATCCAAAGCAATTTTGTTAATAATAATTCCCATTTCTCTAAGAATGGGTTTAAAAGTTCTGCTTTAGCTGGGCATGGTGACACACACCTTTAATCCCACTCATGGGAAGCAGAGGCAGGTGGATTTCTGAGTTGGAGGCAAGTTCCAGGACAACCAGGGCTACACAAAGAAACCCTGTCTTGAAAAGAGAAAAGAAAAGAACAACGAAAAGTTTAAAGTCCTGCTTTATTAGTTGTTGGGATAGCTGCTGGCTTTTTATCTTGATAAAGTAGAAGAGCACAAATGTTCTTGTTCCTTTGCCCCACATAGTAATATCACCAATTTCCATGTTCTGTGAGGGATTGTTTTGTGACTGTGAGCAGCAAGGCTGCATTAGTTCCATTAAGGCTGTTGGAGCATGGTGTCACACCTTGTGTGGTTTAAGCAGCAGGTATGTATTACCTGAGAGTTCTGGAACTGGAAGTCCAAGATCCAGGGTGTGAGAAAGGCTGGCTTCTTCTAAAGGCTGTGAGATGGGAATTCTGCCCAGGTCCCCTTGCTGGGCAGCTGTCTTTCTCCTTGGCTTTTTCATACCACTTTGCCTCTATAGACAAACTTCTCCCAGTCTCTACTTTTTATAAAGATACCAGTTATATTGCAATAAGATCCAGCATAATGGTCCCTTTTAACTTAACTTTATAAAGACTATCTAGAATTACCAACATGATATTTTATTTGTACTGAAATGTGATTTTATTTGTATGTTAATAAATAAAGTTGCCTGGGGTTCAGAGCTAATAGCAAGTCATAGCAGAAGCTGGGTGGTGGTGGCACATGCCTTTAATCCCAGCACTTGGGAGGCAGAGCTAGGTGGATCTCTGTGTATTCAAGAATACAGCCAGCATGGAGACA